>NC_044573.1:22393825-23047992 GCF_901933205.1 Camarhynchus parvulus | reverse complement strand
TTTTGGCAGTCAGTCCATCTTGGTTGGCACTCCCCTGGACCAGGGTTGTGTCACCCTGTCCTCAGGGGCCAGCAGGCATTTGTCCCTTCTCTCCTTCTACAACCAGCCATGTGGACAAGCCAGACTAAGTCAGGCACTCGCCTTTATCTCAGTGGCCACCAAGGAGCTCAGCAAACCTTGCCCAGACGACCAACCTTTCTCTCCTCAGACTTGTGACCATGACTGAATCCGTCTTCTGGATGTTTTCTCAGATGAACATGCCTGTAACTTTTCCTTGGGGCTTAAAAAAACACTTTCCCATGCATTTTTCCATATCACCACACTCTGCCCCAGAGATGTCTCTCAGGAATATATATATGGTGAGGTTACACATTGCTAGTCCTCACTGGGAATGGGGCTGCATAAGAACATTCCAATTATTTTAGGTTATGGAAAAAGTAATCAAGTATTTCACTCACCACTAAAATGTCATCATTTTATGCATTTCACAAAGAATTCTCTCATTATGTTAGATAGGCCTGGAGAGACTCCAGTCTCTGTGGGTTGCACGCATTCCCCCATTCTGTTCGGAAATTAAAAGCCTTACTCTGTTTTTCAAGAAAGCCAAGTCACTTGGTGCCCTGCTACTGACCCAAAACTTGATGGCAACACACCTGATTTCTCTTACAAACTGATCTGGCCTTTTCTGAATTCGCTCCTAACACAGCTGTGTGCACAGCATTTTCCCCACGTGCTTTGTTAAAAATAATATTTGCACATGAAGAAAAAGAAAGCCCACGATAATAACAACATCGGCAACCACTTGAAAAATATTAATAAGTGCTACCAACAGCACAGCCATTCACGGGCACTGAATAAAGACAGCAAGTCTATAAGGCCATTAATATTCCAATTTTTAATTTAACTAAATATTTTTATTATTATTTTGGCACAACGATGCAACAGTACATAAGGATTATACAAACATTTTAGCATCAGCAAGAAAGCTCAGCCTTTGAGCAAAAGAGTGAGTTAGCAACATAGACTTCATGAATGCTAGTAATTCTCACTGTAGGAGAGAGGCAAAGTGTTTCCTTACCTCTTACTCTCTTCCACATCACCACAGAGCCTGCAAGGCCAGAGAGTGACTGAACCTGGGACTGGGCACTGGACAAGCACATGAAAGGATGGTTCCAAACCCATATGTCCTAGAAATACAGCTCTAGAGCCTCAACAGCTGCTTGAAATCCAGTGGCATGGCAGAGATAAAGTTTGAGTAAGAAATGCCTGCACTGAGAAATACAATTGTTGTGCAGTCTATGTTGATTTAATGTGAGCTCCTACTTTACTGGATTTTATGTAGCAAAAGGCAAAGCTTCTCATATTCAGGAGGATCTTTATAAAATATCTTTCTTCAAAATCAGGAAAGTTGAAGGAAAAATCTATTCCAGAAACAAGCAGACCACATGTTCTACATTACCTGAAGGGCCAGGGTAAGGAGTGACCCTGATTGCATCTTAGTAAAAAATGTCAGAGATTTCTTTTGAAATGCCATAGGTTTATTTCGAAAATACATACATATTGTTGGGACAACACACATTGGGGAGCACTAAAATTCCCTTTCAGCATGGATAACTGTAAGCAGCACTTTTTAGTGCAGACACTGGTGCTTTGTTCCAGTGAACCCACGATGACAAGTGAAAGTATCAGATATTACATCTGGTCCTACAGACTCCTCTCATATGAGCAAATCTCATTGCACTGGCAGCTCACACTCCTGTGCATAACTCCCAGAAGAAAAGATGTGCATAATTGAGAGCAGTATCTGAGCCCCTCTAGAGTTGCCTTTGGTGGGGAGGAGAGGAGGGAAGAAATTGTGAATTATTCACGATTTTCAGTTTATCCCTAATCCCTTAATTCTGTCATTCTGAGGGTAGAGACTTTTGCTTAATGGCAGTGCCAGAAACAACAAGCTAGAATTGCATGTTTATGAAATGGGGTCTTAGTTACTTATTAGGATCAACTGAGCTTGAATTAATGTTGGCTCACATTCAAGAGCACTGAGTGGACTGAATAAGCATCGCAGTTTTAAAACTCATTAATGGTTGTTTGTTGTATATATTTAACATACTAGAAACATCAAGCACTATAAGAACTATAGTTTTCTTATAAACATAGAGATGTAGAAAAATATGGCAAATACAGAATTACGTTCTTTGGACTTGTAGCTCTACTTACACCAGTGGTTGATAGATGAAGGTAATCCTGAATTTAATAGGACATGTTATGCTCCCAAATCTGAGTTGGGCTGGAAGGGATAGACACATCACCCTGTTACCAACTGTGCTTTTATCTCAGAAGATAAGTGCATATTTTACAGGTGATAAGGCAAAACAGGGAAAAAGGCAAGTGTATGTAGAAATACAGGTGTAATGCAAGTGGAACAGAATCCAGGCCAGGTAAAGAGAGTAGCTGACACTGTAGATAGCATGGGGATGTGAAAAATTACTGCTGAAGGCAAGTGAACACCAAAAAAAGTCCACAATTTGAACTGATGAAAATGCAAAATACTTGCTCCAGGTAACCTGAATGTGATCTGAAACATGGGGTGAACAACCATTCACACAGTTTTAATGTACTTTGCACATGAATTCTTAAAGTACTTAGGTTTTGATTTTGAGGGGAGATTTTTGGTTTTGGGGTTTTTTTGTGGTTTTGTTTTTGTTTTTGGTGGTTTTTGGGTTTTTTTTTTTGGTTGGTTGGTTGGTTTGGGTTTTTTGTTTTTTGGTGGGGGGGAGGTTTGTTGGTTTTTTTAGATGTGTAAAGGTCAAAAATGTGTAAGTTTGCCTGAGACCACAGGTGCATTTCTGAAGATTTAACCATGCAAGGGATATTCACATAGAGACCACTGTGTCAGATATCACTCAGCACAAGAAATCAAGTTCAGCTCCATTAATTTTCTGTTTCTAGTCGGGAGCAAGCTTTGGAAGCAAATGCTGCCATCATCCCACTTACCAACCTTTGGTTTGCACTTCAAACAGCCTCAGGGCTCACAAACTTGGTTACGAAACTAAACTGGAAGATCCATTCTGGAGTGCATCTACTGCACTGTGACAAGCTATGAGGATGAGCCTCCAGGACTGGAAATAGCTCAAGACAGGGCACCTGAAATGTGCTCCATGCAGACATCAGCTCCCAGCACCAGCTGCCCTCCTCACACAAGCAGTATGTGGGAGCAGAGACAGGGGACACAAAGTGCAACCTGTCAAGTTAACCCAGTCCTAAAATCTGTGTCCTTGACACATGAACCAAGCCCCTCCTGAGCTCATTTCATCCCTACTGAAGGACAGTATTTTGCCAAATCAGACCACAAAAAAAAAAAAAAAAAAAATTCAAATTATGGTCTCAAGGCAAAACGTGCTTCTGAAAATAAAACCTAAACAAACTGAGAGATTTGACTGAAAACAATAGCACTAGCAACAACACATGACAATAATAATAAAATAAACATTACAGGACATGATTTTTCATCAAAATATTCTAAACAATTTAAAACCCTAATCTTGTCTGAAAATAATTTTTTTCAATTTTGCTTGGTTGGTTAGTTTTTGTGGGGTTTTTTTGTTTGGTCACGTTTCTTGTTAGGGTTTTAGGGGTTTTTTTGAGAAAAAGAAGTCCCATTCTTTCATCCCCAAAGTAAAGGTAGGTAAGGCCAGACTTACCTCAAGAGGAGGAACATGTAGAATTAATGTGGCCATATAGGACACAGCCCTGCCATGCATACTCTTGACTATTTCTTACCAGAAGCAGGGGAAATTCTGCCTATTCTAGGCTGCATGGCCAGAAGCTTCGGGGAAAGCAGTGTCATCTTCCTCCTCTTCTGGAAAGAAGGGAAACCTGTTACCAAAGATGGTTTCATTTGCAAAGGCTTTCAGTCAGGACCAGAAATCAGAAAAGAAGAATAAAAACCTAATTTAAAACATCAAATAGATTTATTCCTATACTACAGAAAACACTTTTGCAATGAAAAATCAGGAGTCTGTGGTACCTTCCCAAACACAAGTAGTTGTATTATGATTTGAAGGCTGTGCTGTCCCATTTTTCAGCTCAAAGAATTTTCTTCAAAGAAAACAAAAGTTTCTTGTTTTCCCTGCTATTTTTCTGTGTGCTTCAGAACTATCACCTGAAGAGAACTGCAGAATGAAGACATTGAGAAGGATGCAGAAATGGGAAAAGCATACATCAAATTATAAATATGAAAGAATGTAGTAGCTTTTAAGCTAAAGAAGGTTTATCAAAGCAAGTAAAATAAAGGTTGCTGAAAAATCTGAAAAATGTGATTTGGGTTGTTTTATGCAGCCAAAAAAACCAACCCAGAATCATTCAGATTTCTCATCAATTAAGAGACATGACGACAACACATAAGTGCATGCAGAAGATTGCACAGGACAATAAAAAAAGGCAAACACCACCATCCTGAAAATCATTTAGAGACCTAAGACTTTTTGGAATCAGAGTGGATGACTTATCCACTCTGCAACATCTGAGTAAAGAAGCAGATTTCTTGTGGTTAAAGGGTTTCAGAAAGGATTCGTCAGACCCGGCATCATTTTGCAATCCCCCATAACATTGATTTCTTCATAAACTCATTTTGATTCCCTCATGGTTCTGGCAGTAATAAATCACAGCAGTTTAAAAGAAGGTCATGTACACATTTTCATATTTCATACACGATCCTGTTGCACAAAACAAATGATCTGGGGTAATTTGCTTGAGGGTTGTAAAGTCATCAGTTCACTTTGGATTGACATTAATATGTCTCCATGGAATACTCTCATCCTTTTCTCCTTCAGAAGGACTGCACACTCATTTGTTCCCTAACTATTTTCAGTAAGGCCCAAAACTTATCCAAAATTTCACAGACCACAAAACTTTCTCTTCTAGGCAAGCATTTTACATGAGATCACAGGGTCCGCCTCACTGCTCACTCTCAAGTGGCATCTCTAACCCTCTTTTTTTAGGTACCTCAGCTACCCATGTAGTTTGTGAGGAGGTAAAAGCACCCAGGAATAGGATACAAATGCCTAGTACCTGCACCTAGCTGGAATCCTCTGATCTCCAGCATTATCCCCTGGGGTTTTCATCCCACTGCTTCAGCATGATACAGCCCAGCAAATCCAGCCCTCGGGTGCTCAAAAAGCCTGCTCGGGTTATTATTATTTTATAAGACCAGCACAAGGCAGAGTAACAGAAAACATGGTATGAGGGACCTCATAACCTCAAAGTGACCAGGTTTTGCTCAGCAGGGCTTGTGTTGGACAAGAGTTAAGAGCTTCAGCTGTGTCAGACCCAGCTCCACGCTAAGTCAGTCCAATACTTTTGCTCCCCTCGTGCCCTAGGGAATCTCTGTTATTCTGGTTTTCCCATCAACCCTGGCACATCAGTGCTTTGTTAGGGAGAGCTGTGTGTGGTGCTGCACTCACAGAAATATGTCTGGTGTTGCAAGGCAGCTACACAAGATCACTCCAGCATACAGCCTGAATGTGAGCATTCTGCCCCTGAAGTATTTTCATTCCTTTTTGAGTTTAGTTTTAGCTTTTGATCTCCAGGTTCTGTAATTGATAATCAGAGGATATTACTCTGTGTCTTGCCATTTACTAAAAATTTTGTACAATCTCTTACAATTATTACTGGGGGTTTTTTTGGAAATATGGTTGCATTTACTAATTGATTTATAAAGTACCAACTTCTGCATAATATAAAATACAAAACCAAGTTTTTGCATTTCAGGAGCTTTTCTTTTTTTTTTTTTTTTTTTAAATATATTATCATATAAACACATCTGCTTACATTTTTATTACATTTTTGGGCCCACAAGAAAATCAAACTCAAAACAATACCAAAAATGAATGCCAGTACATAGCATAGATACTATTTTAAAACAGAGGTTTGGATTTCATAATTTAAGTGCCTTTTTTTTTTTTTTTTGCCAGACCAAAATACTTTACATGCTACTAACTTGAGCTACAACTTTTATTGTGGTTGAAATCCTGACCCCTCCTTGCAGCAAAACTGTCATGGTCCATGCTATAAACCCCAGAGCTAGCAAGAGATTAGGGGCCAAGGGGATTGCTCCAGACCCCATGTTCATGCTCCAGAGAGGAGTTATTGTACTATTTCTGCTACTGCTGTCTCCTCGCTTCACACATGGTCGAGAATCCTCCCTGCTCCCACTCTCTCACGCCTCCAGCCAGTCAACAACTTGTAATAAAAAGCTGATGCCAGAAATTAGAATCATAACCATATAGTGAAACACTCCTCTGAAGTGCTTACATCCCCAAACCCATATGGACCCAGCGAAGGATCTCAGAGAGAGACAGAGAAGGGAGGAGAGAGAGACGAGAGCGTCTAGCTGAGAAGCACGTGGATTCATGCTAGCAGCAGCCCAGCAAGCTGCTGGAACTGATTTACCACTAAAGCTGTTAAGCAATGACTGACTTCTTCCAATTACTGGTTTCACAAACAATAATCAGGTTAAAATTAGTCATCTGGATGTAAAACTTTGCTTGAAGGATAGGGAGTGCTGTCCTGTGGGAGTAAGGGAAGAGGGAACACTCAGAAAGGGGAGACATTGGAAAGCATCCTAGAGGTGGGAAATGTGTTTTGCATCAGGACAGAGCTGCAGGACACCATACAGCACACTTTCAGCTCACTCTCTCACCTCAGGGACTGCCAAATGCCACTGTGGTGACAGCAGGGATGAGCTGAAGCCAGAGTATGAGGTCTGGGGACATGTGCACACAAGAGAGGGAGAGAAAGAGACACACAGAGATGGAAATTCAAAGGCAGACATTAAAGTCTCAAACATATACTCCTGTTCTGCATGACTTTTCCTACTCTAGTCTCAGTTCGCAATTACAGACCAAAATTAGCAACCTACTTTACCATCTGCACATTTATTTCTTTAGATTTAACCACTGCACTGCAAGCAGCCCAGTCTGTTTTAAGAAATATAGCATCACTGAGAGCTGATGGACCAAGAAACAGAGGTACAAAGGGAGGTATGGGATAACATTTTCAAAAGCAAGGGGGGCAGGTCCTGTCTCTGGGGTGACCATCTAGTTTATCACAAACCAGACACTTTTTTTTTCAAAGCTTTAGTTTTGGTGACAGTAGCCAAATAACAAGAGAGAAAACTGGAGCCTGAGCACAAATTTCTGGCTCCTATCCTTTTCTTGGACCACCATGCTGGATTACCACCACTGCTAACAGCACTTCCACTGAGAATTGGCAGCTGGGCCCCCTGACAAAATATGGAGATATGCCGATGGGCTTTGAGCTGAAAACACTGAAGTATTTGCTCCATTTAATAAAGAAAAGCATCTAAATCTTCTAAGTTGAAAGTTCTACTGGGAAATAAGCAATAGGCATTGCTGTGTTCCAAATGTCAAGACTTCCATCCTTCTATAAATCGCAGTCAGGGCTCAAGCATGAGGGGGGAAATTCCCAGCACAATCCTGCACACTGCACACACCACAGCTCTGGAAAAGGACAGCACTGGAACTGCATTATCCATACAGTTTTCCAGCCTTTTCACATGCCCAAAGAGAAAAAAGCCCATCCCAGGAAAGGAAGTGAGATACAAATTATAGGGAATACTTGTACAAGAAGAATTCAGCTTCCTGCACAATTGGAAATATGACTGACCAGGAAACAATAATAGTAGCTGTTCAGAGATTGCACCACCCCTCCTAATAACTCTGTGTTTCTTTCAGTCTGCATGATTCTGTATAATTTTGAAGCCTATTAGAGGTGAAGGATATGAGGACCACTGACTATAAAACACAAAGGTCAAGACACAACCCCTGCCCCGGGAAGCCCCTCCGCTGCAGATTAACAGCTGTTTTGACAGTTTAACAATTAAAGCATAACTCCAACAGTACTCTGATTTTACACATCTTCTCAGCACATCCACAATGGACCACTGCATCCTGGACCAAAATAAAGGGCATTGGTGTTTGTCTCAGTCATTCTTGAATTTTTGACCCATACATATTTTTGCTTTTTAGTCGTATTTTCTTCCTTTTTCAGCAAGTAAAAAATTTTAAGCAGGCAAGCAACAAGAGTTTTACAGTCATTATTTTAAAACACATACAGGAAATGAGGCTCTAAAATCCACATTTATGTAGTGAATGACTCCTAATCAGAGGAAGTCCTAGTAAGATTCCCTGATGTGCTGAAAGACAAAGATAAGCAGCACCAGGCTGACCTATACTGATCTCAGACAAGAGTCTTTCACATGAGGCTTCTTGCCCACAGTGTCACCACTTCCTGCTCCTCTTTGTTCCACAATATAGGAGGCTTCATTAGATTTGGAACCTCAAGCTCATTTCCATGGCAACTCATGGCACAACAAAGTGCAAGACATTAAGCACCATACTCAGATTTCATCAGGAGAGAAGGAGCTGGGCTGTGGACTGTCAGAATTGTACAACTCAAAATAAATAAGTGCAACAAAAGACATCAAGTGTCACAGCATGCTAAAGTGCCCTGGGGATAAAGGGGATCCAAACCATGCTGCACAGATCCCCATCCAGACCAGGATCATCAGGATCTGAGCTGCCCCACTGGTTGGCATTTTTAGAGTCAGTGCTTCAACCTGTGGCACTGGGACTCGGGGCAGAATCTGTTCTCCAGAGAGAGGATCAGACCTAAGTCACAATGAGGCTCAGGGTCAACTCACTCCAAGTTCAACCAACGCAATTATTTCTCCTAATTGCACCTCTACTGGAAATGTTTCCTTGTCTGAAGCCCCAGCTGAAAGATGTCTTTTAAGGGCATGTTAAAGAAACTGCTTATTCTTATGCTTCACTCCTTTGAATGTTTTCATTTCCATTCATAACACCATTTTATTCCCTGGCTTTTCTCTCCCTCTGAGAGAAATCTGCATCAGCACTAGAATCTTACTGATGATGGTGTCCTGCTTTCAGCTGGACTTCTCTTTACAACATTTTCAGAGTAAAAGATGTTGCAAGACTCACATCTAAGTATCTTTTGCAAGGATTCAAGTTTTTAAACTTGCAGCCAATGTTCTGGTTTCAAAAGAAAGTCATAACCATTTTTTGGACGACAAAATAAATATCAATATTAAGACAGAAGCAGAGGAACAATACATATTTAGAAAAACCAGAAAGGTTTCAGACAGCAAACATTTGAATCAATTTTATACCTACAGCTTGAGCTAAGACTAAGAATTCAATCTGTGGGAAAAGCCCCAAAGCAGTCTTTGATCATAAAAATTCACTGTGCTATATCCTTCAAGTAAGTATAATTCCCCTGGTTCAGATCTCCTCGGACCTCGTGTATAGAAGCCCATTTTCTTTGATCTGCTGTATAAACACAGTTGCACATTTGGGGTTAAATACATATAGGAGGTATTCCTGCACCCTGCTGGCATGGACATTTCTAAGCCATTCCCTACAGAGGATTTGTTCATTAACACATTTCTCTCACTTCGGGTTCCACTGCATTGGCTTCAATAGGAGGAAAAAAATCCCAATTGTTCCCAATAGGATGTTCCTAGAAGCTGAATGAGGTTTAGACAGTGGTTTTTTTCAAGCATACTCTCCAGAAGGCATTGTTTTAGAAAGATTGAGTGCAATGTGAACCAAGGTAAGCCAGGCTGGAAGACTCCATTCACGAGGACTGGTGAAAATCAGTCCTTACGTACAGCTTTCAGAACTTTATATCTGTGAACCTCATGCCTTCATCCTCAGAAAAAAACCAGAAAAACAGCAAAATTTCAAAAATCTGGAAATCCCATAAAATCACTGAATCCTGCACAGCTTCTGTTCAAAAGTACAAAGTTACTGCAATTTGTTTGAGAGTCCTGTCAAAATCTGTGAACAAGTCTAGTCTAAACTTAACAAGAGATACTTCCTGTGCCTGAAGGACCTAACAGCAATCCTTGAAGCTTGGAAAATGTGTCAGCATGCAGCTGCTCCATGGAGAGAAGCTGATGAGAGCAGCATAGCCCTGCTGAACGCCAAGTCCTGTGGAAACCCCAGGAGCTCAAACACAGCACTGATGGTTTCCAAATTCCCTTGAAAAATAAAATGAGCTCTTCTGAATTTCCCCTGCAGTGACAGACAGCTCCAGAGCCATAAATGATTGCTGATGTGGTAAGAAAGTCACAGTGATTTCACAAACATTAGAAGCATGGCTTGGGAAGGCATTTGGGAAGCAAGCTTCAGCATAAAGCACTCTGCCTCTCCAGACTTCCGATCAGAGCACCTGTCTGCCAGCTCCCCAAATGAAATGGAGTTCTGCACTTTTCTAGCAATTCATTTTCTTGCATCTGGAAGGACACTGTAATACTATATACACCCTGTTTTCACCACACCTGTGTGTCAGTGTGTGCAAGAGCACTTATTCCTGATACAGTCTCACAAGGACAGAAAACATGAGAGTTAGACCACTGCAGCACTTCTGTGTCTTTTCAGACTGGACACATAATACAAGTGTACAAATTTGACCCAGTGGTAATTGTTGAGGATGATGGGATATGTGTGGATAGTTTGACAAAGTGGAGAGGAATCCTGACTCCATTCCTCACTCTGCTGTGGGTTTCCTACATTAACTTCTACTAGAAAAATCCTGCAGCAAGAAAAATCAGCTGGTGTCTTGCCTTTGACATCAGGAAAGGTATGGTGTTATCTTCGGTATTACAGAAAATTCTTTTCTGTAGAATAGAGATTATTATAAAGCGCTCCTCTGTTTCCCAGAGGTCTCCATAGATAAACATCCAGAACTCAGATACTGTGATTATACAGTCAGACAAGGAAAATGTAACTATAGACACTTCTTAAAACTTGACAGAATGAACACTACACATTCACCTACGCGGTTTGTTAATTTTTTTTTTTCTTTTTATGGCTTTCCCTATTTTATTTCAGTAATTTTGTTTCTAGCACATTTTCCCTAAGTTATCTTCATGTGGCATGAAAGATATCACTAAAGACAATGCCAGGCTGGAAGTAGTCATCTGTTTTCTAGCTAAATCCTCCTACAAAGACAGCAACCAGCAACTGGGGTGCGTAGCAGCTGAAACCCTAATGGTGCATACCGCGTTTAATTGTGCATATGTGATACACACTATTTAGCTTTCTCATTGTTCCATGCAGCACAAGGAAATTCTCAGGAGGATGAGAAGGGTCATATCCATGGCTGAATGAGAAAATAATCATTTAAAATTATCATTATGGGCCTTCCTCCCTGTGACTTAGCTGGGTGAACCCTAGAAGATTTAGAGTTCAGGTTCAGTTCAGATAAACATCCAAAAGTTCACAGGTTTACCCAAACTATCTGAATCTCCAGAGCCCTGAAATAAGCTGGAAATCTCCAGAACTGCCTTTCTTGAGGGATTTCCTGCACTTCCAGTTTTGGACAAAAATCAGAAATGGAAAAAAACCACAGTGTGAACCAAATATTGCAGAATCTCAGCAAAACTCAGGCTACACTTTGAAAATCATTGCGAAAATCACATAGATCTATTAAGCATTTTGATGATTTTTTCAAATATCAGCTTTTATGGCTAAATCAGAGCATATTTACCTTTTCACCTGACTTCTCCCAGTCTATTCTACTCATTTTTACCATCAGATTTTTGTGAGCGGAACCCAGAGCAAGTGGTAACGGGAGGTTCTGTTCTCCTACACATTTGTGGTATATCTACACAGCACATTTCAGAGAATATCTCTCCATCTGAAATATTTATTAAAGCAGTGACTAAGAGGTCTAAGATACCACTAAAGAAGTGATACTAAGAAGAGACAAGGAGTATAGTGAAGCAGTTTACAAAGTACTGACATTGGTAACAGATATCCCTCCCATTGGCACATGAGCTGCTGGTTTCCCTCTGTGACACTGATATGGAAAAAACATCAGCAGCAGCCCCACTATCAGCAAGAACATGACCCTCTGATCAGCTGCTGTGCACTTTCCCAGAGCAGACTTCCATCACCCAAATTAGCTGTGGCCAGTCATTTTCTCTGGTGTAAAGATGTGGTTTGAATCACTTAAGAGAGATGGTCTGTATCAAACAAAGAGCACATTCCTTGGCAGCACTTTCCATCATCCTCTCCACTGGGACAGCCAGAGAGGAACATGGGCACCCTTGCCACATGCCTGGTTCCCCTGGCAGGCTGTGCAGAGCCTTCCTCCTCACCAAACACTCTCCCCATTCACTCAGTGATGTGTTGTATCACTTGTACCAGCCCAACATGAAGCAATTTCTTATCCTACCTAGTGGGGAAAAAACATATCTCATCATTTGGCACTACCATCTGAGCCAATCAAAGGCCTACAGAGTTCAGTCTAAAAATGCCTGTAAGAAAAAGGGGTATGTGCAGAGCAATTCTTTCACTGCTGTATCCATCCAGCTCCCAGGAAGGTACCCGCTTAGAAACTTCCCGAACTGAGAGTTGGCACCTGCACCATCATGTTTGGTAGGAACTCACAAACCCATCCTCCTGTAATTTGCCTGATCCCTTTCTGAACCTGCTGATGCTTTTGTCCAGGACAAGATGCGCCAACAAGGTCCACAACCTCATTGCACTTCTTTTTGCTTGTTCACAGTCCTTGTTTAGTGAGGAACAATGAATATAGAAATAGTTCCTTATTTAATTTCTCTATCCTTCATTCACTGTTATGGCTTTTAAAAATAACTATCATCCTTCCCCCACAGTCACTCTTTTCCAGCCTAGAAAATCCATCAAGCCCTTTATCAGGTAGAAGTCATTCCATATCATCCTTATGATCCATATCTTTGGGGCTTTTTTCTGAAAATGCTTAGGATTTTTAAATTAAATGTTTTCAAAGTTTCACACAGAAGATCAGGTGTGAATGGTCTGTGGCAGGATGCTCTTGTTCTATACTTTGATTTCCATTCCCCTTCTACCAAATCCCAGCATCCTAGATGACGCTGCCAGCATTTTGAGGTGACATTCTCAGAGACAGCCATAATGACATGTGAGGTGTTTCCCCCCCAGGTGGGAGTAGCTATTTCCTGCTAGTCATGGCATATGTGTAGTTTATGCTTGTTTCATCACTCTTCATTATTAATATTAGAAAATAAGCAGAGAAAAGAGATTCAGTCATTCAGCATTCTAGTAGTATCTACAGTTCTCCAGGGCTGGTTTGAGTTTATGTTTTCCTGAATAGTTATGTATCATTTGCAAATCTTTTCTTTTTACTGCTTGTCCCCATTTTTAGATCAGAAATAATTTTAATAACATGGAACAGATTTTTGTCACTAACCAACCGCAGGGTTGCCATTCCTTCTATTGCATCATTGTGATGTTCTAGATAACTGGGGAAGGGTTTTCTACACTGTTTTCAACCATTTATTGGAGGCTTTCCACATCCATCCCCATGAAAGCATGAAATACCTGTTAACTGACATGAGTTTTGAGTTAGAAAAGCAACACCTTTCTCCTTCTTACCTCTTGCTGGATGTCCATCAATGCTATGATAAATTAGCTCTTAAAAAAAGGACCTGTTATAGGAAGCTCAGCTTCCTATATATATTTTGTTTTTCTTGGTTGTTTATTTGTGTTTGGGTTTGGTTTTGGATTTTTTTTTCCAGACAAGTTCAGTGTTGATTTCAGGCTTGCCTCCTACCAGCATTAGCTCAAATGCCTAAAATTATCCAGCTTCCCAAAAATGTTCTTGGGTTTTTGGTCCTGTCTCTCCTCATGAACAATAAACCTTGGGGCTGCTAAAATTTCACACCCTCCTGAAAAGACCTCCCAGTCAATCAGGCAGCCGAAGCTGCTGTTTGCTGCGCCACTCCAGAGCAATGTGTCTCACGGGGTGAGTGCAGCCCCTGATGAAAGGCAGCAGGTTTAGGCATGAAATCCCCTGTGGCTGTGGCAGCAGGTGGGAGTGGCTGTCCCGGTGTGCTGATGCTGGGGAGGAGGAGGGGCACACCACACATGAATAGCCAGGCACACACGGGACATCTTCTCACCAGATGGTGCATCAGACCTGCTGGAGCTCAACTCTTAATTAAACTAAGAACTAAGGGCCCCACTCAGTCACAGCATCAGTTTCCTCCCAAACAGATGTCGGCAAGACACCACAAAAATTGCATTCAGTGCAAGCCCAAGCCCAGGCTGAGGGTGGCCACTGCCCAGGCCTCACGTACCATCTCCATCAGGATAAGTTTTCTCCAGCAGCAAACTGACAGCTCCTTTGTTCTGGGTCATCATGCCCTGAAAGCCCCCTCTCTCCTCCATGGCAAACCTGAAACCAACACTCCTGCGGCACAGCACTGTTGCTAAGCAGGTATAGAAAACAGCCTGAAGCAGAGCAGGAAATTGTCTGTAGGGTTTACTCAAAGCCTCCCAAAGCACCCAGCTACATTAATTTTTCCTAGTAGATCATCACGCTGACCAAGATAACCTATGTGCTGGAATCCCAGAGGTGCACCGGGCTAAGAGCAAACTGGCAGCAGGTGTCACAATGGATAACCTTGCTAGGCCTTTGGAAAACATGGATAAATCTGTGAAGCCTTCAAAACCTCTGGATAGCATTTTCAGTAGTGAATGGACAGAAATGAAAAGAGACCCAGGCCAAGCTGCATGTCAGCCCTACCTCTTTGCCTCTGGATTGCCTTCAATGCAAAACAATAATTTTAGGGAAGGGAGGTCCATAAGGCCCCAAAGAAGCAATAATGATTTAATTTATCTGGGTAAAACCTGAAGCCAGCAGCCTATCTGCAATTTTATGTGTTAAGCAATGGTTACAGAGTAGTACAGATTTTTATATCCTGGGCATTGACTCAGTATCAAATATTTAATGAAAAAAAACCCAATAAAAATAAAAAGTAGCTGATCCAAGGACTGGCAGTGACTGTACTCAAGGATCCAATCCCTCTTTTACCTCCAGTCCCCTCCTCTCACTTCACCCCAACTTTTCCCTCCCCCTCTGCCTTTCTCACTTGGAAGATGTTATTGTTTAACATGGCACATTCCCAAGCTGCTAGACCAGGACAGTAAAATTATTCACTGACTTTACTGTACTCTTCCACCAGTCGCTCATTTTTTAAGCTTTCAGCTCTCCTTCCCTCCACCCCCACCTCCTCCATTCCCCAATGAAATTTGCTTTTTCCCTTCTCTCCCTCCCTTTTTGCTTGGCAGAATCTGGAAAAAAGAAATCAAGGCCAAACTCAACAAAACTACTGCTGCGTAAGAGCCGTCCTTTTTCACACACAGACGGTCACTCCGAAGAATGAGCGCTTTATAAGACAGACATCGTGCTGGTCTTTGCAATCCTGATCCCCTGGTCCTCAGCAGGAGTTTTTCATCACCAAAGTGGATAATAACTCTGTCAGACACCTCATACATACAGGTATTAATAAAAAAAAAAAAAAAAAAAAGCTGCAGTGACTGATTTTTACAAGAAACTGGGAATCTTAACGCAATGGCCAAAAATCGCGCACCATGATTACACACAACCAATAGCTGTGTCAACAGGGGTTTATGGCAGGTTGCTAATCAGCATCCTGATTAATCAGCAGGGAATGCCATTATGCATACAGCCATGGTTTTGCACTTCATGGACAACATTTCTGTGGCCAAAGTCCGTGTACCGTTGCACGGCCATAAACATGCAGACATTGTGTGCTTGTAAACACCCAAGTGTCCATAAGTTTCCCTGTGTTTGCATGTGGAAACCCCATTTTCATGGGTAACAGCAGCTTACAGCATCACTGCTGGGTGCCCCACAAGGTGCCAGAAGGTGCTCATGCCTTTATTTCTCTAATTCGGCCTAATCTAAAAATGAGGTTAAACATATTATTTTAAAGGAAAATTTAATTTTCCCCAGACTAAGACTTGATGACAAACAAGGTAGGTTCCCATCATTGTTACTCAGATTCCAGACCCTCAGCTTTTCTTGTGATAGATCCAGAGTGTCAAGACCACATCTGAAAGACACAGACAGCACCAGCATTGGCTAACTGAGAAAAACAGCTCCCTTTGTTTAAAACAGAAAAATATTTTCAGAATCTCTATATTTCACTACAACGAAAGAAGAAACACTAGAGAAAATCCCTGCAGGAAGTTTGAAGTAGGAGCTCTGTTCTAACAGTTATCTTTCTTCCATAAATGGAAATTCATAACACTCTTGTAATCCAGCATTTTCAAATTCAAATAGAATGAAATTATACGTGAACCCTTGCCCTTTTGCTTCATTAGTCATCCCTTTCATTAGTCAAATGAGAAGGGGCAGCAGTTCATGTTTCTGGTCACGACAGAAGTTCTCACAACAACATATTTGAGAGCTATTCTGACATTAAAGTTAAAAAATGTGCTCTGCATTTAATCTGATTCAATAAAGGCAGAGAAGAGAAATGCTGTCATCCCAGAAGCTTTAAGATGGTTGCGTTCCCGAACAGAAGTTAATGTGTGACATCCTTATGTCACCAGCAGACCACTGCTCACGAAGCACTAAACAGTTATGGCGTACATTGAAGCACAAATCCCTGCTAAGGACCTGTGCTTTCCACAGGTTAAGCAGCACCCAGTCTTCAAGCTTCCATCTCCATTTTGCCGTGAACACAGTGGTAGGAAATACCCTCTTTTCCTACTCTGATTACCCTATTTTTCCCATTCCTCCCTTCACCAGTCTCTGTTTCAGAACCATTTCTTTGCACTACTGAAGGTTCTGAGAAATAAACACCATGAACAACAACATGCTGATGATTTGTACTCTCCCCTGGGTGCAAAATTAATTCAGGATTTTGTTCAGGAGCTGCCAAAGATCAGCACATTACTTACCATTAGAGAGATGCACAGACAAAGCTACGAGTGAAGATTGCCAAGAAATGGGCTTTGCTGTGCCCACCTCAGTTTGCTGCTGTCAAGCCTTCAGATTCATTTCCCAAACGTAATGAAACAAATTAAGTCAGCCTTTTCAGTATCAATCTCATCCATCATAAATTAATTTTCAGGGGCATTTTCCCATGGATTCAATCCAAGTGACCTGGATTCCATGCTTCTCTTCTACACCAATCATAAAAATTAACAATAAGTGTTCAAAATGAGATCTCATACATATGGAGCATAGCATAAGATTTAGAAAAGTAAGGTTAAAAGTGTTTAGAGACTTGGGGAAAAGTTTTAACAGCAAGTCTTTCAAAGTAACAAAGTTATTTGAAGCAATTTTATATTAACACAGCACAAATAGATTATGTATTAACTCTGAATGCACACAAATCACATATAGTCCTGTTTTCAATCAGTCTTTTCAAACATGTAAAAACTATTTTTAAATTATTATTAATGACAAGTGCTCAGACTGCACCACAATAGCAAAACTTTTATTAAAGAGGGTAAGAGGAAAGGAGAAACTTACCATAAAGACAGATTTTTCAGCAACACATATCTCAGTCACCCCCAAAACCTTTTCTGGCATGGATGGTGCTGACCTCTGTGAAGGTAGGATTGGTCTGAGGAGGAGGTTAACAGGCCAGTTCCTACAGTAAACAAACAAACTTTTTAATTGAGGATCTTAAACAGGGCAAGAAAAATAAAAATCAAACAAACAAAAACCCAATAACAATTTTTCCTCTACAGGAAAATACATGGTGCAAAGGAAAATGTGTATTTCAATGTATTTTCTCTCTTTATCCACATGCCTCAGTCTGACAATCTGAGTTTCCCCTCCTAAGAGCATCAGCAGCAGTGATTATCACAGCAGCAATTTGTTGATCGCTAAAGGGGAGGAAAGTCTAAAAACAGATAGGGAGATGCATCCTCAATCTCCCACGTTTATCAAGCCAACTTTAGAGAATTTTGTAATGCAAGATGAGCTCCAGAGTATTCAACAGGGACTTCTGTGTTTTCTTTGAGAATTTCACTTTTGCCGGGTTGGGTTTCAAAATGTTTCCATCTTAGCATGAAAACAGGGGAGGGTATAAACCAGCCCTGCAGTGCTCTGGCAACCTTGTGCAAGTCAGAAGCGTATGTCTGTGAATGATCTGACAGGGGCTGAAACCCCAGGCTTGTAAAACCAACCAACAGACTTCAGTGCTCTCAGCGGAGGCAGGATTGATCCCTGGCAATCCAGGATTATTAGTGATGTATTTTTTCAAGCAGGGAATGTATTTCAGCTGGATTTTAACTCAAGAAAACTCTCTGATTGTAATGGCATTACTACCTTTCTGGCCTCCCCCTTGCTCCCTCCCTGCTTAGTTGCCCCTGCCAGCAGCTCCCCACCTTGTCCTCCAACACACAAAGCTGTTTCTCCATCTCAGCCTCAGTCACATAAATTGCTCTGAAAGGCAGAATCCCCAGGCTCTCACGAAGCTCCTGCTGAAATTAATGAGACTTGGCACCAGATCGTCTTATAGAGAATTATTTGCAAGGGCAACACCTTACTTACTACTGGGGACAACACAAAAATCACTTCTCCACTGGCAGTTTTCATCCTCAGCTCTAACTTCTACCCAAGTCAGGAATATTTTTTGCTTTGTATCTGACTTGACAGTTACTAATACTACTGTGAGAACACACCACCTGACTTTATATGATTTAGGAAGAGGAGAGAGAGCAAAGATAATAGTTTCATTATAAGTTTTAAGTCTCTGTAAATCTCTCTACATTGAACCATTCCTGATCCCCCAAGAGGGACTTTCCAAACACTGAAGCCATGCCTATTTGGCAAGAACTACAGACAGGGATTTCTTTTTTAGTCTCCTTCGTCTCTACAGAGGGCAAAAATCTTGGACAGAAAACTTTGGCCCAGAAGCCTTTTTCTTTACTTGCAGCAGTTAGAGGCACAGTGATGGTTTTAATAGAGTTCTGTAATGACTCTATTGCTACTTTTTATGACTATTTCTTGGAGCAATAAAGTGGCAGAGGCAATGATATTGAATGACTAACTTTTCTACAGTGAAGAAGAGAGCATAATTAGTCCGTGAAGTCATTTTCATTCAAAGAGCAAATGCATTTCTAACTCCCTCAAAACACAGTAAAAATTCTTTCTCACCTGTGTGCTCCCCTAGCCAACATCAGAAGGTGAACTTATGTTGCCCAGATACTTTAGGAGTAATTTGAAATATCCCCTTGACTTCTATTTTGTGATGTTCCTGCAACTGCTCCTCAGAGGGCCTGGGACAGAGCCCAGCAGTGTTCTCTGGACCACCCCAGGATCTCATGCTCCCCAGGGAACCACAGCATTAATGGGCAGCTCCACAGCCCTGCTTCTCCCACCTGGGCAAGTACAAGGCAGCTCCCTCCTGAACCACATCCAGAGGATAAATCAGATCCCAGGTAGGATTAATTGCCGCCTCTCTCTTCACTGGCCTTGGAAAGGGTTAAGGCTCCTGAGTTAGGTGCTTTGATTTGATGACAAAAGCAGGAGAGGATGTTCTGCTCATGCAGTAGTTTTTCTAATGACATGGACTTTACAACATAAAGGGAATACTTTTTCACCATGAATCTTTATAAAGATGCAGACTGAGACTGAGAGACTCTCACAAAGGCTGCAGGGTAAAACTCAAGTTCCACTGAAGAGAACTGATAGTTTTTACCAAAGATTTCAATGGCACTGGAATTTCTGCTACTTGTGCCCAGACAGCTAGGTTTATTAGCATGAGATCCCCACATCTATTAAATAGAACATTTATTAACTTCACTTTTAGTGTGTCTAAAATCACTATCTAAACCAATCACAGCTGAATGTGATGATTCTCATTAACCAAAACCAAATGAGTTTCCACTGCAGTTCAGCTCTTGCTGCAGCTGTAGCTGTGACGTGGTTCTGTGTTATGCTGTTCTCTAGTAAGGCATGTCTAAAACACAAACCAAAGGGGAAAATTATTTCATTTCCAAAATAAATAAATGCCTTTGGTCAGTACTAATACATGAAAGGCAGGTATTAAAAGTTAAGGGACATGTGGGAAATTGGTTCCTCGCAAAGCTTCAATTAGCTTTCAAATTATCTCTCACACAGTGTGTACAAATACTCCTAACCAAGCTTCACTGAAAAATGGATTCTCAATACGTTTATTTACCTAATAGTTAACACAAGGATAACAACACACATGAAATGTAAAATAAAAACATATGTGGGGATCTTTTGCCCCAAATAAGAATTTGAAACAGATGTGCTCTTTTAACTGTATTTCTTCACCCAATGCTTTTCTCTTCACTGTTTGTATCTTTAATGTATTTTTTTTCAAAGGTACATAATAATTTATTCCCCCTTTTATCTGACAAAGCATGGTTTTCAAATAACATATTCTATCTTTATTTCTTGCTGGCATAACTCATCCATATCAATTGGTGTTTTGCACAAAGGGAGCTGACTGCAGTTCAATTGTAAGCTGGGATACTATTTTCATTAGAACTGCATTTAAAAATCAACATAACAATGTTGTAGGATGAAAACATTATGATATTCAACATTGTTTCTGCAAGTTTTGTATTCTTAAACCTTCCATTAAACTCATGTTTTTATTGGACACTTCCATTCCACTTCTCTCCGCCTGTTTTCAATAGCAGTGTGTAATGTTTAGAGGGATAAATTAGCTGCAGCAGCTTTTCAGTCCCAGAACCAGAAAATATTGGAAAATATATCTGATGTCTCTTTTTCTCCTCAAAACTTTAATTGTAGCTTTTGCAGAAAAGCATTAAAAATTCAGTAAAGCAAAATTCTCTGGAGCAGGGAAACACAAGAGTCAGCTCTCTACCCAGTGGACCAAATCTGAATGAGCTCTGCAAGACTCAGATTTCAGGCTGTGCTCACCTACACTGAAAGTTGGGAAATGCTCCTAAATTTCTGCTGGACCTAAATGGCAGGGTATGGGTAGCCCGGGAATGCAGGGACTCTGTCCAGGGCTGGTCTCCACAAGGTCCTGCTTACTCCAGCATCATTGTTGAGCACCTCAAAACTGAAGCTTATTGGTAGAGCAGCACAATTGAACCAGTAATTAAAATTTTGTGTTAATTTGCAATAAATCAATACAACCAAAATTCCCCATGTCGAGCTGGTTTACCCATGAAAAACTCATTAACAAAATCCTTATCTGTCCTTTCCCAGTGTTTTCATTCAGTCTTTCCAGTGTGCTTGTTACCTGACAGGACCATCAACTGCATGGCTTCTGGCATCTTTCACCACTGGACCCTGCCACATCCACCATGAGTCATCTAACCATGAGTGAAGGGAAAGTGTCTTCATGTTCATGTGACACGGGTTTTCTTTTATTTTCCTTTCTTTTTTACCATCCTTCCTTAAAATCTTTCAAATATCAGAATTGGGAGTTGACTTCTTAGTATTCAACAGTACTGGTAGCTTCAAAAGATGATATCCAAAAGCATTTTAAAACATAGTATCAAAGACATCACCTTGGTAACAGCTGAGCAAAGCAGACATTTTCAGCACCCAGAAAATTTCAATGCTTCATGTAATACAGACTTTATAGGCTAAAATATTTTTTTAATAATTCAATTCAGATTTCTCAAAAAGGTGATAATTTCATCAAATAAGGTAAGATTCCTCAAGGTAGTTGTCAAAAGACATATTTCTGGCCCAATTGCTCAAATCTCCGGCTTTTTCAGGTATCTGATTCAAAATGTGTGGCTATAAATACTTTTTTTATCTTTTTAATGCTAAAGAATTAAAATGTAAATGAAACGGGGTACTTTTTCTCCTTTTCATTACTCTGGAAAATGTTAGAATGTGGTGCTGTATTTTTTTGACCAAGCAAACATATTCTGCTTGATGCAGAAACCTGACAAAATTTAAAGCTACCATTTAAAGTCTGGCAAAGCCAAAGTGACTAAAAAGGGGGTCTTATTTAACAGTGTCTTATAAAAATAGTTTTATGGAAGTGGAGAGAAGAGACAGGCAAATTCAGTAACTGGGGAACTTACAAGGCCCATGATTACCAAAGAGTAAATTAGGATATTTTGGGAGCTTTGGATACTTGCTCCCAAAATGCAGTTACACAACAATCAGACAGAAAGGGAAAAAAGTATTACCATCCTGCAGACCTGGCTCATCTCACTGAAAGCTCACAAGAGAAAACCAAGCTGCAATAGCCCTACAGCAATCAAGAAAACCTACAAAGACTGACACAGGGAGATGGCACTATAAAAATCATAATCAGACTCAGGAACCAGACTGAGTGAATTACATGTTGGCCTTTGAGAAGCAAATGAAAACAATCAGCAGAGAAATCCAAGCAGCATTTGGACATTGACCATTGGAAACTAAAAGCAGCGGCAATTGTCCAAGAGTTTTCCTTTTTTTTTTAAAGTCAACTCAAGCAAAGCTAGTAAAACTTAGCAATTGTTAACATACCTCTATAACTACAGGTTAATAATGTCCCATAAACTTTAAGAATTTCAAATTCATTGCTACAGAGCAGCTTATACATTCGTTTTTGCAACACACCCATTTTCACACTCAAAGACATCAGAAAAGCAGATTAAAGTTTATTTTTCTTTTGATAAAGAAGTTAAGCAGATTTTGGCAGCTTGCCATCAATTTGACCCCATCTCCCAACTTCCCCCCTGCCCAAATACTATAAATTATTCTTAAAATGGTTGAAGGGAAAAAACCTGAAAAACTTCAAACATTCAAGTCCTTTGGCTGAACCTCTCAGGGGCATATCCCATGGTGACAATCTCTGACAGTGCCAAGTGGCTCCTACAATCTGTCATCAGGAACCTGGACTGCTGAGTTTTCTTTGCCCGGGAAAAGGGGTGGCATTGGTGTTCAGGGGCTGTGGCCTGGAGTGGTCAGCTGGCTGCTGAAATTCCGCATTGTGCTGGATGCCTCCCAGACCCAAGCTGGCACCACTTGCAGCTGGGGCTGGTTTGAGAGTGTCATGTGGCTCCTGCTATCTGACATCAGGAACCTGGACTGGTACATTTTGTTTCCCAGAAAAAAGGGCCGGTGTTGTTCTGCCGGGGCCTGTGGCCCAGAGTGGCGTTCTCACTCCTGAAATTCCGCATTGCACAGGATGCCTCCCAGACCCAAGCTGGCACCAGTGTCAACTCAGGCTGGTTTGACAGCGCCAAGTGGCTCCTACAATCTGCCATCTCCTGTTGATATAATTGGGGAATGAGCTCATGAGACAAAACCAGTAAATGTGGCCTCTGAGGGTGAGTATAGCTGTGATTTCCTAAGCATTTATATCCTACTGGGAAACTTTCGGACAAAAAAACCCTAAAAATCTTCCTATCGCCAAAGGTTCAAATACTGTATTTAAAAGGGGCTTCGTCCAGGTTCCTAAAGGCAGCTGATCAAACCATGGCATTGTGCAGAGAGCACAATGCACTTCACTTGTGCCCAAAGGCAGTTGCTCCCCTGTGGCAGCAGCGTGGCTGAGTGCAAGCTGGTGCTTCCCGCTCCTCTTCCCTGAACAAGCAGCTCTCAGCTGCTCTCTGGCCAGGCTGCTTTTAGGGAAGCTTAGCGTTAAGAGTGGGATTGCATTATAGCTATGTGGAATGAAGTGCCAAGGTTTCTTTGAGTGCTTGTAATGCTAAGTTGTAAATTAATTTGTAGCCGGCTCCAAAGGCAGAAAGTCTGACCCATCAGTCCAGGGGCTGGGACTCCTGTTGGACATCATCTACTGAGCTCTGACATAAGCATGCAAATATCTTGCTTGGAGCAAGAGGGGCTGTGCTCTAATGGCAGCTTTTGGCCTGGGTCTGAAACCCAAATTTTCATAGATTTGAAGAAGCCCCAGCTCCTGCTAGGATCAACAGGAGATGCAGGTGCCAGTATTGTGAATAGCAAGACAATCCAAGTTGGATACTCTTGGTTTCTACTTGCAGTTGAAAATGGTGCTTCTATTGTCTCTCAGTGTCTCTTGAAGGTGTGGGGTGCTGTCAGGCTTGGCTGGCTGATATTTTCCAGCATTTTCAAGACCCCTCAGAAGTTTAAACAACTGTACATTACTGTTGTTATTAACAATCATAAGGTATTTGTTTTATTATGACTTGGGCAGTATTTCATTCAGAGAAGCTCAACTCATCTTCTAATATTTATGAGTTATGGTTTGGTTCCTTGCCAGTCACTTTTCCAAAAACTAGTTGCTCTCAATCTTTGTTCAGTGAGACAGTCTGAGCTCTTCTGGCTCTGGAAGCAGTGGATGTAAACATGTGACATTTTGTCTTACAAATGGCATCATTTTTACAGTGCCAGGGTCTGATTCATCTCTGTTTTTCAGGTTATGCTGCCATAACCCCATTTATTTCAACATAGTTGAAAGTCAAAGAAGCTGGCCAAAATGCCTGTAGGCCACTACAAATGGTAAAAAGCAATACAGAAATGTGACTCAGCCTCTCAGATGGCAAAATCTCCTTCACTGCATTAAAGTTGCATGACTGGGATACTGGGATCTGTCTTCATTTCTTGCATATTTTATTGTGTTTAAAATTATGATTAAGGGAGAGGTGGAGAGTAAGGTAGAAAATACAGAATGCTTGACTCATTAAGAGACAGAAGAGATTCATTAAAATGTGCTTTGTAGTCCCAAACCCATTTCTTACCCATTCCACAGAAACACAAGCTGCAGTTTCTTTAAAATCCACTGCCAAGATGACAAAATGTTGTTTTCTTTCACTTTTTACCCCCACCCCATACTTTCACTCTCTGATTAGTCCTGTTATTTCTTTATGAACAAACCTGACTATATATCCATCCTCAACACTTTTGGGCCTCATCTACCAAACAATACTGTTTAATTTCTTCTGATTTCTTTTCCTGGTGAACTTCTTTGTTGTCTGTATTGTTACAGACAATTCAGTTCAAGCTTATTTCCTGGTTTCTTTTCAAAATAGAATCAGGATGATGATTTATTACTTGTATCATGTTAGGCCCTAAAAGCCCTTTCCTGGGCTCTTACTCAGTTGTTCCAGGAGCTGTATAAAACCAGAACAAGGCAATGTATGTGCTATTGCATGATTTTAAACTGATTCTTATAGAAAGGCAGAATTTCTCCTTAACTATGAGATAAATTCTCTTTTGCTCAACTCCATTAGCTGTATAGCAGGATGGAAAAATCTGATCATTATCATTTAATCATAGATGCTCCTTCTGCTGTCCTTGATAACTGTAGTGGGAGGGAATGAGAGCTTGCCTGTTGCAAGAGGTTGCACTTCAGAGGATAACTTGATATTCATTTTTTCATTAAAAGGACAATTTTCATGTCTTAGTTATTTCCCTTGTAGCAAATCTGGGTTCATCAAAGCCTGATGTCCCACTTATGTAAGTTCATCATTCTCAGGAGACTGAAAGTCTGAGCATTGGGGCATCACAAGAAGATTTTGAAGGGGCTTAAACAGGACCCAATTTAGTAAATATTATTTGTACTTTTGACACCTAGCTTTCTAAGGCATAATTAATTTTTAAGCTAGCCTCTCTTGCTTGTGTAGAACTTCCCAGTTACTTGGAAGCCTTTACTGCTAATAATCTTTTCTGCCAATATATAAAAACAAATACTGGAAGACAGCAGAGCTCCTAGAGAGCCATCTTGCTTATATAGCTGCAGCTTCCCTGGGCATCTGCCACTGCCTCCAGGGAGCAGGATGCAATGAAACTGTAGACGCTCCTTTGAGGGATTCTCACTGAGCTGTTGACAAGTTCTTCATGGGCTGTGGACAATATACCACTATGCACTTGTGTCACACCACAGGGCCTCCCATTGACGCTTATCCTTCTCGTTTGGCCTCTGACCTCCACTGCTTGCCACTTAGGGAAGCAGCAGTTCACAAAAGAAAGCAAAAGTCAGACTAAAGTAGCTTTCATCTACCTTGGATAGCCTCGCTTTTACTTCTTGCTGTTTTTCAAATTGCTCGTAATTAATGCAGATCCTGTATTTTTCCCCCATTTTGAAATTAAGTCCATTCTTGAATATAAATGAACAAAAAAGCATTGTTTCACTGCTACCCACATGTGTGAATTTTCACCTGACATAATTTTTTTTGTTGTTGGGTTTTTTTGGGGGTTTTTTTGCATATCAGAGGTAATCCAGAACTAACCCCAGAGAGTTAAAAAATGTGCAAATGCAAATTCACAGGTTTAGTCTCTCTGCAGTGTCTGACTTTCACATGTTAGTGATCTGTGCTTGGGCTTACTGAACTGAAGGCCAAATGTAATATAAAAGTACAGTTTAGACAATCCATGCAACAATGATTTTGAATGTGATCTTCTCATTCATCTGGGTAGTTAAAACATTCCCTTAAAATTGGTCACTATATGAATGCCAATATTTAAGTTTGGACTGGAAGTAATTATATTACTCTGCATCCTGACTGTAGAGCTACAGCCCCCCAGCTCTTCTCTTGGTGATGCCAAATAATGACTTCAGTAGCCTCCAAGTCCATTAATAGAATTACAGGAGTGCTGAAAACCCTGTCTTTATCTGGGGTTCTGTGGTGTTGAGGTGTTGTACAAAATCAGAATGAAAAAACACCTTTTATGATGTGTGGGTTGGAAAACAACCCACGAAGCCTCCTCCATTCCTCTGCTCAATCCCCAGTAGCTGCTTTCCCCCTCCCACTGGTTCTGGAAGTGGTCATCAAATGAAAGGGTAGAGCTAGAGGGAGGGAAGAGGGTGATTTAATTAGGGATCTAAGGGGTCATTTTTTCCCCCCAGCATGTAGTATTGTTGTAACTCAGCACTTATTGATGTGTGATGATTACAGACAGCCAAGAAACTGGCCTACACACACTCTCCTAGACTTATGATGGCAGACACAGGACCCTTTGATTTCAAGAATGAATAGTTTACCCTCTTTTCTTACAGTTAAACTGATCTAGAGGAAAAATTCAATGAAAATAAAATTAGATGACACATACAGGAGGGATAGCCTGAAAAACAAAGCAAATGTTAAAAATTGGCAGTGGTTATTTACAAAAAGGACAAAGCTTTGTTGAAAATAAATCAAAGAGATTCAGGAGCATAGATTTTATCAAAAGTCAGCAGGATTTAAATTCTAAGCCCCATATAGCATTTGTAGTATTTTCTCTGGTATTTATGCTTCAGTTTAGCAAAGATAAAAATAATTTAAAATGTTTAGTTTTGAATTTTAAGATGCAGAACTTTAGGAAATTACCAATTTCGTTTTAAAGATGTTTACTTACCAAATCTTCAGTTTTGATCAGAGGTTTCACAGTTTTAGCTGGTGGTCTTCAGATGTTACTTGCAAAACTATGCTTTCATTCCTTCACGAAGGAAAAGAAGTTTCTGACCCTTAATAGGCTGAAAGACCTCATGTTTAGAAACTATCTTGTAAATGAGAGTGGAGGGATTAATCAATGATTAATGGATAATCAAGAGTTATATGAATATATTTTAATACTTGCTTTTGGCAGGAGCAATTCATTAAGTGAGAATCAAACCCAAAGTTTCTCAGTGATGATTAAGCATCGAGACCAGTGATGAAAGGAAGCTACTGGATATCCTAATGATTTAAGTCACTGCTGTAATCGATTTACCTTCTTTTGCTGCTTCATTTCATGAGGCTAGGAACAGTGGAGCGCAGCTGAACATTTTAATCCTTTTCCCTGCCCCACAATGAATTAAGAAGGTGGTCCCTGCTTAAAATAGATAGACAATTATCAGACCACTAAGGCAGCCAGTTGTAGCTTCATTCACACTGGTTCTCCGTGGATGCCAAGAGTTTGCAGGATCGAGGCCAGTATTCATAACTCCAATCTACTGCATAGCTCTTTTTCAGTTCTTGATTCTTAACAGGTGCTCTCCTCCTGCCCAGTCTCTGCTGACTGTGAAAGGAATTGAAGGTATTATGGTTAGACACTAAATATATCACAAAGATTAACTTGATAAATGATCAATTCTGGCCTCATGCTTGAAATTTAAGTCAATTGTCTGGATGAAATGTGTAAATCCCTGTAAAACAGACATTTATCTCTCTCCAGACTTTTCAGTGCTCTGCACAAGATGAAAGCCAGTGAGTAGATAATTTTTTCTGGAGGTGATGCTGTATTTTTTTCTTCCACTAGGAATAATTTCCTGGGATGTGGTGTCCAGCTGTGTGTATGCATGATATACTGAAAATAAGGGACACGGCTACTTTGGAGAGAGTTTCCAGTGCTGAAGCTCTGAATGGCCTGAGATCTGATAGAAATCCCAGGTAGAAAATGGGATCTTGCCTTCCAGGCATTGTCCCCAGTGTCCTTCTCGTCACACCCCTGTTCTTAGGGCTTGCCCCTAACAAGAGAAATGGGAGTATTTATTCTCCATAATAGCCTGCAGGCATTGCGTTGCAGTTGCTTTAGTGGGAATATTTTCTTTTTCTCTTACCACTTTCCCTTCCTTTCTCTCTTGATCCTGGCTTCTCCCCTTCTTTTACCTTTTCTGGATGGGCTGTACATTTTCAAAGTTTAACACTTTATTTTTTTCCTGTTATTCCCTAAGTGGCACGGCTGAAGTGTTACAGGCCAGTCATCAGAGTGCCTTTAAAAAGGGAATTGTCAGGACTCACAAATGTTTGAACTATATGCCTTTGCATAGTGATTTTCAGGGGTTATCAGAGGAAAATATGAGTTGCTTCGACAGTGGTCCCATCGCAAGCTCTTATCTTCAGGAATTCAACCTCCTACTTTTACAGCCTATTCATAGTCCCTTTGGAAGTTTTAAACACAGCATGTTAGGATGTTGGTTAACAGCAAATAAACCTGTGCGCTGACCTGCCCATGTGCTAATAATAAGTCATGAGTCTGTTTTTTAAGAAACTCTGTCACAAATGGTGGTTGAAAAAATAAATGAAAGGCCAGATTCCTACAGATAAGACCATCCAGATGGAACTGCTGGGGGATAGGTTAATGAGTTGGCTCTGTAGCCTTGACAGTCTTCTTTCAAAAAAAAAAGGGGCACGTGTTGTTCAGACAAGCCTCTGTTTTCCAAAAGTGAAATTTACCATGGAGTGAAGGGCCAGCGAAAGGTCTCTGCCTTGAGCTCACATGGGATTGGAAGAACAGATAAGGTTTGTGCTGGTGAACTTCATTTCTATAGAGCAAACTGGCTCTTTTGGGGAGTTCCTGAAGAGTAATTGAGCCTAGGCATGAACATTTTGTGTGGGCTTTTGATACACTCCTGGTCCTTCAGGATTTACAGTGACCTGCATTTATGGGTTAGGGAGATTCGTGGGTGTCTTGCTCATACCTTTAACTGAGTTCCACAGAGCCTGCATATGTGGGAAATACGCCATTATTTTTTGCAAGAATTGAATGGTTTTAATTTTTAACTTCATCTTTTCTTTTTGTTATATCACTGGAAAAAATAGTTCCACTTTTCCATAATACTAATCAGTTCAGCATTTTCTGAAAGGACTTTTTGTATTGCAGAAATTACTTCCATTTGCATGGAATGTTGGATTTGCCTAAAGTAAGAAATTATGGTTTTTCCCAATAGACATCCCAGACATTTGGTACATTTTTTGGGGTGTTGGGGGGTGGCTAGAGGGTAACACTAAAAAACCCCAACTATATGCCACTATTATATCTTTTGCAACATTTCAGTTTTTGGTATGTGGTGGCTGTTGCTTTATTTTTGGACAAAACCAGCATGGATAGCAACAGCTAAACTCCTTGGTCTTGGGAGTTGCTTCCTCTTTTGGCTGATGGACAATTTGCAGAGCTAGTTCCATGATTTCTAGTGTCTCAAGAGTGCTTTAGAGTTTCGCAGCAGGAGATTTGTAAAAGGGAAAGGAATGGTGTACAGGGAATTAAAAGGTCTGTAAAACTAGAGGCTCGCTCTCCTGTGAGGAGTGATCTTGTCTAAATCAATAAACGTCCATAGTCTGTGTTTTTCAGCTCTGATTGTTAGGGTTGTGTATTCAGTCAGTGCATGCTGAGCAGAGCCAATATTGACTTAATAACACCAAAAAATGTATTTACAGCTATTTGTCCAAATTCTGAATAACTGTTCCTTTTGTTCTCTGTCCTTTGCTATTCCCAAACCATAATGCAAACAGATTTTGGCTCCAAGTCCAGTGAAGTATTTCTAAGCATGCTTAACTCCAGGCACATGACTACTCCAGCAAATATTTGGAAGACTTTCTGCAGGATTAAAGGTAAGCACACAATTAAAGAGTTTGCTAACTGCAAGTTTTGTTTTTCCTGAGTATTTAGGAGAACAATATTTTTAGTGACTGTGCTCTGCACAATAAAAGAAGGTCCTGAATAAAGATCAGTATTACCTGTCATTCATTTTCCATTATTCTATAGTCAGCATTATCTATGTTTCTGCTGAATTGTTTATCTGGAATCAAATATTGCAGTAAAGGGGCATCTGTGAAGAGTTGCACTCTGATATACAAGTGGTCAGAAACAATGGCTGAGCAAAAAATCTTAGGCATCCAAGATTTCTTTTGCAGAAATGCTATGTAATTACATGGGGAAAAAAAAAAAGAAGGAAATATTGCTAATGAATAAGAAAGGAGGAACGAAGTGGCTCTGTGCATATTTTTACTGCTAAAGGGTATCTTTTTACTGCAGCTGAACTGGTGCCTGCTAAGTCTTGCCCTGCAAGGTCCTAAGGGCACTGCAGACACCCCATGGTAGCTGAGTAGGCTCAAGTCTCTCACACACAGCCCTGGCTGCCTTTGTCCACTCTGATCTCTTAGAAAAACTGTAGTGCCCAGCTTCTGCTAAGGGGGATGGCTAACATTTAATACTATAAAGTTATGCAACTTCCAGAGCAGTATTGGCAGTGAATGAAAAAAAACCTATTTGCATTTATAATGATTGTGGTTCTAATTCCAGGGTAGCTGTTGGGGAAATGGAATTCAGAGGCATTAGGCAAAGATGCAGTCCCAGTTGAATTTTTAATTTTTAAAAGTTGAAACATGAAACTGAAAACCAACTGTCTGGTTATGAGGAGGACATGTTCTTTACGAGCTGTTCACTTACATTTTCTGATGATTCATCTCCTGTGGAAATTCTTTGCCATGCCTTATAGACTAAAATATCATTCTGAAGATAGAGGCAGGATTCAAGCAGTACCATTCTCCCCAGATATCTTCTGATGAGGTGTCAGCTTCCTTTTGGCAGAGTCTGCAGGATAGATAAGGGACTGTGGCTACAGGCACAAAGGGCTTTTATGACAGGGTGAGAAAGAGAAAGTTTCAGATTAGCAGGAATTTGTATCTTTATTGTGCTTTTAACTTCAGTTTCAAATCTTAAAACAGATTTTTGCTGGTACATGAACTCAGTGAACTGATGTCCTATTGCATTTTAATTTCATCACTCTGAGTCTCTGACTTCAAAGTCTGCTCCAAGTCTAGAGAAAAGTTTGCAATCTGCTTGATTTGGCCGTAGAAATGTGGATTTCTTGTATGTGGTTACAAAACAGGGGGAGCTCTTGAAATTCACCAGCCATGACTAAAAATATTCTAAAATCTGTTTGGGAAGATCCATTGTATTTGCACCTGGATGAAGAATAATCTTACCCAGCTCTTTACTGTTGAAGTTAGGATTACTAATTTTTAAGGAAACAAATAGAAGAAGCCTCAGAGATAGACTAATTGAAAATAAAGTGAAGTATAACAGCAACACAAATATAAAAAACCATGCAGGATGTATTTCTTTCTTCTCCCTGCCTTTCTCTCATATTTTGTCTTATTCTGTGGTTTTATTCATACAAAAACTTTTTAGATTTGCAAATCTCACCCGAAAATTCAAGTTTTGGAGCTTTAAAATTATGACCTGTCAGAGTTCATTCTAAGCCTGAGGGATAGATCACATTCCATAAAATTGTTAAAACTGTCCATCAGATCAGATGGAAATCTAATATCTCACCGCTTAGGGGTCACACTCAGCATTTTGTGTGGCCATCCTTTGAGATAAAAGTCAGTGGTGTGTGAATTCAATTATTTCACATACATAAAACTTTCCAAATCTCTCCTGAGTTCGCATGTTTTAGATATACCCGTATCTGTTATGTTACTTTGGGGAGTGTCAACTGTACTTTGACTTTGTGGGAAATTAGATCAAAAAGAAATAAACTTTGGTTCATTGGAAAAGGACAGTTAGAGGGAGTAGCTGGTGAAAATTAAGGAGGGTGGGTTTTAAACTCTCTAGGCTGTTAAAATAATCCATGTAGACCAAGAAATTTGTGTTATTTCTAGCATTGCACTGCATAGAAACTGCAGAGCAGAAATCGGCAAAGGATATTAAGACCTCAGGTTTTGGCCTGAACACTTCTCAGAGGTGATAAGAAACTCAGGTCACATTCATCTTCATGAGAAACTGGATGTGTCCAAATGTAGCTCCTGATGTGTCAGACGTAGCACTTGATTGAGGTAATAAGCCAGGTGCAATTATTGTTCTTGTGGTGGCCCATCAGATCTATCAGTCCATTCTCATTTCCAGGGCTTCTCTGGCTAATAACCATAATTTGACCTCTGGTGCTTTGGGAGAACTTTCACAACAAGGCAGGTAGTGGCCAATACTGAACATTCCTGAACTCTGGTTCTGGATATGCGTATCAGTCTGCAGACCCGTCTCCATCAGAATCCACAAAGGTACATCAGTGATGTAGTGCTAAAAGTTGCCACTTCTCTTTGTGGTCCAGGAAGACTGCTGGGTACTCAAATGTTTTTGAAAGGAAGACATTTAAAAACATAAAAATAGATGCAGTACCTAACTTTAGGAGCTTATCTCAAAAGTCCTGGTGGTCCATATTTGGGCAAAGCAAGTATCAAGGTCTTTGCAGTTTTGGTGATGTGAAGGCTGTTGGATAGGCATGTGGCTCCTTTTCCCTTACTCAACAGCAATTTGTTTATGTCTGCTCTATCTCACTACAGTCATTCAATGGCAGATGAGTATATAAACAATCCTAGGTTGGTCTAAACCAACAACATCTATCAAGAGTCTGGGCCTGTCTGCTCACTGGCACTCTGAATTTCTCTAACTTTTCCTTTTCTGTGTACTACATGAAGTCTCTTCTCATATCTGTGGAAGCAGATTTATTTGGCAGTAAAAATGTCCATTTAAATTGAAAGTTCAGTTATTTACTTTCTAGAAGTGAATAGTCTTCAATAAATCAGTCTTTCTTTCTCTTTGCTATAATTATTTATTGTTTACATCCCTGTAACAGACATATCTCCCGTAAAGCCTTTCAGCTTTAATCCACCAAAGCAGGGAAAATGTGATGTTGAAGTGCAACTGAGGCAAAGGAGCAGCCAGACCTCTGAATTTTATTTCCTACTGTTGGATAAGCAGCTGCCCTATATGGTGTCATCTATCAGAAAAAGCAGTTTTCACTTGCTTTTTGAGGCAAGAATTATTGTCTCTTTTTCAAGGGGTTCTGAGGGCGTAGGAGAGAAGGACAAGGGTCCCTGAGAGGGATGTGTGGCTGCTGCCACTGAGACAGCGGCACATAGTAGGCAGTGTGCTGCAGTAAAAATGCTCTATAAGCCTCCTAGATGGTAAGGAATATCTTGTGTAAAAACCCAAATGCCCAGCTGTAACCCAGATACCTTTGTGTTTTTAAAACATGAAGTGTCTTCTGGGAGGAAGGCTTAGGTCCTTGGCCACAGCTGAATGCCCTGTCCCTTGGAGTGCATCTGTGGGGATGATGAATCCCATGAACTCAGGGAGGATTTGTGGCCCTCAGGTAGAATGTAGATTACATTTATTTTGTACGATTTCTGATTTGTACATTGGAGGTGGTAACTCTGCGCCAATATAGGCATTTATGATGTGATTAAGGTGCCTTCTCATTTAACCCTATTGGGTGACTTCATCCGTTCTGTAGCTGTTTCACCTCTTTGTCTACACTTATTTACTGCTTCCTCTGCTGAAAATCATTCAAATACACCACTGACTGAAAGTGCCTGACTAAACATTTTCTAAAGAAAAGCAGGATAAATCTGTAACACTGGCTACAAAATGTACTTATCAGCATGTGCTGTGGTATGGTAGGTACTCTGTATCACGTGTGGCAAGAATCCCTGCTCTGTCCCTGCAGCTCTTCCTTATGTTGAAATTGCTTTCAAATCCAATGTTATTTCTGTCTTTACTTCTGGCAGCAGGGCTGGCAAGTTTAAATTTTGAGAGTCGGGGAATGAGAGAGCGATGGAACTGATTCGTGAAGGGGTCAGAAAGGACAGGCTTTCTGGAAGCAGTCGGGACTGCTGGTGGGGCAGAGGAAGATGAAATCCTACATGGACCCCAGATGTCCCTCCCCCACACTTTCATCTCCCCCACCCTATAAGCTTCATGTCAAAGCCGACCTCTTCCTGCCGGAGGACGGCTGAGGCGATTCCTTTCAGGGGCTGTCAGCGCTCCTCCTGTGACTGCCCTGTGGAGATGCTGTTGAGTGACACGAAACACTTTTTCTCCCGACAGGATTAGCAAGCCATCTCTCCACACTGCCCAGCTCCCCCTCCGCCTCCACCAGCTCTCTCCATGTGGCCAAAGAGGTATGCTTGTGTCTTGGATAGCTTTGGGTCACTTGTCCCACATACGCTACTGACAGAGGAACTTAGAGAAAACTTTCACTCTTCACACACAGCTCCATTTTTGAACAAGAACAGGAACTGTTAGTCTATGTCCATTTCTTTTATGCCTCGCCATTTCTATCTTGTGGAAGCATACGAATTGTCCAATGTTATGGCCCTTCCAGATGCACTCCTGCTCTGTCCAGTTGTCTCCTCAGGTATTCTGTAGGAGTGAAAACATGATCGTGGTAGTTAGCCCATCCCAGCGGAAATACCATGACTAATCTCTGCTAATTGAAAACTTTCTTCTTTCTGGGAAGACGTATGATGAAACTTTCCCAATGGAGCTTCCAGAATGAGGATTTTTATCCTGGATGTCCATTTTGACACCCCAGGTAACAGTGCAAGACAGTCAGGGAGCTGTATTTCAGGCACTCCAGTGTGTGATCTGTCTCACCGTTTGCTGGGGGACAGGGGGAATCAAGACACCAGTAGTAACTTGCCTCTCCCAGGCTGATGTTTGGTGGTTATCCCGTCCTTTTCTTCATTGTCCCCTGACTGGTTTGTCTGTGTTGGGTGACTCAAGCAGATCTTTTTGATTCACTGCTTTCCCCTCATCAAAAAGCTCACTGTAGCTCTTTTGAAATAGCTGTGCTTTTGTTAACCTACATTAACTAAAGCATGCCAGCCAGGTCTTAATCTTGCCCTGAATTTAAAAGTATGCTTTTCTTATTGCAAAAATATTGATACAAATATGTATGAAAAGATAAATTTTTCCTCCAATTGCACAAATTAAAGAAAAAAAAGGAGAACAATTTTTCTTCATTCCATAAGTAGTGTTGTTAGTATGTATTCAAATAATTCATTCAGATTGCAATAAGCATGTGTATTGAAGTCAGTGTTGGGTCTCCTTATGGGTTGAATCTGGTTCTGCACATTTACTGTATTATATTACTACATTACAATATGCTGTCATGTTCAAATCTCTGAATTTATTAAGCAGAATGTAATGTGCCAGATCTTTACAAATTTCTCAGTGTTTTGATACTTGTTGTTGGCAGTATTATCATTAACATAGCAAGCCAAATGACCCTTGCACTAGATTTTCCAAGCAGATGTTGATGCAGGGAACTAATTTCAGTTTATCTCAAATTATTCTCCTTTCAGATGGTTATTCAATCCTTGAAGTATGGGACAATCCATATTCACATTATCCCAAGGGAAGCTCTTTGAAACAACTGTGATCTCTTTGCACTTGAAGGTTAGAGGAGAGCATTTTCTTCCAACTCTTTACAACTCCTCTTCTATATGTTGCCAACTCCACTAACCTTTTTGCCAAGGAAATCTTTTTGTACTGTTGCTTTCTTTCCTATTCTACCTCTATTTTGTCTTGTTCAGAGTTATTTCTAGGGAAGAGGACTTGTTTCTTCTCTAAAGCAATCTTTCATTGCAGCAGCCACTCAAGTATTATGGTCTTACTATGACTTGATCCTTTTGGAAACACTGAAATGTGAAAAGGGGCACTTGGATCCCATGGTGATGAGCAGACATAAAAACACTTAGATCGAAAAGACTGAGTTGTTGAGCTTTGTGGCTTCTATTTGGATTTTTTATTTCATTTAACCTGCAGTGTCAACAGAGCCAAAACTCTGAAAGGCATTCCAGACTGGAAAAGCCTGCAGGGAAATTATCTGAATTTGTTTTTGCACCATTCTTTAAAAGTGAGTCTTTTTATTGTCTCCAAGGCAGTGGCTACAGACTACTATAGCTGTGCTGTTATTATCTGGTGCAGTGCTGAGGATTCCTACTGAATAATGTCATTTCATGTAAAACTAGAAAATCCCAGAAAACTCTCATTTCAGACTTGAAGTTTTGGTTTTCCTATGGCAGGAATTTGTTGTGTCACAGGGACTTTTCATCAGACACTTGAAATCAATTTTGAAGCATGCTGAAAGACCTTTGTGTTCTTCAGAGAATCATGATTATTTTCCTGACACAAGCTTCCTATACTGTCTAACCAGCATCACTAAGAAAGATGGAATGAATATATGCTATGCAACAATAATGCCAGAAAAAGGAATGAGAAAGGCAAAAGCATTATAAACCTACAAAGAAAACCACATGTAGAATGACCTCACTTGATCTTTTCTATCAAGGCACCAAGTATGTGTCTTAATGTCCAAATCTAGCTAAATTTAATCTATATGCTGTCTACAATAATCCCTCTAGGGAATGCAGTGCCAAGTGAGCACACAGCATTCTCACACTAAAATCTTCCGTCGGCATTGCTGTGGGTTGTCAGGCAGTCTCTTTGCTGCTCTAGCCTAAAAAAAAGAGGCCAAAGTTCAAGAGTTTTGTTAATTCCTTCAGGAAGAGAGTAAGGCAAAAACATGTATTTTCATTGATTGTCCGTGTTTCATAGTTTGTCCAGACATCCAGCTCACTTGGTTGTCTCTTTCTTTTGCTCCTTCCCCTCTTTTCCCCTTCTAGAAATAAAGGGGTTATAGAATTTTAATATCAGAAATGAAGATAATTAAATCATTCCATACTCAAGATTTTGCTTTAAATTCTTGTCCTTCATTCATCTGCTAATAATTGTTAAGCATAAGCCCTTTATTTGATTGTGGTTCTTTATCCACTGAAATTTTACTAATTTTCTTTTCCTAGTAGTCACTGAACAATGACTGTTTCAGGAATACTGACTGCTTTGCAGAGCCCTAGCTGTATGAGATAGCTCCTTCCCTCTCAGAAAAGGCAACCTCACATAGCATGGAGCAATTAAATTGTTGGGAAATCTGAGAAACCCTGTGGTCACAGGAGATGCAATCCTACATTGACTGCAAAACTCCCTGCCAGATGAAATAAAAACAGCTATTAATTTCACTGTGTTATGAGCTAGGAGCACATACGGGAGCCAAGCTCCAAAGCCATCCCTTTGTATGGGCTTTCTCTGAAATGTAAATGCAGTCATGCTATCAAATAAAAACAGAGGCAATGATATTAATACAAGACACTGCTGTCACACTTGCAAAATCTGGAAAAAATGCTTTGTCTGAGGCTGATGTGTACCAGTTTGAGAACCCCACTGGAAACTCAGAGATCACATTCCCTATGCTAATTCATAGCTCACCCTTACAAATGCACACAAGTTATGGCATCGAGGCCAAAGAGATGAAAGAAGGGCTGGACTGGAATATGGAGGAGCAATAGATTACCTTGGTTAACTTGGTAGTTCAGGAGTTCATGAGAAGTTTGTGACTGCTGTTCTTTGTTTTTCTTCTGCTGAGCAATTTCCCCTGTCCTCTTCCGCCTCTTTCATGTTATTTATTTTCTAGTAACACCGACCTTCTGCACTGAAGGACTCTCCTACGTGAAAGGATTTTTCTTCAGCTCACATTTTGCAAATATATTTTCTCACCGTTTTTTCTGCCTTGTGCATAAAACTGTATTTTACATTTTAAGTAAATTCTTTAAAAGTGCATTACTTGAAAATGTACATTCCCTCATTTTCATTAAGATCTGAATTAGTCTCTTAAGTCAGATTCAAAAATAAAGCTGAGCCTCATAAGGCACGTAGGTGCTCTTCAGACTTACTTTTAGGGTAAATCTTACTAGTATTTTTTTTCCCTGTGGATTGTTTATAATGATAATCTAATGTTTAGCCAATGCTTGGCTGTGGAACAATAGTGAGATGACCAAGCTCATTTCCTGAGCTGCATCTTTTTGTTTTCATAAGAGCTCTTTATTTAACATTTCATTTAAGAAGCCTTGTGGACTATCTCTTAATTAGATTCTGTGTGTTTCCTGTCACTTGCATGAACTGAGAAATGTAGCCTTAAAGCCAGAGCCAATATAAATATTTTTTCATAGAGTGATGTAACAACCACCTTTCTGTTTCATGACATTCAGATTTTCCTTCATTTTTGGAGGAAAGTTCTGAAAAATCATTTCAGTAGGTTGCTTATCTAAGTGAAGAAGCCGGGGATTTAGCATTGTAGAAAAATACTGCAGAGACAATATCAGAAAATAAGTGGTTAACTTTTCTGGAGCAAGATTGGGAATATCAATGTTCTTAGCAATATGTTAAAAAGTGGCCTAGGAAAACCTGTATACACTTCACTGAACTGTCTGTAGGGTGAGAGTCCCCTTTGTTCACTCTTCTATATTCACTGCTGGGCAGACAAGTTATAAAAACCTTCATCAAATCTGCATAAAATTCGCCCTCCCTGAAAAATTTTTGGATTTAATTGCTGATTTGTGGAGCTAGGTTTGTAGACCCATAAACTGCTCTTAGGATTCATAGTGTAAATCTGGACAGACTTCAAATGAGCGAGGTTATTCTGCAAATGTCCTTGTATGAGACAAGCTCTAGTCCAGAGGAAGAGTGTCATGGTAGGCATTTCTAGAGAAGACGAAAAAGAAATTGTGTGTCATGGTAGCATCTAGACCAAGAGAAGAAAATGGAAATTTTTCCTATAGGCATAGCTTTGGGAAAGAGGCCAGCAGAGATAGTCAAAACTAAATTTGGAAGCCCCTGAATACAAACGCCGGCGCTTTTCCTTGGGAAACAAAATTCACCATTCAGGTTCCTGATGGCAGATTGCAGGAGCCACTTAGCACTAACAAACAAGCCCGAGTTGGCACTGGTGCCAGCTTGGCTCTGGGAGGCATCCTGTGTAATGCAGAATTTCAGGAGTGAGGCAGCCACTCTGGCCCTAAACCCCCAAAACACCAAAATCAGCCCCTTTCCCTGGCAAGCAAAATTCAGCAGTTCAGGTTCCTGATGCCAGATTGCAGGAGCCACTTGGCACTGTCCAACCAGCCTGAGTTGGCACTAGTGCCAGCTTGGGTCTGGGAGGCATCCTGTGCAATGCGGAATTTCAGCAGCCAGCCGGCCACACTGGGCCACAGGCCCCCAAAGACCAACGCCAGCCCTTTTCCCTGGCAAGCAAAACTCACCAGTCCAGGGATCAGATGGCAGATTGCAGGAGCCACTTGACACTGTCAAAAAAGCCTGACTTAGGACTGGTGCCAGCTTGGGTCTGGGAGGCATCCTGCGCAATGCAGAATTTAAAGAGCCAGACGGCCACTTGGGGCCACAGACCCCAGAACATAAACGCTGGCCCTTTTCCCTGGAAAAAAAAAAACATCAGCCCAGTTGCTGATGGCAGATTGCAGTAGCCACTTAGCACTGTCAAACCATACTGAGTTGGCAGAGGTGCCAGCTTAGCTTTGGGCGGCATTCTGAGTAATCTGGACTTTCAAGAGCCAGGCAGTCACTCTGCCCTCAGCCACCTGAACACCAACGCTGGCCCTTTTCCCTGGGAAACAAAACATACCAGCCCAGGTTCCTGATGGCAGATTGCAGAAGCCACTTGGCACTGTCACACCAGCCTGAGTTGGCACTGGTGCCAGCTTGGGTCTGGGAGGCATCCTGTGCAATGCGGAATTTCAGGAGCCAGACGACCACTCTGGGCCACAGGAACCAAAAACAAATGCTGGCCCTTTTCCATTGCGAAAAAAACCTCACCAGCCCAGGTTCCTGATGGCAGATTGCAGGAGTCACTTGGCACTGTCAGACAAGCCCGAGTCGGAAGTAGTGCCAGCTTGGGACTGGGAGGCATAGGGCAAAATACAGAATTTCATATGCCTGAGGGCCACTCCAGCCACTGGACCCCTAAAAAGCAAATGCCGACCCTTTTCCCTGGCAAACAAAACTCACCAGCCCAGGTTCCTGATGCCAGATTGCAGGAGCCAAACCATCAAGAGTTGGCACTGGTGCCAGATGGGGTCTGGGAGGCATCCTGCGCAATGCGGAATTTCAGCAGCCAGCCGGCCGCTCCGGGCCACAGGCCCCCGAACAACAACACAGCCTTTTTCCCTGGGAAACAAAACTCACCAGCCCAGGAATAGGGAAGCTGAAGACCTTAAGGAATCACTCTACTTCTCATCTCTTAAGGCTACAAGCTGTAAAACAAAAGGGCATCCAAATTATCTAGACACAGCTTTCAAATCCACTTTCAAAACTCACTGGTCCTGTTCCCTCCACCCCCTTTAAAGTCAAAATTGGCTTCCGCTTGTGCAAGGAGAATCAGGCTGTTTGTCCATCTTTACAAGGAGAGGATCAGCCCTAAATATGAGTAGTGTCCCCTGGCTGCCACAAGTCACCAGCATGTGATCATTTCTTACAGGCTGTTGTTCTGAACAGAGCTGTACTCACTCCCTGGGATATTCAGTGTTAATGGAAGGAAGGAAGGAGAAGGAAATTGGAAACTTGCCTCTGCAAATCCCTCAAAGTATTCTATAGGATTTTCAGAAATGATAGAAAAAGTCACTCACAAACCTCATCAACTGTTAAAGAATCACAACACAAAAACAATAAACTCTTCAGAGTTCTTTGTGGAACATGGATGAGAAGAGTCTTTTGAACAAAAGCATAATAATTTGGCCTCTGAACATGGGAGGCTGGCTGACTTCAGAGAAAAACCAGGCAGCTTAAAGAGGCTGCTAAACTTCTTCTCTGTCCAGCCAAGACTATCCTGCAAAAAGCCAATCCTGCAATAACAACAGGCAACTTGACTTCATTGGATGATGAGCATTGTAAGGAGATGCAGAACAGAGAAAAAAATAAGCAGAAAGAAACCAAAATTTAGGTGAGTTCTATTCACAATCCCACCAATCCTTGGAAAATCAATAGTATAGAATATGCACTGACCTTTAAGAATGAAAGCTATGTTGAAAGGACTAAATATCACTGTAGAGTTAAAAGATAAACAGAATCCTTCCCTTCAACGGTACCAGTACTATGTGACTTTTAATAAATTATGTGAAAACAGATTTACAGGCTCATGCCCTAAACTTATGCCTCCTTTGATTAGAAAACATGCAAACATAATGATCTAGAAAAGCAAATTAAATTCCCAGGACTGGATCATATTCAGAATAAAAACAAAGAGGTTCTTCAAAAGCTAATCTCTCAGAAGTCTCAGCACAACATGATACTCTCTCAAGGTGCAGATTTCTCTACCTTGCTGCTTAAGTATGCTTTACTATGCAGAGCACAACAATAAAGAGCTATTTTAAAATTCAGTTAAAAGGTAACAAATTATCTTAAATGACAAAAGAAGAGAAACAAGACCCTAAACCTGAAATTAGAAGCTGTAGGAATCAGATTCTCACACAGAGATGTCACTTTGCTTATTGGCTATTAGACTCATTTATTTTACTAAAATCTATCATAGTGTTTTCTTTATCAGCTATGTCAGGCATTTCTGAATAAATATATTCAGATATCCAAAGCAACACCTGCAATGAAAGGAAGTGAACTTTCTCATTACACTGACCTGTAAACAAAGCCAAATGCCAAGGGTGTTCACCCTAATGAAACTGGAGCTGGAAGTTGCCTTCCTACTAATTTCTCAAAATCCAAAATATGAACCTACAGAATGTACAGACCCTTCCCCCCTCCAAAGCCTTCCTACTCACACTCTTTCCCAAAGACTTTGCCTGTAGAAAGGACCAGCACCCCAAAATGGGAAGCACACCCCATTGCAAGAGGGCACCTGCGGAGTCTGAGGCCTGGTCCAGTTAAAGTTGCCATCATGGAAACGCTGAACAGGAACCCCACTGGCAACATCCCACTGGTGTTCAGTCAGGTTGGGACTTTAGGGCTGGTGGTGAAGACAGAGCTGTGGATGTCTTAGGTTCAAATAAACCAAAGGAGCTCCGATTTCATATCCCTCGGTGGGATAACTTTCATGGCACAGCGAGTGAGTGTGAGAGCTGCCATGGAGCAGAGGATCTCTAGGATTACATGGTGCTGAGCTCCCTTCCTGAGTGTTGTCAGAAATCCAGACCAAACACCTCAGGGCAGCAAGGAGACCCCATTTTTTCTGTAACTTTGGTTCATAATTGTACTTCTGTATTGGCAGGATCAAGGACAGAGCCAAAAGCCCTGACTCCAAATCTCCTGCTTCACAATGATGCCTTTTCTTTCTACATTTATCTTCCTGATCATCAGTCTGACAATGCAACACCACCCCAACCACTGTTCCCTAAGCACAGCTGGGGAAAAGTTGGAGCACAGCATCCTTCAAACCTCTTCCATGGGGTCTAGCTTGACAAATGATAAGGACACAGACAGCACTGCCTGTGCATGGACCAGTCCTGCCCTGCTGGCCCATGCTGATGGGATGTCCTGCACACAGCTGATGTCAGAGCAGGCAAGCAGCTCCCTCAGCCAGAGCCTGGACACACAAGGCAGATACAGCAGTGAGGTACAGACTTCAAGTGATAGCTCCTTCCCACCTGCAGCGACCCCCCCTTCAAAATCCCTGCAGAACTACAACTCCAGACAACTCTTCGAAGAGGGATGGGAGGAGTAACATATTGCATATTTACTATATCACTCCTGTGATCTTTACTGCAAATTTTGCCCACCTTATGCCTCTCAGTTACCACCTGTCACAGTTCAGCTGGGTTCGTCAAGCATTCATTGAGTAGAGGGACTGTCCTGGAAGCCTCTTGACTCAAGATCTAAACATACAGTTTATTGCCTTTTCCACAGCGTTTATTTGAATCATCTGATATTGTCTCCTAAAGGCCACAACAGAAGATTTAAAAAAGAAAATACCAAATACCTGGTTCCCAGACTAGCTTCTTCCTACAAGCTTTTCTGCAGAGCAAACCCAGCTTTTGAATCAGCAAGGAAGATTTATACAGGCACATCTTGCCTTCTAGAGGCATCAGGTCAAGCACATGACTGATCTTACTCCAGCTGGTCACTTCAGACCAGTTACAAAAGCACCAGCAAAGTTTACTTTAACAAGTAAGAACTTCTACAGATTAGAAGCACACATCTTTAACACACTCACATTCTCTTCTGTTGAACCTGAGGAAAACTTAAGGATATGTAAAATACCTGTAGGCTGATATCCCAATAGGTCACACAGCTCCTGGTTTTTCCATGTTCAGATTGGTCTTCAGGCTGTAATCACTAATAATTTTGTGTTCATATAACAAAACCTAGGTAATTGGTTAAAAGCATGAATCTAAAAATTGTTAGATTATTTACTGTGTTCTGTTATTTGTATAGATACGGGGCTACAGAGAGGACTCTTAGGTTTACTTTATTTTTTTATAAGAAAGATCATTTTCTCACATCAAGTCCCTTATATGTGCATGTCCCAAAACTTTCTCTATCTGGGAGGACACTGAGGACTGTTCTTCAACTCACCTGCAAAAGTTAAAACTGGGTTTTAGCATTTTTGTATTTAACTAGGGCATTCAGTGGTAATAGTCCTGCATTGTTCTGAGGAATATCTCAAATAATCAAACATGACTGAAAAAAAGACTAACATTGCTTTTATTGCTTTAAAATTAAACATGCATACACATGATGCAAAAACTATATTAAGTAATCCAGAGTAATCTGGATAATTATTTTAAATGCATACTCTAAACCCCCTAATGTGTCAGCCTACAAGTCCACTTCCTATGTTTTTCTATCTGCAAGATCTGCAAGTAATTTAGACTTGTTTTCACAAAGCGCAAAGACATTCCATTTGTTTACACTGGAGACAAATTTTACTCAATTGACGCAATTCCATTGATTAAATAATGGCTTTCTTCCTCATTTCAGACAATTTTAGCCTTATATCATGACATAAAAGAGGTAAGTGATTGTCATCTGTGCTCATATTATGTGACGGGCAGACGATCAGGTATGAGGCTCACTGCCCAGTGACAGGACCCTTTCAAGGACTGATTTCAGTCTGAATGCTCCTACCCTGCTCTGAAAGCCAGCAGATGATTAAATAAGTCAACAAAGGGTCAACTACAGGCCAACTGCAGGTGATTTAACTGGAGGGACCTCTGGTAGGTCAAGTGAAATAAAGCAGATATAATTTGTCCAACTTCTGCATTAAAAATACTGCTGAAGGCCAGCTTCTGTGTATCTGCCATCTTTGTGACATCCCTTTTTTTAACAAGATTATTGGACATTCAGATCCTCTTTACAAACAAAATTCTGCATAAGCTATTCAGCATGGAGTTTTGCCTCAGAAACAAATGCAGAATTAGCTGTTGCCTTTGAAAGATAAGGAAAATAAAATCCTTAGCAGTCCTGGTGAATAGAGGAGTGTTGAAATACTGTCACAAAGAGAAACGAGAGAAATGTGCACACTTTGTCCAAATGTGCATGCACGGTGCTCATCCCAAAAGCATTCCTGTACCTGTCCACAGGCTCTTCAAAACCTCAGCATGTAACACAGTCCAGTTTTCAAGCCTTAAGCTTGTGGGAGGAATTAGCCAGCACACCATAAGCCCAGGATGGCTCTGTTCCTTGGGTCAGCACAGGATGCCCCGTGGAGTGGGAGGCATCACAGCCCTTGCACAGGAGTGGAGCTGAGAAGGGCACAAGCACAGGGATGATGCCCGCTTGCACTTCATCCCTTTTTAGCAACCTACCAGAAAAGGCTGTTTAAATCTTATTTCAGCGAAGTACCAGTGACATCTAGTGGGCAGCTCTTCTGCAGTCGCACATCTAATGGGACAAATCCAGTTACTTCTCCAATTTCTTTGAGGGAGGCTACAGAGCAAGGCTCAGACTGAGAATGGTAAATTTTAGAGGAAACTTCAAAGTTTTCCTACTCCATTTCCCTGCTCTCATGCAGAACCAACTACAGCATGGGATAGGGATAAGTCAAGGAGCCTTACACTGAAAGAGGGTAGGTTTAGATTAGAGATTAGGAAGAAGCTCATCATTATGAGGGTAGCAAGACACTGGAACAGGTTGCCCATCCCTGGACATGTTCAAGGCCAGGTTGGATGGGGCTTTGAGCAACCTGGTCTAGTGGAAGATGTCCCTGCCCATGGCAGGGGGTTGAAACTAAATCTTTAAGGTCCCTTTCAACCCAGGCTATTCTGTGATTCTCTAATACTTGCTTTGGTCTTAACAAAATCTCACACAAACAGGCCTTAAAACTTTTCTGTGATGTAGCAACAGTCACAATGACCACATTTCCTCCTGAGCACTCCAGCAACAAGCTGGGCAGTGAATCACTTTCTGCACTATGACACTCTTTCCTTCCCCTCTTGCCCTACTCATGACAGACATGAAGAATGGGAAGCGCCTATCACTCACCTATTTACCTGGATGAGCAATTGCAGTAGCAGGATATATAAATGCCCAGACAGGTTAGTCACGTGCCTAGCCAGTCAACTCTGCAACACACACATCCTCACTTTCTCACAAATGCATTGTGGCTTGTCCAAAACTGGGTGAAATTTCACAGATGCAACAAACAAACAAACAAACAAACAAGGGCATACCTAATGACCCAATCAAATTGCAATACTTCATTCCAAAAGGAAAAGCACAACCCCTCATTTCTCATTTTCAGCAATAGTTTCAAAACTAGCCTACTCAAAGTGCTGTGCTCACACTGAAGATTTTGGGTCCACAAGCTAGCGTTTAGAACATATGCAACAGCAGCAGGGATTTTAGAAGGGACAAAACCAGGCAGCTGTAGCTTAAGTAGGACTTACCTGCATTTGCCTGTATATAATGTATCAGCAGCCAATCCCTTCCTAAATAACGCTGCCTGAATGATATTTCATTTCTTAAAACATGGTACAGACTTGTGAGGTTTCAGCAGTAATTCCAAACACTAAAACCAGCTAAAAGTTATAAAAACAACAGTAATTTATTTTCTGAATAAGATTCTACATAAGCACTTTATAGACACTCCTGAAACTTGCTTGAACAACACAAAGATTTTTTTGGGGCTTCCTAAGCCTGTATCCAGACCTTGCTGGTTTCAGCTGCTGTGTGTGCTTCACACCACACAGCAACATCTGCTAGCAGTTAATTTGGAAAATGGGAGACTGTCACCACAAAATGTAGACCTTTTAAAATAAACACAAGAAAAATATTACCAAGCAAAAATAAAACTCCATAATAAATATAAGTGGGTGGTAGCTACACACTGGTAGAGAGGATTTTATAATACATCAAACAAATCACCAGATTGAAACTGCCCTTCAAAGTGCCAGTTTCAAGAGACTAATGTTGTCAGGCTGAGATCTGGAACTCTCTCTCATCTTTCCTTGCCATTTCTCCCCCCTGAGGAAAAAAAAAACTCCTAATCATCTATTTACTTTCAAGTTATGGTAATATTAAAAATATAAACCTCCAAACCTAAATTTCCAAAGTACTCTGTCAGCGAGAAAAGCTTGGTCTTTCTTTTTTATGAGTTTTAACTTACAGAGGAGCAATGGAGTACACTCCCTCCCAGCATCAGATGAAATATGGCTTAAAAACAAAGTCAGTATTCAGTTACTAGACCTTGGTGAAAGTGTTGTTCTCAAATGGACAAATTGTTTTTATCAAATAAGGGGTGTTGGGAAAAAAGCAAAGTTTTTTCTTATGTCATTAAATTCTTTAGTATTAACAAATTTAAAATAATTCTACAACCTTCAAAAATAAAAAAATACTGTGAATATTTAATTTTAAAATGTACGGGGGAAAAATTCAGTGGTCCAGGTGGTATCGACTGTCAGAGGTCATTTTGTGAGCCTTTCCAAGTGGGGCTTAGTAGATTTTACTGTCAGGATCATATTGAAAGAAATGTCCTATGCCACTAACCCTCAGTCAGGAGCCACAAGCCCTCCTTTGTTTCCATTTAACTGGGAAGCCCATTGGCAAAAGGAAATTTTCATCTACAGCTATTGATGGAATCTCCTGTGCTGGCTTTTCTCCCAGCTTGGTGCCCTTAGGGAGTCTCCCCCAAGTTCTCACAAAGACTGCAGCATCTTTTGTCATGGAGCACACTGTCTCACATTAGACAGGCTTGTGCTGGGCTCCAGCACTTCAGAGCTTTCACTGATCACAGGCAAGTCTCACACTCAAATGCTTAGGGAAAAGGGCTTTGTGCAAAACTTCCCAGGAATCACACCAAAAGGTACATGTCGGAGCGTCGGGGGGTAGCACGGTTGGGATGGACGGAGACGAGAGATCTCTGCAGCCAGGTCGTGGAACTGGAGGTTTATTGCAAAGGGCCTGGGTGCAGGGCCCTGCTGAGAGCTGCCAGCCACAGCTCAGAGCAGGCCTGAGAGAAGAGAGGGGGGGAGAGGATGAGAGAGAAAGAGCATAAAAGCATAAGAGAGTAAAAGGCGTAAGAGAGTAAAAGGCAAGAGCTAAGAGAGTGAAGTTCTCATTACAATACAATAAATCATCTTCTGTGTTGAACATTCTGATTCTCACTAACTAATCTAGTACAATATACAAATCGTATAGCATTTCTATATAGCTTATACACATTACTATACTGTGCTACATTTTAAACTCTAAAAACTACTCTTTGGACCTCTTCTGCCAAGCTGGCAGGGTCTGCTCGGACTTTTGGACTTGTCTGCAAGCAGAGAGTCTTGTTTCATCAAAAGGAGATTACCTTCAGCCAGCTACACCATTGTTTTCAGTTGTACAGTAACTAAGGTATCTCAAACCTTGCTTTCATTTCAATCTCGCTTATAGTTTCTATATTCTCAAAATCTTTTGCCAGGTAATCATATTTACAAGGCCTTCCTGTTTCATCTTCCCCAACAGATACAATCGCTAAAGTTGGAGCATTAAGGCTCTCAACTGGGGCACTTGGAGTGTGTTGGTGTACAGGACCATTTGGATTTGGCCAGTAGGTTTGATAAAGCTGCAGCTGAAGATACTGGGGGGGAAAAAATACTTTAACTACCAGTGGGGCAGAATACAATCTCTGTTGAACATCAACACTGCTGGGGGGTGAAATTTAGACGAAGAAGTAAGCAAAACTCACAGAGATCAACTACCTATTTCCCATTCACAGATATTTACACCTCTGTTGCTTTTTTCCTCATTCTGCCTTTTTTTCTGGGAAGAAAGGCAAAGAGTAAGTACAGAGAGAGCCACTTCCATGGCTCCCACATGAATGCTCTTCTCAGCAATTCAGGTTTACTCTTGCAGAGGACAACACTTCGAGGGGGCTCCAGGCAGTTCAGGCAGTGCCAGCTCCCCACACATGTCACCAGCTCTGGGAGTCTCACCTGGAGGTGAGAGTCTAAACCAGATTTGTTTACAGTGCTAATCTCTCACAAAACCAGCAGAAATTTTTGGAGACTCTCGAAGTCCCTCCTGCAGTCTAAAATCCTGTCTACCACTGGTTTGGGCCATTTTCACCCCTCACAGGGGCAGAGTAAAAATTAATTCATTGATACGAAAGTCTCAGGTAACTTCACAATCAGCACCATTAAAAGTCCACAAAAAAGAAAGCTTTATAAGTAAAAGATGCTTTGGAAACCTATAGGACCTAAAAAAGCCAGCAAAAAACAAAGAATAATGATTCTGAATAATTGTTCATTCATGAAGTGCTGTCCATCCTGTCCCCTGTGCAAGGCTGAGCAGTTCCTAAGGTACAAGCTATGTACAGGTAGAGAGGAAATCTTCTGCAGTGAAAAAAGGCATTTGGGACACTCCTGAGGGGAGAGTGCTGCACAGTGATTTTTCTGGCCCCTCAGGTCTGCCAGGAGCTACAGGAAACGGTATTCCCTACAGCAAAAAGCTGGCTTTTGTAGACAACTGGATGTGCTGCAACTGATAGTACTCAGGTCAGATGTCAGAGGAGCTGTGGTGCCAGAAGGGTGATATATGGCTGGCATGAAGGGGATGGGGCGTCACCATCACCTTCTATCTGAAAATATCAAAGACACAGTTGGACATGAACAGATAACATCCACTCACACTTGGGGAAACAGGAATTCCAGTGCTTCCAAATATTTCTGTCCCCAAGGTAGTCCCAATGAGTTAACCCCTGTAAAACTTGTAAGTATGCAAGGATATATGGTTATCAAGATAGAAGGAGAAACAGGAAGAAAAGATTTCAACAAGCAATTTCAGGTGTGCCAAGTGACTGATTTTGCTGTTTGATCTGAAGACATGTATTAGCCTATGGTTCCTCTTCCTTCAGGATGAGGACAAAGTCAGTGGACAAAGCCATAATTGCTATGGGGAGTGAAAGTTGTTATTGCCACCTGAGGCTGTCTCTATTCCCCAGACAGCCCTTGGCTAAGCCAGCCTGGTTAACCACATCAGGTCTAGGCTGGCTTTTCCCCTCTTCTGTTGCCTTGAGTCCAGCTACTCATTCTTCTCCATCCTTTTGCTCTCAGTGGGGTGAGGTCAGCACACAGCAAAGGATTCCATGCAGGAACAATCTCTTGTTGTCAAACCAAACCTGACTAGAGCTTGCCTGTTGGAGAGTCCTGTGTGTTTCATAGTGGTGATTGTGAAACTAGACCTGTTCACATGGGAAATATGCTGTGTGCTGGCTGTGACTTCACCCATAAACCATAGGAATCACAGATTGGGAATAGCACATCATCTGACACTTTTACTGGAGGTTCTCACTACCCTTTTATTACTGCAATATAAAGATACAGTCTGGCATTTAACTTTAATGACCTAATTATAATTGTCTGAGGGGCTCAGCTCTTTCTCACTGCATGTCTCACATCCGTACTGAGGACTAGGAATCTTCCCAGTATGGTACAAGAGAATCCCTGGCGGCTTATCTGCCTTTCAGGCTTTTACAGCTGAGATCTCCATATCCCTGTGTTGCAATCATTGTTTCTCCAGGAACTGCACTACACATTTCAGAGTTGTAAGTCATGTTCCCCATTTCAGTTCTTCAGAGCAGCCAGTTCTCCCAAGAAGCATTTACAGTTCTCCACTGACACAGCCTGGTATGAAACTGGCAGGCGACCATGAAGACCCACACAAGTCAGAGCAGCCTTTGCTCACACGCTGGATTTGCTGGTGGGATTCCAGAGCTGGATTTTACGTCTGTCACAGGGTGTCTGTCATCACTTCTCTTCAAAAGCCCAGCAGGGTATCCCAAACAATACCAGCTTTGCAACGGGGAAGAAGGTTCCTTTCTTCCCAAGGTTTTAGTGGTAAAATCTCAAACAACAGAATGAAACAGTGTGTGTCAGAGGCCAAACTGGAAAAATAAAACCAAACCAAGCAAAAAAATAAAAAGCTTTTCCGCCCACCCATCTTTCCTGTGAGCCCAAACTCTCCCTGACTTATGGCAAGCACCCTGGAAAATATAAGATTTTTCCAAATTAGAAGAACATATGTCCCAACCACAGTTCCTTTCCAGGGAAAATCATAGAAAGTCGTCCTGCATTTATAGTCCTCTCCAGTGGGAACCAGAAAGCATTGCTTACCCTTTCTCCTGGGATGCTCTGGGAAGAATGAACAAGGAGTGGTTTCAAGGAGGACTTTGTGGTACTAAGATCCAGACATCACCAGCACCACTAATTTATAAACAGATGCCTTGGAATTGGTTACACTCTGCTGCCTTCTCGCTGCAAAAAGAAAAGAAAACAAAAGTTTTTCTTGGTTTTGGACTATGGTCTCAGCTCAGGACATTCACCACCACACTTTTGGTGACCTGTCCATCTGATGCTCTTGTTCCAGCTGTGTCCCCTCTGTTACAGGCACCCATATCCTCAACATACAGCTGTGGGTACAGAACCAGTTGAACATCAGCTGAACCTGCACATCAACCACTTCCTTCAGCCTCCTTTCATCCATCAGATCCTACTGGTGGGACCTGTCCCAACACAAAAATGAAAACAATAGTTGTCAAAAGGCCACCACTGCAGAGGCCACCACATGGGCCAGAGGACACAGGAGCCACAAGTAGGTGGCTCCCCAGGCCACCAGGGCACACTCCAGCCAAGGACCACGCTGAGATCCCTTCTCTGAGAGCCACAGCACACCTTCACCACCTCTGCTGCAACTCTGGGAATAAGATACAGGTAACTCCTAAAAGCTGCTCTCCTTCTCCCAGAAACCTGACCCTGATGCAAAACCCTTCCCAAAGCTTTTTCAATCAGCTCCCCATGTAGGGTGCCTTTAAAGTTCCCTTTTACCATTCATTAATCATGCCAAATATGTGCTGCATTGTGCCTGGGAATTGTATTCTGAATTCTAATTTTTCTTTGCAGCGATTTGAGGCTGTCCCTCCAAGGCCTTTTTTTTCCAGGGAGATTGAGGAACATCATATTCATCTGTGGGCTCCTAATCCCTTCAGAGTAAAGACTGCTTTAAAAAGTTCTTTTCAAATTACTTTCAGCTTCTTTGGTTAGATCTTACAGGAAAGAATCCACAGAAGATCTTATCTGAACCCTGACATGCAATGACCTCTTTGCTCCATTTCATCACTGGTTCTACAGTCATGTTATTAGGGATAATACTGGGAATTATAGGATTATCTCAGTCTTTCAGATACATTTTACATTGACTAATTTATTCTGTCTGTCCTTTCATGAATGTCTGATGTAATATCTTAGACAGAGGGTTCATAAGACTAAAGGTATTTGGCTTTCACCTTATCTCTACTGTTTGTGGTCATATGGAACCTCAGCCTGATCTGCAGCTGGGTGCAGCCAGTGTCTGACCCCAGCCACGTGATGGTACATTAGAAGTGCAATTAAAGTATCTGGTTAGCACATCCATGGATGGAAAGTTAATAACTGGTGCTCTGTGTGCACTGTTGTGAGTATGAGCCATATCTGGCTGCCATGTGTGCCCAGAAGCCCCTCTTTCTCAGGGGATGCTGAAAAGCTCTGTCACCACAAGTCAGGCGCACCCTTGATACTTTTCATAAGTCTCCAGAGGAAATTAATGTTGGTTCTTCCAGGTTATAGCATTTATATGATTAAAAACCCTACACCAACTGTATCATATGGAAAACAGAAAGGGATCACAACACAGACAGGTAACATAATCCACATGAAACTGAGAATTCAAGTACCAGTCTGATGTCCAGCTTTTGACAGAACAAAGGATGAGACCAGAGTTGTTTCCTTCCTTAAAACATGCAATATCAATGGGAGAAACAAAAGCAACACCAGAATGTGCAGCCTGATTGTGATGGCAGGTGAGCTGTAAAAAGGGAATAATCATCATTGAAGGTGACCTTTCAGTCTGTAGTAAGTCCCCAGTAACTTCAGCATGCTTTGTGCTAGGACATATGTGACCAACCTGCAGATATCAGATAATCTGTATTCCACCAAGCTCTGAATGATTCAGTCCTGAAGAGTCCTTGTTAGTGTTTCCAGCCTTATGCACAGGACCAAAGGCACTCAGTTTATAAGGAGACTGGATGCTTAATAAATGCCTTGATGAGACACAGAGATAAAAAGCTCAGAGGTCACTCCCATGGTGATACATCAATATAAAACTGGAATAATGCAGCAGTGAGTCAAACCAAGGACATGCCTATCAACCAATTTGAGGGCTCATTTCCTGACACGCTGCATGTGAGATATGGGGGAGCTTCAAAGCAAACCCTCTAGGCAGCATTTTGGGTGAACTGTCCCTTCTCTCATTTAGTTACTCGTTTGCAGACCCTTTTTGCAGAATAAGGCAAGACCATTTATACATACAGAGACAAGCTGTGTTTTATGGAACAGAGGAGGTGTGCTCCTAGTGAAACACATCTTGTGCCCAAAACACAGCGCCAGATTTTTCAGTAATCATCTGTACTAGTAGCTTGTGAATGCACCCTTTAAATCTTGGCTCAAATCTTAAAAATATGTGAGTACAGCTGCACAGAACGTGACATTGTCCACGCAAAAAAATTCCTCTTCATAATCCATAAGTACTCCTGGATCCTAATTTGCTGTTTTCACTATCTCTGGATTTGCCTCATCAGAAGAATTCTTCTTTTAACCTGGTTCCATATCAAAGCAAGGTCTATCTTTGTTAACACACAATTTATCACAGAGAGGATGAAGATTTACATCTTTTCTGCCTGAAACTTGAAGCAGTCTACCAGTGCAGCTCAGCATGTCTGCAGCTGCAAAGTCACTGGAGCTCACTGTCCACAGGCAGGAGATCTTGGTTACAGAGGGGGTTCCACACTTGGCCAAATTTATAAACCTTAGAAGTGTAATTTTTGCATGGCTGAGCTTCTTCACCTGCACAAAACTAAGGTGTTGAACTGGGGCTTCACTATTGCAAACAATTAATTAATTGTAGTTCTTAGATACCACAGCAACAACACCTGGCTTGCTATGTAGAAGGCAGGTAACAAAATTTAAATCCCCATTCTTTTGATTTTGGCTGTTAGCTGTTACTCAATGCATTCCAGCTTGAACCTTCTTCCACAGGCATGACACAAATAACCCAACTTGGATCAAAGGAGACCCAGACAAACAGCATTTGCCTTTCACCAGATTGCTGCCTAGGCAGGTCCTCAGTGCCAACACAGAAACGAGTTCCTTTTTCTTTCCCATTCCTATTCCTTTCTCTGCTGAGCAAAGGAAAAGGTAGAACTAAAAAAAACCATATCAGATTCATGCTGGCCTGATGCACGCTTTCCTAGCTTGTAAATGCATTACATGTGGCATCTAGGAATAAAGTGTTCAGCCTCAAAAAGGAAGGGGAAATACACAGGAATGAAACCTCGTGTGGAAACAGTCAGTGCTGTTCTGCCCTGCTTAGCAGGCTGAAAATGCCCTGCTTCAGCTGGGGCTATGTTTTCTCAACTTTCACTGCACTATGACCTCAGATGACCCAGCCTGCTGTGGATCTGGCCACTGTACATTTGATCCAGAACACTGAACAACTGGTGTCATTTTCAGTCAGTGCTAAATCCAATCTGACCTAGATTGAAAAGCTCTTACATCCCACCTCTAATCCCTTCAGTTCCATCCAAGCACTGAGGCCTATAAGCTAACACAGCACATGAACTTTAAGAAATGCAGGCAATCAAGTTTCACAGGAATCTAAAAACCCAGACTTCAGGAAATCAACTCAGTAAAACTCTCCATATTCTGCAGAATAGTATTTCTCTGTATTGCTCACTGTCAGACCATTCTGTGACAGTAAACAGATTTTATGTTTCTTCAGCCTCTCTAAGACCAGACTGAAGCGACACAATATTGATTACCTCTTCCTGGCCTTCCATAAAGGTACATCTTGCATGAATCTTGCAGGAAGCTAAAAAAAAATAGTTACAATTTTAAAACATTTTGCTTCAACATGCCAAACATTCCATTTCACATTTTTTCCCGTAAAATCACAATTCTCAGCCACAGCCACTTCATCAGTATAGAAATAGCTGATTTTCCCACAGTCTCTCAAACAAGTCAGACAGCAAACCTGCACTAAGATGGTTCAATTTCATTGGAGTCAGCACCTACTGAGCAATGTGGTTTTGGTTTCTTTTAAGCATTCAAGAACTTTTCTCATAACAATGCCAGATGGCCTTGCAATCAAAACCTTTGCCTTCAGCCTGTCACCTCCAAACCCACCGCTGATAGCCTATGGACTTGAATTTGAATACAAATACACAGAAGCTGTTCCAGATTTTTTTTTTTTGGGGAAAAAAACAAATTACCTCTGTAATGACAAATCTTCCAACTGCATTATCTGTTCTCTGGCTTTCACATGCCTTTCCAAACATTATGTGAAAAAATGAGAAAGAGGGAAGTGAAAGAAAAATTTCTTGACTACCACCACAAAAGAAATTGTTCCTTAATTACAACCAGGACACCTTTAAGCTGAGAAGTGAAGAGAAGGGCAATCTATATGACCTTTCCCCATCATTTCACTTTGAAATATGGGGTAGGCAGAACCAATTGATGTGAGCAGATTCAGCAGGGCAAACACCAGTGGCAACTTTTTATATTTAACAACATCAGGCCTTCTCCAGGACAAAGACTAAGAACGAGAACACTCATTATGTACTCTTGCAAAATGTACTGTGTATTTAAAAAGAAAATATTTGCTTATCAGTTGTTGCTGTATAATGTCAAATGTGCTGTAGCTACATGATATTTTAACCTTACCCCCAAGCTACAAGGAAATTGAGTAGATAGTTGGTTTTCTAGTGTCTTTAAAGTAACTAAACATGAAAGGTCAGACTTAGGGAGAACAGCAGATAAGCTGCCCAACAAGGCCAGCAGAGCTGAGGAAACATGCTCATGTGCAATGGATATCCCAATGTTTGCTTAGAAACATGTCATAAATGTAACACTTAGCGATGGTTTAAAGCATCCCACATGAATAAGTAGCGGAATTTACTCAGGAAAAGAAAGGACAACAAAGACCTGATTCAGAGAGTAGGAAGACAGCTGTGTTAACACTCTTAGACCAATGTTAATTAACCTTATGGATATACTACCATAGTTATTGGTCTTGTGATCATGCATCATAGTTAATCATATTTCCCACAGATGAGCTGCACTGAGACACTCAGACTCAGAACAGTGTCTTGTACGTATTTTTTGCCACAGTGTGTTAGCCCTCTGTGATGACAAAATGTGCCTGGGCCCGGCTGGGAATGACCCTGTCCCCAGTCATGCTCCAAAGTTCTCCTGACACTTTTCCATGTGCCATCTCGGTCAGACACCATTCACAGGGACACAGGAATGGGATTCATGGGACAGAAACATAATGTGCCTGCTTTGGCCATCGTCCTGAGCTAAAGCTTGGGCTACGCTTCAAACAAACTGGTGAATGGATGCTGTAAAATCACTGCCTTAAAGGAGGTGCAAGTGCCAATTTGAATGAACTCTGTTTCATTCGATATTCCCCCACTGCAGACCTGCGATATACTTTGCCCTAATTTTTATGAAATTTTGTTTAACTAAAGTTTTGAGTGTTCCCCCTGACTTCCATAAGTTTGGGGTTTATTGTGCACCAGTCAGTTCTCACACACACAGCATACAGTGCCCGAAAATTTCAGGTTAATTAACTCACATCTGGTTTTCCACAAACAGAAACACTATGTTCTGCTGCCAACTACTATTGCTAGCTAAAGTGCTTTGTGCTCTCTCTTGTTTGGGGATGAAACCAGTGCATCTTTGATTTTTAAATCTATATTCTGCACGTCTGATACCTTGTTAGAAAGCCAAGGGTTATTAATTTCAAAAACAGAAGGTAGAGTTTAATGAATAATGAATAGCAGCTGTTGGAAGCAAACCTTTGCAGCCCTGGGACCGTCTTTCCCTATGTTACAATTACACTTTGATTGACCCCAACAATAACTAACAAGCATGCCCAGCTGGATCATAAACCAAGTATATACTATGTCCAGATATGGTGTAAAATTTCACATCAATGAAACACTCACTGTCAGGCTAGCTTCGTCCCATCATATGTCAATCAGACTTACAAATAAACTTACTAGAGCTGGGACATAGCATTTTCCTAGGGAAAAAAAAGAAATCTTTATTGGCAATGAATGAACAGTTTAGAAAAATCACAATTACATCGGGATGGCTCAACAGCTGAAGAAAAGCCTTTTGCCATGACAGACGTGTGGGGCTTGTTCACTGTGCAAATATTTAGGGCTTTAAGGAGAGGCAGGTTTCCAGGCTGCCTGAAAGAGCTATATCCCCATAGCTGGGAGGCTGAAAGCAGAAAAAGGTGAAGTTTGGGCTGATCAAGCAGCTGGAATATTTTCTGTATGAAGGAATGGGCTACACTGGGACCTGGTGCTTTCAGGGGTCTGTGGGTGGGGGGCCCATGGGGTTCACTGGGGATACAGAACCTCTCACCCGTGGATAACCACATAGTGCTACACCTAAATTTGGGGTCTGTCTAAACAAATGGGAATATAAATCCAGGGACAAACTGTTTACATACAAAACCAGAAAAATCTGGCCTGTGCTGTTTGGTGGATGAATTACTCAGAGTTTTACATCCTGTCTTGTCAGATAGGAACTTTGGTCTATAGCCAAGCAATATTAGGGATGAGCCACTGGTGAATAAAACACTGCAGCCTCTGGATTTATATATACTCTCAGCTTTCTAACACTTTATCCTCCCTCTCCTGACAGTTCCTGGTGAAATGGAAAAGCAACAGATCTTTCTCTCATTAAGTCATTGGATTCCCCACTTAGAACAGTTATATATTATTAGTATATGTTATTATTTGTATAATTATTTATACAGCTAAACAAAAAATGGTCATAATTTCTTCCTGTCCATGAACTACATCATTACAGACACAAAAATCTTGTTACAGACACTTTCTCAGAGGGCACAGCACAGCCATGCAAAATCACTCAGATACCCAAATATCCCAGGTTTGGTTTTCCATTTTAATTCCCTTAATGCACTCTCTGAGACCCTATCATGGCACCTCATACAATCTGCATTGAGGAAGAGTCAGCTAAGCTTGCACGCGGTGCTTTCGGTACTGCAGAGCTGAAACAACTGCACATCCTGCCTCTCTTCATCAGAAATCAAGGTCAAGCACATCCCACCCTCTTGCAGCTTCCCCTCTTCTGCACCTGGTTTCACCAGCTCAGAGTAAAGCAGATCCCATAACAAACACCAACAAGGATTTTGCCTCTCCTTACACTGTTGCTTGCCTTTGCTTTGCGTTCTCCAGCTGATATTTCTGCTTCATAATGGCTCATCACTGCTCTCAGTCTTAAAGAGAAGCCCTATTATCAGAGTTTCCTCATCTCATCTCATCTCATCCACCTTGATGTCAAATTTCTTTATAGATTCTTATCTATATGAATGATTCATATCTATATGAATCTTTATAGATTCATATCTATATGACCTCAAATGTTTTGCTCAGGGGAATAAATCCTACTATACCAGGGATAGGTTGGATACACCCACTGATTTTGATGGAACCAGAAATGTAATTAATTGAAAGGCAGCTGGCAGTGCCTTGGTTCCAGCCTTAGGGTTGCAGGCATAAAATGTAGCTCTGGTTTCATTTCAAAAAGCAATATACCGGGGTTTTTTGGCAGAAGAGAAAGGAAACAAAAAACCAGAACAAAGTACTCACCAGTAGGTAAAATTACACACCACCACCAGAGAAAACAAATCCCCAGTACCTCACACCATCCCCTACCAGGTCATCAGGCACAACAGGCTGAGCTTGCAGCACACACTAAATTTGGACAGACCCCAGCCCAGGAGGGTGGATGTGGGAAGTGAATTCCAAAGCCCAGCTCGGGTGTCTCTGGCTGATTCCAGGTACGAGTGCTGTGCCGCAGGAAGGGAAGCAGCCTCCTGGGTAACCATTTGGGGCTTTATAGGCTCCAACTAACACCTTGAATTCTTCCCAGGAACCTATTAACAGCAAGCAAGGCTGATCTCAGGTGTTCCTGGCATGGAGCTCCACACTATGCACCAGCTCCAGTTTCCAGGATCTCAGCACATGGCTCCATATGGGGTGCACGGCGATAACATAATCCAGCGTCAAGGCGTCAAAGGCATGGAGAGCTGGGACAAGGCTTCTACACTGGACATAAAAGACCCATTTTTCTTAATAGTAGCATAAGGGGAGTAAAGACATGGATATTTTGTCAAAGACTTTGCTCAGAGTGTTTTTATGCCCTGGACATCACTAATCTTGGAGCCTTTATAAAAGATTGATTATCGACCTGGTCTGTGCTTTGAGAATTTCCTGACCTCACCCTGGCAAAGTTAATGAAGTTACCTATGTGTGAAAGCAGCATTGGGGGCCACAGCAGCCCCAAAACTCCTCAGGTGTGAAGATTAACTAGGATATACTTGGGAAATTTTAGTGGATGAAATGTCTCTGTTCTCCAAGAGCTTGTTTCTGCCATGCCCCACTGAAGGTTTAGTCAGTTCATTTCTTCACATTCTCAATTCAGGGCTGAGCTGTACCAACCAGCTTTTTGGGTTTGGTGGGGTTTTAAAATCTATTTAAAGTCATGTATAGCTGAGCTGATTTTCTCCACATTCCTTATTTTGTTACTTGCTTTATGACTGTAATTACACAAATAATTCAAAGTACTTTAGGACTGGAGGAAAATCTAAATATTTCCCTTGGTTCTAACAGACTTGCTGGACCAAAAGCAGAAATAAACAAATACTGCTGAGTGGATTCCTACACACATAATGGCAATTTGGATTTCAAATAGTACAGCTACAAATATTCAGCAGAAGACTGGAGAAAAAAGCACAGATTTTCTCTGTCACCATTTTAATAGCAATAACACAAAGCAGGGGTGCAAATTACTCTGGAGCAAATCAGTCAATTAAATAAAATTACTAGACATGCAAAGCAAAGAATTATTTTAGTTTCTTGCCCAGTCTGGAGATGTATATATATCTCCAGATATATAACAATTTCCTCTATGATTGAGCTGGAACAGCACCTTATAGGCACAGGCTCTGTGCAGAATTACCAAGGATGCATCAGGGTATTTGCAGTTAATTATTGTCCTCATAAGTGATGAGTCAACAACACAAGGCTCCTGGGCCAAGTAACAAAGCTGGCTGAAAAGTAGACATCAAAAGAGCACTTCAGTTAAAAAGCTTTCTAGGAGAAAGGGGTCACAGAAGCTATCTAGGGAGACACACTGACAGAAAGAATCTTTCCCACTCCCTAATCTTTCACTCACTCTTTCTTTACAATATTATGAAAACCAAGTATTAAGGAAAATTCAAGGATTCTGGTACCTTTAAATAAACAGCAAACCAACTTGTTGCTGAAGCAAAAGAATTTTAAAGTAACCATGTCTTCAAAAATATATCTCTAAAAGCCATTTACTCCACACTACTTGGCTAGAAGAGAACTTCAGGTCACTCTCCTTTTCTTGGAAAGAAGAAAAATGAATTAAAGTTCTGAACTGTTCCCACAGAAATGGTTGTATTTAGAGCTAGATACACAACAAGGAGATGACCTGAATGCCAGGAAAATGTGTGATTAGGGGGTTCTCCCATGATTTTTCCCTTGCCTGGAAAGCAATATAAGTTGGAGCCCATCTTCAAGCCCTTGTTCTCTCTGAGTTTTCAATCCGAAGAGAAATTCTGGACAAGGAGAACTGTGAAATGAGGCTGTGCAAGGCAAAAGAAAAAGCCAATATGTTCATTTAGAACTGTTAATTTCAAACAGTATCAATCATATTCACAAGTTTCCAGAGTCTCAACTCAGAGGCTTTGGAGGCCTGAGGATGAGAACAGAGAAACTGCCACAAAATAGCATCATTCAAAGATATTTTAGCAAAGGTATCATGCTTCATGTGGTATGAACATTATTCCAGGCAGAAAATCTGCAGACAGATCATCCTTAAAAAGGTGAATGCTCAGATTCTACTAAAGTGAGCTCCAGCTCTATGAAAGTTCTTCAGAGTACTGAAGAACTTTAAAAAGCTCACCACTATCCACTCTTAAAATCTCTGCACAGAGGTAACCATTTATTTAGGTCTTCACTCTGAGACAATTTTAATACATCACCCGAAAACTCTATGAATATAGAAAAGCAAAGATTTACTCATGTTGCTGTTCATTACCAAGGCAGAATTCACACAGATATTGGGAAACAAGAGGTGCCTACGAGCATCACAACCAAATCTTACAAAACACACACAGAATTTAATTTAAATACATCTATGAATCTGAATGTCCTTAAGACTTATTCCACTTCTATTGTGACAGGAAATAACTTTCCAGAGTTTATTTTTACTTTGGGGTTTCCTAAACCATAGGACCCCTCATCTTTGTCAACAAATGTTGAGACAACCTAAATATAAATCCTCTATCCTGTAAATTGTAATGTGTCTTGTATGCTGCCCCAATTGTACCAGAAAATACTCTACCTCCATTATAGGAAGAAAACATACAGCTATTTGGATTGGATTTGGCAGGACTGAAAATAAACCATAAAAATACTACAGAGATTAACCAGTCACACAGCACTGGAATCCAGAAACAGAAAAGTTCCCATTTGGCAAAGAAGAATTCCCTGTATCGAACCCTGTTGAGATCTACCTTACAGATACAGTCACAGTAAAAATGCACATGGATGCTAATTTTGTAATTACAGCTCCACTTCAGACAGACCCTGATTTTAACTGGGACTGAGAGAAGCCCAGAACAGGGAGGAGTAAGAAATACTTGCTATGAAGTTGAAATGTTTCCTCCACTCCAACAGCAAATATTTTATATTAGGTCACCACTTCAGACTGTTTGAGCACCAAATCAAAACAGGTTTTTCTTTTGCAGAGGTGTTAGATAACCTATCTTTAAAGTATCAAAAGACAACATACAGAATTTGAGAAGGTGCTTTCAGTATTCATGGACTTTTCAAAAATACTATTTACTCCAGACACTAGAAAAAAATCTTTAAAAACTGCAGGAAACACAACATCATACTACTGAAATATCTTGAAAATATTCTTTAAATTAAAAAAAAAAAATTCAAAACTCCTACCAACTATCTCCATGTTAAAACAAATCAGAGGTCAGATGTGAATCTAAAGAATAGCAAGTTAATAAAGTGTCCTCCTCTGAGCTTCCAGGAGAAGAAAAACAGAAGGGGGTGTTAAACCTTTGAATAAATCTCCAGTAAAGACAGCCAGAAATTATGCTGCCTTTAGCCACATGAAAGAGAATAGAAGGATTTCTCTTTTTAAATTACTCTTTATTGTCTGCTTCGTAAATCGTGATCACATGTGGTATTTATTACAATGAAATTTTCTTGTTGCTGTAGCCCTCTTGCTTGCATTTAGTGCTCTCTGTTTATTCTAAAAAGAAAAATGTCCAGCAATCCTTCAGTTCTGTGACTGAAATTTTGTGGTGGTGTACAAGCCAGAGGGTCACAGTGACAACCAAGGAGCTTGTGTAAAATGTAACACACACCTTTTTAAGTTGAGATTCAAAGCAGTAGGAAAGAGTCTAGATCCTGTTACCCCATCTCTCCATTTCATCCTCACACAGACAGCTCTTTATAGGTAGGATGGGAATTGAAGCCTAACAAGATTTTTCTGTGCCTGTGTAACTTCAGGGCTCGCACTCCTTATTCTAAAGCCCACCAGAACCATCCCATTAGGAACAATTATTTAAGACCTTCTACAACTGACTTTACAAACTTGCCAAACAGGCAAAGCCAATTCACGGATTGACACAAATTCACCTCCCCACTGAGGCCATGAATCACCACATATATTAAACTAAAGAGAGACACTGATATGACCACGGATAAACACATTCCTGGCATTTTTTTTTCCAGTAGGAAATTGACCCACGTTTGGTTTGAATTAAAGATTCATCGCGCTGAAACAAATAACTAAATGGAAAGATATGAGTCCCTTTGAAGAGCGTGCAAATCAAATTTAGGTGATAATTAGCAGCAGACAATTGAAACCTACTGTTTATTTGCACAGAACCTGATGTTACTGAAACACGGCTTGAATTCAGGCACACTGTGAACCAAGAGACTGAGTTTTCAGGAATTAATTTAACAGTTTTGTGGCTGAGGTAGAAACAACCATGCTTTGAACAAAAAGAGACAAAATGACATGTGCTCAGACCCCTCACTCCAGCTACTGTCCCTTCCTGTACAGTTACTGTTCTTCCAAGGTTTTATATGCTGTAATTTGTTTTTCCCCAGAATACTTCTCCTCCTCTTGGGAAAGCCGTGCATGGGGATGCCATAATTGGGAAGAAGAATAAGCAGCTCATAGCTGAGTTATAATGAAGTATTACCTCCTATAATGTCTGCCCAACTTAGTCCTTGCTTGTTTAACTTAGTTTGCCAGGGAGCATAAATATACGTGTCATCAGCAGCATGTTTGGCAAACCAAGCAGTTTTTTCTCAGGATGTGCTTGGCCTAAGAGGAAGCACAGTTTTGCAGCACAAGTGAAGAAGAGAAAAATGTCTCTCCAGCACAGAGCAGGCTAGAGTAGCAACTCCCATAAGATAGATTTGGCCAGAGCACTGAAGTGAAATTTTGGTGCATTTTTCACTTCACCACATGTTTTATAGATTGGTTTGTTTTTTTTTTTTTCAGTCAGCCTGAGCTACCACCAAATAGAAGGAGGATGATAAAAAATTTTAGAATATTAGAAATAATATAAATTTTGTGATAAAGGGAAACAGTTATCAGATTAATGAATTCCAGAGGAAAAAACCTGCAATCCTCAAGACAGAGATCTCCCTGTATCAGGAAACTGGTCCCAGTTTGAGCTACTAAAGCCTTCATTCCAAAAGGAAGAGACAGTATTCATCACACACTCACTTGTACCTGCTGGAGGCAAGACCTGTGACAGTAAAATTTGATTCCTATAGATTGTTATTACCTCCTTTAGAGCAATTCTCCATGACAACAGAGGTGCAGGGATGCCCATGAGTGGGCAGAGAAGGGAACCCCTCTCCCGCGCAGGCCCACCAGCAAGGGAGCAAGAGCAGCACCCCAGGCTGAGCAGGCTGCTGGGTCACTTCAGGAAGCAGCAAGGGCACCTCCTGAGAGGCTGTACTGCTGTTTCCAGCCCTGAGCATGGATCAGCAAGGGGCCATTCCTCACCAGGGAGAGCCCCTTGGGTTGGTCCTTGCTCCAGCCTGCACCAGAAAGGAAGCCACAGAGATTTCTCTGCAGGTCCTGGCTGGGTTTTGCTTGGAATCTGCTGCTGTTAGAGATTTTAAGGCAGTCCCTCTCCTCATCACTCAGAGAGAAAACTCTTCACCGTAAGAGTGAAGCTTTAAGGAGTCTGCTGTCCCACCCTGCTTCCCATAGAGGTATTGCCCAACTTGATTCCTGTATCAAAAATAAAATAGCAAAGCCAACATGCCTTTAGGACTCAGGAGATAAGTTTTGCCTCTTTGGGGACACATAGCTCACATAATTTAGCACGAGAGATCAGCTGTCTCTGGCCAAGTTTACGTCCTTCAGAATTAATGTGGGTTTTCTTCAAGTAATTTAGAGGGTGCTCCCATACACGTACTCCTCCACCCAGAGAAAGCATATTACCATTAAATTTCCACATTACCAAAGCAGAATTATTTCTATTATAGCTAAGATTCTCCTCATCATAAATATGGTCACCTGAATTTTAAGCTTCTCAAGAGGAATTGGGGCCTGGTCATCTGACTGCTTTACCACACTAAAAGATTGCCGCTAAATCAAGTCCTTAGTAACAAAAAACATTCTTTTAGCTGTAACAGAATCTGGCAAAGCTTGATCCTATAAACCTTTTTCAGAAGTTTATGTTAAGATTATTTGGCTTGTCATAAGGTAACATATATGAAGGAAGAGGGACCAAACTTCACCTGAAGTACAGATCATACATCCAAATTTTAGAAATTTCAAAGTCCTGCCTGTGAGCTAGATGAGTTACTATCATAGGTGCATCAGTCAGCAGCAAGAAGAAATTATAGTTCTAACTGGCAAGGCTATGCCAGAAGAAGCCCCCATGCATTTTGGCCAAAAGAAAAAAAATAAATTCTGTTTTTTCATTTAAGGAAGGGGCACAAATAATACCAGTAAAGGAAAAAGAAAAAAATATAAAAGAAAAACCAAGCATCAACTCAACCAACCCACAATTTGCCCTTCTCTATGGAAAATAAAAGCTTTGGGACATAATAGAATACACTCCTTCCCATATTTAATAACATCTTCATGGATATTTCCCCTGATACAACACTATTTCTGAAGTCCACACCTTCCTCACATCCCAGTTCTTTTTAACCTCACACTGCAGCTTTCAGATGCTTCATCTATGGCAACACAGTGCTTGTGGGAACACAGAGGCAAGCAACTGGTAGAAAATGTTTGGGTTAAAAGGAAGCAAAAGGAGCTTTTGTGCAAGCTCACAAGAGCAATCTTCAACAGGCCTCTGCCAAGAACAGGATAGGCCCAGAGGATCAGGTGTGGGGGATGAAATGGCCCCTCAGCACCCCTTTCCAGCCTTCTTTCCAAGCAATTCACTATCTCAGTCTGCAGTTCTGCTCTTGTGCTCACTAACTGCACATCACCTTGATAACACCCCTTTCCAGTGGCTTTTTATCTGGATACAACTGAGTTAGGCCTGAAATGCAGAAACAACCTTAGCACAGCTGCAAACACATTTTAATGCCTTGAAAACTGAGTCAAGTGATCTGCCATAAGATGATCAGGTAAACACAGGCATTACTGTGTCATTCACATAAGAGTATCAACAGGTATTTTTTTCAACAGAAATCCACTGAATCAAATTTTAAAACTAGTATTTTCTATTTTGGCCTTGACATGCTTCATCACAGGCAAGAATAAAAATCAGTTGGCTGAGGGCTTTAGACAGAGAAAGGAAATTACAAATTGAATGGAGTTTGATGTTTAGGAGCTGCAAAGACTGAAAACCCAGGACTCTGTGGATAACTGTGCAAGGTAAGTCTTTCCAAATCTCACCACAGTCAACAGAAAACCTGAAACAGTGCTCACAATCTGAGCACTTAGCAGAAATCTAGTGTAAGTTACAACATTTTTAATTGCAGACACCCGCTGTTATTTTCCCTACTTGTACTTTATTCATAAAGAAGAGCAATTTTTCAGTGAAGCAACCCTGTAGCACTGAACACCCTGCAGCACAGCAAATCTCAGAGAAGCTGGTTTATCCACCAAATCTCAGAGGAGCTGGTTTATCCAGCAGCCCTGGCTGAATGACCAGGGACAGGCAGCACTGCAAATCTCAGAGGAGCTGGTTTATCCAGCAGCCCTGGCTGAATGACTATGGACAAGCAGCAGAGCAAATCTCAGAGAACTGTGTTCATCCACCAGCCCTGGCTGTCTGACCACGGACAGGCAGCAGAGCAAATCTCAGAGAAGCTGCTTTATCTACCAGCCCTGGCTGTATGACTATGGACAGGCAGCACACAGCTGTGGCACCAGCTTCTCCCATCACACTCAGCATCCTCCATGCTCGGACAGGGCTCTCAGGCACATCCCTGGGGATGCCCTGTGCAGGGCCATGAGTTGGATTTCACAGATCCTGTGCATCCGTTCCAGCTCAGCATATTCTGTGATTCTGTGCAGCCCTTCAAGACCTCCTGGTGAGCCACAACACTGAAGTCCCCGTTACGGTTTTTAGAAGGAGGAAGCCAGGAAGGAACGCTTCCGAGCTCTTCCCTGCGTGCTCCCTCCTGGAGCGGGGCTGTGCGGCTGGCGCAGGGAAAGGAGCGCAGCCAGAGCCCGGCACAGCCCCCGCGGCCCCGCGCCGCAGCGCGAAGCACAAGCCGCTTCCTCCACCTCGTGGAGAATCGTGAGAATGATCTGCAAACCACAGACACCAAAAATTGATAAAATACACAGTATTTAAACAAAACAAAACAAAAAAATCTTTCCCGGGCCCTGAGTGTTCCAGAATTTTTAGAAATAGTTTCTTGTTCCATCTGATCTATCGTAAGTGCTTAAAGTCTTCCTTTTTTCTTATTAGTGAAGAACATCATTAAATAAACAAGAGATTCAGAGAAGCAACTTAGAGATCACTACTGAGAAGGAGTGGTCAGATCTTAAGCTACTTGGAAAATTATAAGATTCATTAATTGCTCCATCATTAGAAAGTGGGGAGAATCTCTTCAATCAGGGTGAGTTTCTTCATCTCACCATGCTCAAAAGTTTGTACCAGTAAGTATTATTGTTACTGCAACAGTAACAATAAGACAACAATTCTGTTACTACTATTCTGGAACTGTTATATTCTTAATAAAAAGTGGGTTTATTTCACTGGTGCTTATCTTTGTTTCATCAGCTGTCTTATTTGCCTTTATTTCAAGTTTACGTGACAGTATCAGAGTCATCTTCTCCTGATCAGCCCATTTGTCAGGTTCTACTTTACTTGATACCTTTAAAAAATGCTTTTGAGGATTTAAAATTTCCTGTATCTCAACTCTATTTTTGCTGGATTTTTTGTTTGTTTGTTTGGGTGGTTTTGGGGGCGGGGCTTAGGGGGGTTTGATGGGCCTTTTTTGGGGAGTTTTTATTTTTGTATAAGAGTAATTAACACTTCATTCAAATATATTTTGATAGAATTTAAATATCACCAGTTTTCCTGGCATATTCTTGCTTTCATTGCCTCAGATTTTGTTTACTCTTTGACTGCTCACTTACCTAACAAAGACGTTTTGATTGAAGGATCCACAGTGACACCCATCCTAACATAAAGTACAGGACCACACAGCGGAACTAAGCCAATATATTCACTGTGTGCTAATTGCATAGCAAGCAGCAGTGAAATTAGGTTTTAAAATCAACACTCCATTAAGACAGCTGGAAGAAATTCACACTTTGCAGTGCTATTGTGTCGGTCTGCCTACAGAATCTATACATACTATTCTTTCTGAAAGGTAGTCAAAATGTAGAATAAAAATGCTCTGCAGGGCAAATTTCAGCTTTTATGCAGATTTTAGTGTTTACCAGCCCTCCATTCCTTCTTCCTTCTCCTGAGAAAAAAAAAGGAAAGTTGAAAAAACCTCAACAAAACAAAGCAAACCCCACACTCCTAAAGCTCTTTATCCAGGGATACCAGTGATTTCAGCCTAAACCCACTCACCTGGCTGAGGGCAAAGGAGGTCAGAGCCCTGTGTTAGGCTCAGTGCAGCCAGGGCAGGCTCTGACATCCACACCCAGCCAGTGCTGCATGTCCCTGGTTTGTGAGAGTTCTGTCCTGGAGGGTCCATCCATTCCCTCACGCAGGAGAGGATACAAGAGTGCACAACACTGAATACAATTTTTAGCAAGTACACGTACCCAAATCCCCTGCTCCTGTAAATGGCTGTTACCAATTACCAGGGCCAGCAGCACTTTCCCTGCCACCTTTCCAGGCAGCAGCTCCCAGCTGGATTTACCCTTTTCCCTGCTGTGGCTGTTCCCTGCCCAGCCAGCTGCATGGCAGATTGCCTCCTGGCTGCATCCATCACACCACAAAGGCACTAAATAAGCAATCATGGTTTTATCACAAGGGACAGATTCCAAAGGACAGAAGAAGCAGAGGCTCAAGTGTCTGCACAAGGACTGGCTAAGTTTGCCATCTGTGCTCAGAGAGCAGCTGCCAGCTCTGCTTTCACCATGAGCTGAAGGGAGAGATTGAGACTGGAGGGGGGAGCTGGCAGCAACTGCTGCAGTGGGTAACAGACCAGGCAAAAGAGATTGTGGATGAGGATGGACACAGAACATTTTTAATGGTGAAAAGAGACAAGACATGTTAAAATGAAGAGCATTCACTGCATGCAGTGAACACTTTCTGAATGACTGCCTGGAGTTAGAGCTACAGCATGTAGGAGACACCCCAGCAGAGCATCAGTAGCTGCTGGCATTTGGTGCATGTTCAGTCACAAGACAGCTCTGCTGAAGATGATGCCTATTTTTCTGACAGTTGTTATTTTCTGTAAAATACTAACCATTTGACTGGTAGCAATCTTTTAACATCTTTCTCATAGTAAATCCTCTTTCTAGGTCGTAAAAAGCAAAAATTAATGCATTTTCCAATACATACCATCACTTGTTTATTTGCACAGAACCAGAAGTTACTGAGCTACCTCTGGGATGGACAAATAGAGCTGCATATTCTGCTTTCCACCCTGCTTCTCATTTTTAAGCCTCTTATAGAACACTGTCAAAGCTCCTGCAATCTTGTAAAGTAAACAAGGGGACAAAGGAAGCAAGTGAAAATACTCTTTTTTCTGTTCTTAAAATCAATAGACCTTTAACAATTTACATCTGCTCCTTCTCCTCTTCCTCTCCATACATACAACAATACTGGATTTCAAGTACCATCACTTGTGTGATCCCATAAAGTTCAACTGAAAACTGCAGCCAGTACTGCACACTTAAATAACATTTCTCCACAATGTTAACTGAATATTATTAGCATAGAGTTGTTAAGAATGAATAGGATGACTGGAGGTCACCTTGTCTAGGACCCCTGCTCAAGCAGGGTCACCTGGAGCATGTTTCCCAGGACAGTGTCCACATGACACAGTACTGCAGGATATCCACAGCACTGCTTGATCTCCTTAGTCAACCACTCCATCAGACATGTCTTAAATTGCCTCATTTCTTCCCTAGGCTTATAGTGTCTAGTAGCTGCTTTTGGTGAAGGAAAGGGATAAGGATTTTTTCAATGCCCTCAGAGACTGTTGGCTGCACCACTACAGACAGAGGAATAAATACAGTCCACCTATAAAGATTAAAAGGATAATTACTGCAGCACAAAAAAAGTCTGTGTGAAAGACCAACCGGCTCGATGCTGTGTAAGAGAAATATCTGGGGAGAAAATTCTTCACAACGATTCTTGGTTACATCTGTATAACGTTAAAACTTCCTCTCATTACTCACAGCCCACCCCATTTGGCACAATTATTTAAGACCTTCTACAGCTGACCAAGCCCTTTACAAACTTGCCAAGCAAGAAAAGCAAATTCACCTCCCCACTGAAGCTGTGAATCACCACATACATTAAACTAACATTAAACTGATATGACTGTGGATAAATACATTCCTTGCAATATTTTTTCCAGTAGGAAATTGACCCACGTTTGGTTTGAATTAAACTCTCTCATTGCACTGAAACAAATAACTAAATGGAAAGATATGAGTCCCTTTGAAGACAGTGCAAATCAAATTTGGGTGATAATTAGCAGCAGATAATTGAAACCTACTGTTTATTTGTACAGAACCTGAAGCTACTGAGCTACCTCTGGAATGGACAAATAAAGCTGAATATTCTGCTTTCCACTCTGCTTCTCATTTTTAAACCTCTTACAGAACATTGTCAACTCACCCATGTCAAAGCTCCTGCAATCTTCTTAAGTAAGGGGACAAAGGAAGCAAATGAAAATACTCTTTTTTCTGTTCTTAAAATCAATAGACCTTTAACAATTTACATCTGCTCCTTCTCCTCTTCCTCTCCATACACACAACAATACTGGATTTCAAGACAAATCTTGTTTTTGGATAGCAGTACAAACAAGCAGCTCTGTATTTGACTGCAAGGTTCTAAGGCTCCTGGTCACACCATTTGTGGCATGGTTTAATCCAGTCTTCCGTCTCAAATTCTTTCAATGCCTGGACCCTGGTATAAGAGCCATAAAACTACTACTAAGACCTTCAAGTCTAAAAAAGCATGGCAGATGAAAAAAACAATAAATAAATCCATTTTTCCCTGCCATCAATAATCTTGCCCTGGTATTTATTTCTACCACCCAGCCAGGTAAGGAAGAAAATACCTTCACTGTGACTGGGGTAAATGCTAAACACATCTGCATGCAAATAGCAGAGGGGGTCTCTTAGCTAGAGAGTTTACAAATTGAAGACATAAACATTAATTCCTCCAAAAGTTACAGAAAATTTATGGAAAATGGGAGCACAGGTAAAATATGATGATTTTTTGTGGGATCCTGCTTCATCAAAATGGCTCTGAAACAAACCATGCAGCTTTTGACAGAACACTGCTGAACAAACAGGCCAAAGTGACTTAAGACTAGAAGCATCCAAGAATGCTTTATTACTCAGGAGATTAAAATGTGATTGCCAAAGGATAAAACAAAACAAAATCAGTGGGGTGGTATCTCCCTTTTAGCTTTAACAAAATCATATGCGTTAATATTTCACTTTAAAAACAGCAGTCCTCAATTTCCTGTGAAGTGAGACTTGACTCTCAGACTGGTTGTCACAGGAATAAAACTGCCCTTCTCAATAGAGGAGAGTAACATAATGCATTGTCATAAAGGGAATTCTAATTACTACAGATATCTTAATATTGTATGTTGTTTTCATTAATAACTCAAAATTAATTAAATTTAACCTCAGGAAAAAAAAAACAGTATAGTAGCAAATAGATTCCATACCTTCCTTACCTCTTAATAAAGACTTACATTGTCAACGACACTCATTCAGTAGCATGAAAATACCTCCCCTATTCCAGAATACTTGGAACTGACTCAGTTTTTAGCAATGTTCTTGCTCAAATTAACATAAAATCTTGCATATTAGGTATGTTTTTTCACAAACAGCTTTCAAACTGTGTGTGAACTCATCTTTGCAACTGTTAAGACACACAAATCCTCATCTGAGTAAAATATCCACTAAATCCATTCTTCACCCAGGTGCAAAGGTAAAAAGAGCAGTGTGTTTAATATTATTATCTAATACATAAAGAGATACAGTACTGTAAAACTTCCTGTGTCTACAATACATCCTGTGTTTTTAATATAAGGTTTAAGTAATTTAAATCTCAGACCGCAAAGAAATCCATCCTGCACACACCTACTCACCTTCCTGCTCATCTCTTCCAAATCCTGGAGCCTCATCTCCTTCAGCCTCATGAATTTCCTTCTGGGGACACAAAGGTTTCCAAGTCTCTGTTCCTGAGCACTCAGTAGAGAACCTTCCACAGGCACAGCAGACCCTCTATATGCCCTTGTTAACAGAGGCTTCCAAATCCCTGATTAATTTTGCCATGAAAGCAACATGGAATTGTTCAACCTCAACAATATTAACTCCGTGACTTTTTATGCTGTTGGCTATTTATCAGCCCCAGATACACCCAGCAATGCCTCGCTGCGACATGACCTATATCAGGTTTCCAGTGATGGCTACTGCACTCCCTGGGCAGTCCATTGCAGTGATAAACAACCCTTTCAGTGAAGAAAGTCCTGTTACATCCAGCCTGGCACACATTTGAGTCTTTGTTCTGTAACTAGCTGCCTGGGAGAAGAGGTCAATCCCCATCCTCCTTATATATATATACATATAGTGTGTGTGTGTGTGTGTGTGTGTGTGTGTGTGTGTGTGTGTGTGTGAAAATACAGAAGAGCCTTAAAATTCTGATGCAGCTAGTTCCTCCATTTATAGAACACTTTCTCTCCACAAGGTAAGATATAAACTCTAGAAAAAAATAAAATGGGGTTTATCCTCAGCACACATCAGGGCAACTTTAAAGGTTTTTTCTTTACACCAAAAATATTGGTTCAGCTGGACACTCTGTGTCCTTTGCAGGTTTTCTGACCTAGCAGAGGAGGCTCCCTCAAGCTTACCTGTTGTTTACCTATTTTAACTCATTATTATGCACACTTTTTTCCATGTCCAATACGATGACCAGTTGCAAGATTAGCAGCACTCACAAATGCCAACCCTTAAATCACAAATAAATCAGTACATCCACCACTACTCATCTGAAATCTGTGCATGCATTGCATCTCTGCACCAGAGCTGCTATGAGCAGATCTTCACCAAACCTTCTTCTTTTCTCCAGTGATTTTCTTCAGTCAAAAGAGAGCTGACCTCTGGTCACAAAGACAATTTCTCCCATTTCTTGAAGCTGTCTGACAAATGCATTGTTGTGAAAACTCCAAGGAAACGTGTATGATTTGAAAGGAAAAATTCAAAGGCTTATTAAAAAAAGAAGAGAGGAATTCCTCTAAGTTTTAAAATTGTTTACACTTACCTTTCCTTGTACCAATCTGAACCTGGCTTTTTATTCCTTCATTCAGATCCCCAAAATGAACGGTGTTTTGACTTTCTTAAATCAGCTATGCATTAACACACACACCCAAATTTTCAGAAATTCCGCCCCGTAAGTTAGAATAAACATAACAAGCCCCAGTATAAAAATGTTATTGAAAAGCAATAAAAATACGCCATAAGTTCTTATAAGAAAGATATTCTCAGGTGAAGACACCTGCACAGTAGACTCCACATAAAATGTTTAGGAATACAAAAGGCGGTTTGCCCGGTGATTCTACAGGCAAAAAGAAAAAAAAAAAAAAACCAAGCCCAAGATGCTTAGCCATCCTAACCCAAAAAGATATTAAAATAGCATACAACTGGTTTTATTCATTTTGTTGCTGTCTGAATCCATGTGGGAAGCACTCAAAAGGCATACTTATTTTGTCTCATTGACAAAATAACAAATACTAACCATGAAGATCTCTACCTTTCAACAGTGCAGGCCCTACTCCAAGATGAGAGGCAGTGCCCTTCACCAATGTTCCACTTCCACAGCCTCCAAAAATAAAGTGAGGAAGTTCCAGGCATAAGAGCTTTACGAGATCAGAGTCTCAGCATATTCTCTGAAAAATTCAATTACAGTAAGAAAAGGTTCATCACTCCTCTAATAAAAGTAGGAAGATTCCCTGTACCACCTGCAATTGCAGCATCTTCTCACAAAATACCCAAACACAGGTATCTATAACCAAATGCAGCTGACATGAGTCAAACCTGCAGCATGGATGCAGCGACCACTTCATCCAAAAGCCTTCTCATCTTCCATCTCCCTGAGGCGCCAGGAAGATGATGCCTCTACCTTGTGAAAATACACCAGAGAAGGAGAGCAAGATGTCTCAAGAACCTTGCTGTGGCAAAACTTCTAATACCAATAAGGCAGGACCATTGGCTCTCTTGTAATTTGGAGATTAACATTACTGAATGTAGTTATAATGCCACATGAACCAAATCCTAGTAGTGCATGCTCAGAATGATGCATAAGGAGTGTGGAAAGTTGGTCTACTAAGTATATTACAACAGACCTGCACCATGAAAAGCAGAGGAGTAAGACTTAAAACTGATACCAATCATCTTTTGGAAATGTGAATATCCAACTTGGTTAAATCAAGACAATCACAGATAGACATTTTTTCCCAAATCTTTGGCTGTATTGCAATGGTTGTTTCAATTTGTAATCTCCAACTAAACATTTCCTATCCATGGATTAACAATATATTTACTGACTTGTGTCTTTTAACAGTATTTATCCAACATAACAAAATAAACTGCAATTTGTTATACTTTTTTTTTTACAAAACATTTTATAAATATTTTTACAAAATGTATACAAAGCAATTTCAAGTGAGACATACTTTACAAATGAAGGTATTTAAGCAAATAAAGTCCATACCACGCTGACAATAAGTGACACATCCTCTTTAAGTGAAGTCAGTCTGTAAGGCCTCCCTACTCTAACAGATAAATTATACCAAAATCTTCAAAATGAACATAGTTTTCTTAATTGCCAGTTTAAAATTTGTTTTAATATTAGGCAGTATTAAATAACATTGAAATCACAATGCTGATCCAGCAAAATAATGAAAACATGTTTAAAGTCACGCATATTCACAATACTTTGCTGGACTTGAGCCCATATGATTAATAAACTTTTTTTAAGCACCACAAAAATACAATTATTTCATTTACTGCTTCACCACGTACCAGAATTCCTTTAGAATTGAATTCAAAGGAGTGAACAACAGAACATTAACAATCTAAGATCAATCTTACTAGGATTGTTCAAGGGGTTCCTCTCATCGGCAGTTCAGAGAAATGTGTCTGACCAAATCAATCACGATTACTTTTTGCAATTTGTCATTTTTTATATGCCATTGTCCCCCCTTCCCAATGAGACCCAATAGAAGACACACAACCTGATACTTCAGTTATGGATTTGCTGTAGAGAGGCTGGAAACCCCATACCCATTTCAAGGTGGTACAACAAGCAAGGGGACTGATGAATGTGCAACTTCACTTTTTTCTCCTCAAAAGAAAAATTTAACTAGTTAACATACAGCTGTGTAACTTACTGCTCCCCTTCCTAAATAGTTCAGAATGATAAATTAATTAAATTTCCAAAATGATAAAATATGCATCAGAATACACAGCCAGGAGAATATTATTAAATCTAAAAAGGCAATAGGTGAAGACTATCTTGTCAGTTTTGCCAATAAGAAAACAACTAACTGCCTGAGAGTCTACTCTGTGGACACCCAACCAAAAATTTAAAACTGGCAATACTTATTAATATTACATACAACACTTGGGAATGTTGGGTTTTTACAAACATGTACTGTAAAATTGGCACATTTTTTTTAAATGGCAATTAGTAACATATAAAACCAGTACTTCCATTCATGTTGAAGGGGAAATGAATTTTAAGGAAGTTCATCTCTCTCTCATTGCTTTCTAGATTTGGTTTCCTTTAGTGGTCAGACAGTGGTCTGCAGCTCAGTACTGAGTTGCACTGTAATGTTCTACTATCCCAAGGATCTAATTCTGCTACCTTCCATGCCATTCAGATGGACTGAATTACACACCAGCAAAACCTTTTAGTTTCTCTTCTGGCAATCTGACAGACAACCACAGCTTGTCACAATGAGCCTCTTACATCGTGAAAATCATAATCAGCAAGTCTGGAAAAGGGCCGGTAATGTTTCTGAGAAATGGTGGAGAAGTTCTCGGGGAGAACATGAGCATACCTTAGAAACCACAAAAGCTGTATCCTCCTGAGCAGACATATGTACTACACACACGTGACCAACGTCAGCGCGCTTATGTGCACAAAAGCACTCATGACCAAAGTAAACTAGAACAAAGCAGCATGGGTAGCAAAAAAAAGTCATAGATTAAAATAAATAAATAAAATAATAAGACTCTATCTTAACAACATGACAGCAAGCCAAATGCAAACCATGCAATGGTTTCACTTGGCTTTACAATATGAATTAATAATTACACATTTTTTGATATGTTTAAACAATGGGATTGCTGATCAACTTTGGTCTGTACATATCTTGACAATAATGACTGCTACGGTGGATGATTTAACATTCTCTGACAGCAAAAAAGCAAAAAAAAATCAAAAATAAACACTGGCCTTTAAGTTTACTCAGAGTAAGGCTAACATCCTCTTAAAATATAAGCTACAAATACAGTTTTCAAATCAAAGTGCTTTTGACACTTGGTCTAAAAAAAAAAACCAACAAATGAAAAAAAACATTTATACCACTTCAGAAAGACTCAAGGCTGACTACATCCAATTATAAAATGCAAAATCTTTTCCTCAAGAGATAACATATATATGTATTATATATATAAATTCATGGCTCTATCATGGCCTCATCCTGTACACTTTGCTATTTACTGGCTTCCGTTCTACCTTCCTTAGTCAAGCATTTATTACTTCATATCATGCCACTGTGACTAAGATCATATAATATCATCCCACAGACTAAAGTTACCCACTACAAATATATCAAGTACTAGTTTCTGCTCAGAAAGCAATAGAAAAGCACTTAAAGTTTAAATTATGAAGCCTTGTAAACATACTGATGATTTCCTTCCAACTTAAGAATCCTAGAATACAGATTCATTAACAAAGCAAATAATCACTTCTGAATAGAGGTACAGTGGGTTTTCCAGAAAAACTAAAAATTTGATGATTTGTGGAAGAGAAGGGTAGGGGAGAATTGTTGCTTCCATCACTCTTTAAAAACATTTTCTTAATAAATATATCCTTTCAAATGACTGTGATTGTCAGTATATTACCGTATTATATAGGGCCTAACAACCTGCAACCCTGTTACGTTGCAGTACTGCTCAATAATCAAAAGCACTATCATAATAATACTTGAAACAGTAAGGCCCTAACAGACTGCATTCTAACAAGGATTAACTTTACTTGGATATCTCACTGTAACCACAATGAGTATTGCTCTCAAACACAGAACAGAATCTAGTTTAGAAAGGTTAACCTTAAATGCATGTCAGGCTGTACTTGTGGTGTCATTCACATTTGCTTCTGCTAAGAGAAACATAACTTGTCCATGGTACTGTAACTATTAACACTCTAAGATACTATTTACAGCTGCTTCTAAAATAGAGTCAGTTTCTACAACACTTTCACTGTGGTCTGGAATAAATTTTTCCAGGCAGTTCTCTTGTGAAGCGATAGGTGAAAAATTAGGGAACTCTAATTCAACCGAGCCACTACTTGCCGCCTCATTTTGTGGCTGCCTCCCAGCTTTTTTAAGTTCCAAGATGTTTTTAAATGTAGTTTCTAAACTCTTACTGAGCAGTAAGTCTTCCTGGGGTTCACCAGAGCTTTTCCTGTTATCAGGATGCAAAACCTCATTCTTTGGAGAGCTCCTCAGAGTTTTGTCTTGAAGTGAATTATTACACGTTACCTTTGAGAAAGACTGAACTGCATTCCTTGATATTTTATTGTGTGTTCCATGACTGCCTCTTGACACTATTTTTGACAAGTCTTCAGAACTCGAAGAATTCTCAGTGGACTTGGCAAGATCTTTCCCACTCATCCTTTCTTCAGAAAGGGCCACGTATTGGCTCTCAGAAGAACAATTAGCTTTTTCAAACTTTAAAGCTTTAGTGAGGCTCTCGGATTTTTTAGTAGAAGCTTTTCCTTCTTGTGTCAGAATGTTGTTAGGCACTATAGGAAGTTTACTGTGGTTTGTGGACTCTGCTGAGCTGGATTTTGGTCGGTCTCTGGCTTGGGTTTTGGTAGGCTGACTTCGAGAAGATAATGTTTTGCTAGACTGATGGTCACTTTTGCTGGACTGTGCTTCTTCAGCTGTTTTCTCAAATTGTTTGGCAGAACAACAAAAATCGGCCTGATAACCATCTGAAAATTAAGTAGCAACATTTTACTAAAATCACCTACACATCCAAATAACTGACACTCCAACACAGTTTCTGTGTACTGAAATTCAAATAACATCTACAGGTTACAGCTCTGGGTCTTTAAGAGATGTTCATACGCTTAAGTGTTCTGCTGCGCACAGTACAGGAGATTAGCACTAAATTAATCAGTACACTGCTCACGCATGTGCACTGTAAAACCAGATTAAGGGCACTTCCCAGCATTCTAAATATGCAAATATGGTCTCTGAAGATTAATACTTTCTACAACACAACCTGTGAATATCTTTTGAAATATGCAGATCGTGCAGAACCTTTAAACAAATCGTAGCTGTAATCTTACACAATTAACGTGCTTCCAGGTGCTATGTTTAACAACATCCCAGTTTAAAAAACTGCCATTTAAATGGCCATGACACTCCAACAGCAACACTTCATTAAGATGAACAAGAGTATTCATGCTTCAAACAGTGCTGGTCTTTCTGGCTGTATGTAAACTCAGAGATTCTTTCCTGCTAGGATGGAGGCACTGCAGGAGTCATGACTCTTGTCAAAAGAAACTTGAACATTTCTCTGCCAAACAGGTAACATTTTTTTTCCCCACAAATAACTGCTTCAACCCTACAGTGTCTCTGGATTGCTGAATTCTGGAGTTATAAAAAGTTATCTTGCAAATGCTAATTCAGTATTTCACTAACTGGAATCCATAGCAATCAGTGCCTCACTGTGGCCACAACTATTTTTAAACACTCCACACTTAATTTCGAAGTTAAGCGTTCCTTACCAGGATCCACAAGTGCAAGACGCTTTTCCCGGGTCAGAGATGCTCTTTCCTCCTGGTTAAACATCCTATCAATCATAACCATTTCTGCAGAGGGATTTATCCGCTGGAGGAAAAGGAAAAAAACAACCCATCTCTGGAGTGACTCATATGTTGGTATCAAATCAAAACATTGACAGCTTAGTTAAATTTCAGCTAAAAGAAACTTCTTTTATTATGTATTTGCAAAGAACATTCACAATTCAACAGCCCTGTCTCTGACCCAACCACTACTGAAACTCAGTCATGAAATATTACTCACATTGTACTGCAAATTTTATTTGAGAAAGACTTTAAAACAGAGAATTGCTATTCCAGTTGGATGAGTTGTACTTTTTCAGGACTGAGTATGCTTACTAACGTAAATCACAATTTTTTTACTTCATACAGTATTATTCTCTTTTAGGGGATCAACCAGCAAAAATCTTGAACTGGGACCATCCTATCATCTTCCCTGCACTTCTCTCCTATCCTTGTAACTAGCTGGTCAGAGCTGCATTTTACTGACAATGCCTTCAAGCCAGTTTAAATCATCCATCACAGAAAATGGTCACTGCACTAGGCCATAAACATAGACAACTAGTTTCAAATATGAATGCCATGTGAAATAAACCTTTCAAAATTATTAAATGGGATTTGCCATACAACATACCAGATGCTAAAACAACAAATCTCAACCTCCATCCTCTCTTTGCATCTGCAAATACTTGCAAGTATTTAATGGCTAGGATCTATTACAATGCAACTGCTAGTTGTAGAACCATATTAATTCTAACAGTTATATTACGTATTCCTGTCTCTAAATATCTAAATGCCTATTACACTCCAATTCAAAGCTTTTCCAGCTTTGAATTTGAAAACTAGCATATCTGAGGTCACAATGGCATTTCCCAATCCTTGTAAAACACATTCTTTAACTTTGTCAGTTTTATTTTACCTCATACCTGGGATTGTGAAAACACTTAAATCAAAAGCACTTCTGATGAAGTTCCACCTAGCTTTTAAGGACAATGATTTCCTAAATTGTAATATGATTTGGCTCTAATTATAATATGGCTGGAGGCCTCTGAATAGACAACATCAACACTATTTCAGGCTACATCAGCCACAGAAATACACAGAAATCACCCTCCTGACTATCACAGCCTGTTCGGTGTCAGAGCAAAGCAGAAGCAGAGAACAGAAGTTCATGCACCTGTTCTGTAGGTTTTGTTTCAACAAATTTAATCCCACCCCTTAAACAAAGTGTACCTGGGTTCTACACCTTACCATTGCATCTTCTATAAGCAAACATCTGTATTTGTTCAGCATAGCCTGTGTCCTCTTCAGAAGTTGTGTAGCTACAGATTCAAATTCACTGTCCACTAGAAAGACAAAGTACACTTTCAAACACTGTTCTTCAATAACCTGCACAAATTTTAAAATGATCCTTTTCTTATTGCTCTAATTTACATAAAGAATTCTCTCAATACAAACTGATTACAAACTTACTGCCAAATTTGAAAAAGAAGATTACCTTTTCTTAAATCTTCTTCTGTTGGCAGTGATCCCTGGCACACATGGTAAGAAAGGAGTCTCTGAACTGCATCATTTAATGATCTGAACCGACTTTTATCTGGTGTCACAGCATGTACCTGATCCTTCTGTAATTGCTGCAGAATACTACAAAAAAATTAATGGTAAATACTTAATGTACTGTACAGAGTTTTTACATTGACAAAAGTAAAAATTAAGGTTTCTGAAACAAAATTAAAATGAAATAATGACTTACAAAGCTCCTTTAGTTAACTGCTTAGCAGCAGGCCTTTTCTGTCCAACTAAATGACCATCAACCTAAGTTCAAAATAAAAGACAAATTACAATATAGCCCCTCATTTGCAAAGCCTAAGTTTCAGGAGTTGTTTCTGTCAATGAGGTACATCACCAACACTAACTGTAACTATCACATAAGTATAAACACTTTCAACTATCTCCTGTTTTCACAGGGCACTGTGTATCCACAAAACAGGGAAGTGACATAAACCAAAGGTCTGAAAAGTTGTTTGCACACAAATTCCACTGTTGCTCATTATACATATTTCACTAAGAAAGAGAAGATCAAAGTTAGCAGGTGCAAAGAAGGAGCGGTACAACTAAAGACTTTTACAAATAAATCTGCTCATACAAACCCTCCCTGCATTTCTCAGAAGACCTCATCTTGCCTGACATTGATGGATTAGAGTATCTATGAGGAAAGCAGGCTAAGGTTGTGCACCTAAATTCTCAAAAGCCACAGTGGATGGGGGGGGATTGTAAAAGTCATTTTAGGAATTCTATTTCAGTGTCAATGCTACAGATATGCCCATCAGGTAGAGATCCGAGTCATTTTCTCCTTTGCTTAGACATTTAATGAAATCAAGATTTTCCTGGGAACACTCTCCTAGGACCTGAGGCTCTCTGAAGGGGTAAAGATTCATGGCAGGCACACTGGAAGAGTATTTGCCTCAAAAAGCCTCCAACTTCAGATCACAAAAAGCAGTCACCACCAAGCAGAATGAACATCTGACCAACTATTACACAACCAGGCTGACCTCCTAACTGAGCACTACTGTACCTTCTGCTCTACCTGTACATCAGTAAGACACAGAAAAACATCTCTGTCCTACTTCATTGACAAATACATTTACAAACAAAAATTTTAAGTCAGATGCTCTTCAAAAAAACACTCATCCTGGACAGTGTTTTTGTACATACTTGCATTATGTGGGAGAACTTTTGATGGTAAAAGAAGACTGCAGCAAAGAATAAAACAGACAAAGACCAGTGGAACTGTTCTGCTGCTTCTCACAAACCACTGTCTCCCAGTCAGCTAGAGAACAGTTTGTAAGAAATAATGAGAAGAGTTGGTTGAACTATTGGCCAACTCAATGAAGAATTGCTATGTCATACAAAATTATCTTCAGGGAACAGTACAGTCAGACTCCACTTAATGAACTGAATCTCAAAGCAGCATTCAGTGTATCAATTTGCAAAATAATCAACATTTATTATGTCAAGGTAGAATTTGTCAAGTTTGAGGGAGCTCATATACTCTACAAAAAAACCTACAATGATTCCTTATTGGTTTACTCATTACCTCTCCTCACCCCAGTGGAGAAGAGAATTAGGAAAAAAGTAAACCTCATGGGTTGAAAAGAACAGTTTATAAACAGAAATAAAATAAAACAATATAGTAATGATAGTTATTATAAAGTTGTAATGAAGAAGAGAAAGAGGGGGAATTAAACCCAGGAGAAATAAGTGATGCCCAAAGCAATTGCTCAGCACCCTCTGAACAATGCCCACCCCATTCCTGAGCAGCGATCAGTGCCTCACAGGCAATTAATTCCTACATTTCCACCCAGAACACTATGGGATGTTTCACTGAATGGGATACTCCTCTGGTAGTTTGGGCCAGCTGTCCTGTGTGTGTCAGGACACAGCTGTCCTGTGTGCCCTGGCACAGCATGGGGCACTGGAAAGGCTGGGACTTGCAGAGTAAGCACTGCCCAGTAACGAAAACACTGGTGTGTTATCAACGTTATCCACAGCCCAAATCCAAAACACAGCACTGTACCACCTACTAAGAAGAAAATTAGCTCTATCCCAGAAAAAAACAGGATAGACAGGAAAACACATAAATAGAGGTGTTCTCTACCTGTATACTCTGCTGAACTGATGATGATCCTATCACTTTTTCTTGTGGCTGTGCTGTTCCTAGAGATTGTTGTATGATTTTTCCTCCAGAGTCCTGTCCTATAAAAAAAGTTTAGAAGATTCTTGTCATCCTAAGCAAGAGGGGAATAATTTTGCATCCCTATCCTGGTAATTTCACTTGAGTTTTTAGGAAAGCTACATCTTATGCTTAAAAGCATTAGTGCAACTATCCTGTGAAGAAACCAGCTCATAAAAATTACACAGAACTGATATTTTGCCTGAAAACAATAAAAATCCTCAGATATAAATCACATCACACCATAGCACTGCAACATAAGAAGAAATTCAAATGCTGTAAGTTTAGTGTCCCAACAATTTGCCTAAAATCATACAGTAAATTCTATCAAACTTTTCAATACCAATCCTCCCTTAAGTGAATTACCCAATTTTTTCTAGAGCTCCTGGAAGCACTCTTCCAGGACAGCAAGCATATTTCTTCCCCTAGATTTTTTTAGATAGGCAGACTTCCTCCTATTGCCTTGCTTCATAATCCAAACAGCATCTTATCAGTCATGCTACCTTACAACCTAAACAAGTAAGAATATATTAGGGTTTTTTTTTCCCCCTAAGACACCCAGCATACAGTGCAGATTGTATAGTATTGCCTGCACAGCTTATACATAACAGCACACAGGGGGAAAAAAAAGCAAGGCAGAGTATAGGACTTATTCAAAAGGTTACTCATGTACAAAGAGAACAGGAAGGTTACTGCATTTTTCTGCTTGCCTTGAATGTACTGGTTTTGTTCTTTCAGTAGCGCTGTGCTGCTTGAAAAGCTGCTGTTTTGCCATGAACAATGCATGAACTATTCTAACTGAAAGGGACTCTTTCAAGAACAAAGTGAGTGATGACAGCCTGCACGTAACCTTGTAATACCTATTTCTCTTCCCTCTGTAACTGAAGCAGCCACCACATTCAACATTCTAGAACGTTCATGGAATTTTAGCAGATGTCAGTATTTTTAAAATTAAGTATTTCTATTTTCCTAAGCTGAAAAAAAAGAAAAATGAAAGAAAGTATAATTTTGGATTTTATAGAGGAGAAAAATAATTGCTAATTGCGAAGATTCAGCTTTTCTTTCTAGAAAATGAAGTGCCACGGTTGAGAAAAATGAAAGCACACATTCAATACTGAAGAAATATTGCTTCAATTCTTCTAAAAATAAAATTCCAACAACCTTTAGAACCCTATGAGCATGAGGCATCTATGTAAGTCTGACACACTGAAGTAGAACGAGTCTCTGTTGCTGCAGAAAATTAAGAAAATTATGTTAAAAAGACCTTAGTTGACCTGATAGTGTGTTGCTCAGAAGATTTGTTAGCTGAGGCTGTCTCAAATTGTCCTGTGTCTTCGATGCAGAAACTGGTGATGTCTGGTTCACAGCCTTTTTCTGTGGCACATGCATAAAATAAAGAACAAATTTTTTTTAAAATCACAGTGAAATATTTACTGAAAGCTTTAAGAAAAACAAGGAAAAGGCATCTAAAATTCATCTCCATATTACTTTTTTAACTTCAAACTCATCAGTGGTGAAATTTCACACACCTCAATCCCTCCAAGTTCAAGAATTTAATAAAGTAAATCAGAGGGGAACAGAAATTACACTAACAGCACAAATACATACCAGTTGCATTCTACAAGACCACTCATTTTCCACTACAAGTGGCCCTCAGAAAACACAGCTTCTCAGAGTTCCAAAACTGCAAGATGATCAAGTTGCTTTCCCAACAAAAAAAAACCCACGGTGGAACAAACCCTCCACTGCTTAGCAACGGGACGATACATGGTTTAGTATAAAGTACAATGTTTAAAATGCAAGTACAAACAAACTACAAAGATTCTGGCAAATAATGCCATTTGTTCTAAGTTGCCATTTACAACTCTGAAATTCCAGCACAAGAACAAAATGATCTTTTACAGCAATAAGAAATAATCTGCTTTTATAACTGCTGAAACTCACTGACCCAGCACATGACCTGCAAATAGAAGACGTAGACACATGAAGAGAAAGTCAGACAGGTCTCAAATTACTCATCTGCAAACAAAATGTTACAACCTACACCAGAAGTCTTGGCAAAGATTACAAATGTGTTTCTACAGCATGTTCATACCAATTTTTTAAATGCACATCATTTTCTAAGACATTATTATTTCACTGCAGATTTTGGGTTTGGTTAAAAAAAATCCATTAGGCCTTTGGAAAAAGAAAGATCTAAGTAAAAGAAATAAAGGAGAAAAGAGAAAGATCTAATTAGTGCAAATGCATTCTGAGAGACTGACCAGTATTTCAAAATGACCAATAAAAAAAGTTTAAAAAATGACAAATTTAATAGCTTGTTGTTAATTGTGTGAAAAGTCACTGAGTTAAAATTAGCAATTCACTCTATAACTTTATGAATTTTTTTCTTTTAAACTTTTGACTGCTTACAAGTTTGCTTATGAAAACAGAAAAAGTTGAGTTGAATATATACTGCAAGTGTATCTACTGGACAAAATAAACAACATCAAACCTTAAAAGTGAAGTCCAAATTATTTTTTTAAGTACTACCTTGACTTCTTAGAGGATTATTTTCAATGTTATGCTTTTACAAACTGCTTTAAAAGTTATTTCTTTTTAAGGATTCTAAGAAGCATTTCTTGTCTTTGCATCAAATATGAAAGCTTCGAACTTCTCCAGAAACACATAACAAAAGCACCAATATGATAAATAACAAAAGAAAGCCCAAGAAGCCTTTTCATCTCTAATTTCATTAAGTCAAACCTTGAAAATGCATAGGTAAATTTTAGTGAGGTCAAAAGACTTTTTAAGTGCTAAGAATGAACCTGAGCCTCCACATCTAGCCTATGGTAAGGTTTACAGGAGAGCTTGCAATTGTATAAACTTACAATGCCCATTCCTTTAAACAGGAGCAGACATAAATCAATGCTAAGCACTTCTGAAAATAATACTATAAATCACCAACAAAATCTTTGGGATTAATCAAAGTGGCAGAGTTGTTCACTGAGTGACAGATTCAGAAAATACCATGTGAAATGACAACTCTGGGTTACAGTAATTTTTAGCCGTTCCACATTTGTAACAATACAAACCAGCAAAATTAACATTCTGCATATTAGCCAATTGTAGCACAGCTCAGAAGCCTTTCTTTGGCTACATTCTCAAGCAGCTTTCATACCTGACCAAAGGCAAACTGTTGTTGTGTTACTCCCACAGACGTGTGACTAAAGGTGCTGACAGACTTGGAGGAGGATGCTGGAAGACGATGCGATGCACTGACAGCAACTTGAGCTCTGCTCTGGCCCAGCTGATCTCCTGTGAAGTTCCCTCCCGACGCGACAGACTGAACCGATGCTCCCAGGCTGGGGTGCACTGAACCAGAAGAACTTGCAGCAGCAAATCGACTAGAAGCTGACATACTTGAGGCTGTGGACTGCCCAGGTGACATGGTGGTAAAACTCGATCTGCCTTGGGAAACGTTAGCTTGGCTGGGTGACAAATGCAACACCGTTGGCGAAGCCTGCTGCAGTGGCACTTGTCCACCAACAATTTGCGATGTTCCATGATTTACTATAACTTGGTTTCCAGGAGCTGTGAATGTCTGGCCTGAAACAAGCTGAACAGCTGTGTTCTGATTATTCAGCATCTGTCCTGAATACGACTGGTTGGCTCTTAGCATGTTTGTAGAGTTCCTGTTGAGCATTACGTGCTCAGCAGACACTTGGCCAGGAACCAGCTGGGAAGGCTGAGTCTGAAGAAGTTGTCCATTTATGGCCTGGACATGATGAACTGAATTAGAATTAACAGACAAACTTGTAGGTATGAGAAACTGGTTTTGAGGTGCGTGAGGCTGTCCCATAGGAGAATGGATAACAATACTACCTCCAGCATTGCTAGCTGTCTGAGGTGTAACTGATTTTCTTGTATTTTGTTGTTGATTAACAATATTAACAGACATATGAGGACCAACTACTGAACTTTGAGGTGAGTTTGCAGAAGCAAATGGAATCCCTTGCTGTACATGATGTTGCTGTATTCCCAAGTTATTCACATTGTAAGCAGTCTGCTGACCCATCTGAATAGGCTTTGGTTGGATATTAATAGGAACTTTGTTAGAGTTTGGCGCCAAACCCCTTTGAATGATGATATTATGGACAGGCAATGAAGTCTGAAAATTTGTGCTGTTAAATGGAACAGTTACAGGTTGTGCTACGGGACTTGAATTTGAGTTACTGAACAGCGAGTTCCCATTTGGAGTTTGTCTATGAACCAAGAGGCCACTGCTCATGTTCGCAGGTGTTTGCTGACCATTGCCTTTCAGTATTATCTGAGATCCATCGAGGTTATTGATGGTCATCATGGAAGGTTGATTACTAAATGAACCAATCAGCTGTATCTGCCCAGAACCACTAATCTGGCTGCTATTAGACAAATGCTGGCCGGGAACACTAATTCCGACGTGTTGCATAAAGCCATGTTGCACACCAACTGTATTGCTTGCAAAAGATGCTCCAACAGGTTGCTGTACCACTTGAGTAACTCCTATAGGTTGCAACGTCTGACCTGAGTAATTAGAAACATTAGAAGCCTGAGTAAAGGATGCTGATGAAGAAGGATGAAGCTGAGCTTGTGCAAACTGTTGGCTAGAACCTACACTGGCATCCAAATATGCCTCTTCCGCCAAAGTCTGTTCAGTAATATTGGCCTCCTGCAAGGACTTCTGAAGAATATCAAAAGGCTGATCCTCAGTAAGATCAGGTAAAGGAGAAGACACAAGTTCATCTTCAAGAAACTGAAGGCTACTGGACAGCTGCAGTCCATCACTAGGCCCCTCTCCAAGCTGACCACTTACACCTTTTACAGACGACTTAGGATCAGTGTTCTGAAATGCAAAACAAGAAGTAAATCACTTTCAGAAACTCCAGTATCTGCTTTGTTTCCTCATTAGTTATTTTTCCATGCAAGCAAACTTTCTACACAAAATTATACTCTTCCCATAGCATGTGCAGGGTGATGTTGACCCCATACAGTGAGCCAGCACAAACAGGTCATGGATAGCCCACTCACACCCTCTGACTGCTGGAGAGGCTTCTCTCCTTTCCCTTCTCAAATCTCTCAATACACAGCACTTAGCTCTACAGCTGCACTGTTTCAAGAGGATATGAAACACTCTCTAAGTGCCATTTTCCATTCCTCAAGCTGAGCACTCCACTGACAAAAGGATAAAAGAAACGAGGAGGAAAAACACCTCCACTCTAATTCAGTTTGGGGCAAGGCTTCAGTCGCAGGAGTAGAAAAGAAAAGGCAGAAGAAATCATTTCTTCCACTGACTTCTATCAAACAAGATTTGCCTCCAAAATCCTACCAGCATTTCTATAATCACTTAGTGTAAACTAGTGACCATTTCATAAAGTTAAGGCATTATGGTAACTCCTTGTTTAAAAAAATTTTAGAAACAAGGGAGTAAAAGAAAAAGTGTTACAGACTGTAGTTTATGCTTATTAAAAGATTACTGGGAACTATAAACATTGGAACTACCACAAATATTAAGCGGCACCTTTAAAGAAAAAATCCGTCAAATCCACATCCATTAACACCGTGATAAGGAAAATCAAAACCTATTTACTCTGGCCTACTGTCAAGATTTTCCTAAAACAAAGTTCTGTCCAGAAACTCTAGATAACACAAGCATCATGTTTCTGAAGATAGAATGACAAATGTAGATGCATAATAATACTCATGATAGTTTTAAGTTAGGCAAAGTACAACTTTCTAAATTGCATGATCACATCTCAGCTATTCAGAGGCAACAACCAGTTTCTTTTTAGGTCAGGATAAATGGAAACTGTGGGTGTGCAATTATCAGTCACACTCATACTCTGAGCCTTTACTCCTTGAAGGTCATAGACGCTTGTTTTCACCTCATGTAAACAGTGTGAAGATGCTGCAAGCCATAATTATCACATGCAATGATGTCCCCACCCTAACTTCAGTTCCCCAAGCATATTTATTCAGAATTTTACCCCAATCTGTTTCTGAAAAAAACCTGTATTTTCTGAAACTTCAGTCATGTTTTAAAATATTAAAAGATTTCTCTTAAGATTAAATAAAATATTTTCAAGTTACAACTATTAAACTACAGCAAGCTTTTAACATTTATGTTAATAGAGGAATTAAACCACTGTTTAAATGTCTCAGTGTCTGAACCTCAGGAACACCTAAAGCAACAAATCAGGCTCTCAACTGTACCTAGCTACCACTGGGCAAAGTAAAAAGGAATCACTAATTAGGCCACAATTAGGACTCACTGTCAGGCTCAGGGGGATTCCCTATTGCATCTCTCAGTTGTCCCCAAGTAAATGACCAAACTGAAATCTTTTACAACTGTGTAACCTGAACAGTTCCAGTAATGCTATTCCAGTTAGTACAAACAATACAACTATTACTACTACCAATAATAACACTAATATATAACATTACATGCAATCAAGATTAATAGCTTAAAACTCTCCCACTGGAAAAGAGAATCCCAAGTTCCATTCCCTGCTCCCAGGACTATTTAACATTAAAAAATAACTTCATATGCAGAAACTGTAACCTTCCAAGTTAACATCTGAATCATTACTGTCCAGATTCAAAAGAGCCATGCAGAATGCCACGCTAATTTCAATAAGAAACCAAAGCATCTGCAGCTTCATGAATCTGCTTCCCAACAAGAAGAGTCTTATTCTCACTGGCTCCATGGATATTCTGCTCTTATGCTGTCCTACTATACAGGAGAATGGAAGCAGCCACCCAGTACAAGCCAGGTAACAGGGCAACGGCTGGGGAAGCCTCTCATGACAACTGCCACAAGAAACCAACCAGGAATCAGCAGAGGTGGTACAGACTCAACTCAGGGACGATTGGGATGGAGCAAGGGGGGCAGTTTAAGGGAGTGGGAAGAGTGCTTTTTATTCCTTCAGTCAGTAGGAACTTCATCTTGCTTGTGTTAGGTGTTGGCTGAGCATGCTTACCAGCCGAGGCACTGAAACCTCAACACTGAATTTGTAAACTCTGCCACTGAAAGGCTGAGACAGGCAGCAAGACAGTCAATCCAACTTCGTGGTGGCAATTCTGAATATATACAAAGACAGAACTTTCAGTATCTGCAAAACTTTAATGGCAAAAGCCTCAGAAGCGTTTAACTTTTCAGGTATCCCATTTTATAAGCAGGGACTATGAAACCATCTGTTTATGGTAACACTTGTTCCTTCCCAAAGAACTGTAAGAATCTGTATTTGTAATCAAGTCATTCTTCACCTACGTCAGCACAGGGCTCTCACAGGAGGGAGGAGGGAAGAGAAGATGGCATTGGTGGTCCTTGTGAGACATAAAAGGACGAGGACAGAGCATGCTGAGAATTAAACTGTAGTATGCCATCCAAAGAACATGTACTAGGAATCCCTGCTCCTCTGATCACCTGCCTTCTGGATTACTTACCCCAAATTTCACACACCAGAAAGCTCTTAGCTTCCACCAAGTATTTTATTTCTTCCAACTGCTAATCCCACCTTGTCCAGAATCTCCCACTGCCCCTCAAAATTACTCAAGGAAACTCACTTTCTGAAAATACACCTGAAACACCTGACTCCTGCCTACCTAGTCATGCTCATCAGAATGATGCCTACAAAGAACAACTAGGAAGTCTAGGCTATGACAAATGCATGTCGTATGTCACCCTTTTTTCCCCAAACCTGTTTTTTTCTTAGGGTAAGTCCTCAAACCCCACGTCTGCCAGTGCTGCATACAGACAGTCTGCTAATGGCCACAGCCTGGTACCAAGTCAAAGCCACTGTTCCCCATCAGCTGAAAACTGGGCATGCCCTGTTACTCTTGGTACCCTACTCCCTCACCATTATCTCAACCAGCTTGTCTTACACTACTGTGCCTACAGGGAAGTCATCAGTTCTCCACACACAGATTAATAGTTTTCAGAATTTCTGCATGCCAATTATTTAAGTCTGCAAGTGCATCCATGTATCTGTTATGAAAATGAGGCAAACAGATAAGGTAACAGTACAACAGAAAGAGGAATTACCAAGAAAATCCTATTCTATGTATTCAAATAACTTATAATTGTGGGATTAACAATTCAGTTGTTTTAAAAAACACACAAATGAAACCAAAGAAATGTAGATCTGAAGGCATCTCTTAAGTCATCCAGTCCAATGTTTGATTCAAAGCATGACTACCACCTACACTAGAGCCTTGAATTTAACACCGAGGATTGGGATTCCACAACCTCATTGTGTGAAACGTGGTCCAGGGCTGCAAAACACTCCTGGCAAGAAGGAACACTGAAGACTTCTGGCAACACCTAATGAATTTAAAGCAACTTCCCTAACACTGAAGTTACAGGAAGGATGCATCCAAAATTACCTCCCGAGTCTAAAAAAAAAAAAAAAAAAAAAGCAAAAAAACAAAAACCAACTCATTCATTAATTAAAAAAAATCCTGTCAGCTCAGAATCTGCATAAACTAAGAAACAAAAGGGATTCTAACATACACAGAGAGCATATGAATGACCAACTTTCAAGGTCTGTCTTTGAGCACTACTACTCCTACAGTCACTAAAGCCACAAATGCATTTTACTGAAGAATTACACTAGAGAGCATTTTCACTGCTCAGCAAGCTGCTTTACATATTTACAAAACATATCCCAACAGCGCAGTATTTTTCAATTAATTCCCCACTGAAATACTTAAAATACTAACAGCACAAGATAGGTTCTATGTTAGTATTCAGAGCTTTCACATGAAAAAGCTGAAACCCACATCTACTTCATTCAGTTTCATGAAGCCAAGTAAAGCCAAATGGAAGCATGCAATCTCAATACTAATGTCATTTATCTCCTGACCACTTACATTGGAGTTGGCGAAAATTGAATTTGAGTTGGCTACAGAGTATTCTGCATTAGTCAAGTCTTCATTGCTCTGGTAAAAGACAAAAATAATGATTAGAACTAATGAACTAATACACTCAATGAAGCTTATCTAAGTCTAATACACAGCAATGTACTTACAGATTTACTACTAGGTCCATGTAGAAAATAATTCAGCGCTTGTGGGTCCCTGAAGGGGAAAAAAAATAAAGACATTAACACTTTTTGGAAGTCCTTTTTTAACTGAAGAGGCTAATTTAATTAAGCCACATACTGCACTCATGTAAATCAGGTTTCTAGTAAAAACACATCTTTCGTTGAATCCAATGCAAAGCTGAAAGTCTGTGTCATCTGGGGCTCTGTGTTTCTGTATCAGCACAACTTCCAGATGCTGATCATATCTGCTGCCATTTTAACAGAGCATTTCAAGCAAACAAACTATGTTGATCACAAAAGTTTAGCTGCACTCTACTGTATTTCCCTTTATGAGGGTGATACTCATATTCTCTTGAAAGGCATGGTATTTTATGACAGCATACAGTACAAAACCTAAGGAATATACTACCACCAATTAATGTGAGAATTAAAACAGGTACCACCTCTTCTACAGCTAAACTGTAATGCCTTGTTTAGCTAGCATCTAATAGGGTATTTACAAACCTGATTCTTTGACGGGTTTTCAGTCACCTTTGACACAAGTTAATAAAAATTTATGATTGCCAGAGTAACAGTCCCCTCATGAAGAAAAAGTGGCACCTTTTCCAAGTGAAACCAACCACAGAAATAATTGACTAAATATTATGAATTTCAGTGTATTTAATTAACTTAGCACTAGCACTAAACAAAACTCATATTAAACATGTAGTTGGATTGAATGAGTGTCAGAAATTCAAACAAATACAAATACATTAATTTAGCTGTATGTATAGACCAAGTAAAAAGAATAAAAGGCTGTGTTACATGGGATTATTATAATGCAACAATTATACAGCATTTTCCTTAGCATAAGGAATAAACTGACATGGGGTTTCTTTGATTTTTAAAACATGTTTATTGATTAACAAGTAATAATGAAACATTTTTTAGAAGCAGGAGATTGTAATGTAAAAAAGCAGTAACTAAAAATGTCTCCTCCTTGCTTGATGGTCCTAGAAAATAAAGAGGCATAAAGTCAAAGATCCTTCAAGCTCACAACTATTCTTCTAAAATGACAAACACACCTCTACTCCCTTTTTTTTTTTTCTTGAAAAAAAAAAGCCCTGTCTTCATGGGTTTACAAAAGACATGACAGTACTTGGCAGGGACTTTATTGTACTATTATGCTTACAATATTGAAGTGGCTACATGTATTTTAAAACAAACGTCATTTTCATAGTAGATTTCACAAAATTTCCAAAATTAAGGAGCATAGAACTCATGATCTCATACAGGGTTCTATTATGCTCATGAATTTTATCAGTAAAATAACCAGGCCATTTAATACTAATCGCCCTCCCTGTCTTCCAATCATGCAAAATGCAATTAAAATTAAGAACACTTCATAACCTTAAATATTGTCTTTAGTAAGGAAGGAATTTTAAATGGCACTTACCAAATCACAGATCAGATAAAAAAAAATGTTTTCCATTCTTCTAGATGCTTAAGACAATAATTGCTGCCAGCAGCAGCAAGAACATTGTAATTTTTCACACAAACACTCATCTGTATAGAGAGCACTTCATTTTCTGGACCACCTGTGATCTTGTAGCAGGATCCTCATGATTCATGCTCATGACAGAGCACTTAATTGTCCCATGATCATCTTTATGTTCACGTTCCAAGCAGGAAGTGTTTTCACACAGCCACGATCAGTAACCTCGCACAACAGTTACTCCACAGAACGTAACTGAGCCTTCACTGGTACTGCTTCTGCTACAGCATCCAGAGCAACCCTCAAACTACAGCCGCCACTCTGGGGCTGTTTTGGTCTTTCTGAAGTTACAGCTCTCACTGGATTCACTGGAAGTTTTCAGGTATGTGAGAAAGGTAAAAAGCCTAATTATTTCCTACACTTAAGACAGCAAAAAATTCTTGTATGAACTGGGAATGATCTTTTAGCAGCTGCTATGAGACTGATGTCAGCTTAATTTCTAGCACAGTTTGAACAAAGCATTGGGCATGAAAAGCTCAATTCTCTTCTTGTGTTTTACATGCATTTCTAGCATATTATCTGTTCTTGAATACTGACACAAATGACAGCCAAAGGAAGGCAACTTTTCACGTATACAATCCACACAAAACTTGTTCAAGCTTCAGCTATCCTAATTATTTTTGGAGATTGCCACATAGAATTATGTAACTCCATATAAATCTCTTATGGAAATAAGGGGAGGGGGCCACAAAAAAAATAAAAAACACCACCTCCCATGTCCATTCAAAGTCCCTGATTTTATTAAAATCAAGTATCTTAGACCAAAATGCTAGTAAATTCTTTGTTGTGAATAGGAAAAAGTACAGACAGCTATTCTTTTTTTCTAACACTTAGATGCAAATGTGTATGACTGGTAGAAATGAAATATTTAAGTATTTCGAATTAAGAAAAAAATAGTTTTATTCTTCCCTTAAAATACAAGCCTAGTACTAAAAATTTATCTAGTTTCATTACTCAAAAAAATTGACATCTTTGGGGATTTGATTAAAAAAAAGTTATTTGCTATGAAGTTTGTAGTAGCATCCCTAGTAACATGCATCAACACCAATGTGGTATTAGCACTGCCTGAGAAGAGAATCCATTCTCTGTGAACACCCATTCCTTAGCCTATCCTGACGAGAATTTCAGCAAGTGGACTGTCAGCTAGCATCCATTGGGATTAAAGGCTTTGCACTCCACACATCTCCACGTGGAAGACATGAAGCATGTCTGCTTTTTTCACTGCACGTCACCTCATCTTTAGACAATAACAAGATAGAATCACCTTCTAAAAGATGATTTTGCAAAATGATGATTCCCAACTTTTCTGCAATAATTCTTGTGGAAAACTTACCCAATAAGATCAAGGAGACAGGATTCATCATCGTCATCATCCATGACAACTAGAACAAAGGACAAGGTGGGTATTTGACATGTATCACACAAAAGTTTGTTTTCAACAACAAAACCAATTTAGAATATCTCAGTATTTTTATTAAACAATTTAAGAAGTTGACAGTTATCTACTGTTGACAAAGTTTTTAAGTAGACCTGCACCTTCTACAGATGTCTGCTGATTTATCTCAAAATCAAATTCAGTCACATGCAAAGATTTACAAAATCCCATGCAATGTTTTACCATCCAGGGGGTTTTTAGAATTTGAAATCAGAGAAAGACAAATGATTAACCAAACTGATTAAAAAGAGCTTCTACAGCTTAAAGTAGTAAAAATATCAACACTGAATGCAATCTAAGACTCCAATTAAAATGCTTCTATAGGAATTTATTCCCAGCTAATCCCAGAGAGGGAATAACTAAACACTACAGAGCCTACAAAGACTGCTATGAATTAGTGGCTATAGCCACTAATTTGAGCAGACAAAAAGGTAAATAAACTTAGGTCAATGTCACAAGGATGCTGCTACAGCCTAGAATCAAAACTACAGCCAAAACATGACTGAGCATTAAAATGTTAGTTTTCTCACAGACCTTTCTCTTAGCGATAGCTACAGAGTTCTGACAGCCCCTTTAACAATGGGTAGGGAGGGAATTTATGCGCACTGCCCAACCTGAGGGCAACTATCAAATGCAGAGCACTTTAAGCCTCACAGTGTCACAACCACCAACTCCTCGCACACTGCCTACTCCATCAGGGACTGCTGCACCAAAAAGTCTCACACTCACTCACCCCTCCAACTGCTGCTCCTTCAAAGCTTCTGTTTGCATATTCTGGGCTCTCCTATTCATCTCAGAATATCATCCCCTTGTCCATAACTGTGAGGATCCCATCTAATCCACCAGTTCAATTATCAACTGATGTTAGTGTTTCCAAAACTTCTTGGTACCCTGGCTTCCTTTAAGTTATCCAATCTCATCTTTACCATACTTTCTACTCGCATCAAGTTGATCACTGCATTCTTCTTCTTGCTTGTTTCTTTCTCAACTTCCCTTAAAAATGGTGCTGTCATATTTATCACTCAAATGTTATAGCACAGTTTTGGCTTTAATTCATTCTGCTCTCTTACTTCTTGACAAATAGAAATTTACTGTCCTGATCAGAGATCCACATGAATCATTCCTCATCCTGATCTCCATAATGATTAAAACAGTGAAGGGACTGAAGCACCTGCTATACAAGAGACTGAGAGCACCAGGACTGTTCTGCCTGAGGAACAGAAAACCATAGGGGAATACTTATCTTGTATATAAATACCTGGTGGGAGAGTGTTAAGAATACTGAGACAAATGTTTCTCAGTGATACCCAGGGAATGAACAAGAGGCAAAGGGCACAAATCAAAACACAATAAACCAAAAAGTCTATGCAGACAAAAGAAAAAACTTTCCTCTTTTAAAACTCTGAGGGTAGCCAAATACTGGCACATTTTTTTCAGCAAAGTCTCCATCCTTGGAGATACCCAGGACACAGCTGGACCACAGCCTTGACCTGCCTGCTCTGACCCTGAGCAGCCTGCTCTGACTGAGTCGGCTCTGAGCAGGACAGGGGATAACGGGATCTCCAGATATTCATTCCCACCTCGGCTGTCCCGTGATTCTGTAACCTCTTTCCTGAAACTTTTCTATACTGGTTCTGAAAATAGCTTATGTTGTAGACTAGCAGAGGGTACTGTGTCCTCTATACTGCAGAGCCTTATATGGATTTTGTTGGTCTCTGCGCTTTAGCTTACAGCGATGGTAAAGCAGAAATGGAGCACATGTCAGTGTGAGGATTATTCAGTACCACCTCTCAGGGAAGACAGAAAAACAAAGCACAGTTACAGAGAACTACCTCAATGTTAACAAAAATCAGCATTCAGGAGGTGATTATGCACATTAAGAAAAGCAATTTCTCCCATGATTCAGCGATCCAGCTGCTTACTCTTGCATAGAGCCACCAGCTTGAGCACTGATACTGCAATTCAATGCTAAGCAAATGGCATGACATAGCATGATGTCATGAAATTTAAATATAAATGTGTACTACTAAGAATAAATTAATAAGCATTTAGCATTCTGCTTTAACTGTACTAATAGTACTACTTACAGAAAGCTGTTATTTCCTCTAACTGCTGAAAGCATACCCATGTCTCAAGAACAAGGTTCCAAAGTCTCCTAGCTAACCAAAAGCAAAAATTTATACAAAGTCAAAATTATCCTTGTTTTCATACTGCAAACCTACTTTTGTATATCCCAACCCACGTGTCTGTGGAAATACTGACAGCATTATCTAAACATCATAAAATGTCTTTCCTTTACATAACCAAATATTCTCCGTGATTTTATCATAATAAGGGCTCATGATTAGCTGAAGTGATACCACAGAACTTTCTTCAATTAATACTCTGGAGGTATTAAAACAATTGACACAAATTAATATAAATTTGTTAAATTCACTGAATTCTTCAAAATTTGCATAAATGATCAGAAGGAAAATAAAATGCATGTAAATACTGGTGTGAGAAAATCTTAATAGCAATACATAATCTTCACTATTACACCCACTACTGAACATACACTTGGCTTTACTAGCCAAACATGGTACATGAAAAATCTACCCAACATACTGCAAACTCCTATGAGTTTACCCCAGATAATAAAGTTTTATTGTTCCACATGATGCCATATGGTGTGGGACATCCCTTTGGTCAGTTGGGGTCTGATCTGCTGACTACTTCCCCTCCCAGCTTTTTTCACACCTCCAATCTCCTCACTGGTGGGGTGCTGTGAGAAGCTGAAAAGTCCCTGACTTGGTGCAAACACTGCTTGGCAACAACTAAAACATCAGTGTGTTATCAACTTTATTCTCATCCTAAACCCAAAACACAGCTACTAGAAAGAAAAGTAACTCTACCCCAGTCAAAACCAAGACAATATCCACCCTTTATTCTATACCAACCTCATCATGCCCATATCCCACACTTTCCAATGCATCCCACATAATCACAACCACCTTTCCTGTCTTTTGCCATATATGCAGCCATACAGGCCCATAATCTTATGGGCCACCCCTCTAAGATGTCCATTGAGTTCATTTAGTCCAGGACTTTGAAGGAATGATATGACAGACGGAGCCCAAAGTGACAGAGATGGTAAATGCTGTTGGGATTATTACCAGCTGAAGTCTGGTTCCATCACTGCTGTGCTTGCCTGGTTCTATCATCGCTGCACTTTGCTCAGTTTCACCAGCACTCATTCTTCATTAATCTTACAGCAATACCATTGACATGGCATAAAGCAACCAGAGTAATGATGAAATACAGTATTATACAGCAATTAATCTCCTCATTGGTTGTTCTAACCTAAAATCAAATCCCCTTGAGTACACACCAGACTTCCTCATCCCTCTGCATTACCCACTAAGTGCCCTCAGGTCCTAGAACAAATCCAATCCCATGAATGGGTCTGCCTTTGCCTGAGACAGGAACAACCCAGATTGCCTTCCACAACACAATTTTCTGTGTGCCCTATAGGAACTTTATCCACTTCTACAGTATGTGAAAGTTCTGACTGGGCAAGGCCAGCCCTTTTAGCAGATCCCCTATCCCAATGTCTGTACGTCCCAGTACCCCTTACTCTCAGAGTGGCCTTGAACAGTCCTTTGTATTGCTGGATTTTCCCAGAGACTGATGCATGATAGGAAACAAGATATGTCCAACTTTTTCATCTAGTAGTCCATGAGGTTGTTGTGGAAATGAGTCCTGTATGTCCTGTGGGTTCCATATGCCAAATCCACAGTCCAATAAACCTGGTAGTCAAACCTTGTAGTCCCCTTCCTTCACCCAGCTGGAGGCAGGGCCCCTCTAGTCCTGGTCACAGTATTTATTATTACAAATACAAATCAGCCCCCACACTGGCAGGGCAGTATGGGAAGCTGGAAAGGCCTTGGCTTGGTGCAAGCACTGCTTTGCAACAACTAAAATATCAGTGTGTTATTCTCATCCTAAAGCCAAAACACAGCACTGTTCCAGCCACTAGGAAGAAAACCAACTCTGCTCCAGCCAAAACCAGGACACTGCAGGTTTAAATCTTTTTAACTAATGCCTATTTTCAACAAGGACTACCAAACAATTAGTGCCCTGTTAATAATTTCAGGAGAGCAACAGAGGCAGCAGCAAACAATCAGACAGAGTACTCGCACACCCAAAAACAAACTCACCCAAAAGTCTAGTTCAAAAAGAGGAATTTGAGCAACATGTGACCTTGACATAGATGATCATTTGAAAGTGTGTCAACAAAAGCAAGGCTGTCCTGAGGAATTTTCCTAAAGCCATTCCTATGCACAAATAATAGAAAAGTTTGTCACTTTTCTTGCCAACTATCTTTTCTAGTTTTGTGTCCTCCTCACTGTTTGTTAAAATACAGTGGGCCAAAGCAATGAGTGATGTATGAAATGGGTATAAACCATATTAAGCCATGAGAATTTAAAAATAAAACCTGCTACAATGAGTGAAGTTAAAGAGTTATAAAGCCTAAACTAGTGGTCTTCAAAGAAGGATGTGTGCAAGAAAATCCAGTGGGGTGCAAGAAGAAATTATTAAAACTTCACTAGTATATGAAGCTTTAATATACACACATACACTTGTGTATGCAAATTAATACAAATATATTGGGGGTGCATGCTCAAAAATCTTACCAATAGGGGTGTGCAATCAAAAACATTTGGAGACCACTGGCCTATACTCTTAAACATTGATTCAATTCTACATTTGGATCAGCCTCCACTTCAGCCAGTGGAGTCGCTAGGTGAGGCTTGGCTGGGCCACTGGGACCCATCAATGCATCCAGGGCACAGCCAAGAGCCCACACTAGAGACAGCTGTGGAAAATACACTCTGGGAAGAGTCACACAAACTGCTGGAGCACTGTTACAATGTAGCCTAGCAAATATCTAATTATCAATACTGATCTACAGTGTCTTAAAAAAAAAAAAAAGACACAAAAAAAATCCGCTTACAAGAAGTAGGCCAAATTCAGCCCTGTTGGTGCATCCAACTAATTTAAAAGGGCAATCCTCATTAATTAGTTACAAACCAGCACAGATATTCCCTGTAGCTTATTAGCAAAGCCCCTACTATTTTATTTTGTATCTCTGCTACCACACTGGTGAATACAGTACATACAGGATAACTGTACTTGTGCAAGAAGCCCTGCCTATCCCTTCTGGGAAATAACCAGAGCGCCCTTTATCACACGTTCCTGAACGGAACATAAGAGAAGTTGAAAGTAATAAAACTGACAAGGAAATCCCAGCTATGCAAGCCAATCCTCTGGGAGACTCTTATTACTTGGCCTTAAAGCCTCTGCCTTCATTTCAACACTCTGACCTACTACAGAGCAAAGAGCAACAGAAGATGAATAGAGCAGTCCTGCCCTCCTCTCATCCACTTTTCCTGGGTCAGCTCAAGGCTTTGAAGAGTCATCTGGAACAAAAACTGATCTGATAAAATACATTGATCTGTTTCAACTTAGGATGAGCTTCTTGATTGGTTTTGGCTTGCCACAGGGCTACAGCAGCCCTAGTGCCAGCACAACAGAGGGGATGAGGTAGGTGGATAGTTAAACACAGGGGAAGGCAGCAGTGCTTCAGTCAGCTTAAAGCACATGCGGGGCTGTAGCACACGTGAATACACAAATCACCACAGTGCAGGCAGCGGGCCAGGGGAGCGATTATTCCCTTTCTACCAGCACTCTGAGCTCCCAGCTGAAATCTGTTTGGCTTTTACACACAGACACTGCTCTTAAAAGAAATACAAAACAACGTGAAGGAGTCCAACAGAGTGCAAGTAAAATCATGTGGTCATGTGAAAGAACTGCCTTTCTTAGGCCTGGACAACAGAAGGCAAACCCAGGTGCTACCTGCAGTCTGCTAAAAGGGGGACAAAGATGAGCCAAGCAGGTCGCCTCTCATCAGCACACAGCAAGACACAAAGCAAGAGCCAAAACATGTAACACAAAAAATCCCAACCAGATGCAAGGAAAAACATTCACAAACAAGAATGTTCAAGCAAGGGGTTGTAATTATCCTCTTTGGAAATTTTCAAAACACAAATGGCCCTGACCAACCTGTTCTAACTATGAAGCTTGTTCTGCTTACAGCAGGGGGCAGGGCCAGGGCCAGGGCCAGGTGGTCCTTACCACCCTAAATTTTTAACCAATATGCTACACAATCCACAGTATCATGTAACACATGCAGGGCCTACAACCTGCAGTGCCATAAAAACCAGATTTGACCAAAAGCAGTCCAACTATTCACACACACTTCAGATACTATCCATATTCTAAGAGCTGCAAACACTAGATTTTAAATTTACTCAAGTCTTATTCCAGCTTGTAACAACAGAATTACTCTTCTTTCTCAAAGTCACTTATAATTTCATACAGCCTTAACAGATCGTTTCAGATACAAAGCAATAAACCTATTTTCACTTCCTGTAAAAAGCACAAGCTAATCTAGAACAATAATTTCCAAAAAAGTGTGATATAATCAACATCAAAATATGATAAGTCATACATAAATAAATCTGTCTGCAAAACTGTTGGAAAAATCTAGTTTTGTGTAAATACATGAGATCAATTCCTGATTGGCAGCATGACTCCTGAGAGTGAACACTGACCTTTGGAAATCGATGTTTTAGAGCAAGGTAATGACTGCTGTAGCTAAACCTTTATAATGGGAGATAATCAAACTTGCACACAGTAACATCCCCAGCACCTGAAGCAATTACTGTTGGAGTTATGACATACACCCACTGATCCTCACAACTTCAGTGTGCCTTTGTACACACCCTGTCAGCAGGAATTCTGACAAGATCTCTCTCATGCTTTATAATGAACCTGTCCTATAAAATCTTCTAAATTGTTCTGTTGCTCTATCATTTTCCATTCAGAATTTTAATCTACAATCCCAACAGCAGTATGGAATATCTGAAGAAATGCATTGCCACTGGAAAAACAATCACCACAAAACAAAACCAGAACAAATCAGTTACTGCAACAGTCACTGCAGGGAATGGTACTGCTGTGAACTGAGCGTGCCACATCAAATTCGTGGCATTTGCATCCCTCACAACCTTTCTGAGCACAGAGTAAGATAACTCTATTTAACCCAATCCATCCCTTGCTAAATTACATAAAAGGATTGCAGCAGCATTAAGTGACTCCACACTGACTGCAGAGATTAAACACCCAGAAATTATGTCCTTCCCTCACACAAAACTCCACTAAAACTCTCATTAACTTCCACAGTGCTAATATTTTGCTCTGTGTGCTTCTGAACTAGGGACAAAAACCCCAAGCTGTTTCATCATTTCCTGGGTAATGTATCATCCTAGTGTGCACTTCTGATTGCTAAGGTGCTGTAACCACTGCCTGCCTTACCCTGTCAGTTCTCTCTCAGGTTCCTATCCAACAGGCAGCCTTGGATTCAGCGAAGGAAACTCCTAGACAGGAACAACCAGACCTCATTTGCATTCTCTGCAACACAGAAGTGTGAGAAAAGAGTGTAAACTCAAACCCTTATTATCATATAGTTTATTCTAAAATTTAAAGTCAATACTACTTTTGAGCAATCTAGTATCTTGCAAAGTGAATTTCAGATTCTTGTAAGTAACCAAGACTATCTTATAATCAACTTAAGAACTGCTTTTATCACGTCAAGCCCTGTGTTTTTAAGAAATTGATTTTTACATGGATGGAACACAAAAATTTATATTAAGAGGTATTTCCACTTCCCCCTCCCATTACTGTAAAAATATTATATGCTGCAGAACAATGACAAGTACTCAATGGAAAAGAGGTAAATATTGAAAAATTAATTGCAAATTAAGACCTCACTTGGAAGTTGTAATTATCCAAAAATGGTCATTTCAAGACAACAGGAGTAAGGAAAAATAATCATTTTAAAATGCACTTTGTGAAACACAAAGACTTACTATTCACTCATAAACTAACTATGCCGTACTTATATCCTACAATATGGAATTACTCCTTATGAATATTTTCTTTTCCAGAGTAATCAAAAGTTACTACACTATTGCAAAATCTACCAGGAACTGTGCTCTAAAATACAGCTAAAAAACTAAGAAATTTGGAATTCTAATCTAGTAACACAGTGCATTATGCAAGCACTACCTTCTTAATATTCAAAAATAAGTTTTCATTCCAAGAATCTAAATCTGAATGGTACTTCTAAGATAAATTTGCAATGCTTGAAATTAGCTGTAGCACTGAATTTAATCATCAATATTCCAGACATCTGTATGCAACAAAGTATGAGAAGAAATTTGTAATTTTAAACATTCAAAAGAACTATGAAAAACCTTTCTAAGAAAAATTACTTTAAAAAATAGAAACAATTCACGAATCAGAAAAACAGGAACAAGAAAAGAAACACAAAAGTGCTTCCTCTCAGGAATTGCTAGGCACAACATTATACCTCTTCATGGTTTTTAAGATCTGGCAGACAAACACTTAAGAGGTGCTTACACATCCAGCTCCACACACAGAAGGGTAAATAAAAAACAGAGACAACCTACAACAGGCTGTTTATCCAACTCCTACATTTCCCTTTAGTACACCATTAAAAAATACTGATTTGAGTTTGCCAAATGAGGCAACTTACCAAACGTCCAAAAACTACAGTTATATTTTAGTATGTTAGGGGGAAAAAAGGAAATGTGCAGTTCAATTAACAGTATGTATGACAGGAATGGCTAATCCAGCTACAGTCAACACACCAGGTACACAAGTGAACACCCTGTGTGGCTGTCTACAGTCGGTTTCCCTGAGATACACATGTTCAGCACACAATTTCTGATTTATTCAATACAATTTTTTTTCTACTGCATCCACAGCTGCTCTTGACAATATCAAAATCTTAACAAGACTTTTATCAGGAAACAGATTTTTTTAAACCACATGGAGAAAATCTAGAGTAACCTCAGCCTGAAGGTCAGGATGCTTCCTTATCCCATGGGATCTCCCAGGCTAAAGGCTGGGCTCAGACCATTCCTCTGGCAGTGACTATGCTCATCACTATCCTATGGCCTGTTTCAGGCTCTGTCCTCCAAGCTGCTCCACCACATACACAATTCCTCAGGAATTTCAATATTCACAAAACATTTTGAAAGGTCCTGGTTTCATCCCACAAGAGGTGCAGGAGGCAGAATCTCAGCAGTTCCTTAGGAAGGAAACATTCACCTGCCCAGAAGATATGAGATGGTCTTAAGCATGTTTACAAACTACTGTATGCTATAGTACAGACTGTTAGCAAATGTTCTTTGTGCAAAATAATACTCCAAGAAATGTTCAGTCAGTCCCGCAGATGGTTTTTACCTTGTTTCTACTCAAGAATACTCAAGCCTCATACTTCTCATTGTGAGCATATAGTTTTTAGAGATTTTGAAAAAATATTCTGCAGGCTCATAATTTCTTTATGAACTGAACGTTTCTCAGTTCATTTATAAACCAATGCCCAATTAATACCTTTTTATTGCCACTCTAGTCCATACTAGTTTAAAAACCAAACTTTGAAACAAGCATGGTTCAGATGAGCTAGTTAGTATCTGCTACCAACTGCCAATAATTAGCTGAACAGCCATTTATATTCCTTTCAGTTATAATGTTTGGGAAGTCTACTGAAAACTGAATAGGATTAACTGACAGATGTGTAACTACTTCAGCAGTGCAGTCCATATCAACACCCCAAATCCAAGCTGAAAATCCTCCATGCTGTCCTTCTTGAAGACAATGCCTTGCTGACTGCCAGTGGAAATTTCACCACCTATTTCAGTGGGGCCAAGATAACTTCTGGAGTTGACTTATCTCAATAAATTCAAGCTCCAACACCAGATCTTGAAATTCTATGCTTGGATCAAGTTCACAGTAAAACTACTGCAAGATCCACCTGAGACAAGGCATAAGATCAGACTTTACAAAAATAATCAGTCTCTTGCAATGAAGTTAAATCCTCCTCTCCAGACCTTCCCTCTCCATTTCACCACACCTTCTCAATACCTTCAATGAGAAAAAGGTAACTGTGCTAGGTTTTTACAGGGATTTTGCCTGCTTTCTAATTCTTTTGGTAAGGATTCCCTTAGCCCTAGAACATTTTTAAACTAGCGCAAGAAAATAAATGAATAATTTTAAAAAAACTTGATAGTCTCTCTGTGCTCGTTAATGATGGTAATCTTTATTTTGTCTAAAACCTCAACAATTCTCAAATAAAGCAAAATATTACAGACAGAGTAGTTGGGGTTTTTTTCAACTATGAAAGCAGGAACAAATTAACACTTGGAAAAAAAATACACATATTCATTTAACTATGTGATGACCTGAAAAAAAACCTCAGTTCAGATCGATGCTTATGCATTTATGGTGGCGTAACAAGGGCCCTCCCAAAACTGCTCACTCTTTCAAATTAAAACAGTGGCAGGTCACAATGAATGTTAGAACAGTTTATTATTGTCACTGCTTTTCCTCCACCATAAGAAAGGAAAACACACTTGTTTTTGTAGACAATCCCCATGTCTATATGGCAATAAAAAACCTTTCAAGTACAGATGCAGCTTATTCCAGGAGAACCGCTGTAAGGAATTCTGCCAACTCTCTGAACAGTGACTACATTATCAAAGAAGCTCTTATGCCTGCTCTGCAGCCACTACTTAGACAGCAATGACACACTTTCACACTGGCTGCTACATCTACCCTAAAAAGCAGCAGCCATTAGATTTACCACAAGCCTAATGCAGCATGAAGAGGCACGATCATTGACCATTAGAGCCTCGGTGTGAAACCCAACTGCAGTTAAACAGATACAACTTCTCTGGAAACCATGTGGAAGTATACCAGCAAAACTCTGCAAAGGCAGCAGGCAGCACACCCAGGCATCCTAGAGCTCTTCAGCTCTAGCCATGGGCTTTCCTCTGCTGGAAAACTCCATCAATACAGAAAGGGACCTTGGAGGAAAGTGGATATGCAGCTTATACTAGCACAACTTTGGGGCTTTCCTCTCAGTAGAACTAAAATAAATACATAAACTGTACTGGAAAAGGACATGTGAAGGAGCTGGGGCAGGAAAGCTGCACATCCATAAAGTAATGTAAATACTTAGCTACAGTGCAACCATCCCTGTAGCACTGACCTCAACTGAGCCCACACATTTAGCATTTTCAATCCCAGGATCCAGGTATCACACACAAAGCAAACACTCCCAGTACGCCCAAAACAAGCACACACCTTAACACCCAGGTATCACACCAGTGAGTAAGCCAAGGGGTGTCAATGGAAGGACAACCAGGCTACTCTATCAACATGGTGAGCTCTGCATTCCTCCAGCAGTGTAAACAAGCGACACCCAATGCAAAGTGCTACTTGCAGCATCAGCCAAAAACTTTTAAACTCAGACAGACAAAAACACATTTAAAAAAAACAGGTTTGGAATATTTAAGTAGTAGCCAACAAAGATTTCAATGCAAGATGAGAATATACTGTGCTTTAATGCAAGCAGGCCACTGTGCAGATTATATATAGTCATTTGGCAAGTGCTAGGCCCTGAGGGAATATAAACTGCTCATTTTTATCCTGTTTCTGCCATTTCTTCACTATTTTCACAAATTAATGAAGAAAATCACACACACTCTTCCAGACATTCAGGCATAAGAGAGAAATTTTATTATTTAAAAGTATGCTACCATTAAAAAAAAAAGAATTCACCACCTTAATCCCAAGATCCCTGTGAATGAAAATAATCACTTCAAGAAGCAGTGAGTTTAATGACGTAAGATTTCTGAAATATGTGAACAAATACTGTATTCTACATTCAAAATCTCTGTAAGCAATTTAAGTTTCATAGCTGGTGTTTTATTCAAAGCTAAAATGCTAACAGGTCCCCAGGAAAGTCTTTCAAAAAGATAGTTTATAGCCAGACAATTTTTTGTATATTCCAAGCAATGAGTGTATTTCACAGAAATGTTGGTTAAAACCCTTCAACAGACAAAAAAATTTAAACATTTAAATAATTAAAAAATCTTAAGATTATTCCTGAATTTTAAAAAATCTCACACTTCTATCAGGAATGAGCAATAAGAATGGGGAAGCCCTCCTCTGATGTGTCAAAAAAACATAAATCCAAGAACTACATAAGCATTCCACACTCCTTAGCAGGCACAGCATAAGCTGGTTTGGCAGCACACTTTGCTCTTCCCAGGTACAGGTGATGTGGGTATTAAGCTGAAGCCTCATGAGCTCTGAGCAGATCATACACAAATGTTAAAAAAAAAAAAGTGGTTTTGAAATAAAAAGGTATTTGGAGTGCTCTTCCTGAAAACAGCACCAAAACAAAACTTTAAAAATATATTAAGGTGGAGCTGTCAAATTAAGTAATTTGGAAAAAGCAGCTTCCCCTTAGACATAAAGGAGCAATAAAAACTTGAAAATATGCTAGTCCCCTCCCCACATCAAGATATTACTAAGACAGTAACAGCAACAAAACAAGCAACCTACCCACCAAAAAATTACCTGTGCTTTTATTTTTGCAAGCACTACTGAAACCTCTTCAATGAAGAATACCTTGCCCTATGCACTACACCGGGTCATTTTTGAAGGTGGATTTCTTTTTTAATGTCATGTTTTATTTTTCGGCCATCGGTCAGAAAAAATGTTCTTTCAAATCTTTTTTTAATTCCTATACGCTGAATGACAAGAAACGCGTATTTCAGAGGTAAAGACAACAAGCTTGTAAGGGCTGTTGGCGGGATTGAAGCTGCGCGTACGGGCCCGTGCGAGCCAAGGCTGTTTAACCGCTCCTCAAGACGGTGGCCAAGGATTAGGAAAGGAGTGGGGGGTACGGGAGGGAAGCAAGGCTTTGAGAACTTCGGGGAGATCTCGGCTCCCAAAGCAGAAACGCTTCCCAGACACGACACAGAAATATGGCCCGAGCTGGGCGCGACGGCACCGCCCCACACGGCGCGGCGACAGCAGAAAGGACCTTAAAATGGCGCCCGTGGGGGAGGAGAGCGGGTGAAACTGCGCAACAAACGCTGGCAGGGAGCCAGGCAGCGCCATCTTCCCGCTCACCCGCGCAGCCCGGGCTGCCTGCCCGCCGAGCCCGGGCACGGCCGGGACCGCCGCCGGAGCCGCTGTCCTCTCTGTCCGGCAGCCCCTCGGCCACTCCGCGCTGCCGAGCCCGAGGAAGGAGAGAAGCGGCGAGCACGGAATGGCGAAAGGCAGAGGCCTCCACATCTCATTCCTCCCCACACTGATTAGGAACAGCACTAAGGAAATATAAACGTGCCCTCTACACGTCGTTCGATTTTGCCCGGCTTTTAACGTCTCTATACCTGTTTTCTGCCATCATCTGTAACTGAATTTTGTAATTAATACCAAAAAACAAAATATAATTTACATACTGAATACCGCCCATGATTCAATAAATGTGAACAGTGACCATTTTAGAAAACCCCCTTCACAACCGACTACTCTCTTAAACCACAAGTAAAAAAATCTATTTACAAAATATTGCTTTTTTTACGCAAAATAATCCCAGCAACACAAAGGATCGGGTTCACATCCACTCTATAGCAAAGCCAAAGGGGTCACTCCAGAAAGAGACGCTTTATTGTGTTTTAAAGAGACGTTACAATTAAATATTTTCTCTCTCCAAAAGAAAAATAAAAAATTAAATAAATAAAATAACAGACACATCGAAAAACTTGATCCCGAAAAGGCGAAAAAAAAATCGCATTAGCCCAAACCTACCGCCCGAGCATTTCGCGCACCCACAAAAAGCGGCACCGTTTCCATTCCTCGGTTAAAAGCAGGAGGCACGGAGCGATTCGGAGGAAATTGCAAATAAAAAACCAAACAAATCAAATCAAATCTACTGGCGACACCGAAAACGAGGAAATGAGTGAAAAATAAATCCCCAGCAGGTACAACTCTGAGACACAAGCTCAAAGAAAAGACAAGATTAGGGTGGTGGCGAGTGGAACGGGGAAAGAAAAAAATCAAGCCATGAGCGAAAAAGGAAAAAAGAAAAGAAAAATCCTTCCCAGCTGCACAGCCAGGAGAGAGACGAAGTGTCTCCATTTTCCCGACGAGGAGGAAGAAAAGACTGTTTCACAGACCACAGAGCTTTAGAGAAAAGCAAAGAAACGAGGGGGGAAAAAAAAGAGGGAGGAGATTTGAAAAGATTATTTTTCTTTCTCCCTCACACACTCTCTCTATCCCCCTCTCTCCCTCTCACTCTCTCACACTCACACATACACACACACTCTCTCTCCCTCCTCTCCTCTTTCCATCCCTCTCTTGATGGCCATCAAGGGGGCGGAAAAAAAAAAAAAACAACAACAACAACTAATTTTAAACCGGCTCAATCAATGAGTCATTAAAAGAGATTTTTCTTCCCTCCTCTCCTGAATTTGCATGGCATCAGCAAGAAAAAAAAAAAACCCACCCCAAACCTCTCCCCTCTCTGCAGCTATCAGCCTGGACCTGAAACCTTATCTCTCCCTTCAACCCCCCGCGCCTTTATTTTAAGAAACAACTTTTTTTTTAAGTGCCCTCAGCAGCCACCACCACCATCCTCGCGGAAAAAAAAAATTAATATATATAGTTCATTTCCATGTGAATCCACATCTGCCCAAACAACAGCCACCCACAAAATATCCCTCTTCTTCCTCCTCGTCTCCCCTCTCGCTCGCTCTCTCTCTAGATATATATTTATATACATAGCCCCAGAGCCAATAGCTCTCTGGGCTGAAACCTAATATCCTGGTTTTGGCAACTCCTGGTCGTTAATTTGCTCCTCTTTCTTTTCTGTCTGTCTGGAGATAGATTTCCCCCCTCTCTTTTCCCTCCCCGAAGGAAGGGAGGAAGGAGGTTGTGTGTTTTTTTTTTCCTTGAAATTTTTATCACAAAATTATAATACACTCAAAGGGAAACTCACCGTCATGAAAAAGCAGTGCCTTGTCAACGGGGTTTCTTCGCCATCACATCAGGGGCTGGCAGTGTAGGAGAGAGAGAGGGAGAGCGAGAGAGCGAGGGAGGGAGGGGGGAGAGCGAGCGGGAGAGGGAGCGAGCGAGAGAGGGGGAAAGAGAAAGCGAGCGGGAGGAGAGCGCGGCTCCGCTCGGCTCCGCTCCGCGCCCGCACCGCCGCCGCCACCGGCACCGCACCGCACCGCCGGGCCCGGCACGGCACGGCCGCGCAGCTCCGCCGGGACACAACGCCGCAGACCGGCGCCCGGGCACACGCACCGCCGCCCTGGCATGATGAGTCCCCAGCCCCGGCGCGATCCTCGCTCCGCGTTTAAAGCCAGGCCCTTTAAAAACTTCGGCTCCTTTTTTTTTGGGGGGGTGTGCGGGGGGTGTTTTTCAGAAACCCGTAGGTCTGGAGACCTAGCCTAGGCTGCTGGCTTTAGGTTAAAAGTTGGGGTTTGTTTGGGGTTACAGGGAAATAAAACAAAGTTTTTATCCTATTAAAATTAACGTTAACAATTTGGCTGATTTCCTTCATATTAAAGCTGTAAATCACTATAAGCTTGGTGGGTGGGCGGGGGTCCCCAGAAAAATAAATGCAAGTCCAGGGGGCTCCCCAGAAAAATAAATGCCAGGTCACCTTGAAAAATATATGATTTGATCCCCTGGCAAGCTATACTATTTTAAGTATTTTCAGATATGTTCTTATCAGCCTTCCTGGAAACAAATTACATGAACTTCAACTACTTTAAAAAGTTTTGGGTAACCTAAAAATGTTAATTTGAAGTCAAAGGTTATAGCACTGAGAGTTCCTTAATGCTATTCTACAGTTTACTTCAGCTAAAAGCATTAATAACTTTGTTCAAAGCTTTTTTGTTATAGAAAACTATTCCAATTTCCACCATTCACTTCATTCATTCATTGAAAACAATTTAATTCTAAAAAATTAATTATTTTTGCAGATAATTCAGAGAAGTCTGGTCTATTAAAAAAACTATTTTGATTGAAAGCAGATTTTTAGCATGCAAATATATGTGTGGTAATGCTTTTAAAAGAACAACAAAAAATCTCTTTAAGACACTTTTTCTGCTAGTTATGGTAATTCCCAAGGACTTTACCATTTTATTCCTAAGTAACTTTGTTAAAACTCCTTAGAGACAAGGATTTGAAGACTTTATTTAGTAGCACATCCTTCTTTATTAGCTTCACACAGCTCAAAAAAACCTCACAATGCTTTAGATTTTTTGAGCAACTATATCAAAAATGGTTAACGGCAGTGTACTAAGTGGACCTTCTCAAAGAACTTGGCCAGATTGCTTATCTTAAAAAAAAAAATCTCACCACCTCAGCATTGTTTTCCAATTAGAATCTGGTTATATTATTTTTTGAAATAATCAACCAATTCCAAACTTTTGCCAAAGCCAAGACTCGCCTACAAACCTTGTTTACATGCACACCCCCAGTAGAAAAGTGAGGGGAAGTTTCAGATCACTCCCAAAGTGGAAGGGTTGGGCCCAAGCAAAGAAACCTTAGCACGAGTCCAGCAGATCCTTTGTGCAGCCCAGACCACACCTGCACGTGGCTGTGCCTTGGCCATCAGCCAGATTATTAACTGCACTTTTCATGAATGCAGCAAGGACCCCAACAGCCACAGTATGGACACAAACACCACATGCCAAAGAGCTCTGCAAGAGCTGTAAGCCTATACTCCTGACACCAGCATTAGAAAATCCAAAAGGCCAACACTTCAAGGTTCCGAACTTCAGTAAATGCTTCAAGGCCAACCTCTGCCCTGAATTCAAACCTGCTCAGCTTCACTGGCTTTGGAGAATATTGCCCAAGTGAGAACTTGTATGGAAGAACACCACCAGCATTCTCATTTGGTTAACAGGAAGGAACTTTGCTTCAGAGGTTACAAGGCTGAGCATCTGATCAGTATGTTGTTGTTATTATTACTCTCCCAGTCCTACAGAAACCACAAATAGGAAGCAAGCAATACAATTCAAAGAAGGAACTGGAGAAAGGAAGGCAAGTGATTTTGAATGGATTCTGTTACCATAAGAGACACAAGGAATCCTACATAAGTTTTCCATGATGGTACCATAACTTACTTTCCCTAAAGGATGTTTCAAGGCAGCATTGACAATAGCATTACTAAGCAGGTACAGTACAAAAAGGGAAGGAGAACTAACATCATCTATACAATGAAGCACCCTGCAGTAACTAGATTTCTCCATATCTACACACATGTGCTATATTTGTTCACAGGTAGAAATGGTTAGCAAAAAAAAAATCAAGGGTTGGATGTAACTTTATAGGTCCTATTGAAGTACGCATTTAATGTTACCTTCAATACTAAGAGGTCTGAATGCAGCCATCAGCTGTAATGTTACCACTTTCAGGTGTAGTACAGAATTTCTCGGACCATGTTTGTAAAGAACTACTGCTTTTTCCTGGCAGGTACTCAATGCTGTTTTAAGAGCATCACGTGGTGCTTCAGAACTGGGTGTCACTGCCCCAAGAGGTCGCCCCTCTTCTCACTGCCTTACTGCCTGAATATCCTTGTATTCAACATTCAGACCCTTGTATGTCAACATTCTTCTACCTCAAGGTCACCTGCTCAGAGCTGTCATCTTCAACCAGAGTCCTATGTACAATGCACAGTCGGTTGCTGCCTTTCTTTAGCTTTCACCATCACATTAATACATTTTCTTTCCCAATACATTTTCTTTCCTGTAGAAGCTTTATAAGGAGCAAGGGGAAATAAGCACGAGAAAGGAAAGACCAGTGACAAAAGGAAGAAGAGAAATCTCTGGAAGACTGAGAGACGTTGGTGTAAAAACAGCTACTGGGAATGTCATGTGCACTCATCACACAACAAACTACTTGGCTGTATTTTGACACCAGCTGTCAAACTGTGACCATGCTGTTTAACAAATACCACTCTCATAGGTGTGCAAAGACACCAAATGACATTTGGAGTGATCCAATACATTGCCCTGAAATGACAGACTGTGAAGAACTGAAAACTACGCTTAGATATTGAGAGGGAGAAAATAAGGAGGTACAAAACACCCTCATTCTTTCTGTCTTCAGGTTTCTCCTACATCAAGTCACTTTGCTGATATTCAGCCCATTTTTTCAGGTGTGCATCACATGCACTCCAATTCTTGTACAATCATAAATTAGTACCCCAAAAGAAGGTAAGGCAGCAATAGATTCATTATGAAGAATATAGGGACTAAACTAGTGCACTAAAGGAATTAATTCCACAGCCATCCCAAGGCTTTTGCATGAATAGATGGTTTGTAACCTCAACTCACTGCATCCTTTCAGAGATACATTGCATGGAAAAGAATGCCATTTGCTTCACTGCAGCCTTGCTTCCTCAGACTGAATCCTTCAACTCTGTTGATGACACTTCTTCCTCCCATGCTTTTTCTTTCCATTCATTAATGTGTTTCTTATGTCAGCTCATCTCCAGTCACACCTTTTACCTATCTACATAGGGCTTAATTAATTATTTAAATTTTAAAAAATAACTAAGCTTGAAGGCACAGCAACAAATAGGTCATCATTAAAGGGCACAGGCAATAGAGAGGTAGAGGTCACTTGAAAAGTAGGGCGCCCAAATACAGCGGCATGAAAGCAGACAAGGACTTTAACTTGGAATATAAATGTAACATACAACATGAAAAATTCAGTTCAATAGCCACCAAATTCTGAACAATTACCACCACTATTTTGATGACTCACCCATAAAAGTTACCTAAACATTACAATGTTCAGCTTGATACCATGCCTTCCTTACCCAAAACAGTACTTACAAAACCTGGGTCATAATTGCATGATGTAATTTATAAAGCTGCATGACTCCAGTATCAATCATCACACCAAAGGCAGGACTACTTAACCAAAGGTATCTTAAGGGGTGATTGGTAAGGACATAGGCAGTAAGAGGGGGTAATGAAGAGTGAACCTCAGAACAAGAGATTTCCACCAATACCAGAAGACAGACAGGTTTCTGTGACTGGAGATTGTGTGAAGGCCGACAGGGCTGGTCTAGGATGAATCTAAAAAGCAGATTTTGGAGAACTGTGCTTCTCTGAGATGGGGATCTGACATACAGCAGACCTGACATACAGCAGACAATTAAGTAAAGCCAAAGAAAACATGGTGACTGGAGGTTCCATTTAAACAAATTGCAATTCAAAATTATTACTGGAACAGATCAAGAATTACTATATCATTATCTAGGTTATTTAAATATAGTCTCATATTCTTCAGCTTAAAGTACCCTAAAAAGGAGAATTAAGTTTTAAAGATTAATAGCTCTCACTTCCAGGTTAGAATAATCTTAAGATATTCAGCCACTGAAATGTATAAGAAAAAAATAAAAATACCCTCATGTCTGGAGACAGAGCTTTATTACAGAAATAATGGAGAAGTAATCTTGTCCACCTAACACTGCCAAAACTGATGGAAGAATTTAAACTAAATTGATGGCAGAAATTGGGACAATGTTCTATCATATTCATAGTTAATTTGGCTAGCACAAATTAATGGGAAAAAAATCAGATAAGTAAGGATACAGAAATACAGATGAGTATATTAACCAATAGTTGGACACAAGGATTTAGGTGTTGGTTTGGGTTTTTTTTAAACATAGTACTAATTAAAAACAGCAGCCTGGCAATGAAACTAACAAGAGAAGCATTCCTGATACAACTGAGGTGTTGTGGATGTTGTTTAAAAAAAAAAAAAAAAATTGGAGGAATTTAAGCAAAAAAGGAGGCCTAAAACATAATATGAGGTGTGATATAGGGATACAGAAATACAGTGGAATAGTAAATTATACCAAAGCCATTTGTGTTCTTGAAAGAAACACAGACCTGCTAGGCTACACTTGCATAAGGACAAGACAAAATGGACAAACAGAAGGGACAGGCACATTATTAATAAAGCACCACCTAAGTCAGAACTTTTGAGACAGAATAGTTTTACTTGGACATTTCTGAGTTCCTGCTATGAAATCAACTGGGTAAGATTTGGATATGAATGAAGATTGCTGTAAAAGAAGTCTTTATATTATGACTAGAAAGGGTATCAATATGAATGGAATTTATTCTCAGATTTAGACTGGAGAACAAATGCTAATAATAGGAGGAGGAAGCCCTCATTCAAAATTATAGCTGACAGACTTTTTCCTAAGATGAATAAATGGCAAAAAGAATACAAGTATAGTTTTATCCACTAGGGAATATACTGCAGGAGAGCTAATAGGAAAACTTGGATATGACTTGAAGTTAATTTTATTTAAATCACTCAGAAAGATAAATGGAATATGTTTGCAAGTAAGAGTCATAATTCTAAAATAAAAAACTTTGATATGCTATTGAACCTAGGTGGTCCATTGAACTGGCTAGTCCAATAACATAGTTTTCTGAAATGCATTTAAAAAATAATTGTAAAAGTATCTGAAATGTAAAGCAAGGCAATGAAAAAAACTCTCAGAAACTCCATAACTAATAGAATAATTGCCTCAAAGGGAGAGTCCATAAAGCAGTAACTGTGGCTTACATACCCAGTCTCCAGAATTTACCTACAGTCAATTAGCAATTTAGGATTCTATATAGCAGTCAGCAGCTAGACCTGGACCAAACCTAAGTCATTTCCTGCTCTTGTGTTTAGCATATTTGGGCCTTGCTTTGTTAATCTGAAAGTACCTTTTGTCATAAAGTGCTATGCTTTGAAGCCTGTCCCTGGTTTTGAAGGATAACTCATTTTTGTAGTAATTAATCTGTTTCTCCACCTTTGGCATTGGAAACACCATGTTCTCAGAAGGGACCAGCTCAGACTAGTTTCAAAACAAGTGCACCTTGACTGGTTGGAATATAATTAGTATCTTAAGCATTCCCAAGGATTACATTCAGAGCTTTGGCATTACTCACAGCAATTAAGTTGCACCAAGTAAGTCTCATAGTTTTAGCTTTAACACTCAATAAGTGATTTTAAAAGGCATGTATTTTACATTGTCCTGGCTTTCCATATGGCCAGATATATATAAAGCACAACATTTTAGTGCAAAAAAAGCTTTTAAAAAAAATCAGTATGCCAAACATAAGGTTCAAAGAATTTCTTTTTTCCAAATGAACCGAGATACAGTAACTCAACATTCACTTTTAATGAAGCCCCATTGCACCGTGACAAATGCGCAGCCTACAGTATCTTAAATGAATCATAACATGGCTTACATCTTTAATGCCTGATCACAGAGCCAGAGGAGTTCAAAGAGCCCTTACTAAAACCATCAGTAGAAACGCTGATTGCACAAGCCACTGAAGTACTTACTTTGTAGCCAGAAGTAATTACGCTGCTCTGCTAATCTCTGCTGCAGAAACTCAATCCAGCAGACAGAGATCACATCTATCAGATAAGGGCTCCATGCAAGGCACAGAGGCTGCTGCTTTTCTTGAAAACACAGCATTTTTGTGTGTGTGATGGTGCAACATACATGCATAACACCCTTTGGAATAAAAATTGTCAGTGCTGGGAATACATACTGATGAGAAGGAATAACTCTACTTCCTTCCTTCCTCTGCTTACAAGACTGCAAATCTACATCTTGAGATCACGCCACATCTATGAGGTCCCTGACTTTTACAAGCACAGGAACCTCAGGTGTAAGAATCCATTATCATGAGGCTGAGCACACAGTTGCCTCTGTGGACCTCCCTTTTATTCCCCACTCTTCTTAAAATAATGATGGAACGAGACAGGATCTTGAACCTTCAGCTGAACTACACAATACATCTCACTTAAAAGGCTATGAGGTAATGCTGCTGAGCTATAGCAAATCAGTAGGAAATATTTCAGGCAGATAGCATTCATGACTGATAACCATGGGACACAGACTTAAACCTGGAAGCACGCACGGAGCTCATGTTTCCAGAGTTTCACAGCACTAGATCAAAGTAAACAAGAGCAACCTGCACCTTCACATAAAATAAATGACACTGTAGAGTTCAAACAATGGCACAAGGTCTTACTGAAATGACTGATATCTACTTTCAAACCAGAAAGGAACAAAAGCACAAGCAAGAGGGAAAAAATAGGAAAAATAAAACACAGAGAATTATGTACCTTACTTTTTCTCATATCCTCAAACAGCCAAACTACTTGTTACAGCTTACCCAAGTGACTCCAAGCCTGAGCTAGAAAGCTTACATTTTATTCAGGTGGTTACTGTCTGGCACACGCAGCAGCCTCAAAACATAGAAGTTGCTGCCAGCAAAGTCAGGAGGAAAATTGTCAGTCTTTGTATGACCACCAAAAAAAAAAAAATGCACATGCCAATATAAATTCTACAAAACCTAAAATTGTAAGTGTGGAAAATAATTTTGGAACATCGGGATGAAACAGTTGGAAGAATTTTACAGCTCCCTTTTGAATTTTTCATTATGGTCATACATTTTACCTTCTTGTCTCTGGGTATACTTGTGCTTTTGACCAAAATAACAATTGTGCACATTAGCAAGGTGAAAAGTTTCCAGTCTCTCCCAGAAGCTCCTATTCACAAGGGTATTTGGTCCTCATTAATTCAGACCTCCAATCACCTATAGAAAAAACAATTCAGAATACCTAGCATCCTAAGTGCCCAGATACAATAAGGAGTAATTAGTAATTATAGTACAGCACAAAATACTTAACATTATTCTGTGCTGTGCACACTAACATTTGCTTGCAATCCTTCCAACATGAAGTTCTTTTACCCAGTGCAGTTCATCTACTGGCTCACATCTCCATTAACAATAACAAAGCCATACTCCAGGAATATTTGTGCACATGAAAAACCGCAAAAACCTTTTTCTGTCAATATCCTCATGTACAGGATAAGCACTTCCATCACTGTGACCACCTGTATTAGCTAGACTCATGGGAGCATAAGGCAAACAGAGCCTCCTAGCTGAAATGAAACTTCCACATCTTTCTACAACATGGAAATAAGGACTTTTTTTCTTATGGAAAATTAATTGCACCATATTCCCACCTAATGGAACATTGCTGCAATAACTACAGGAGTGGATTTGACTATTTATTGGGAAAAAATACCTAATGATACTACTAAATGTATCATTTAAACACATTGCTAGGAAAAACTATCAAGTGAGACTATTTCAATACCCTTCCTTTTTCATGTCTGAGCACAGTCCCATTCTACAGCATAAGAGGTTTTATTTTTTTTAAGATTCAATCTAATTCTTCAGAACCAAAATTCTGGACACTGCAGTAGTGCAACAGATGTAATGCTGCATTAAGAGCTGTAATGCATCAAACACTCCACCTATCCCACTGTCCATCCAACCTACTCTAAAGCGCTACTGTTACATAAGGATCCCTGGCAATCCCCTCAGTTTATATGCTAACACTGTTAAGGAAAAAAAATATTCTCTATTTTAGTGTGAGTCTCTCGCAAGGATTAAAGGCATTTCACTGCCTTTCCTCTGTCATCCAAACTGGACTGACATTATTGCATATAAGGTTCAGGTACTCTGTACATTCTAACAGCATTATATCATTTCTAACACAGAAATTAAACCACATTCTCAGGAAACAGAAAACAACAGCTACTTTGAAGCTAAAGGTACTTTTAAATGCTAACCTTAAGGGACATAAGGAACAACCTATACTTCCAAACAGGAACATAAGGTAAAAAACTCATGCTATTGCCAAACAGAAGACAGAAAAATCAGATTATCTACTTTGGGTTTACCACCTTTTTGTTTCAATGGACAGTCTTAGGTCCTGTGTCAATTTGTTACAAGTAACTTCAAAATGACAAGGGGAAGGAGATGGTATTTGTAGAAATAGACAGGAGTTAGATTTGTTTCCATGTTACTAGAAGAGTGCTTAGTGTTAACTTTCTTTGCACAAATTAAAATCCAAATAATAGGAAAAAAATCTCGAATACAGCAAAACAATGGTCACTTTTTTACTTTGCAGACAGTGTACTTAATTTCTGGTTCCTGCTGCAAATTTACTTTAATACACATCTCCTAATTATAAAAGCCTTCCTTCCCATGTTTCCATATAGGCCTGTGTGGATTGCTCATACAGCCCTCCCGCAGGGGCACAGTAATCCACTGGCACTGCTCCCACTTTTCCCTCAAGAACCGAACTCTCTTCTGGAACAAAACACTCCAGAAACCAAATAAGCAGCGAGGAAGAAATCGATCCACCTGGCAGCACCTTTGCAGTTACCTGCAAGGCTCAGCAGCCTTTTCCTCGGCCAGTTCACTGGGGAGAGGGAGGCAGCAGGGAAGGTTTATTAGAGCACGGAGCCTCCCGAAGGCGCCGGCCGTGTGAGGCTGCCGGGGGACCCCACCCGGGCACGGGGCCGCGACCGCCCGGCGCCTCCGGAGCACGGGGCAGCACGGGGCGCCTCGGGGCGGCCCCGAGCCCGCCCGGGAGGGCAGGTGGAGCTCTGGGCTGCGGCCCCTCCGCCTCCCGCCCGAGCCCGCACCGAGCCGACCCGGGCCGCCCCTTCCCGAGCCCGCCCGGGCCCGCCGCTCGCGGGAGCCCCCGCGCCCAGGGCCGGCGGCGACGGGCGCGGCCCGGGAGGGGAGGTGTGGGTGTAAGCACAGCAGCGGAGAGAAGCAGACAGCTCCGCGCGGGCACAGCGGGGGAATGGGGCGGGGGCTCATTTATATCCCGGGAGCTAATTTGGGAAGCGGGATAACCCGCCCCGCACGGCACCTGCCGCCAGCACTCACCCCATCCCGCGGAGAGGCGGCGGCCCCTTTAAGACCGCGGGGGACCCCTCCCTCCGGCCCCCCCGCCCTCCCCCGCCGCGCGCCTCCCGGGCCGCCAATCGGCGGCGGCGACGCAGCCAGGGCTGCGGGCAGCCAATCCGCGCGCCGCTTGGTGACCGCAGGGGAGGCGAGCGGCAAGATGGCGGCTCCCTCACAGCCCGAGGTGGCCGCAGGCTCGGCCGCCTCCGCCGTGATGCTGCCGGAGCGGCTGCAGCGGCGGGAAGCGGAGCGGCAGCAAGGCGTAGAGCGGCAGCGGCAGAAGAAGGAGGCGCAGGTAGTGAAGGAGGAGCAGAGTGAGTTCTTCCTGGCCGCCTTTGCCCGGGAGCGGGAGGCCGTGGAGGCGCTGCTGGCGGCGGGGACGCTGGAGGAGGCGGCCGCCCGCCTGCAGGCGCTGCAGAAGCTGCTGACGGGCAGCGTGCGGTTCCTGGCGCCCTACGAGGTGCGGCAGGGGCAGGAGACCGTGGCGCGGCTGCAGGGGGACCTGACGGCGCGGCGGCAGCAGCTGCAGCCCAAGAAGAAATTCGCCTTCCGCGCCCTCAAGAAAGAAGCGGCCCCGGGCAGCGCCCCGCGCCCCGCCGAGCCCGCCCCGCCGGACCCCGCCGCGCCCGACCCCGGCCACGGCCTCGCCGAGGGCGAATCGGGCGGGCCGCCGCTGTGCGGGTTCAGCGGCGCCCAGGACGCGGAGCTGGAGCTCGGCCCCGCGGAGCTGCTGCAGCGGGACGTGCTGCTGTCGGAGCTGCGCGGCTGCCGGGTGCGGCTCCGCGGCAACCCCAACACGCTGCGGGTGCGCGACTGCAGCGGCTGCACCGTGCTCTGCGGGCCCGTGTCCACCTCCGTGCTGGTGGACGGCTGCAGCGACTGCCTGCTGGCGCTGGCCTGCCAGCAGCTCCGCACCCACCGCACCCGCGACTGCCGGGTCTACGTGCAGGTGACCAGCCGCGCCGTGATCGAGGCCTGCTCGGAGGTCTCCTTCGCCCCCTACTCCTGGAGCTACCCCGGTATCGAGCGAGATTTCGAGTCGTCTGGGCTGGACAGAAACAGTAACAACTGGAACCTGGTGGATGACTTTGACTGGCTGGCCACTGACAGGCCTTCGCCCAACTGGAGCCTGATCCCCGAGCAGGAGAGAATCACTTGCTGGGACTGACTGAGGAGGCACATCTGCCGTGCAAGAGATCCTCGTGTAAACGCACTGATCCACAAACTGTGGGACTTAATCCCCGATATGCCATTAAATTATTCCATTCTGTATTCAAATTTCGAATTACAATATATGGCTGGGTTTCTTAGTTGAAGCATACCAGTCAAATAGAGTTTACTGTTCTTGCACAAGTTGCTGCTGTAATCTGTATGTATCACTGTGGGATTTACCAGTTTCTGAAGTACCTCATTGTGAGTTATTAAGGTGGGACAAAGGCCACTGATACACAAACCACAATGAGCCTCTGTTAGAGCTGTTGTGCTGCTTTCACTCACCTAGGCAGACTCTGAAGTAGCTGCAAGTAGTGCAAACTGTACTGGAATGAAAAGACCAAATACCACATTTCCCATGTTTGTGTGGCTCTCATGTTCTGATGGCAGCACAGTGTCTCTTGGGGGAGTGCAGAGCAGTGCTGCTGTGAGGTAATGGGGTGAAAAAAGGTTCATTTAAAGGGAGAGTTTGTAACTGCGCGGTGTAGCAGACTGAGATGCATCATAGGCTGTTGTACAATGATGAGCCAGTTTCTGTTGATTCAGATTAAATCTCTAAGTTGGCTTTAGGCTTTTATTTCAAGTGAGAGAAGTCTAAACGAAAAAGGTGTTCCAATAAACATCCAATGCTCTCCTAATATACTGATTACTCGAAATTCAGAAACCTATGGAGTCTGTATAAATACTGAAGCTTCAGAATCTGTAAATGCCGTGTGAAAGGATGCTGCTTCTGTAAGCAGCTCAGAGGCATCCAGCAAGTGCTGATGAACATCACAGAAGCTGGGTTAACTGTTCCTCTGCAAGCTGAAGCTTCAGGGCAGAGATGTTCTGGGATGTCCCACTAGTTTTCCAGACAACAGGCTTTGTGTGCTGTGATCCTAATTTGCAGCATTCTGCTGCTGCATACGTGCAGTGTTGGCAGAGACAGTCAGCAAAACAGAAAGATGAGGTGCTATATTCCAATTCCAGATTTGCGTGTTACCTTGGATAAAGTGCAGAATAATTTAAGTCTCTTCACTCCTGCTAAATAATAATAAAAAAGTAGCAGCACTGTGGAATGCAATGTTTTTACAGTGCCCTGTTAGTGGTGCTGAAGTGACAACTGTCCATATATAAAGTATACATTGCAGTTTTAGGTTTCTAAAACCCTTCCATAACTTGTGACATTTTTCAATAAATAATTGTTTATCTTGCCTTAGCATAAAGCTTTATTGTAAAACTTAAAATTCTTTATGCTGTGCAGCCATCATCTGTGTGCCTCTAACAGACACTAAATCCTAGCTAAACCATCAAAAACTGCATTACTCACCAGAGAAGTACCTGAAACTTCACTTAGGTGCTTGTCTGGTCTTGAGCAGAAAATGTTTTTATATAAGTTGTTTTCAGCATATTTAATTTAAAGGGGGAGAGCAAAAGGGATTTTTTTTAATATTCCTGACAATTTTCAGTTTTGTTTACTTCCATTAATGTGTATTTTTTGACTGAATTGGATTTTGCATTTCAAATATACTCGTTTTGAATTATTTTAGTTGTTCCTTTACTAGTGAGTCTTGTTTGCACTGACAGCATCATAAAATGATTTAAAGAATACACCCTCAGTCGTACTTCAGTGTAATCATTTATATCCTTTGTTAGAGGGATGTGATCAGTTGTGGCTGTCAAGTTATTTTAACACATCCATCTTGGTACAGAACCTGATTTTGTAGTTAATTGTTCTCTAGATCAATCCTGTTAGCATCCTCTAGCCTTGAGATTGCAAAATGTTGAGCCTGTAAGAACTACAGTAATGCCTTTGTTCTGCTTGCCCCAAGCTCTAAACATTTACACCTCCTTCCTGTGGCAATGGATTCCCACAGATCCAGACAGAAAAGAGACCCCAGGCAGTTACAGGGGTGCACTGAGGCTTCCCAGCCTTCCTCACATGGAAGTGTCATGTCTTGTTCCAGCTCCTGGCCCATGGCATACAATACTGCCTGAATAAACAGAGCAGGAGTCAAAACACGGAAGTTTGAACTTCAGTTTCTCTCTGAAATTACTTCCTTGGGGATGTTTTTCACAAACCAGTTATTGACATCCCAGCTCCTACTGTTCTTTTTCCTCCAAATACTTGACTTTGGTCAAACCACAGTTAGCAGGCAATACTTTTCAGGAACTTGGTGCCAGACAATTACCCTAAAGATTTAGGATTACCTTTGTAACACAAAACACATAACTGGCTTTTGGTCTCAGGCATGGTGTGAAACAAGGAAATTCAATCTGAGAACAGTAAGTCCAGAAAAATTTGGTCAGGCAAATACCTAAATGTGATTTATAGTTCTAAACATACAATCTCGGATATATATATATATACACACACACACAGAGTAGCACGTTTCCATACACTTTTTTTGAATTGTACTTTCCTGATGTAGAATCGTAACAAATTCAAGACTGTTTTGAAACAACAGTCTGTTAATGCTGTATGGGAATTTAAGCAGTAGTAAAGGTTTACTAGCATGCTCATGGGCTATTCAGTATAGAAATTGCAACTTTTTTGGGTCTCTAAGGAAGAGAAGGCAAACCCCTAAGAATTTCTAATCAGCTAGCAATCACCCTGCATAATGTACAACTGAAGTGAACAAAGTCTCTTCAAGAACTCTAGCTCTGGTTTGCATCACAGTGCCACCAGTTCCACCAGGAGCTTCTTTAAAAATCATGTACTTTAAAGAAATTAATGATGCTAGACATCACAAGGGGCTGAAAAACAAATGCCTGCTGGAGGCATGGGATAACAGGACATCAGCACCACAAACCCTGTGCAAATTTGCCCTGAAGAGAAGCTACAGGCAGAAAGTTTATCAAAATAGTGGGGGGCACTGAGCTGCAGAACCATTTTCCACAGGGAGTCAGGAAAGCAGTCCTGTGTCAAACATTTTTGAAAGACAGCCTAGTTGCACAGGCCTCCTCCAGCTACGTGGCCTCACCAAAATCTTTAAGGCCAGTGAAAGTTCCTTAGCCCACCACAGGGCTATTACTCAGCGTTGTAAAGCTCCTGTGTGTGTCTGTGGAGGGAATAAAACAGTTCTATGCAAAGACACACAATGCTGAACCCATGGGAGAAAACTGAGGCTGTTTTCCAGGCCACACAGAGCTTTGAGTGTTGCCATTTGTTGGGGCACTGAGGAGTGGCATAGACCAAAACTTGCACCCAGAGAAGCAGCCAGGAGCTTTGCTGCTGCTTCCATGGGGCCATCCCCTCACCCCGAGGTCTGTCCTGAGAGGGATCAACCCACCCTGGGTTCCCTTTGGAGTCCAGGCTTTTCCCTCTGTCTGCCCCTGCTTCTCTGAGTATCAGAACAGAAATGGAGTTACTTCCATTTTCTCTTTAGCCAGCTCTCTTTCATTTAAATGGATTCTGATGTGGGCTGTAGTAGAATTGTTTCATAAAAAAAATGATAAGAAATACATGCATAAGACAATTTCTTACACACTTTTATGCATTACATTTTTGAAGGCTTGGATTTGATTTTTTTTTTTGAAGTTCCTTTATTAAGCAATAGCTGCAATAGTAGACAAGGTTCAGATCTCAGTGATTTTACCTGGAATTGCTTCAGGTTTTACTAAACAGCCAATTTCATCACATACAAGGAAAGACAGGAATAGCAAGAAGAAAAATCTATGCAACTTGGGGAAATTTCGGCATTTCCATTCACATCATGATCTGATTTATCTGACTGACTGGGGGATCCACATGTTGTTCTGAGATGTTTTCCAGCAGTAATGACTATAATGAGCTTTTTGTAAGCTTCTTTTAATTCCCAGCATATTTCTTTCCTGTTTCTGCAAATACAAATTTTTATTTCTAACTCTTATTTTTTCAGCAGTGAATGCTACACCCCAAGCATCACAATAATACAAACAAATACTAATAATGACCATCTTGGAGGTCAAAAAAAAGCTGTGTTCTCTGAATATGTTACACACCACCATATGAATGATGGCTGAAATTCTGGGAATTACCCAGAGCAAAACCACACCAAAACCCCCACAGTGTGCCCCAGCAAAGCGCAGGAGTCACAGAGTACAGCAGGTCAAATCACTCTTCCCAGGATTTACAACTATCCCAGCAGTGAATGTAGAACTTGTCTCCATTTCCAGCCTCAGAACCTGCAGTCACCTCATATGCCACAAAAATAGTAGCCTACCAAGTTACCTGTGTAAGGAGGTAAAAAAAAAGTCATAAATCAGACTTTTCTTCCCCTGATAATCGTACAGTGAGGTACAGCATTTTTATCACATTGTTCCTCGAGAGTGTCCCTGTTCACACCACCGAGTTACAATTGAAAGCAAAACCATAGGTGAGGGTACATGAGCAAACCTCTCTACACAATAGCTTCCCATCAAAGGTAAAGCTAGACATCATTATTCCTGCAGTGAAATATAGCCACTCCTAGGGAAAGGGAAAAAAAAGCCTCAGAAAGGCACACATTTCATATCACAGAGGAGTGTGACAGAAAGACTGGGCCAGGAAATTATTCTTTTTACCAAGGGCACTTCCAAAGTTTGGGCATGTTTGTATTTTATATGTTACACCCCTGAAGATGGAAAGATTAAGATTGGTCCAGGGCTGAGCACCAGACTGTTTAACAAACACCAGATTAAATTGTTTATGTTCCTCTCTCTTAACTGATAAATTTGTACTTTATATGTAGGTTAGCAGGCATAGCTTTTTGGAAAGGTATCAATATTGTATTGTTATACATACACATTATAATTTTAAACTAGATTTTGAATTTTAACAGATTCATGGTGAGATCAATAATAATTTGAATATTTCATTCTACCATTTTTTCTCCAATATTGGCATATGAATTATAGAGTTGAATTTAATAGACAACCTCTGAGGAGACCATTAACTCCAACATTCTTGCAGCAATTAGCTTTTATCTGCTATGGATCAATTTCAGCATTTTCTATTTGAAGAAGTAGTAAGTGCCAAGCTAAAGACGAATAGCAGCCAAGAAAAAGCTTTTTAAGAAAAACAGATGCCAGGCAAAAAAAGCTTTCTTTTTTAAACTATCCCCACCCCAAAATGCTTCTCGATGATCCCCCATCACCTTCCTCTCCTCCAGGCTGCTCTGCCAGAGACAGCCCTTGGCTGCCGGGTTTGTGCCAATGCTTGCGCAGGGTTTGTCTCCTCCAGGCCTGGGACAATGGGGAAATATTCATTCCCACTTAAAAAGTGTTACCCAATCCCCTTTAAAACCCTCAAGCAGGGCAAGTCAAGTTGATGGGTGGGGTACTTTTTGCTCCTTGAAGTCTCCAGCTGGTATCGAGCTATTGAAAGCTACTTAAATAAACAGCGCTTTTCCTAATCCGGGTTGTTCTGGGGGTGCTGATTGCTGTCCCTGATGACTTTAGAGGGACCACCCGAAGCCTCAAAGGTCTAATTAGTAGGTGAGTGTCCCTTCCTGAACACCAGGCCCGGGATTTTTACTGACCATCTCCCAGCAGGGATTTATTATTGACTTCTCCTGTTTCCTTTGTTTATAGGCAGAAGAGTAAATCTGGAGGGATCTGTGAGCCCTGAAGCATGTCCTGCATGTTCTACTTCACTACTTTGATTCCTGAATTACAGGAAACACCATAGTGTATACACTTATGTGATTTTGCTGCATCAGATTTATCATGGGTATCTAAATGTTAAATTATTAAGCTGACAGGTATTCCGATTCACCTGTGCTCCTGAATACAAAATTACTCATATCCAGAGCAGCACCAGGCTTACATCTGCTGTGGGCAGGAAGTATTTCACTGTATATCCTCATGACCTGCAGACCTGGTGCAGAATTCTTTTCCACTTTAATTACAGTTTCACTGTCATCACTGACAAGAAAGGAAATGGTTTCAAGTTCCTTTATCTAGAATTAACTCCAGGGTGTCAGATAAATACATTCTCCAAACTCAAGTCTCTTAGCTGAGCCCCAAAAGAGTCAGTGAAACACGACATGTGCTACAATGGTTGTGGGATATTTTGCCAGGAGAGATGCTGTTTCAGAGCCATTACTTATTGCACAATAACATGAATAGGCTCTCTCAAGAAACAGCACTTCTCATCCTCTCCACGGCAAGAGGAGAGGATAGTCCCTGATGGATAATCACCTTCCCTCCCATCTTACACACTCACTCTTTACCAGCAAGGGCAGCAGCAATGCAAACCACCAGGCTTGCTTTAGAAAAATCCCAGTTACCAGCTGCTCTCCAGCTCAGTGCAATAGCACCAGGGTGGGCTGGGAAAGGTCCACCACAAAAATCCTCTCTTAGGACAGGAAGAAGTCGTGAGTTGCCAGCCTTCGTCCTTCCTGAAGGAACCTTCAGCATTCCAGGATCTCAAATGGTAGCTGAGAAGCATCCACGGTACCACAGAGCTGCAGACCATTATTTTTCAGTGCTTGGGCTTTTTAATTATTTGTGTTATTATTTTCCACACTTGCCTTCATCCTGGCACGTTCCTTCCCCTCTGTCCCCGGGGGCTGGTGGCCATGCTGTTGGCAGCCACTAGAGGATGTCCCCAGGGACTTGGGTGGTGGCAGCAGCAGGTCTGGTTGACAGGCAGGAGAGAATCCTCCCAGTCCCTCTTCTGGGGCTGCTCCTTTCTCCCCTGCAGCATTAGCACCCGTGCCCTCACACGCCTGCAGGGATATTTTCCATTGCTGGGGGTAGCCTGAGGTTACTTTTGCGTTGTGGTGGCAGGGCTGAGGCAGCGCAGGAATTTCCCAGCGGCTCCAAAGCCCTGTGTGGCGAGTGGGAGATGATGTTTCAAAGCAAGCAGCGCTCCTCGAGCAGTGGAGCGGGTGGAAGGCGGCACCGCTGCTTGCCCGGCACCGCCGAGCGCCGCACGGAGGAGGCGGCAGCCGCAGGAGGAGTCGGACCCTCCTGTCTGCCCGCCCCAGCCTGACAGCACAGCCGGCTGCCGGTCCTTCTGCAGAGCCAGAGGATCCCCGGGATGCCTCCCCTGCACTCAGATACAACATCCCCAGGGTCCCTCTCCAGCCGCTGAGTTGAATTCCTCCCCGATGTAAGCTCCCGGGTGCGTCTCCTTGGGCAGCCCTGCTTCCCTCCCCGGCCCGGCGATTATCCAGTAAGCTGCTCATGCCAGCTCACTTTTTATGAAAGCACCTCCAGATTTCAGCCCAGGGTTTATTTGTTGAGTTTGTCTGCACTTTTCCTTTCTCCTGCTCTCCCGCCAAGACCCAGAGATGGTACAAGCCCTGGAAGTAAATAGAAAATGGCAAGCTCCGTTTTTAGGTCACCGTAAACTACGTGCTTATCTGCTTTCAGAATACATAAGCCACAGGATGTCATCTCAAGTCAGCACAGAAGGATGAGGACTCAAATGTAGGTCTGGCTGTAGATATGAATATATTGGGATCACAGTGGGGAAGTGTATGTTTGTATACAAGCAGCCTTTTTCAATCCAGAGCCTTCTTCCTTTTTCCTCACAGGTTCCATATTCTTCTGGCAACAAAGATCTTTTTATATCTCTGGGGTTTCATATTCCACCCAGCAGCCTATCATAGGAGAGCACAAATCTACTAAATAGTAAAATGAGGGATTACTTCCACTCATCTGTTGACAGACATTTCTCCAAATTGGATCAAATGATTAAAGGTATTAGAATGACGTCTTGCAGATCCAGATCAAATCATTTGAAACCTTGAGAGTGTTTCTCCTTTGCTTGGAAGAAACCACCAGAAATAGTTGTAGGTGCTAATTGCCCATTATTCTCACTAATGTGAAATTGTTAATTTGGACCCTTGAATATTTTACTCACTTGAATCCTAACCAGGGGTCTTCAAGATGGAAGGACTGTGCAGAGCCTTGCTTCCCAACGCACCCTTCGGGATCTCTTCCGATGCCTGAATGGTTCTTCCTCGAGTTGCTTACACTGAGAAGAGGGGTCCAGGCTGTGAAGTCTTCCAACATCTCCCACTACAAAGATGGCACTGCTGAAAGTCAAATTCAATCAGAAGAAACGGGTAAAACTAGCGCAGGGACTATGGCTCATGAACTGGTTTTCGGTGTTTGCTGGAATCCTTGTTTTTAGCATGGGATTGTTCCTCAAAATTGAGCTCCGGAAGCGAAGCGAAGTGATGGACAATTCTGAAAGCCACTTTGTGCCCAATTCTTTGATATTGATGGGTATATTATCCTGCGCCTTCAATGGTTTTGCTGGAAAAATTTGTTATGATTCTCTGGATCCCGCTAAATTTGCCAAGTGGAAGCCTTTGCTGAAACCTTACCTGGCTCTGTGCTGCGTCTTTAACATGCTCCTTTTCTTCGTGGCTCTGATTTGCTTTCTCATGCGGGGCTCCCTGGAGAGCACCCTGGCCCAGGGGCTGAAGAACGGCATGAAGTTCTACCGGGACACGGACACCCCCGGAAGGTGCTTCATGAAGAAGACCATCGACATGCTCCAGATTGAGTTCAAGTGCTGTGGCAACAACGGCTACAAAGATTGGTTCGAAATCCAGTGGATCAGCAACAGATATCTGGACTTCAGCTCCAAAGAAGTGAAAGAGTAAGTGACTCGGTGGGGTTTGTATCACGTAGTATCGATGTTTGGTCAGTGCTGGCCTCAAGCGCCAACAGGAGCTGACTGGAAGGGGGTCTGTGTAAAATGGGATCTTGTGTAGTAAATTGTCCCAAATGACCAGCTGGATTGCTTCCTCCCTTGACAAATTCCTCCAAAGTCATCCAGAACATAAAATAAAAAGCACCAAACTACAGTTCCCGCTCTTACTCAGTGTGATATAGACAGGCTAAATAGTTTTTGCTGTCTTTTACTGCTTTATAAACCCATTACCTTGAGCCACGCTCCCAAAATCAACAGGAAAGTATCAGAACTTTGCTAATCCTTAAGCAGATGTCAATGTGATTGATAAATTTCCTAAAAAAAGAATTCCCTGGAGATATACTGTTGATACCACTTTTAAAACTCCACTCAGATATTGGCAGCTAATCATGGATGGAAATAAATAGAGGGAAAAACACTTTGCCAATAACTCATGTCTTTTAGATCCTTAAGATTTAGAATTTTATTTTTATATTCACTGAATGGACTGCTTCAGTGCTGTGATAATACTGAGCATCAATTGATGTTCCTAGCTTTTCACAGTGGTCATTGTAGCCATATGTATTTTCAGGTCTGTCCTGTGCCTAATTTTTTAAAAACTCACATGAAAGCAGCACTAGTTTATGTACAAACCAGATCAGGTTGTTGACCAGAAACACCTTAATGGCTTTGATGTCAGTGCCCAAAGAGGCAGTAATCCTAAAATCAGGTTAGGTGCAGTAAGCTCAAGCAGAAAATAAGCATGAGAACAAAATGAACTTTTGAAATTAAAAAAGTAGCATTAGGCATAAATACCCACAACCTTTTAAAAAATTAAGCACCAGGGAAAGAAATGGTTATTCTGGGTTCTTTGGGAACATCATTCATTAACATTTATGTCTGTGGTTGCATAATGGGTCCTGTAAACTGGAAGCAATCTGCCTTTTAAATATACTGCCTGTATTAAAAATGTCTGAAGTAATTTTGAAAAAAATCTTTGTGTATCTCTTGGGATCCCTGCCTGACTGTGTAAATGATATTTATCTTGTGTGTCTCTCTGTGTGTTCCTTTGACTTGTTGGGTGGTCTGGTTGTTTTTGCAGTTCTGAATGAGGACTTTCTTTCGTGAAAACTGTTACAGATTTAACCCATTGCACTGCAGGGTGTTATAACAAATACATTCACTATTGAATAAGGGGATGTTCCCATTGCAAAGGTATGCCCATGGGTATAAATAACTACTTGAAAAAACCTCGCCAGCATTATATGGAGATTTGAGAGCTGTAGCTTAATCCAGCAGCAGTAGAAGGGCAAGGCACAGAGGGAAAACAGGGTTATACTGTCCTTAATAACTCATGCCTTGTTTGGGACTGAGACTCAAGGTAATTTCTTTGTACTACTGAGGCAGGAACTAGGGCATTAAAAATCTACAACTGGGTTTTAGTGAGTTCAAGGTTTGTACTATGTGGTGGTGCACAATCTCTGCTCCCATTTCTGGGATAGTGTGGGATAGTCTGGCCCCTTTGAAGCCAATAGTAAATTTCTCCTTAGTTCCTAGGAAGGTGGGAGTCTGTCCCCCACAGTGGGATTTTTCTATTATTTGTAGAGCAAGGGCCTGATCCAATATCCAATCTCCCTGAAACTCGTGGAGCATTTACACATGAATGGGAATTAGACCAAATCCAGAGAACACTTTACATTTAGAGAGAAAACCTCAGCTGCATTTGCCCTTTAGATATATTTAGGTCATGATTGCAAAGTGGAATTTCCCTTCACCAGGTTGTTGGAATCACTTCTCTCTCTATGACACAATTTTAAAATATCCATATAGAAAGCTACAATGGACACTCAGATTTTTTTCACCTCTCTACACCACTGGGACTCTCCATTCTGTGATTTTCTAAGCAAAATGGCCTGTTTTAAAACTGCAGTCCTTTTATTATAGTCTTTCTGCAGAGTCAGTGGAACTATTTGCCTTCCAAGTTATCTTGCATCTAAACATCTCCTAAGACATCAGGCTAAATGACTGTTAACAGAGAACAACCACAGTGTCAGATGAACAATAGTTGGGGAGCTCCTGCAAGGACTTTGGAAATTTTGCAACATCCTGTTGCTGAAGCACATTTCATGTTTTCAATACTGGCTACCTTCCCAAGGCAAGAATAAATGCACAACCCCTCCCTGGAGATATTATCATCAAAAAGAAGCTATTAGGTTTGCTGGATCAATAGATATAGTGGGTTCCAAGGCTGTTCTGGGTTCTTTTCCAAGCTCAGGTCAGCTCCAGCACCACTCTTCCATCCTAACTATGCTGTGCTCACTCTTTTCTGACTGACCCTTTTGAATTCCCTCCACCATTGGCTTTTATTAAAAATTAATTTCTTTGAAGAAGTGACCCAAGGGCGTGCATTTCCACCAGGAGGAGTTAATTACAGACTCAGTGTAGCCTTGAGATAGAAAAGGAGAGAAAGGACAGAGAGAGAGGACGCCCTGGACAAACACTGCTATGTGAATAAGGGGACAGTGAAAAGGCATGGTGGAAAATCCTCCTTGCCTTTGCTTTCTGTTCTCGTGCAGATTTGCTCCTGGATATCTGTGCGTGTGTGTCTGTGTGTATGTCTGTGTCTGTGTGTGTGTGTCTGTGTGTCTGTGTGTGTGTGTGTCTGTGTGCATGTCTGTGTCTGTGTGTGTGTGTGTCTGTGTGTATGTCTGTGTGTGTGTCTGTGTGCATGTCTGTGTCTGTGTGTATGTGTCTGTGTGTATGTCTGTGTGTGTGTCTGTGTGCATGTCTGTGTCTGTGTGTGTGCATTCACGCTCCGTTCTGCCCTTGCCTGTAGCCGGATCAAAAGCAACGTGGACGGGAGGTACCTGGTGGACGGAGTCCCCTTCAGCTGCTGCAACCCCAGCTCCCCCAGGCCCTGCATCCAGTACCAGGTTACCAACAACTCTGCCCACTACAGCTACGACTACCAAACCGAGGAGCTCAACCTGTGGCGCCGCGGCTGCCGGGAAGCGCTGCTCAGCTACTACAGCAGCATGATGAGCTCCATGGGCGCCGTCATCCTCCTTGTCTGGCTCTTCGAGGTAACCCTTCCCCTCAGACACACTGTAGTCAACTGCTGGCTCTGCAGCAGCAGGGGGGTTTTCTGAGTGAAAATCAAATCTGGTTAAAATAAATTTCCCCATTGTTTGGCTGAGAAAATATCTGATAGCTGAGTAAGGGCTGAAAGGTCCCAGGCTGGAAACAGAGGTGGATGTGGGATCAGACCCCTCTTAGCAGGAGCCAGAGCCTCGAGTATCCCACAGCAAGAAGGGGGAAAAGGGAGTGATTTTCTGTCCAAGGCAAGGTGCTGAGCAGGGAAGAGAGTGCAAGAGCTCTGCTGTCCAGGTGCATTAATTTTACGTGTCACCATTTGTGAGGAACGAGAAATAAAAAAAAGCAGCACATCAGAAAGATGTGACAGTAATTAGTGGGACAGAAAATGCAGTTAAAGGGTTTACACCCTGAACAAAACAAGGCTTTAAGCCACACACAGTGGAATGATTTCAAGGCAGCTTGTGGACCTTCATCAGCTCCACCAAAGCATTTGGTCAGAAAAAGTGGTTTAGGTGGAGCAAGTGGATTAAATTCATTTTATTCTACTTCCCAAAACATGACGCAAACGCAAACAGGTGCCAGCACTGCCTAGACCAGGTGTCTGTGGGCACCATAACCCAAAGTGCAGCTTGGCTGATAAAATACTGTTCATCCAATGCAATGAATCCCCTGCCTCTGGGAGATGGCCAGTTCTCTAGCCAGGGTGTTTAATCAACACTAATGCCCAGGGAGCGTGGGCTGGCAGCGGCACGAGGGCTGGAGCGTGAGGTGCTGGATGTGGAGATCAGGCAGGACCTGCTGGTAAAGGGAAGGGTGCAGCTCCCTGGGGTGCAGCAGATCTTTTCCTGTCCTTGGAATGGCTGCTGCACATGGCATTGCCTATTTTAAATGATTCAGCTGCCTTTTTAAAAATTTAGATACATGCAAATTAAAAAAAGATGAGTTACATTTTGATACAAGCACTGGCCTACAGCCTTCCAGGAATGAAGATGCTTTTTAGAAAATAAACACCTACCTAAATCTGTGAACTGAAAAAAAATCATGAAGTTACTCCATGTTGCGTTGTTTTAAAAATAACTGCTCCAAACTGCAAAGAAATGTATTACCTCTTTGCACTGTTATCCTGCTAAGAAAAGAAAGAGAAGGTCTTTATTTTAGCCCAGATTCAAGTGCAGAGCTCTTGAAGAGAGGGGAATTTCAACTGTGTTCAAAAGTCAAAGAAATTCAAAAACTCAGGGGAAAAATGCACAAAAATACCAATGCCAGCTGCAAAAAATCATGACTGGGAATCTGTAACAAACCTCTGCTAACTTGCAAGAGATTAATGACAGTGATGTGTTAACATTAATAGCAGCGATAAAAATGCAGTATTTTATGCCTAACTCTTCAAAGTACACCTGGGTATTTTTTCAGCCTGTGGCATAATGAGAAATAAGATCTTCTCTTCTTTTCTTTGTCTTTTTCAAAATTGAAGTTGAGACTTTTTTTCAGGCAATCCGAGGACTTTTAGGGCAAAACTTGAAACAACACGATCCGGGGTTACAATAACTTGCCCTCCTGAGTATTTATTACTTGCATGATATTCTACCGTAAAGGGACCAGATTTGGGTTTGAAATTCCCTTTGAAGGGAGGAAGCAAAGCAGGAAACTGACATTAATTTAGTCTCCCTTGAAATATAACAACTTCCTTTAAATTCCAGTCAGGATAGGAAACAATTTTATGCTGAGTAGGAGGGCAGCAGAGGTTCCAGCTCCTGGCCAAGGTAAGTGTGGGTCTGAGCAGGGTGAGCCCAGGGGCAGTGGTTGTGCTGGCTCTGTGCTCCTCATTTCCCCTTTGACTGACTTCTGGGAAGGCACAGGAAAGTGCAAAAGCAAAATCCTGGGCTGCTTTACTCCTGCAGCCACCGTGGACTCAACCCAGGGGCTTCTCCAACAAAGCCCTTCTGGGGGCCGTGGACAACTCTGCCAGCTGGGTTGCTGGAACTGGGGCATGGGAAGGGGGAGAGAACATGGAGAGGAAATACAAATCACAGCTGTTATTCTGAGCTGTAGGAAAAGGCAACATGCCAAACAGGCTCAGGGACCTCAGGGAAGGCCATTTCTGTTTCACCTTTCTATACTAGGCACAAGGAAGGATGAACCTGTATTTTGAAACATCAAAACTTCTGTTTGAAAAGAATGCTAATATCTGGAAGCTGCTTTTCCTAACAAAAGCTGTAGGCTTCCCATGTGTGACAAGCAGTCATGAGGACGACAAAAAAAGATCACACCCTGCTCTGGCTAAGCCGCCTTGGGCTAAACCCTGGCAAGCAGATGGGCTTCGCTGCAGAAGGTCAACAAGAGCAAGCCTGGATGTCTTCTTGACCTGCCTCAGCCAGCAAAGGGGAAATGAGGGGTTCAAGGGTGCCCTGAATAAGGCATTTCAAAAGGAATAGAGAGCTGAGGCTGGTTCCTGAGATGCCTCAGGTCCTCCACTTGTGCAAACATGTGGATCTCAATAGGTCACAGCCGCCACAGCAGCCAAGACCCTGGGATTCACCTCCCATGTGCCACAGACCAGGCCCAGGCTGAGCTCCAGGAGAGCACTGAGACATTCAGAGGAGGCACGCTGCATGTCCTGTGTTGGAGAGCAAACTCTGATGCAGTTACAGTAGGAGTGAACCCTGGAGATCTCCAAAACCAGCCCACAGGCAGAAGGGACCCTCCAGAAGGACACAGTTTGCTCTGTTGGCCCAGCTGGAGAGGCTGAGCGTGCAGAGGGGCAGGGGATCCGCCAGCCCAGCCCCTGCAGCCCTAGCCCTAGAGAAACACTGTGGCCATGTTCTTCCTGGCACTTTAAATCTGCTGTAAAGGGACAAGAGTTTCCATGACAGGGAAATCATCCCTCAGCAAGACAGGCCTCACTCCAGGGCTCTGACCCCTCAGCCTTCTGTGCTGGGTTGTGGTTAAGCTCAAACCTACAACTCACAGACTGGTTAAGGCTGGAGGTTTAGCTGTGGGAAGAAAGATCACATTCCTCAGCCTGCTGGCAATTACTCCTCTAATGCAGCCAAGGTTACCATTTTCCCACTTTGCCACCAGGGCACACATTGTTGGCTCAGGGACAGCTTGGTGGCACCCAGAGCCCCAGGGCCCTTTGCTGCCAAGCTGCTGTCAGCCAGTCACCCCCAGCACATACTGGTGCATGGGGTTATGCCTTCCCTGGTGCAAGACTTCAGCTAAACTGGGGTTCCCAGACTCTCTGCAATCAAATAGGAGAGAGGCTAATTTACCAGACACTTGTCTCAAACTTCCTGGGCTCTCTTCTCATCTGGCAGAGAGGGCAGGCTCAGATCAGTGGAGGTGACAAGTAGACAGAGATTTTGCATTGCTTTTAAGGAATCTCAGCTTCAGGGACTCGAAATCTTGCTTAGAAAGGTTTTTAAGAAAACAAAGTCTTAAACTGAGAGAAAATGTCACAAAATCTCTTCCAAGGACAGGTCAGATGATCAGTGCTGCACAAGCACCTTCCTTTTTAAAAGCATGATAATATTTAGTGACCTACGGCCATCCAGGAAGCCAGTCCATCTACTTTGGCTGTCAAATAGTGGCACTTGGCAAGTCAATCACAAAACAAAGCTCCTGTTGACATGCAACAAGGCAGCACAAGTAGAGAGCAACGTGGAGGCCATTTCCTGCACCCAACCCTGTTAATCTGCACTTGCAACAGCCTTTGATTTCAAAGATATCAGCCCCATGAGTGAGAGCAGCAAAACTGGGACTCAGAGTGGAAGGAAGATGTCAAAGGCTTTAAATCCCAAGACTGACATGATGGGATTTGTCACTTGTTGTGACTTTTATAGAATAGTGCTCTAACTGATTTAAGTCGTCATATTATGGGCTAGATGAGACTATTGCCAGACTCAGAGCCACTAGAAACTTCCTTAGTGACCAAAGTGTGGCTAGTCATACATTCCCGTGTTAAGCAATATGAACATTTGCCTTTGGATATGGAAGCATTGGATGAAATTTGTTTGTTTGACCAATGTTTTTCCCTTTCTGATTTTGAGTGAAGGCAGAGAAATGCAAACATCTGCAAAGGCTGAGAGTAGACAAGTGTAGCTTTAGTCTTCCAAGAGCTTGGAGACACTGATCATATACAAGTAGGATGACCACAGCAGACAGGCTGATGGATGGTCCATGGAAGCACACGCTTGGGCAGTGCCTTGAGCCCAAAAGCCAGATGTGAATTCTGCCACTGGTCTTGCCATGTGGCTGAATCCCAACCCCAAATCTGCCAGCCTCTTCAGCCATCAGGGCTGAGGAGGATCAGAAGTAATCAGTTCCTTGGGAAATTGGATAGTGTGACAGAGGCATTGTACTTCCCTTAGGGAACAAGTCCTGTGAGGTCCTGACAGCAGTAGGTGTTCTCCATCTGAGCTTTACCCAGCACATGAAGGACCAAACCAATCCTACTGCTGCCCCATCCCAACCACCAGCCCCACCATGTCAGCAGGCTGCCTCTTCTGGGAGCTGCTCTTCTGTCCTTCTCTACTTCACTCATCAATCACTTTCTTCACAAGCACCACAGGGGAGAGGTCAGATTGTTCTGAACGGTGTTAGAAGGCAGGAGACTGGCTAAAAACACACTTTCTCTCTGGAGGCAGGTGCAGGGTGTTGCCAGCGTCAGCAGGGTTACACAGTTCAGTAGAAAATGTCTCAGTCAGGACTGCTGGGACTAGATAATATTTAATCAGAAATATAAAGTTTGTTTCAGGTGGAACCAGGGAAGGATCACCCACTGCCTTGGTTTCCTTATTTGCACATACCTATGTTAAAACAAGAGACAAACTAATGGCTCAAATCCTAACTCTGCTCCATTCTGCAGAGACACTAATTCATTAATATCTCCTTGATCAGCTTAATATACTCACCAAACATATTAAGGTCAATGCAAAGCCAAAATATTTAGCTAAAACTGAGTGGGTGGTGGCCAAGGACAGTGCTGCACATCCAAACTGCCTTGTGGACACCCAGTGCACAGCAGCCAGGGATGCATTAAAGCCTCCTGGGAAGGCACCAACACTGATTGGGCTCGTGGAGAGGCCCCTTGGGCACACGGCCCCTGGGAGCAGCAGCCCAGGCTGCCTACAGCACAGGGCACAGGGAGGGTGGGATGGCAGCAGCCCAGGGTGCCCAGAGCAGGCACAGGGCACAGGGTGGGATGGCAGCAGCCCAGGGTGCCCAGAGCAGGCACGGGGCACAGGGTGGGATGGAGTGTCCAGGTCTGGCTGACGCTCTCTGCCTCTCCCGTTGCCCGGCACAGATGTCGGTGATGGTTGGCCTGCGCCTCCTGCACACCTCCCTGGAAAGCATTGCCAATCCTGAAGACCCCGAATGCGAGAGTGAAGGGTGGGTCCTGGAGAACAGCCTGAAGGACACTTTCAAATCAGCGCTGGAGAACTTGAAAAAGCTGGGTAAGTTCAACCAGGTGGAAGCAGGAGCCGAAGGGGCCGAAGGAGAGGAAGGCGGGAAGACGCCAGCCATCACAACAGTCAGCTGAGCTGCTCACTGAGTTGGACTTTTTCTCAGAGAAAAATAACACAAACTGAGAATTGTGAATATATCTACATTTTAAAAGCTATGTATCAACCACCAGAATACACATTTCTACGTACGTTCGCTTTTGTACATGGGAGCATACAACATAGTGCACCTTGGGGTAAAACACTTATCCACAAAGTGAGTACACCATATCCATATCCTTTTGGGAATATGACCCCAACTAGGACTTGTAATATTCACATGTTCCCTTATCAGAGACAGTTAGTTTAAGAAAAAAAAAAAAATTAAAAAAAAGATTGCTGGCATCACACGGCGATCCATTCCATCTTATTTTGAAATTAAAAGTGGAATTTGAAAAGTTAAATTTTTTTTTTTTTTTTTGCTCAAGTTGTTTTATCAGCATACTTTCTGTACTTCAGCTTCTAAGGACAAACAGATTGGGTTTCTGGAGAGTAACACGATAGAATTCAAAGAAAGAAGGATTTCCAGAATTGTATATAACTTAGCATACAGGTATTTTGACAAACCTCTCATATGTGATTTTTGTTAATGTGCTAAGCAATGGTATTTTCTGCTGTATTTTTAAGACATACATAGAACAAGATGCAAACTTATGCTGAGAATTTATGTACTAAGCAAAAATTGTAATTTAATGAAGCAGCCAAGCATCATAAAAACAACATTGAGGTAAGATTGAGGGGGGTTATTTCTCAGGGGTTTTTGCAGGCTGTGTATCATGAATGTATGTGTTGTAGACTTATGCTTCACCTTGTATTTAAATTCTTTGCAGAAGCTTAGAAGATTCATCTTTTAGTGGGTGGAATCCAGGCTATGAGCATGTGCCAGTTATGGTTACTCTGGACATTTTACAGAGTATGTAATCTCATAACTTGCTCCAGAATATTCAAGCCCAACTATTTTTAAGGCAAGAAAAAGACAAACCCAAACCCAGACCCAAATCCAGGCCAGTTAGAACTCATACTTTAAATGTTTTCCAGGAGCCTAGAAAGTGGATGCCACTCATCCACAAGTACATCAAGCCTCAGCCTTTCAGGCCAGGGAAAACTGAGTTTAAATCAATCCCCAATGTGCAAATTTTACTTTATCAATGATGGAGTACTCCTCATTATATCTTTTAAATCAGAGGGAAGGCACATTTTGCACATGCTGCATCTCTCCAAACATAATGTCATAGCTGGAGGATCCTGTTCTCAAGTTGGAATAAACCATGGAAAGAGTTTGCTGTGGCATGCAGCCTCTAACAAGGGAACAGAGCATCATCTTGAGTTTATTTTGCCAGATAATTTCAGGTAAAGGGAAGGAAACCTGAGAGAACAAGCCCCAGCCCCCTGCACCAAGGATTGCAGACACCTCAGTCCCTCCCTGCAAGCCATGCACCAGGCTTACTTTTACCCTGGCTGTGCAAACTCTCTACTTCTCAGGGTATACCAGGGAGAGGTTTCTGGTGGGTCCCTTCTCCCTGGCTGGTGGCCAGCCCTCAAAGGGAGCAGCGTCTGCAGCTGTGTCACCACTGCACAGCCCCCTGGCTTTCATTCTTAATCACTTGTGCACTTGCCCCAGCAGCACTCAGCTCCTCCAGCTCCTGCCCCAATTCCCTCTAGGATGGACAGATCAGTTCAAGGCAGGACAAGTAGGATGCATCGTGCCGTAGTTTCCATCTCAGTGCCCAGGCTGTTTCAAGCCACCTGCACGCAAGGCTTGATTTTGACAGGTGTCTGTGGTGTCCTTTCACCTTCTCAAAGCTGGTCAAAGCTTTCTGCTTTAGTTATGGTCATGAATTTAGTTTCAATAATGAATTTAAAAGTCACTCTCTTCTTCTGTGCATAAGACTAGGACAAGGGCACTGACAAAAGGCCAACTTGCTACTCACCACAGCCTATCGTCTCTTGCTCTGCTGAGGGACAGAACTGAACCAGCCAGAGCAGCTCCTCCCTGCTCAGCAGGATGCCCCTGGGGCCAGCTGCCCCTCTCAGCTGGCCACTAGAGAAGAGCAGGATTGTGGATGGCACACAGTGTGGCCACATGTACCACAGAAGAGCTTTTCAGAGGAGTCTCATGTGGATAGGAGCTGCGATACAAGGATTAATTACAGTCTCTCCTTGGGAGGCTTCAGCGAGCTGTGATCTATACCAGTTATTTGACTAGACTGACTTTTCAAAGAGATCTAGATTTATTGCTGCCCTAGAAATCTGGCTTAGGCCACTAATTTAGACAGGACCCTCCAATTATTCATGGTCTCTGTTTTTTATCAGGTTATTGCTAAAACAACATAACAAATTTTCAAGCCATTCTTTCAATGTCACACTGGAGAAGCCAGTTCCCAGAGCAATGGTATCAGGCAGGTAAAGAGACCATCTGAGACAGGTTTATGAAGAACAGTACTGGAACCAGGGAACAAAGAGTATTTGGGCTAATGCTGTCTAAATAAAGCCTCCTGGGTTGATGAAGATCTTTGTGACATCTTATGATTACCACAAGATTGTAATATGACTGCTTTGTACAATATTACATGTAATATATCACTTGTCCAATCTTACACATACTTACTTGTGATACTGCAAATGCTGTTCTAGAGAAAGATATTTCTGCTGACTGCAAATGTAAATTTAGGTATTAAAATGTTATTGCAAGTAAAGATCTCTTTAAAAAAATGTTTAAATATATACAATTTAATACAGATTTCTTTAATTTGCATTACTGCTGACTTTTTCCTTCTGATTCCATTTTCTGGATCTGTTTTACGTGTTCCTATATGTGGGAAGGTTTTCCCCCCCTTTACATAATGCTCTGAGAGAAAGCAAATCTTCCTCTTTTCACAGCTAAGCTCAGGATGTGCAAGCAGACCCCTAAATCACCTGCTTCTTACTAGAAACAAAATATGCTGTGCTATTTTAATAGCATCCTCTAGTAGTACATAGGAATTAAAACATCTTCACAGCCATGAATGTGATGTTCTGGTCATGCTGAACCAGTGAAACCACTGGCATCCCCAGGGTCTTTGACAATCAGCTGGGTTTATAACCCCTTTTTCTCCCTCTGTTTAAATCTAACTTGCAATGGACATTCAAAAGAACATTGTTCTTATTTTAAATTTAAGTCTAAAGCTCACAAAGTCAAATCTCCCTGCAGCAATCCGACGACTTCCAGAGCCGTGCCCTGATTTTCAAACTAATAAACTTCAGAAGGATGTGAACTTAATTCATGCAAACCAGGCCACTTCTTTTTAGGTACCTCCATATGGATTAGTAGCTTAAATCCAAGTACCCAGATCTCAGAGTCAGCCCAAGGCCTTGAAGTGTCGACTCTGAAGAAATAGCAGTTTTAAGAGAATGACAAAAAGTACATTATTTTACCAATGACATTTATTTGAAGGGACATAGAACATTGACTAAAGTGCTTTAAAGGAGGAAATATAAACAGCTTCCTTAAAGCTATTAGTTCCTAAGTAGCCTTAATACAATTGATAAGATTAGCCTCCATGCATTACATGGGCTTGGGCATTTGGTAATAGCCCACAAACACAAGTGTGCAGCTTACCAAAGAGCATGGGAATGCTATATTGGGCTCACAGGCACCACGGGCCTCCTAGCTGATGGGCTGGGAAGATTTTCAAGGCTGATATAAAGAAAACAAAGCAAAACAGTTCCTGATTTACACACAATTTGCTTGTTTCATGAAAGAAGCCAACGCTGTTCTTAGCATAATCAATGGAAAAAGGGGACGGATCACAAATGCTTATTAAAAAAAAAAAAAAGAAAGAGCATTATTAGAGATTAGTTAATTAAGAGATAAGGCCAGAAAAATAGAATGGAGCCATGTGATAAAAGCCCCCTGTGGGGAAGGCACAGGCTTAGGCAAATTTATTTCTGGCAACAGTAATGCAGCTATCTCAAATCTGAAGCCGTGCCTACATGGAACATTTTCTGATTTATATCAGACCTATAGTGTTCAGTGACCGACTGAAACACTGAAATAGTAAAACACCTATCTCAAACAGCTCTCACCTGCATTTGATCCTCCCATGTAATTTCATAGGTATTTCTGAATCTGAATCCAAAGCACAGCTGTGAGGTGGGACAGCCGGAGGAAACCCTGGCCTGGAGCTCAGCTCTGTAGACTCTCCATCACAGTCTCTGCAGCACCCTGCCCTGGGGACGCCTCTTTTTGCAGTTCCTCCTTAACATTTGGGAGGGCTCCACAGAGGAAGGCTGAGCAGGATTCCCACCTCTCATCCCACCAGCTCCCCACAAAGCACATGCAAACTACTCCTGCCTGATTGTTTCTACAAAGAGCTGAGTCCATAAACCACGAGGAAGTACATTTCCAGTTTGTTCTCAAAGCTCTCCAGAGCAAAGGGTGGTGCAGGAATCAGAGGAACCAGTCAAATAAGGAAACCAGGACCAAAGGGCAGGTCTGCAGCCTGCCACCAGACTGATGCACACGCTCTGCACCAGGCAACCAAGCACCACATCCCTGGGCAAAACAGGGTCGAGCATTGCAAAGCACAAGTGAGGAGACTTGGGCACATGGAACTTGGAAAGGCCCAACTGCAGCTGGAGGGTGATGAAAGAAAGAGAGCAAAGCACTAAATTTCAGGCATACAATTCCCCACAATGACTCCCTTGGTAATAGGGTGAAAATGTTTAGTTCTTGAAAAAACACCCCACAGAGGTCACTTTGAAGTCTGTGATGATGCAGAATTTAACAGCAGCACCAAAGACATGCTGTCCTTCCCAGCTGGACATGCACAGAGCCCTCACTCCAGCCAGGCAGCAATGTCAGGATACCCAGGCTGGAAGGAGACTCTGGCTGTGTTCATCAGTTCCAGGGCACACACAGTCCCCAAACACAAAGTTTTCCTCTTGCAAATCACTTCCTGCCTTTCCAGCCACCCAATAACCAGTCCAGAGGTGGCACAGCTCTGCCTTAGACAGATGGGTGTGAGTTTTCCCATTTACACACGTTTTCTCCAGCACAAACAACAGGCTAAGGTTAAAAATGACAAAAACACAGTGAGGACATATCAACAAGGACAAGGTGAATTCACAACTTTGTATGAATTAATCTTTCATTAATTACATAAATTAATCAAGAGCATAAGTAAAATTGATTCTGTAATGTTGCTGCTGGCATAATTTAAGTAAATTCTGACAGCATTTCTTGTTTTCACCCCAGAATGTTAAACGTAATTAGGACTTAAAATTCAAATTTATTCTCTACTTCTCCATGTTGTTTTTATTATTTTAGCATATTTTAGATTATTTTTGAGATTAGGTAATATTAAAAATTGCTCAAATGCACTTCAGGAAACATTTTATTCAGGGAAAAACTTGCAGTGGTATGTCTAGATTTCAAATAATTACTACCACACCGTATCCCTGACTCCAGTGGGAGAAAACAACGTTCTGTCCTCTCCCTCTTTGCAAGGTGGCACTCGAGCAGGAGTGCTGCTTACACAGGTAGACATTCCCAGTGCCACACACCCTCCTCAAACACTTCTCAGCCAGGTCCAGGTCTCTGCCACTGGTGAAGGCTTACAAGTAGATCCCAAATCACTGAGAGCAGGATTCAACCCCTTCCTTGTCTCACCACAGCCACTGCTGCAGCAGCCTTGGAAACCACGTGCACCTCAGCAGCCATGCCTGGAGCAGGGTGAGCACCCTAAGCACCCAACTGTGCTCCAGGACAGTGAAGAAACCTTAGTTTTGCCATCCTAAATGGATGTAACACCTTAAAATGCCTGGATAACTGCTCTTCCACATCTGCCCAACGATTTGAAATGCTGCCCACACAGAAATGTTTGTCTGACACATGTTGGCATTAGAAGCAGTTACCCCCAGCCTCCCAGCTGAACACTCCGTACTACTGCATGCTCCAAGTGACACACATGTTGCTAGTGTAGAGCATTTACCACTCCATTAGGAAAAAAAAAAAAAAAAACTCAAAATTCCTTGTTTTCAGCTCCATCCTGTTCAAGCTGACAGACTGGATCTTACAAGACTGCATTACAAAGTAGTACACAGAAAAAAAAACCCACAAAGTTCTTTGTTTCAGAGTTCATGCCATGCTCCAAGCTTTCAGCTATTAGAGCACTTTATGAATTACCAAAACCTGACCTGGAAGGAATTATTACACACAGATGAGATGCCTGACTAGCTCAACAGCATTAAGTAGATGCTTAGCAATTACTGCAGATTTTTTTTCTTCTTCTAGTGTATTTGTTGCTAAATTGCACATTCATTCCAGGACTCTGATAAAATCGCTGCAAAAATACTCCAAGGCTTCTTGGAGCTTGACGGGGAGCAAAGAGCACCTTCCTAATGCAGGCATCTCTAGTTAGAGGACACCAGTGAATTACATCAGTGAACACATTGCTGATCCCCTCGCCCTCGTTATTTTTATATAATCTTCTCTCCTATTCATTAACACACTTTACCATCCTCCACACTTAAGAGTACTGCAAGTACAGAAATACATTTCACACGTTGTTCCTCAAATACATGGTTGATTTCAAATCAACACTCAGGTTTTTTAAGTCACTAAAATATTCCGCAGTGGTCTGCACAGACACCATCCCTAACCTGAGCTCAGCTGTCCCACCCTGCCCAGGGCTCTCTACCCAGTCTGGCTTTCCTTCCAGGATCCCACGCAAAGGACAAGCTGGAAAACTTACCACCTCCAAGCTCACGCTGTCTGAAAAGAGACTGTGAAAATATATATTCACAAACTGATGAAAAAGTAACATTTAATCATTGCTGTCATGGAGACGAAGATCAGTACTTGCCATTTCGTAGCTCCTACACCTGGCGCACTGCGAAACTCCTCATACTCTCCCTCTTCTTTTCTCCTCCAAGAGAGGAGTGCTTGACAAATCTCTCCATCAAAGATGTAAGATTTGGGCATCTAATGTTTGCATGCCAGGAGAGGGGGAAAGGTGGCAGAAGAGCAGGAAAAAAAAAAAGAGGATGAATATGCAAAAGACTCAAGATAAAAATATGCAAAGTGGTTTTTATCTGTGGAACAAAGATTTGTAGAAGAAATGTTAAAACTGCCACGAATGAAGTATGAATAGAAACGTACATGTATGAAACAGCAGAAGAAATAACTGAGCAAGCCTTTAAAGAGCAGCATGTATGGATAACAAGGGATGTGACTGACAGCAATAAAGTGGGAAGATGCTGAGAAATGTGTTGTTTCCACCCAGCCCAGGAAGCTTGAGCTCCAAATGGCCGTGGTACAGTCGCCTTCTCAGCAGCAGACCTGTGCTTTGGCAATGAGAGGGAGAGTGTGTGCTGTGTGCCATTCCTCTTCACATTATTATGTACCAGCCAAGGCACCCCAAACAGGAAAAGACAACAGGCAGCCCTACTTGAGATTTAGGACAGGTGAAGCAGGATACTGAGGCAAAACACAGCCCCACAGGTCCTGCTGAATCCCAAAGAATATAGAAGACATTTCCAAAAGCCATCCCTCCTGTCCTCTGTAGCACCTAGACCTGGCAGACTGCTTGGACACAAACACCCCTTGGTGTGGGTGGTGTGTGGAGGTGGCTACAGTGAACATCAACAAGAGAAATCACCAAGCCCTTCCATAGTGTCTCAAGCTGAAGTGAGAGGATGTTTTCATACTGAGCTTTCATAAATAAATACATCATAAATACTCAGCTACTTCTCAGGGCCAGCTGGTGACAAGGGGCACTGAGCAGCATCAAAACACTCCCGACACGAGCAGAGGGGTACAAGGCATGCCCAACGTGTGGTAATCACAGGGCTCTGCTTTGTGAAAACCTGAACTATTTTACTGCAGCTTATATTCCTCTATCAGCCTGTAACACATTTAACTAACACACGTTGACCAGTATAAGGTGACAAACAGTATTATGAACAAAACTAGCTCAATGCTGTTGCATAAAAGTCACACCTGAATTAGCCATTAGAGAGCTGATTCTCCCAGAACAGAACTAAGAATCACTCTCTCTCCTCACCCTTAGCTTTGGAATAAAATAGAAAATTAAAGCCCTTCTTCCCCTTACTGGAAATAGCTGCTCAACTGTCTGAAAAGCACAGCCCTGTGGGACTTTCAGTCAAGCCTCTGAGAGTTTTCCAGCGGATGAATTTCCAGAACCTGGTCTGAGGGAAAGCACTGACAGATGGAGAGCCTCAGCCAAAACTGGTATCCCCAAGTTCTTCCCTGTCCCTGACCCAACAGCTCAAACTTTCACAACAGCTCAATACCCAGACTCCATGGGCACTGTTGGCTGGCAGCAAGGAGAGGCAGGGAGGCTCCAGCTCCTCCTGGCCATGCCTCCAAGCTCCAGAGCTGCCTGTGGTGTGTGCTCTCCCTGCAGTCCCAGCAGGCAAACAGGCAAGTAGTTTTTTACAGTTATCCCAGGCTTACAGTGATGCCCTTCCATCAGTCACTGCCAGTTCTCCAAACCAACAAAAGACACTCCCTCAGGGTAAAGCTCACTCATAACTTGAGCTTATCAGCAACTGGAGATGAAAGTGTGCTATCCATGCATCCATGTGGCTTCCATCAGTCACTAACAGATGGACAGCTTTTGTTCCAACAATACTTATGTACTAAGTTCTTCCTGAGAGATCATTCCCGCATTTGCATGAGCACAGCCCAAAAAGAAACACCAACTCTAATTCCTCCACATTCAAATCCCAAGAGGAAAAAAAAACCAAACCAAGATTTCATGGTAAGAGAGACATTTCCCTAAGGACAACTCGCCTGTAAGACTTCCCATGGCTGCTAAGCAACCTTTGTGTGCCTGTCCCTGAGGAGACATGGAAGCCATTCCACACAGCTTGAAGCAGCTACCCAAAGAAGAGCCAAACTGCAACGTGTTAGCTGTGCATGTACAGGGGTGGCTGGCAGGCTCCCTGGCTTGCACCACTCCTTCAGCACCTGGAAGCAGTTCTGCAAAAGGCAAGCCTGGATAACAACTGAATCCAGTGTTGTTCCCATGATGTCTGTGACCTTCTCCATGCAGAATCCAGAACTCTGGGGCAATCAGCACCATACAGAGTTGAGGAACTGAGCAGCTAATGGCAGAGAAGGAGATGTCTGCCTATGGAAGTTCCTATAATGCCAGTTAAGATATGAAAAGCACTATTCCATTCCCACTGCCATGCAGGACTGATTCAACAAAAGCTAAGCTGATTCCAATACAAAAATACTCAGGTCCCAAGACCCACAGAACCCCACAAAGATGAGCCCAGTATCTCTTGCTATTACCAGAGGTGCCTATTTTTATATATTCTGCTGCTGTAAAACACTTTCTCTGCACAGCAAATGTCTTACTTTAGAAGAACTTTCAATATGATTTCTGACATCCTCATAACCAATCTGGGAAATGTAAACTAGACAGACTGCAAGGTGGACAGAATCTTGGCTGGATTTTCAGGCTCAGAGGGTGGCACTGAATAGTTGGAAGCAAACCAGTTACAAGCAGAATTCCACAGGGGCTGATATTCAAGCCCAAACTGTTTAACACTGTCATATTTGACTTCTATAATCAATATTCCCAACAGCAGACTGGAAATAGAGGGTCACCACTTCCTGCTAGAGGCAATTCCTAGAAAGGAGCAGAGGAGAGTCCAGGGCAGAAGGGAGGCTGATTGAAAACTCAGTTGATCATGACACGACACTATTGTGAAGAGATTTGAGGTGCAACTCCCCTTGTACAATTTAACCTTCCAGAAAGGAAAACAGCTGGGATTTAATGCTGAAGTTGGGTTGAGCATCCAGTTTCTTCTCTACAAATTCAGGCCACAGAGAAAATTTTCATGACAGAACTTCTGAACAGAACACTGTCATTTAACATAAAATAAAATACACTTAACATGAGAAGCCAGGGCTCAAGCTAGACAGCTGGCCAGGGTTCACACTGAATGAGAAAGGACAGAAAAGGGTCTGTGCAGCTGCTCACCCCGTGTCCACTGTCCCAGGAAAAGGAGGGAAATGTATAGTGCAGGAACACACTGAGCCCTTCAAGTCCAGGTTGTTCCCAGTGCTAATAAAGTGGGAAGGCATGAAATTTATTTGCTTAGTGATCAGCACTGAAGACTGATTTGAGGGACATGGGAGGAAGCTGCAGAGAACCAGAGCAGAGCTGAAAATGGAAATAGTCTTGAGAACCCATGAGCACTTCATCTCAGCCAAATTCCCTGTAACAGCACATGAAGTGGTTGGAGAGCTGTGGCAGCACTGGCTCTTGGCACCAGTCAGAAAGCATCAGGGGTTTGTTATCTTGGTTATAGACTTTCAGCAGAGTAAAAGTGAGCCTCCTGTTGCAGACTGGGGGGAGCAAAAAGTGTTACCTTCTAGTATGAACAGAGTAAGTAACATTACTGATGTGCGTCCTTTATAAAATGTAACTTACAATCCCTTAAAAAGATGATTAGACTTTTTGGTAGAGGTCAAGAAAGGTTTAGCTGACTGAAGCAAGTGACACTAATAATATAATCATCTTACACTTATAGCCAGGGAATTGCAGATGTTGCACATCCAGGTATTTCTGTCAGCTTGTGATTAACAAGGGGCACACTTGAAGGAACAAGCTCAGCAAAATTCTAGAAACAACATTTAGAAAGTACTTATTGAACGTTGACATGAAAAGCTCATACTTTATGCCTTCAGCTTTGTTTTGTATTTTGTTATGACAGTTTTGTATCTGGGACTTTTTGTTGGTTTTTTTTCCTTCCCCCACACACATAATATATTCCAGATTGTACACATAATCCATAAATATTAACGTTATAGCCAATTTATTACAGATATTATTTCCCTGATACTGAAACAATGTTATATATAAATATTTCTACATTAATATAAACACATGCAAAACAAATCAGAAAACAGAAGTCTTGAGTAAAGAATGACCAAACTGCAAAAAAAAATCACAAATTGTGTACTTTGCAAGTGTTTGTGGCTGCAGCATCCAACTCTGATCCCAGAGGAAAAACAAAAAATCCTCTTGTCAGTATTTTGGTTTGCACAGAGAAATCTGTCAGAATCATTGATTATCTTTTTAATATTATGATTACAGGAAAAGAGCTTTTCAATGCAGTTACACATTATTTAAAATTGTGGCACACAGCTTAAAAAGCAAAGAATAGTAACATCACCAAAAAAGTGGGATTTCTAAGTACCATGCACAGAAAATTGTTGGTATGTCAACTACCTTAAGAAGGGAAGGGCAAAGATAAAGCATCAAATGTCATTTTCCCCTGCAACTTCTCCATGTTTCTTCCTAAAAAGTGATGGCAATATTTTAATGACCCAATCTATGACAGGTAACAGAGACAAAAGCAGTCTGTACTGATGGTAAGAAAAGGAAACCCACATTGGCCAAGTTTCTTTATTTGATACTTCACATCTTCACTCAATACTATTACTGAATGTTTGAAAAACTGTCCTGTACACCATGAATATACAAAATTTATCTGAAGCATTAAATCTGTAAAAATAGGAACAATTCAGTCAGACCAAGTGTAACTGAAGACCTGGCAGACAGTGAAGGGAATTGTTTATCCGGGCTGAGACGCAGTCAGAAATTAAGACTTAACTAAAAGAACCACAGACTATTAAGGGAACAGAACTATGTAAATTAAGATTTTACTAATTTGTCAGAAGATAGGAGAGGGAAAGGTAATGGATTTTATTTTAAATCAGTAAGCATAATGTGATTTTTAGAGACACCTTGGAGGTCTAATTACATACAACTAGAAAACTCACTGCCTTCAGGCACCCTCATATCAAGTGCAAATCTGTGCAGTTATAGAATATATTTATAAAATATACTATATGCAAACATCTTTACAGAGCTTTAAATCAAGCCAAAAAGTAAATATACTTGATGGGACAACAGGAAAAATGATCAAAAATCAAAAATGTGGGCAGTGTGACTGTGGCTCTGCAAAGCCAGAGGAAACCACTCAGGTTATCTGCAACAAAAAGAAGACAGGATTTGCACCTTAAAAGTTGACTGTTAAGAAAAATGAAGAAAATTATCTTCTGTGCTTCTGAAAATTAACATAAAATTAGCTTTCATGACTTTTACATATTCTTGTTATCTTAAAATAACTTCTAAAGTACAATGTCAATCCTTGAATACCAATAACCAATCACGTAATTGAAAGTGAAAGGGTTTCCCAGCTAAATTCAAATTTAAAAAGACATAATTCTAAGAAGTGCAATGCTCTGGAAAAAGCTTTAAATTAAATTATTTTACTTGTAAAGCTAGTGTTAGGTTTTTTTAGTTAGAAAACAACTGGAAGCAAGAAAGCTGCAAGAGTACAAATGACAAAATCCTTTTTAGATACACCACATGAAAGAGTGAATTACCCACTGATGCAGACAGAAACATCCATTTGCTACATTATTTGCTTCCTTACTTCATTCCATTGCATGTACACACAGCATAAGTATTAAAATGCAGAATAATAAATAAACCGGCTCAGATTACTAGCAAGGGGCAAAACACAATCCAGAATTGTGCTCTATCTAGTTTCTGTTTCAGCAGTCTTTTTCTCTTCAGTTCATGTGAAAAATCATAGTCAGACTTCCAAAAAGAGTCGTTCTTTTTTTTATCAGAAACTTAAGTTCATTTGCCCAGGTTCATAACCCAAGACATTTCTGTGAAGGAAGCACAGTGCAAATTATAGGACTAATAAAATTTGCTTACATAGAAAGAAGTTTACTTGATTAATGTTAATTGGTATCTTTATGAAATACATTGTAAAACAAGGATTAAATAACAGGACTGAGTTTGTTGGGGGTTTTTTCCTTAGACTTTTTTCCTCATCCCTCCTTTGAAAAGCTTACTGAATTACAAAAATCTTTAATAAAGTTCCAGTCTTCAGCAGATAATCATTATAAATGCTGCCAATCAATGCCAACTAGAGTTTGATTTGCTTCTTGTGCATGTCCAATTTCCTCTGTAATACTGTGCTGTTGCCAGAGTTTTTGAATCTTTTTAAATCGTTCTTTGCACAGATGTAAGGGATTCCCACGTCTGAAAAGGAGATAACACTTATCAGGAATGATAAAACACTGCAACTAAGCACAAACACTCATGCGTGACATACTAAGTATTAAATAACCCCATAAAATACTACAACATTTAGATAACCCTTTAACATTATTCTGTTATCAGAGCAAATCAATAGGCATTTGGATGAGTAACCTGCAGCACTACCTTGTCTGGTGCCCCTTCCGTACAGCTCAACAGTTCCCTCCAGCCTCTGGGAACCTCAAATCCAACCCACAGAACTCCAAATGCAGGGTTTTAGCAACCTCTCTGGGTTGAACCAGTTCATATTCTCTGATTTTGGCCAGTTTCAGAAATAGCAAGCATTAACAATATCAAGCCCCTAAATTATCCTCATATAGGAAGCAGAGATAGGAGTTACGACAAAGAACTACCACATTGAATAAAAAAATATCATAGTATTTCCACTTGGTATTAAATTAACATAGGTTATAAAATCAAATGCACTAGATACAAATGAAATTTTCAGCCTTAGTTTCTGGTCAACTTCATAGATGCTAGAAAGATTTAACTTTAGGCAGTTTTCAGGACAACTGTTTTTAATTTGGGGAAGATCATCCATGAAATATTTTTGACCTAAACCCACATATTAACATTAAAACATCTGAAGATACTAGTTGCAGCAGCAATGTCAAAAAATAATGTTACCTATATAATTAAAATGAAAAGATAACATTAAAAGTTATTTTTCCTAATTATAGATAGTTCTATAATTCCTGTCTTTAAAAGACACAGTTTTTAAAATATTTACCTGAGTCCCTGGTCTGTCTCTCCATAGTCATCAAGATAAGGAGGAGGATAAAAACAGCCCTTTGTTTTCCCAGCTAAAAATAGCACCTGACATTCTCGTACTCTGGAGAGAAACAGAGACAAGATTTTTAGGTATTGATTTTTAGGTGAATAATGTCTCATACTTTCATAGACACTGCTTTTCCAGTTCTCACCTACTTTCATTCTGTATAATCTGCACGTACAGATTTTCAAAGGCACATTTTTTTTAAACTACATCTCTCATTCTCTTCCTGTTATAACTCCTCAGTAGCAGTTAAAACAATGTCATTTCATGTCTTAATATGTGCAAGCGGTATAAAATACTCAAGAGAACCACACGAAAATAAAACAATTTTACTCCTCATTAATCTTTGCCAAAGTGAAAACAGACATTATATAACCTTTCCCTGTATGCAGGAAGACAACTAAAATGAATTTTTATGTTTTCACCAGCAAGAGCAGCAACAAAATCAAAGTATTTACCTTCATCATTTTGTAATACTTGAGTAGAAATAAATGCACAGGCAAAACAAATTCCCTTGAAAATGAAATCTGAACTTTCTTTGAAATTTTATCTTCAAAGAAGCAACCTCTGAACCATACACCAAAGCACAGGAAGAGGAACACACTTCAGTTTTTAGGCATCCCTGTTGTTAACAAAACACTGCCTGCAATCACATATATAGAACTCTTCATTTAATGACTGTACACACCATCTAACCTAGTAATGAGAGGAGAGGTGTTCAGCTCCTTACCTAAGGAATATGCCCACTCCAGAACCACAGGTGTACGTATGTGCAGTACAGGCTCCAACATCTTCCCCTTCAAGTTCAGTCTGACAGCAGTAACTCTGAGAACACAGCATGGTCCCACACACAAGGCACAATGTTGGGGCTCTGCTTTTGTCACCACCTGATTTCGGACACCTTTCGTTAGGAAAAAAGACAGAAAAAGAAACCCACTGTATGTGTAAACTCTAGATAGTAAAAAGATTCAGAACTACTTTTGAACATTTATACAGTTAACAGCCAAAATTTCTATTTCACTGTTTCACTGAAATACAGGGCAGTTTGGCTGATAAATGCCATGTGCCCTTTATGATTCCATACACAACTTTCTGAGACCTTCAGGTTAAAGGTTTCCCAGTTGATGAAAGGAGCAGCAGACTTTGGGGTGCTCTGTAATTGCACACAACTTACGAGAAATTGGATGCTTGGTTAATGAGGCAGCTGTAGTCGTCCGGAAGGTCTATTAATTTGTTGGATTCTCTTGCATAGCTAGAATAAAGCAATCAAATCAGCGCTCATATTTAAATGAATAATACACAAGCAGCTTCAAACTCATTCATGTTTTCCTCACTCATCTAAACAGCATCTGTGAGTAATTAATTTTTTAAAGTTTCCCTCTTTTCTGCCATTCTTTGAGTAAAATGGTAGCACATAAAAAGACGAACACACAGCATCTCTCAAATAAACCTCCTCCCCTTTTTTTAGTCTTATTTTCTATGAACCTGAGAAAATGCAGAGCTGGAAAGTACATGTCATTTGTATACTTTTAGCAAACCTAATTATGAGGTCACAACAGATTTAAAGAAATATTTTTTCTCTCCTGTATCAGTTTGTTTGTATTTTCTTTTTGTCACTGATATTGTATGGAAAATAGTCTGACTTTCAAGTTGTATCCTGAAGAGAATGAAATATGCATGCTATGTAAAGGACCTGTTTAATATCAAATACTTATATATTTGAAATATAGTTAAAAGGAACAGATACTATACACAAAATTCTAATAATCTTCAATTCTAGAAATAATACAAATTAGACTGTGAAATGCAAATGGAATTTTGTAACAGAAGCAATGTACAAGAACATGCTGAGAGGAAAAAGAAATCATCACTGTCAGGTTAGACATAAGCTTGGGAAGAGCAGGTGAGAATCAGCAAAACGAACACATAGAAAAGATCCCAACAATCACATGTAGCAGGAAATCAAATTACACAACCAAAATACTCTTACTGTGTAAGAAATTCTGTTAAATGGTCTGGTTTTCACAGATTGAGTGTTTAATTTCTATTTTTATCACAGCCTTATTGTATGCACAATGTTAAAAGATCGCCTTTATGTATTTAGCACAGGAGATTAAAAAGCAGGGATATGTTTTTAATGACAGCACTGTGAACTTCACATTCATTTCTAATTATTAGGATAATTGTTAACCACTATTTTTCACCCAGCCTTCAGAAAGAACAACACCCTAAATGCTTTTCTACACCCACTAAGTATTAAATGCATTCTGAATTCAAAGTAATTGTGCAGCAAGAACAAATGTATGAAAAGCTGATTTTCTTTTCAGCAATTGACTCAGTGCTGGCTTTACTGAAGGAATTGGATTCTTTAAAAAGACAATTTAAAAAGCTCTTCAATGCATGGTATATTTAAAGAAAGGTTATACACATCTTTTAGCAACATCATATTTTTTGCACCAGAAGGTACAAACTAATAGGAAACATCAGATGAAATTTTATGACAGAACATCACTCTAAATAAAACCCCAATAATAAACTTTGCCTTTAAAATCTGCTCATTAAAGCAATATTTCCTTTTCTTACAATATTAAAAAAAATCACTTCTTCCCTAATATATTTATTATTCAACAAAGCAGAACAGATATTATGTTATTATAAACACCCATTAGAAAAAGTACTTGGAGAAAGCTGCAACATTAAAGTTTTTCTCCCTGTCTCTGCTTAAAATCTTTTTATGTTTACCTGATAGCATGTCTCTTGCCTTCCAGGTATCTTTTTACTTCATTGTTATTGCACCAACTACAAGGAAAAAAAAATTGGCTTTTAACTTCAATAGATGATAGAAATACAAATGAGCAAAAGATCCAAAGTACATCTATTAAAACACCACTACAACCAAAATGGTTTCTCTCAAAACACTTCCTTCATAAACACTGTTCTATGATTCACTCCCATAGGTATTCCTGGGAGAATACTTACACTACTGTCTTGTGCAGGATTCTTTATTATACTAAAACTAAGCACAAAACTACAACTTACCTTTCTATTAACGTGTTCAGAATCTCACTGTTTTCTTGAAAAAGGCAAGTGAGGTTGTTTGGCAAGGAAAGATAGCTACATAAGTGTTCAAACTGGTTTGCTCCATTTACTGAAAAACAAAAATGGTGTAATTCTCACAACTTCATTTTTAAAATGTTTTTTATGACCACCTTCAGATTTACATTCTATCCCTACATATGCCATATGTGGAGGACAGTAAAGAATGTTACCAACATCGATTATCTGGGGTGTAACAGTGAATTTATAATATAAACAGAGATATAATAGTATATACTGGATATAATAATCCATGGTTTGGATTGGAGGGCACCTTAAAGACAATCTCATTCCAACCCCCCTGCCATGGGCAGGGACACCTTTCACTAGACCAGGCTGCCTAAAGTCCCATCCTACCTGGCCTTAATATTAATTATTAGCAGATGCTGATTGAATGAAATCAATGCAAGCAAAAGCAAGTCTCATTTGAAAACAACAATCCATAGGAGCTTTGAAACAATCAAAATTTCATTATTAAGAAGAAGAGAATAAATCTCTATGTTAAGTAATCTAGAATAGCATTTACCTCTATATTAAAAATACATTTTAAAAACAAGTAATTTTTTTTTCCTTTTTCATTATGCTGACATGATGCTACACTGGTAACAAGCCCATATCCATTCAATCAGCTTCTTCAGACAAGAGAGTTCAAATATGATTTATTTTGACCATTAATGTTTATGTCTTGAAAACTGATTTAATACAAAGCAGACAATACCTTGAATTTCTGAGGGTGCTGGGACTCCATTTAAGTAATGAAAAAACAAAGCAGAACATCTCAGGAAAGGCATGATTCCAGCTTTTAGATTCCTCCACAGGTGCCAGCCTGAGGAAATTTCTTTCAAGGCACTTCAGAGAATGAAAGAAAAAAAAGTTTGCTTTTATTTAATCATTTCAGTTTGAGAGCTATATTTAGTAAGTCAGCAGTCACACTGCATACTAAATTACTGACTTCAGCTGAAACAATCACTATGCAAAGTGCTTGTTTCAAAGCAATCTCCAAGAAAAACAACAAACCAGAGATTCATAAAAATGTAACCGAGACAGTAATATAAGGAGAATTCTGCATAAACATTTCAGATCACAGAATGGTTTTGATTGGAAGGGACTTTACAGACCATCTCATTCCAATCCCCCTGCCATGGGCAGGGACACCTTTCATAGACCAGGCTGCTCAAAGCCCCATCCTACCCAGCCTTGAACACTGCCAGGGATAGGGCATAAACAACTTCTCTGGGCAACCTGTGCCAGTGCTTCACCACCCTCACAGGAAACAACTTCTTCCTAATACCTAAATAAAGTTCTTCCTAATACCTAAAACCTACTTCCTTTCCATTCAAAGCCATTCTCATCCTAACTGTACTCAGACACTGCCGATTACAGATTCTGCAAACTGACTAAAAAAAATATTTCCAAACACAATCTTCATGAGCAGCTATCTTCCTGATCACAGGTGAATTTACAGGAATAGTTACTTAAGTGAATCTAGCAGTGCTGGATTAGAAACAAGATGTAAGAGTTGCCAAGTTAAAAGTATCACCTTTGACAGCACTGGTGTATAGAATTCAGTCAGTAGTTAATGCTCAGTTCAGGAGGGAGAAAAATAACATAAAATTCTAGCAAAAAAATCATGATTTTACCTTCCTGTACACTGGCAAAGAAATTTATACAGTGTAAGCACAGCTACTTCCTCTTCACTGTTAGTGTTTTCTTGGTCCATGCCATTCTCTTCTGAAGAAGAAATAAATAATTAACAAATTGTTTCCTATATACATGTTTACACAACAAAAATGTATTTTTTCCAGTTCTGATAAAAATGACAAAACTAAGTGAAGTACTCCATTGAGATAGAATATGAGGTACTGGACAGCAGTTTTCTGCTGCACATCTGATGTGTAAGTTTGTGCTATTGTCAGCTCCAGTGAGGTGCTGGTTCAGCTGTTCAGCTGGTTGGGTTTCTTGACATACTTGCTTGGAGTTCTTTGCTTTTGGCAAACTACACCTTATCCAGCTCCTCTTGCCAGGAGATACATTGATTCCTTACTGTGCTAACTGCATATCATTCATCATCCAATGCCTAAGCCAAGGCTGCAATAAACACTTCCAGGTACTGCTACAGTAGCTGGAAAGCCAAGATTCATTACTAGCTATGCTCCAAGAAACTCCTGGAGTAGAGCAATAAAGACAACTGACTGAACTTTGAGTCAGAGTACAATTTATCAGTACTCTTTGTGGGCTCAAAGACAGCACCAACAATTCTATTTTGTAACCGTGAAGTGCACACATTTACCAGCAGCACCATAGCTTTTTTCCTAAGTAAAGACTGGAGGAATTGTTTCAATAGAAGTTGAGGCAAAGTAGCATTACCTGTTGATGAGGTAATTAAAATTTGTATTATGTGTGCCATAGTAACAAGATGAAACAGGTGAAGATCTCCAGTGCCAAGACTAACCCCTGAAAAATCCTGACAATGTATGGCAGGGAAAGAGAGCACCAAGCTTACCTGTGAAAGAAAACAAGAAAGTTGGTACATTCCTTCTCCTTTTGAATCTTCTCCTTTTCTCTGCCCATGCTGCAACTACACCCCTTGGAGGCAGCATACTACATAAGGCTAATTTTAAAGCTAATTACACAGACATTATTTAAGAGAACAACAATTATCTATCAGGAGAGTTTTGAGTCTGTTTGTTTTTTGGGTTTATTGTTTTGTTTGGGGGGGGGGTTGGTTTTCATGTATTTTGGGGTTTTTAACAGACAAAGAGTATGCATTCTGTCTCATCTTGCCCTTTTTAATTTATAGAAAATAATACTTTTACTCAATACCTTTAATTTAATACTTTTATTAAGAATACTTTCATTAAATTTAAAAAGTCTTCAAAGTGTATTAAGTAGTGAAAAAGTACTAAAAACCTGAACATTTTGAAAGGCTCCTAACCCAGACTAAAGAGAAAGTTTTCGATAGGTTTTATGTAGTGCTTACTGGATCAAAACGTTATTAATATATATTAAGAAATACTTACCAATAAATGAAACATGTCAATATCAAGTATGCAAGGAAGATTCCCATTTTTTTCATTAGGCACCAGTGCTAAGTATTTTGGAGAGAAAAAAATGTTAATTGAACATCTATACATGAAAACATTTTAGTCTACTTCAGTTAAAAAATGAGAGCCATCTCCTTCATTTACATGCTTAAAGAACTTAAAATACAAATATACCTGTTTCTCCAGAGTCAATTCAAGAACTGTTCAACATTATTGGAAAAGAGTCTTGCCTATTTTATTGTATTAAAACAAAACAATAGTGACTAAACAGGAACACTGATGGTTGTCTCTTGGACAGCTGCTCAAATAAAACTTCTGCAATTTGCTTAGCTTCACAAGACTGCCTGAATGTGCCTCACATAAATCATTTGCCTTACAGACTCAAAAATTCTTCGCTACAGTCTCTTGAATTCATCACTTTAATTGAGGTAGAGCTAGGTGTTGGTCTCTACCTCTCTATAGTATTTACAGTAACCACAAAGTGTTAACCAAAGCACTCCAGCTGACAATAGAAATTCACACACTTAATGAATTCCAAGCACCTTCATTTAAAAGTAAACAGAAATTCAGTGTTTTAAAAAATGCTACAAGATATTTTAAGTAACAATCAAGGAACAGTTGCTTACTTCTTTACTCCAAGCAGTAAAATCTGATTTGTAATAAAGCTGCAGCTCTGGGTATATTTTACAATACAGCTATAAGTATTAAGCTGCCAAGTTTAAAAACACTACTAGATTAAAAAATAGTCTCATCATGACAACTTAAAAATACTTCAGTTGAAGACTGCTGCCTTGCTGGCCAAAAAAATTGAGAGCTGAAGACATGTGACAGTTGGAAGCTATTTCTATTAGCAAACATTTCACCACGACTCAGATTTCAAATGCTTTTCTTTTTGTCAGCATATAGCCACAGAACTCAACCCAAACGTGTGAAAAATTCTGTATCAAAAACATGACCAGACCAAGGAACTTTCAAAACCGAACTTATTTTCAATAAGTCATCTTTATGTATTGTTTACAGAATACAGACAGATCAAAGCTCATAATTTTCATTATCCCAAGCCTGAAAAAATAAAATAGCAGAAACTTTTCCTTCCATAAAAACAAAAGCAGTACAGTTGCTTCTGTCAGTTGGAAGGAAGGAGAGCTTTGAAGAAATATTGACTCAAGTTTCCAAGAAAACCCAAAACACTCAGAACACCATATATTGCAAAGTTCCTGTCCAACAGCCAGAAGCATTTTCTTTTCTGCTTCACATAGAAAACAGCTCAACCATCACTGTTACAAACTGATGTCAATTAAGTTTTTCCCCATAAAGCTGCCAACTGTTTGCTGAAGTAGCTGGTTTTCATCTATTAGTAATTTCACTATATCAATGCATTTTAAAAGTTTCTCTGCTCTACTGACTGGAGATATTAAAAGTTATCCCATTTTATAATACCCTTTCAGAACTGTCCTCTCATAGGCAATTACTTCATTAGGCTGAACTTCAGACCTTTCATCTGTATCTACTAATGCTTCAAGCTTGGAACATTTTGGCTGTGCTCATTAAAATTCTCAATTAACATATGACATTACATAGTAAGTCCTGTCTTATCAGAGATCCTACTTTTCAAAGAGAGAGAAGTTTGCAGATGTATTACAGACTTCTGCAAATATCCTTTCCACACTACATTAATTTATTCATGTTTAAAGCTCAAATAGATTATTTTTGTGAAGGACCACATCTCCTTCTTGTTTGGTCTAGGTATCTTTCTCTAATGAAGAATCAACAGAACTCCTCCACAGCAAAATATCCATGCTTCTCTTGGAGCTGCAGTCCAAAAGAATGTCTTTTTTCTTGACACAACACATATAGGTGGAAATAGCAGCTCTTGGTTTATTACTTAATACCACTACATAAAATAATCTTCTTCTAATCAGTACAAACAGTCATTCTGAAAGTACTCATATATATCTTCACAAAAAAAACAGCATAAGGTGTCAAACTTACATGCTAATAGAGTACAAAAGTGACCCTGTACTGCTGAAAGAGATGAAACTGTCCAGTGAGCTGCTGCAAATCTCGTTAACGACGTAAGGCAGTCATCCTGTAAAAGCAAAGAAAAAGAGACACTGCCACAGTTAATGAAGTTCCTCAACATGAAAAAGTCTTCTGACTTAACAGCATTTTTCTCAGGCCTCTCAACTGCAGTGTATGGGGGCAGTTTGATTGTGTAAGTCTATGACAGATACTTATGTTTATGCAAATATGCAAGTTCCTTTTGGCATTCTTATTTTGACTGTTACCACGAGAAACTGCAGCCTCAATAAATTATGTATTTATAAGAAAAAAAGTAACAGTTTTGCTAGATGAGGTTTTAAATAGTTTAATGATCAGACACAGATCAATTAAACAATAGGGTCCAACAAATAAAACTATCCAATAACCATAACTTAAAATGTAGACATTCCTCACTAATGAAGCAGAAGTCCTCTTTTTTCCACCAATTCAGAAAGGAATTGCTACTCGTTCCTTACCTGTCGACAAGGTAAATGACCAAATAATGGCTTATCTTCATCAGCTAAAATTCGTTCTGGAAAATAAAACAACAAAATTTATTGTTGTGAGTTAAACCAAATTCTGAAAATCTCCTATAAAGGTGCCAAATGAACAGATGAGTACCTATAGTCTGTATTGTGTAAGCACAGCTGCCCCAGCACATGATAGGTACACGTGGGTCTTCCTCATTTGGATGAACCTTCAAGCCTACTTTGTAAGTTGCCGTACCAAAAGTTGTCAGCATCTCTTTTATGCTCTCAGAATAAGGGTTCCTGAAACAAAGAAAATAATATTACTAATTCATTCTTTCCTCCACTGGCAGCATAGTACCTCTAATGATAAGCATTCACCCCACAGATGAACAACTGGAGTTTTAAAATTTAAGCGACAGCTCCAATATCCTTCTTTGGTATTCTGCAACCTCATTTTTTTGTGACAGATCCCCAGATGTTCTTTGATTTTTTGTTTAGAACCAATCTCAATTTTAGTGTTAAGAATATACAGTCTTCAAAGACAATAAAGTCAAGGCTAAATTGCAAGAAATGTGTGTGACTGAAAGCTAAACTTGTCATCAGCTGGGACAAGAGTCTTGCATTTTGTGTGCAGCTGGCAGACCAAGGTATGCACCATGTAACAAGTTTTGTTGCCTTCTCTTGAAGTGAAGAGAATGTGCAACCAAATACAAATACACCTTTACAGATGAAATCACATATTAACATTCTCTCCATTTCATAGTCTTCCTTCATGTTGTACATGTTCTGCTGCCTATAATGATGAATTCTTCATCCAGCTACAAGGAGTACAAAAACTTAATCTTCATGCTGTAATTTATATAACTGCAGCATGTTTCTGCACAACAACTTAGCACATTCATGTCTAAAATTCTACTGAATTACTTAGGACTTCTGGGATGGACTGCAATGTCATCATAATAATATTAACTTTTCTAATTAAAAAGAAATTCATATATTTGCCCTCATTATTGAGACCTTCTAGCACAGAAGTTACTCTCTATTCTCATGTTATGATTTAATGATAAATTTTTAATGATTTGTTAATATATAAATACATACTTCAGTTTGAAATCAGGTCTAAATCCTTCAGGTAACTGTAGCTGATCCATTTTTTCTGAATGACCAGAATGGCCTGTACAGACAAAAAGTAATAAATCACTGATTACTCACCCGTATGTAATTTCTACATTACAGAAACGTGCAGAAGCAGAATCTGAAATTCCATCACCAGAAACTGAAATCCCAAGCTCTTATTGCCACTTACACCATCATTTCTCTACTCTGTTGTGGCAGAACCAAAGTGCTTAGTCTATTCCACGAATATTATAACATTTTCACATACAAATATACAGATTTCCTCAGACTTACTTGCACAGTCTTCATTCCGAAGTAAATGCAGGGCTTTTACTTGCTGAGATACTGTTTTGATCCACTGAGTTAGGTTTGGTTGGCTTGAAAAGTCTAACCTGTCAAAAAAAAAACCCCAAAAGACTGTTAAAACAATCTGTAAGACAGAATTAGTATTTCATAGGCATTCCAACATCATTCATCTGTTTCTCAATGGGCTTTTTCTCTGCTGCCCATGCATTTTTCTACATTCAGTTCTTTTTCTGCAGGTCCTATGCTTTCCTAATATACAATAACAAAGTAAAATCCAAAAACCAAAAGAAGAAGACAGGCAATATGCTTGAGTTTATCAGAACAGAAGACAACAAACATTCAGAAAGGGGCTCTGGGGTGTTGGCTGGTTTGGCATCTTGGTTTTTTACATTTATTGAGGACATTTATAAACCAAACTGACCTGTTAAACAAAACTCTTGGTGGAGGAAGGAGAGGAATAACAGTGTTGCTCAAGCATTCACAAAGTGGGCAAAGGAATTCACCATTTTCTACATCATAACTTGTGTGTACTCGTAATCTTTGTTGTCTTCGCTGCTCTTTTGCTTGGACTGCATCAAAATACCTTTAGAAAAGAGAAGACGCTAGTGGCAAATTATTATTACTTGAACACAGAAACTAAAAAATTCTCAGGAAGACACAGTTTTGCCTTTCCTGAAATACAGGTAAGATTATTATCAGAAGGAAAAATCTCTACCCTCTGACTGATAAAGCATTAGTGCTTTTGGCTACCAAAATCTACCAAAGTGCTGAAGTTCACTGAGCTGTTAAAATCATGGTTAAGTCTGAACTGTACATTTAGGAAAAAAGTGGATGAGGCAGAGAGAAGCTGAAGCATTTTAAAAAACCAAACCAAACCAATAAACAAAAAAACCCAAACAAAACACCACATGCAAACAAAGGCCCCCAAACAAACAAAAGCCACTAAGAAACAAAACAAAACAAAACAAACAAACCAAACAAAAACAAAAACAAACAAACAAACAAACAAAAACATAACCCAAAAAAACCAAAAGCCCCCTGCAAACCAAACCAAAAAACCCAACTCGTTTTTACATAATTTTTTTTAGGAAGATGCAATGAGCATTATCCATGGGTGTTTTCTATTACAGGTCACAACCAAAAAGGCAGCAGCCAAAAAAAATCTGTTGGCTAAAGCCTCTATGGAAAAGGAACTGCATTCACTGGTTTGCTAAATGTAACTGCTATTCCAGAAGCCTCTGATGTGGTTTAAAGCATACCCAGTGATGACCCCAAAATGATCTGAATAGAGGCACCTAAGGGCATTTCCAGGAGGTTATGGCGACCACAAAGGACTGTACATGAGCTACACAAGAAGATTAAAAACCTATCTTCAGTGAGCAGTGACATCAAAGACCACAAATGAAACCTATGTGTGGTAATAGCCACAGAATCTCTTGGAGCTCCTAACACTCTTCATACACAAGGCAGGATCTGAAATTAGGCACTTCAGAAGCCATGCCAAGGAGCAAAGCAGGGCCTAATCACAGTCAGAGGCATCAATGGTTCGAATTTGTCACATGGCATTAGCACCACACAGCACTAAGCATGTTTATATGCCTCCAAAAATCAAAGAATAAAAAATAATTGCAAAAGGCTATATTAAAATGCTAGGAAACAAAGGATAAAATTGAGCTTATGTTGAAGATGAACTTGAACTAGGTCATCAATGTTTCTACTTCAAATTAAATCCATTGGAGGAATTCAGAGTGCAAGGAATGCACTGTCATTTAAAACCTCAGCAGAGAGCAGAAGAAGCAGCAAAAACATGTCTAGCAGTGAACTGCAAAAAAAACCCCAAAAAAATCTGAGTTCCAGGTATATGTGCACCACAGAGAATTATGCATCAGGATAAACAAGGAAAGGCAATGAAAGCTGCCATGTATGGCTTTGGACTCTTTTTTATCAAGATGACAGTAAATGAAAATTATTTTGAGTATGTTTACAGTATTTGATTTCTACTCCTTTTTATCCAACAGAAAGCTGTTTTAATCACTTCCTGAAATTCCTTTTCAAGTTTACTACATGGTAGGAATTTTGCCATTAAAATTAGTGCCACTGGCAAACTGATAACATAACATGTTATTTGAACTAAAAATATAGCCTTTTACCTTTGCCAACAATGAGCATGCATAATATGTCCACAGCTACCCGTGTGTGTTCCACAGGACAGATCTGGGTGCATGAATAAGGGGTCATACTTTTCTGTATTTAAAAGAAAGAAAAAAATGAACCACTTTGAAATAAACATTTATCAAAAGACTTGATGGCAGATTAATGTTGCCACCTTTGCACTATTATTTAACTTTATCACCGAAGTGTAGTTCATGTGAATAAGCATAAAACACATTAGTAATCCATAACAGCCTAAACTGTTTAAATTATTTATAAGTATCACTTTACTTTGGTTTGGGTGTATGTACTCTACGTAAAGGCTTCAAACCAAGCTTTCAGAGCTGTTGGGCCCTGGTACAAGTCCCCAGGATCAACCTGCAGTGTTGGTGGTTCAGCACCATCAAACAATGAGTTCAAGGACATTGATCTTCAGAGTGAGAGGGCAAAACAATTCATTGCAAAGATTTCTATCTGTTTACACACACAGAACCCAGAGAAACCTTTGTAACAATGTCCTTGCTCACCTATCTGTTTCACAAAGTACCTAAAGCCAAGATTTTTTTATTATCACTAAGAGGCATTTCAGATGATATAACTGAGAGGAAGAAAATGTACATCTTCTGCTTTTAAAGCACCGCATTAACACCTCCTCTCTCAGATGTTACAGGCATGGCTTAAGAACAAACACTTCTGATTTTCAGGGTTTTTTCAACAGTTATAAATAATTTGTCACAAATGAATGGCAGAACACTGAGCTCATGCCTCACAGTGATTTACATTATTCAGCACACACATTTCTACCTCGCCAAAAATATGGGAGTTTTGCCACTGATTACAATGAAGCCGTTCACAAACAGTTAATGTAAGAAGACTGTCACTGTCTCAGATGAAAAAATGTTGTTGTCACAGTAACCCCAACACTCTTTAATATTTAAGATTACTACAAACAGTACTTACCAGGGTCTGGAGTACTTTTGTTTCTATTTTTAGACAACACAGTTGATCGTTGAATAAATGCTGCCAAGACCATAGCCCTGCTATCCACTTTAACTTCTTGCTCCTCCTGGCACAATATACACATAACAACCTGTCTGGGTTCAGCTACTCTGGTTTGCTCTGGACCCAAGGCTGTGAGTTTTGCATCCGAAATTACAGGGCTAGAATATTTAAAGAATATTAGTGAGCAAATTATTTGAAAAACATTATAATTCAGATCATGATTTATGTGTGCTTAGTGAGTTTCTTAAATTTATGATAAATGCTCCCTGACAAAAAACAGCTTTGGCATTTATATAACAATTCCTATGTGCCCGGAAGTAGCATGTATTTTCTAGAAAAAATTCAAAACCCTCCCAATAGCATAATCCACTCCAGTTTAACACAGAAACTGAATCTGGAGCCCTCCATCATCACCATTCCTTAAGTGTCTGATATGAATTTTGAAAACACTCTCCACTTCCCCACAAAATCATTAGCATTCTCTAATTTGTATTTCCAACTACCAAACAGATTTTCTTCCAGATCTTCAACAGACACATAATCAACTATTTCCAATTTACTATGCTTAATAGCATAGTCTCTTCAGCATTATTAATAATTTATTGGGTGATTTTGTACAAAAAGCTATTTGCCTGTTTATATTTATCCCACAATTCTGACAGAGAGGGGGAGGGAAGCGTTCCATTTACTGTTGTTTTTTTGTCTCAGAAACTAATGAATATTTTTCCATCAAGATCCAAAAAAAAAAAGAGCTTTTTGAAGCAATAACAATAGGACAATCTGATGTAAACATTAATGAGAAAACATTTAAACAAGATGCCTTTACCTATTTTCATGGGCTCCGGAGGTTGAAGTATCCAGCTCCTCCAGAGTTTGCTGAAAGAGTTCTTTGTTTTCATTAATGAAGTGCCGTTGCATCTCAGACATCTGGGCCATGATCTTCTCCCTGCGCAGTCTGGCAATCTCAGCTTTTCGCTTCCTCTCCGCTTTGTCTTTATCACGTGAACTCTGAAATTGTATTGTTCACTCAGTCATTTCTGAAGCCTTGTTACAACAGATTATTTATTTTAGCTACTGCCACATGTAACTTCTGCTGACCTCAAAACAAAGAAAATCTCATAAAAGACAAAAGAAAAGTCTACCAGAGTTATTTTGTGCCCTCTTTTCTTTAGCTTGTGTTCAATGCCAGGGAGAACTGCAGATCTAGAAGGGGAACCTCTTCCCCACAAACTTTAACTGCATTTTGTATTTCTCTTCCCTTTAAGCACTCCTAGGACAGAGGGTAAGAGAGTGACATGTCTCATCTCTGGCGCTGCTCTCCCTCCCCAGCAGCTGCATTCCTCAATGGAGCCCTACAGTGTTCCAAGGTCTGTGTGCAGTACCTAGAATGTCATGTCCACCTACACACATCAGCAGAGCTTCTCTGGAATGACCTGCATGGTAAAAATATATGGACAACCATTTCTTTTAGCAACTTTCCATGGAGTCTGAAATTATGGGAGCAGCAGAAACATTTAATGCTGTGACTGTACTGCACACAATTCTATGGAGTAGAATTGTAAAATATGTGGAGGATGACAATATAAGAAACACAGCTTTGGGACCTTACCAATAGGTTCTTCAAACAAATGAGTTTGATCTATAAAATGTGAGACAGATTTTCAGAAGCCACTGATGTTTCCCATGTTTGATTTAGAGCTACAATTAGAAATATAGTCCTTTGCTAGTCACCACCCAGACCTGTTCCAGATCAGCTCTTACGGATTGCTTTTACCTCCTCCATAATATTTCCTTCTGTCTCAACCACGGGACTTGAAGAAGAGCTTTCTCTTAGCTTTTTAATAGTATTAAAGGTCTGTAAAAAAAAAAAAACTTTAATTTGTTTGGGTCATGAGAATACAACTATATATACTATAATCCTGACTATACAATGTGCAGTATTGGAATCCATAAGAGCAAAACTAGGTACAACAAATACACATGGAAAATAAGGAAATCATCCCAATGTAATTAGGAAAGTTTCAAAAAGCTAATTTCCATGATTTTCAGAGGTAATATAAAATACATTTACCTTCAATATCCATCTGATCATGTCCTTGTGCACTTCCAGATGAGGTGCATTTTGCAGTGTTTCTAGCATAGCTAGTATGCTAGGGGAGTTATTGGGTGCTTCTCCTGGTTCTGAGAGAAAAATTACGACGAGAATTGATTATACCATTACTGGCAAATTAATCACTCACTAACATTAAAAGCAAGAAACCCCAGTGCTTGTTCATCAACCGAAGAATTCCTTCAACAAAGACACAATATGTAATTTTTAGTTCTTCCCCATTGCAAACCTTTTCATTAATAACTTCTAAATCCTGAAAAGTTTTTGCTCACTGACTGTATTTTCTTACAAAAGAAATGCACTGTATGTGCTTCCTGGCTGTTTTCATTTTGGGAACCTCCAATATTTTATTTCCCACTACTTTAAATGCAACTTTCATGTGTTAGCAAAACCAGAGGCATTAGTCAGATGATACAAAGGAGTGACAAGATTAAAAGACTATTTAAGAATGCAACTATGATTTTTGCAATTGCATCTGATCACGTGCAGCAATCTTTACTGAGATGTCAAAGACATTAAGAATCAGATCAAGAGGGAATTATTCAAATTCTGGATTTCTCCTCTAGAAAATGCCTTTAGTATTGCACCATCACAGAATCTACACAAGTAAAGCATTTATCTATAGTCAACTTGATAACATTTTGATGCATAGACAAATATATTCTTCTGGTAAATACAGTTTCAAAAGAATAAAATATGAGATCCTGGCATTTTCAGTTATTTCAAATTTGCTGTACATTTGAAAAGAAAGGCATACTTGATATTTTCTGAGTGAAGGTAAATGTTACAACATTCTCCTCACTGAGATTCTCCAGGTGTTGTTTTTCTTCTTGTAGTGCCATTCCAATCAAATGCAAAACCTATGTAAAAATTACAAATTTTAGTTCTTTTCTTACATAATTCATATAATCTTGTTACATAGTTTAAGTAATTCATTAAGGAACAGGAAAGTCATACAATACAATTATATATTATGAATATATTTGAAGTTATTTCTGTATACAGAATTCCAAAGCTACATTACACAGGAGCAACAGTGTTTGTTTGAAACCATATAAAATCCATATTAAATACTTACCTCTTTCTGTTTGCTGTCCTGACCAGTGAGTGAGAAGTCAGTACCTCTCATCTTTCTCCCTACCCCCTGCATGTTACTATTACAAGTCTCTGGACTGAACAAGCACAAAGCAGACTTTAAGTCCTTTTTATACACAAAGTTTAGTGACAAAAAATTAAAATTTGTAAGTTAAATTTGTTCTCTCTAGAAACACATTTTAAAATAATGTTAATTTTCAGGTCAGTGAAGAGCTGTAATCTCCTTGAACTTAAAAAATGTAATTACTCTATTTAGGACTATGATAGTCTGAATGGCATTTTGAAGCTGAGATACTTCATTCTTGGTGACAAACTCTGTCATGCTGCATCTGCCATTTCACAACCCTATACAAATTGGCAGGATGCTCCAGACCCAAAGGTTTACTGATGCCTGGAATCAACACTGACACCCATGTAAACGAAGGATAATCACCAGAAAATTTGTAACACAACTAGTATGCAACAGGCCATGTATCTACAGAAAAAGTGGCAAAACCTGTTAAGAGTCTTGAAGTTTTTTTTAGTTTGTTTTAATAAACAACAGTTAATTTCTCCTCAGTCAGTCACATCTATTTAACAAGATCTCACTAGGTATGGGCCACCTCTTGCAGTTATCTCATATGCACCTTTGCAAGCGATTCCAAGACAAAAGTGGTCAACTTGGGAAAGTTGCAGTACTACTGCATGGCACCATCACAGAGAAATGCCAAAAGTCTCTGAGCAAGTGACAGGTCCCTAATGAATTTCACAGTTTTGAGAATGGCTGAATTTTAGTTCAGTCAAAAAAAAAACCCTAACCAACTTATTTTACTCAAAGTAACTCCAAAACCTAACATTCTTACATCACCTAAATGTACCTACATTGTTGTGATTTATAATACTAATATATCTTTCCATTTTCACCTTGTTTTGTGTTATACATAACTGCTTATGTTAATTTAAACTTAGCTGTAAAAGGTAATATACACTCAGTAAGACTGGATGTCAAAAAATTAATACTCAGTTTCAAAACTGGGGTTTCATTGCAAAATGTTATTTAAAAATGCATCAATATTTTTAACAAGTTTGGATTTGGACCTTAAACCAACAACTCTGCCCAATATAAACAGCCCCTGGATGGCAGTTTACTACTCATCTCTGCACATCCCAGAAAATGGTGATCATGACACCAAAATCTGCAATAACTATCCAGGTTTCTAAAGAACATTATAAATTGCAAGGAACAAACAGCTCAGTAAAGTTTTCAAAAGCAGATACATTTTCAAGTCAGAAAATTTTTTTGTGCACTTTCATGGTTTTTTCCTAAAGTGATTTTGCCTAAATGGAAAATAAGCAAAGGAGCATCAAGAAAAAAATCAATGGCTGCTTAATACGCAACAACTCAGATTAATGGGTTCTCTACCACAAAAAACATTACTGCCCCTGATTCAAGCAGAATTCTTCCCACTCATGTGCATCCCATTAGAAATTTACCTGGGTCTTCCATTCACTTAAAAAATAAATTGCATCAAGAGGCAGAGGGGTTTCCCTAGTTTTGCATATCAGGAAATACCACTTATTTCTCATTCATAGCATTCTGTATATTTCAGACATCAAGTAAACAACTCAACTCTATAAAATCATGTCAAAACACTCTAATGACCATTCCTCCATTAGCATAAGCATTAGTTTAAATAAAAAACCCATACCCTTTGCAGCATGGACTCTGACCAGGCATAGCCATTGTGCTCCACTGCCCACTGCAGTATAGTTCCCATAATGCAGAGCATGACATCAGACTGCAGGATGTTCACCAGGCTGGCAAAAAGTGGGCAGAAAGGAGGAAGAGCTGGTGGTGGAAGCGCTGAAAGGGAAATTGTGTGTTTGACATTTCTCACGTGTTGAAATTTGCAACACCCAATTAAAATGTCTGATTTAACCGAGCAACCCATGGCACAGTGGTGGAACCAGATGACCTTTATGCTTTCTTTCAACCCAAACCCTTCCATGGTCCTAAGGCAGAACACAGCTCTTTGATAAACAGTGCTACCAATACAAGCTGCACCATTCAGCATGGCTTGTAACAGAACAGTCAAAGGAATAAGCTCTTCAGAAGGCTGGTTCCATGATAAATCAGATCCCTGACTATAGCCAGGGAGATATAAGGGAAATTCCTTCATTTCTAAACAACTTCTACTCTAGCCCTGAATAGGCTGTTAGTTGGTATAAATGTCAGGGCAATACACAGCTTGATATGTGATTCCCTCTTCTCCCATCTCCTCTCAAAAATAAATACCTGTATCTTCTCTGTTCTGTCTTCTCAGCTTTCTCTGTGCTTCCTCTGCCTGAAATAGAAGAACATTGCCAGCATTACTCAAAATCTGTACCAATACAAAACCAATAAAAAAAAGCATTCATGCTTTACTACATTGTTACTGTTTTTTCCTAGCCTTAAATAAACATGAAAGCCTTCATATCTTTGCAGTTTGTCTTATGTTCTACTTGTAAAGTAGGGCATGCAACTTCAAAATCATCTTTCCTCTAGAGCCAGCCTGGATTCTTTTCCTAGCATAAAACTGTAAGGCAAGTTCGAGCTAAAATGGCAATTTCCATAAAGGTAAGGGAAAATACAGATTGTTTTAAATACTTTCAGTAAAATAAGATGCAAGGGAACCCATAGACAAGCTCCTGAATGCCCACTGATTTCAACAGCTCTGTATAGGGCATAGGATCCAGTGGCACAGAAATCACTGGAAAATCTTGGGAAAATCCTCTAATATCCAGCTGGTAATACTTCTTCACAGAAGTAAGCTTTGGAAAAAGACAAACAAAAAAAAAAAGACAGAAAATAAGCCCCAGGAAGTTAAACTACTAGTTACCTTTGATTGCTCTGCCCTTGAAAAGTGATAGAAATACAGATTGAAGTTCTTGGCACATTCTGGTTTCAATTCATACAGCCCTCTGCCTGTTAATCCAGGTTTCCTACAAAAAAAAAAATGAAGCAAACAAAATGCTTTATGTCCACTGGTTCTTAACATCTGAGAATAAATCGTTAACTAGAACAGCTAACAAACACTGCCTAACAGGCACTGTAGAAATTAAGTAACAGTATTAAGAATTCTGCACATGATTAAAGCCATGGGAAATCACCATGACTCAGCCTTCTTTGTTTCATTCTCTCATTTTCACTAATTGAGACATTCCATTTCTAAAGCTGAATCATTAGAATAACGGGAAACGTACTTGAAACATGCCACTTCTTCGATCACACTTTCCATCCCTGTCTCTCTGTTCTCCTACATGGAGTGAAAAGGCAAGACAGAGTGTTACTGGAGTTCTTGGAATAAACACATTCAATTATACAATACCAGAGAAAGCATGCAAAATGAATGTAGTACAAAGTCATTTTACTGGCACGCAAGAGAACACTGAACCACATAACATGAAAATACATTCAGGAACACCATCTCTGCAAAAGGTTCTTTGAAAAAGTCATGCCATTCTAAGTGGTGCATTTGTACTGCTTTTCCCTGTCATAATGAACTCGGATGTAACAGTAGCGGAAAAAAACTCTTAAGTTAGCTTGCTCAGCACAATATACAGCCAGCATTTCTGATTTCTAGGCCTTTAAATTGAAATAAATACTGAATAGCTAAAAAGACTAGTTACTGAAAAATGCTGAAACAACCACAAAAGGCAGCATGAGACATCAGCTCAAATATGTAACAATACTTCACACACAATTTTCTTTCAATATTTCCATCCCCTTCCACCACTGCATATTTCATTGCAGTTACCAGGCCAGGGAAAAAGTATTTAGGACTGACAATATAATTTAGAACTCCAGCTTAAATCAAATTTTCTCTTTCATGCAACCCTAAATTATTCTTAAATAATTTTGAAATATTATTTTCCAAATTGTTTCAGTTTAAAGTATTTAGAAAAAATAAAAATATTTCATAATTTATTATTAAAATTATTACCAGCACAGTAAAACATTAACTTTGAAATTTTGACTGTCTTTAAAAATAATTCTTAAAAGATTGCTTCAAAAATACTAAAAGGAGAAAGGAAAGCAAGCTTTGCTGTCCTACAGGAGCACTTATAATAGAATTAAGATGAATTTTTATGTTCATGTAAATGAAGCATTTATGTTACACAAGTCATAATACAGTGTCTGATTCCATGTCTTTTCACTTATTGTTAGGCTTTAAAATATAACAGCTTATATTTCTGGATAGTTCTAACAACCCACTTCCATACATCTAATTCAGGGTGTACGAGCAGCCTGCAGAGGCTGCTGGCCAGATGGCCTGATTAGAAACAGTATTAAAAAGAGAAAGGAGCTGAAGAAGCCCTCAGATTCCTGCCTCTTTCATATGTTGTTCCTTCCTTGCGCCTCTTTCCTACCCTTGCCATGAGAACTATTAACCTGTACTCTTGCAACCTTGCTCTGAGCATAATCAGGCTGCTCCCATTCCACATTAAGTGACAGGAACTTGCATAAGGCAATTTTTCAGCAATCAGCCTTATAAAGTGGAAGCTGGTTCCCCCCACCACAGCCAGTGACTTACATCTTCAGGGAGTGCCTTCACCAATTCACTGTGAGCCATTGGCCTGATGCTCAGCTGATGGATGATCTCTCGCTTGATTTCATCTGTTGCATTTACCTGCCCTATTCCAGGGCTGAACCTTTCGCCTGCAGAAATAAAATACTCTCTTTTTTTTTGGTTTTTAAACATTTTTTTATCTTTTCCTCTAAATGAAAGGCTGGAAAATAGGGTGCCTTCTGTGAAATCTCGTGTCTACCCACCAGTGTTCAAAAATTCATTACTTTGATCTAAGCAAGTTCCAAGATTTTTCTACTAGGAAAGAAGTCAGAGCTACAGGACGTTCACAACAGAACTGAACCTGAGATAGCAATAAAAAATTGCCCAGACCATTAAGGAGCCTAAATTAAAAAAATTAATTAAGTATGTTTTGAACTTACCAACAATCATTATAATGAGGTATAGCATCTCTTCTATAAGAGTGTTATTTTGTTGAACAACATCCTGAAGTAAAACAATAAACAAAAACCGCATTTTTTCAATAATTATTCCATATGCTGAAAATACTTTTTCAGTGACTCAAAACATTGCCTGTTTTCACCCTTAGTACTCCCAAACTGAGCTATGCCGAAACATACTGAAACATAGATAAGTGCAAAAATAATGCAGCATTTTCTGACATTTACCAGTTTGACAGGTAAAAACATTATGCATACTTCAAACAGGCCAAATGAAATTGAAATAGGATAAGTTTTGCTTTTTTATCAAGAAATACCTCTGTCTCAGTACAACACCATCGGATACACTTTAAAAAACAAAACTGAAGCTTTTCTATTGCAGTAGAGCATAAAATACCTTGTTAGTATTTTCTGAGCTAAATCTTTTGCCATAGTCTGGAGTACTAAAGATCTGATAAAGTTCAAAGCGACTCAGCATTATCATCAGGAAGTGATTTGGATCCATCATAGACACACCTGTCTATTAAAGAAAAAAAGATTATAAAGAGAAAACAGATTGGGTGTTATCATACCATGTTTGTATATTTATATATGATGTTCACTGTATATTCTTTATAAAATTAATTCTCTCTTAATCCTATGAATGAAGACTTAACATTTAAGTTTACTGTGTTAGGACACTAAGAACAGAAGTTTAAGCCCATTTGACAAGCATAATACTATGCTTTATCAATAATTTCTGATGCCCTTTTAAGGGTATCATGCAAAATATTCAGGGTTCCTCCTTCTATCTTAAGCAGTCTAAACAAACTTCAGTGAAAGACTTTTGTTCGGTTGTTTTTATCTCTAAAATTTTGTTCCTGCTAGCTTGTCTTCTAGCAGGCATAATATATCTTAGTATATACCACTGAAGATTTTAACAACAAATTCCAATTCTCTAAAGAAAGGCTGAAGATCGCAGAGCAAAGCTTTCAAAACCTTCTTGGAAAGAAAAATACTCAAGTTTCAATGCAGAACAAACATTGACCTTCAGAAATTTCCATTTCTGAAAACTACCGGCTGAAGTTTTCTCTGTTTATTAAACAAGGTTTGCCAATTACAAATATTTTTTGTTAGTTTACTATTGCTAATGGGACCATATTTAAAACAGAATAAATTTCCGAGAAAGCTCAAGGATATCTACCCAAATTGGGCAGCTGAAAACGATCATTAAAAATCAGTGGCAGATCAAGCCTCAGGGAACTGTGTCTGAAAGCAGAAGTATCTTGGGGCATATTTATGCTGTTGGGTATTGCTAACTCCAGTTAAGATTTGAGGGACTTCCCAAGAAAATATTTTGCTGTCCAGGTGAACTATGCACCCTGAGCTGCAAATTTTAGATTGTATTGCTCTCAATGTAGAAACATTGCATCTGTCATAGAGCTAAACAGACTGCCACATTTGCAAATTATGTTCTGAAGGGGAAAATCAAAAAAATCAACACATACACTGACTGCATTTCTGATAACATGCAGACTCATGCAACTGCCAGTACAACACCACCCATTAGTTAAAACATTACATTCTTGAAGATATGGCTTATATACACTAAACAGAAAATTCTGCACTTTTCAAATTGTAGTTTAAAAATAAGTATTACAACAATAGTTATTTCCTTTCAAAATTATTCTATAATTATGTAGATAAAATAAGAAAATTGAAGTCCTTCCACAAAAAAATAGACATTTTTTCTTTTAAAAGGTTGTGATGAAGATAAACATAAACACAAAGACATCCTGAAAACACTTGAAAAAATGCAAATTGGTATACATGGTTACCTGAAGCATTACTATGTCCTTGTCAAACATCTCCCTCCTGCATTTCACATTATGATAGTAATAAATCTGAAAAAAATACCACACCACAATCATTAACACAGATAATATTTCATCTAAAATTATTTTACTTCTGTAAAAAAATAAACTTTGCTATACTGTGTTCATAAGCAAAAATGAATCTGTAATTTGAAAAAATTATACAATTTTATCTGTATGCAAAAAGCTTTTTTATAAAGCACAAGACAATCATAGTTGCTGACTGGGTTATAGTGATGCAATGTCTGAATTGCATAAACTTACAAGCAAAAATCTTTTTGACTTCTTTAGCTTATGTATTAATATATTTGTTTAGCAATTAACTGTTTGAAATTCCCAGGAGAAAGCCCTTGCAGTTGGAGAAATGTTTTTTCTTCGCTCCATGAATTCCTCTTTAATCATTTGAGATACCATCTTTCAGGAATTGCCAGTGTCAGCAAAATGTTAATATTGTGACAGAACTATACTTAACCCAAACCATCCCAGGAAAAACTCAATAGGACTGAGCCAGGCAGCAGCAACACCACAATCACTGCATGGCACTGAAAGGTGGGGAAGTTTGGTTCTACCACCAGAGAAGAAAAATAAATAGGACTGATAAGTTTCTGTATAGGCCTGGAAACAAACTTCAGCATGCTAAAGTCTCCTCTAGACACACGCCATTTCCACCAGAATTACATGAAGACAGCTAGGCATGTCTTCCCTTTCTTCTCTATCCTAATAATCCACACATATAGATGCCCATTCCTATTATCTGGGAAAGATCCAAAATAGCTGGCTGAACATGAGCTCTCCCCATAGGCAAAGTAAAGAGAAAGGACTTGCAGACTGTGGGAGTTATGTTATCTCAACTAAATGAAGCTCTTAACTTCAAGATCCTGACAACCAGGGGAAATTAACACAGAGACTTATATCACCACCAAAAGCTATGCTGAAATTCCAGATTTGATGTGTGTCTACAGCACTGCGGGCACTGCTATAATTGTACATAACTAGAGTTCTTTTTGCTGTAATGACAACAAGGACACCACCTTATGAAGATCCTTCAAGGGTCAAGAAGTGTCAGAATATAATATATTTGAGCAGCTTAATTCAGTCTCCTAGTAAACAGACATTGCAATTATCTAATAGAGATGAGGGCTGACAGGACTGAAGGAATTTTCTTGCAAATAAATCAAGTTAACACCTCGCAGAATTACACCCTATTCCTGTTGTAATCTAAGTCTTGCTGAGAAAATCACTTGAGACAATCACCCTGGTGGGTGGTACTGACACCACAGTACCCATTTTATAGCTGCTATGCTTGAAACACCTAATTTATACAAACATTGAGAACATAAGTTTAGAAATTAAAGTCTCCAGAAGTATTATAGCTAAAAGCCAAGAAACACTTCCTTCTAACTGCTTCTAATGCTTCTGTGGGGTCTTTGGATTTCAACTACATTATAAATATAAATAGCCATAATACCATAATGCTGCATATTTTTATATCTGAGACACTTTTATGTGGAGGTGATAAATGCATTACCACGGATGCACAGATCTAATTCTGCACTTCCAAATGCTGCTGCACAGTACACAGTAAAAAAGCCAGGAGTCATTAACTGCAGTAATTAAAACTATACACACTGAGCATGTGTGTGTATAGAAGTTCAGTGGCTACTGCAGCAGTCCTGAAATAAAGAAGCAACTTCTGACTAAAAAAAATCCAAGACTAATTTAAAAGCAAAAATACTCAAATGATGCCAGTGCTGATAAAAACACCTACCTCACTCACACTGCCTTCCATAAGACTGACATAAGTAAAATTCCAAATCAGTACAGAAACAGAAGGTTTTGGGGTCTGAAAGACCAAGAGCTCCCTCCCTCTGAAAGACCAAGACCACTTCGCACTGGTGAGGTTCCACCTCGAGTGCTGTCTCCAGTTGTGAGCCCTTCACTTCAAGAAATACAGTGAGGTTCTTCCAGGCAACCAGCGACAGGACAAGAGAACACAGCCTCAGGTTCTGCCGGAGGAGGTTCAGGTTGGACATTGGGAAGAATTTCTTCATGGAAAGGGTTGTTAACAATTGAAAAGGACTGTCCAAAGAGGTGGTGGAGTCACTGCCCCCCGAGGTGTTGAAGAAGTGACTGGACATGGCCCTTGTGGTCTAGTTCACAAGGTGGTGTTTGGCCAAGGGTTGGACTCAATAATCTCAGAGGTCTTGTTCAACCCAATTGATTCTGTGATTCTGTGAAATTATCCTGAGAGAGCTATCAGAAAAGAGTGATTCTACAGCTGCTGTGCACTTACCTGATTAACAAGAGAGAAGCCATTCCTTCTCCACATCCCTGCATGCACTTGGGCACATAGGACTAGGCATCGTAGAGGATGTTCTATTAACATGGGTGGGCTAAGTTCACTCTGCATTAAGAAAATGCAATATTTTGATGAATACAGAGAAAATAATAGAAAATGGGACTGAAATGAAGGAGGATGATATTTGAGATCATTGAAATATTTGGGCACTACAAAAGGAAAGCAAATCCAACAAACAAGTTAGATGAGCCTATTCACAATCTTTCAAATCATTGTTAATCACCCTTACATTCTGTCTTTGCTCCACACAGCTACTGCATGAGGGCTTTAGTTTATTCCTAAAGACAGTAGCTTTCATATTTTAAAACATCAACACCAGCAATCTAATAACACTGTAGTTTCATGTATTTCATTCAAAGTTTAAGTACTATTTCTTTCCAAAGACATTGAAATGTCTTCTCCCAGTTAGGTTTTATGCTCTTTCATTTCACCTTCTTTGACTACCCCTTAAAGGAATAGCATATCAATAAGAACAGGCAGCAGGCAAGAAACAGCTGGGGAAGAAAATTAGAACCCAGCCCAAGGAGAAGGAATCAGATCCGGCCTGGGGTTCCTAAAAACAGTTTCTATTACAAAAAGGAGGTTATGCAACCTGAGCCTTAGCTATTTTAAAGAGCAATACTGCCTGTCTATGCTCTAGTCATGAATATCTAGATATTAATCTTTTAAGAGGTAATTTTATGTACTAAAGATATTCTCTCTGAGCAGAATTTACAGTACAAAGACCCTTTATTTTATTTAATATCATCCTACATTTACATTACCAATTTCATGTTCTGCATGAATTATATTTAATTAATATACAGCATTTAATTACATACCAGTGGAAGCAGCTCTGGAAACTTATATGCCACTTCAGTTTTACTCAGCAAAACATGCAAGCCTACAAAAAGACATGAAAAAACCATACAGAATATTACATAGAACATTTTATGTAATTAAAACAGGACAAAAGCGGTCATCTGATTTACTCGCAGACCATTTTTCTGGACACAGAGACAAGTCTCCAAATTTATCACCTTGGAGTTACACAGTTATTTCCTGAAGAAACATATAACAAAGAAACATATACATTTTAAGAGAACTGAAGTTTTCCCTTTGTATCTGTATAAGCCTTGCAGTATAAGTGAGATTTTTGCCTTTTTTGACTCTGTCATGTCCCCACAGTGAGAGCCAGGAGTCCTTGGTCTGGCAGGACAAACAATCAACAGCAGATACCTCATCCTTTTTATCAGTCCTTGGGGGGTTTATAAAATACCTCAGGAACTAGAATAAGGCCCCTACAAAACACATGAAGACTTTCTGGTTTGCTTTCTTCTGAAGTTACAAGGACTTTACTCAAAGGTTCAAATATTCAAAGTCATTTGACACTGAGCTGCATGGCACTTTACCTAAGAATTACCTTTTTCACTTCATTATTTGTGAATTTATTTTTATCTCATTCTTTCTGATTCTGTAAACTAAAATTCACAAAACTTTTTTCAACTGCTGAAGAAGATAGGCACAATATGAAGAGAAAGACATAGCTCAATTTTCTGGTGACACATCTGTTTGATAAATCTGTTCTCTAGCAGAATGTTGATTAGTCTATTCAAGCTGACAGCTAAACATATTCCCAAGCAGTCAACCACAGCCCACATTTTGTCGCAGCTCTTTTGCGTCACTCAAGTGGCAAAAGCAGCAGGAGCTGCCTATAATACAAATCCAGAGGCATGAGACAATCTCCCCCAGACTGAATGATAACAAGTTTTCTGGTGATTGAGAACATCTGGCCTAGAAGTTACCAAACAGCTAGAAAATGGCCAAAATTCATCCTATTCAGGCCTTAAACAATGCTTGTGTGTGTCTTCATGTATACACAAACACCAATCACACCTACAGAACATTTTTCATTTCCTGAAATATTTTTCAACTGTTCATACCTGCAAGTAAACGAGAAACTGGGAGGTGAATGCTAACTTTTTCCTGAGAAACGCAGTATCTGATGGTCTCAACTGAATGTCCACACATACTGAGGACAATAGGCTGCTCTCCATCAGTAAACCCACTATGACACTGCATCAACACAGTCAGGCATTTCTTGTAAGCTTCAATCAATACTTTTTCCTAAAAGAAAGATTGCACTTTAACGAGATTATGAAAAAACCACAGCTCTGAAAAATAATACAGACAACATAATAAAGACCTTAAAGTGTTTGCAATTTTTACCTTTAACAACAGTCCTGCAAAATTAAGATAAGGAATCCAACAAAAGAGTCAAATTAACGAGGGCACAAACTGCAAAACTCGTACTGGTATGTCTGATTAGAAAAGTACACACTAGGATGTTGTTTGGGTTTGGGGTTTTTTTGTGACTGGCATTATGGTAACTCTCCGAGGAATGATCATGCTAGGCTATTAAAAACTGCACATTAACTACCAGTAACTGATTAAAGCTAGCCTGAATGTTCAGGTATTCCAGGATCACTTATTCCACAGCCATATTTTACCATGCTCAAGTTCCGAAATCATGAAACACTCAGGGAGCAGAAACATGATTTATAATCAAGCAGTATTTGGTAGATCCAGGGCCTACTCCTCCATTCCTTTCTCTTTGAAAATTGTAACCTGACAGATTTGTGATAATCACAATCTTCAGATCTGTGACAAAACTCCCTGCAGAATTTGCAAAACGCTTAACCATGTTCTTATGAACTGGTCAGTACAAACCACACTTGTGTTTAAATACAGTAAAGATTTGCATTTCCTCCTAGGAGATGCCCTTGGCTTATGGTGAAGTTGTGTTTAGGTCAATTTTCACATGTATTAATATTTGGGCTCTATTCCTGTTCACACAGAAAAACAATTCCGAAGGAACTTACATCTAACGCACACCAGTCCTGCATCATTGAAATAACAAGTGTTAATTTCATCTGCAGTGTAAATGCTGCTTCCCACTCTGGTTCCATTTCAATGTGCTGTCCTACTTGACGAGTTATTGGATCCATACCCTAGAACAAGAAGAGATTACACATTTCAACAATGTATCACTGAAATACAGTGACACAGCAAATACAGCACTAGCAGAGGCGTGAGACAGTGGCTAGCTATCCTTATAAACATATTGTTGCTGCAGCAGGTAAAAAGAACCTTGGGGGAATGAAAGGGAATGAAACCACAAGTGAAGAGGTCTATTTGTGTGTCAGGAACTATTTATTCCTCAATACAAGGAGCAACTCTGCTGACATTAAAGATGAACCAGATTTTGCTCACAGAATTAATTGTCTTATCTGCCTCTACAAGTGCAAAATATGCCCCAAATTACACTTCTCGTTTTGAAGTGCTCTTCCTTTCTACTGTCCTCTACAACAACATTTTAAGAAGAGACGCAAGATGTTATGTTTCAGAAAAATGGAATGGCTCCAAAAGTGATACAGCAATGAAGTTATAAAAGGAAGAGTAGATCAAATTTATTCTATTTTGACATCACAATAGCTAACTTCCTCCTTAAATTTTGCCAAATTTTCTAATTCACAGATTTACCTACCTGCATACATTTGAGTAATTCTAAGAAGGCATCAAAACCCTCGAGGAACTTGCGTCTCAAGTCATCTGACCACTCCGTCGGCTTACTTATCAGCACATACCTGGGGAGTTTAGAAACATGCAGGTGTTCATTTTTGATTTTTTTTTTTAACTCCTCAATTTCTCAAATTGGCACATAGTTAGTATACTTACTTGAGATCCAAAATAAGGCTCTGGACACGTCTGAATTTGAAAGCCTGCAGAGCAGTGTAACGTTCAAACTGAAACCTGCCTTGGATGTCACGGTGCCTTAAGTGGTCCATGAAAGTTTTGATGATAGTGGTCATAAGATTCTCTTCTGTTATTAGCATTCGAGCCTATGCCAAAGTACATTGAAATTTGCTGTAATTAACAGACACAGCTAACAAGATTTTCACACTGCACCATGAAGTTTATAAAATACATTATTTTTTAAAATCCAAAATAATTACATCAATAATTAGAACAGAACACAGAAAAGCACTCTTTTCACAGAATCACAGAAGACAAAAAAAAGGAATCTAGTAAAAAATTATCATAAGCCAGATTTCTTTTTTCAGATCCTTTCTGTACAGAAGTCTCTCTATGGTAAAGCCCCTGCTAACCTATATAATTATGGCACGTTATATAAGACATGTTATTATGTGTCTTATAATTAACTTGAACCTCCCCTTAAGTATGTGCTGTCTCCTCTCATAGTTTGAGCCCTTTAGAGGAGTGACAGCTCTTCTGTTTTCTGTTTACAAATTGTCAAGAGCTGTGGTGAGCAGAGCCTCTTTGGAGCCAATAAGGAACTGCACACACAATTTCCACATGGAAATTTCATGAAATAACCCCTAATCTTCCTCAAGGTCTACTGCATTTATCCATGTGTTGTATGAAACAAATCAGCAAAGTCTGACAAAGATTGTCTTCATCATCCAGCCTAACCTAAGCCAACTTCACAAGAGAGGAGGGGGCACTAAGTTACTGCCAGCTCCTACTCATGAACACTTCCACAATTCCCCCACTCTGTTGGTTAAATTGGATGAGCCTTGCAATCCTTGGATCTGGCTAGCAGACTCAACAATATTGGCCACTCTGATCTACCACAATGACATTGTGGCTCTTGACTAGAGCTTCCAGGTTCTGGAGCTGCTAATGATATTCAAGATAGCTTCTAAAATGCTACTGCAGTGGGAGAAAAGAATCTAATGATTAACATTTTCCTCCCAAAAAATCATCACTAACAGAGCTGTCCATCCACCCTCAAACCAAAAAACTGCAGTTCCTTGAGAGCTCAAACTCTTAAATTACTAAGATCAGTTTGAAAATGTTACTGGAGGATGGTGGGGTGGTTTAAACTCTTCAACTTACTCACTTAGTTAAGAGTGAGTGACTATAAATATATTAAAAAATAATACTTAGTTCGTGTGATAGAAGCTTATCACAATTACTTTCATGTGGTCAATCTATTCTATCACTCTGCACAACAGTCAAAATGCATTTGCTTTGCTTTTTTTGCATGTTTTTAAAATAGAACACGTACAAAAGGGACACTGTAATTACTCTGCCCTGGGAAATGTTTGAAATTACTTTTTCAAAAAGTAATATTGTTCCACCCCATCTGCCAAAGGCAAAAATACCATAACCATCTGAATCCATTAGTTGGTTAAGTCTAACTGCAAATCTGAATACTGGCAACATTCTTACTGAAAGCATCATAATTAAAAGAGGCAATACAATATTGTCCTGAATCATGGGAACAAAATCCTGAGCTCCTGCTGAATTCCCATGAATATCAAACATCCCTAAAAACTGAAGAAGTTTGCTCAGTATTGTGATTGCCATGCCACTATTGAATTTAAGAGCTCAATGAAACTTATTAAATTTGGGAGGATTCAGAAGCATTTATTTTTTTAAACAATTCTGGGTATGAAAATCAGACTTTTATTATTCCAGTACAGCTTCAAATTTTAATTTGTCAGCTGGTGAAGGACCAGCAAATTTAGTGAGCTGGGAGAAGTCACAGTGCTTGTAGCACTGAAACAAAAGTTAACTGGAAATCTAAAAGAAGGCACTGTCTTGAGACTCAAAGTACCAAAGGAAATAGGGAGTATCATGAGACAATTCTTGCCTGCACTTGTGTTGATTGGAAAATGAACATAAAGTGGATCATTTATAAAAATGCACCAGAATGGTGCTCTGTAACCATGACATGCAAACCATAATATAGACTTCTACAAACAGTAAATGTGGCTCAGTATGATGAGGAATTTAAATGTTATGTGTATGTATCTCTAACTAAATATGAAAGCACCTTTCTAAAAAAAAGTAAAAGAAAAATGTAAAAATTAAAACCAGAAACACCCAGCCCACTCTAGGAAGCCAGTCTGGAACTTCCCAATGTTGAATGCTTTAACTTCTAAACCCATAGCAATGTATGCAAACAGTCTGACTGCTCTGCATTTCCACAGTAATGTTAAAGAAATCTGCAGCCTTGATTTATGAACCTTGAGAGGCTTTTAACAAATAAAGATTTCCTTTTTTGGTCTTTTAGTACTTACAAGAGAAGGCACTGTGAATATCTGTATCGAGAGGTCAGCAATTGAGAACTCTCTGTCGTGGTCATCTTTCATAAAATCACTCTGCAATCGCTCATAGTTCTATTAAGAAGGAGGCAAAAAAAGGCAAGGAGTGCCAACTATCAGTTTTTAAAAGAAAGACAGGCACTACTCACCAGAGTAGGTACAGTGAAGAGTTGGACAGACAGAGCAGCCACCGATACTGCCCGTTCGTGATCATCCTCCATATAATCTCTCTGCAACTGCCGGTAATTCTAAACAACAAGGGGAAATTCACCTCTAATCCACACTGACCTGATTTTTTAACTTAAATGTCTGCTCTGGGAAACTTTAATGCCATGAAAAACGGAAGAGTAGCTCTAATAGATTATTATTACGGTATTTTGTACAAAGAATATGACAACTTAATCTGCTCACATGTGAGATCTACTCACTCTCATTTTCAAAATAAAGGCTACTATTTTATTTTCTACTCAAGAGTCTGCAGCAGAGTGAGCAGAATTTTGCAGTGCTGATTTAAAGCATTTCGAATACCAGTTACTGCAGAAATACTAATCAGCGTGACTGAATTTCAGCGCTATTTCTAAGCAGTGCTATAACAGCTTACACCTCAACAATGAGCAGTGATTAGCTCTTAAGAAGTGATAGCCTGCATAGCTGATGGTGAAGACAAAAACATCTGAACTGCTTTAGTTCTGGGGTGTCTGAAAGGCCATTTCCTTCCCAAGAGATGAGATGCCATTATAACTAATATATCTGAAGAGCAAAATAAGATTTCCAGCATTTAATTTCAAGTTTTCACTTCCATAAAAAGGAAAAAAAAAATGAGTAACAGTTCATTTAAATCACTGTATGCTAACTAGACTCTCTTCACCAGACATTTTTAGCATTTAATGGCTCTTTGTAAGAAAGATACTTACCCTCGCAAAGCGGATAGCAAAAAGTTTCTTGTATTTCAAATCCATAAGAAGACTGCTCATGAATAACTGGTGATACACATTTCTAGCTCCTGTCAACAAAAATGAATGAAATATTGCATGTCACTATTTTCTATCAACATATTATGGAAACATTTAGAAAAGTAAAGTTCTACAGAATGAGGTAAATGTGAGCTTCAGAGTAGAAGCTGCTTTGATTAAGTCTGTAAGGTGGTAGCAAAGGATAAAGAAGAATAACAAATCAAAATTCTTCAAGAGGCATTATTTATTACTCCTGTATAAGATAACGCCGTTGAATGTCATCAAATATAAGGGAAGTCAGCAAAACAAGAACAGACCTCTGCTCCTTCACAGGATCAACAGGGGATTTAGATGGGAAAAGAAGAGAAACACTATTATGAGAAGTCTTGGGAACTGCAACAAATTTTTCTAGTTGTGAACATCTCCATAAAATAATCAGCTAAGCTATCTCTGAATTTCTAGTCTGTCTGGACAACCTCCCAGAGATATTACCAATATAAATTGACAATACTCCCAGAGAGTATTATCAATATAAATTATATTCATCTCTACGTAGCTTGGAAACAAATGCACATATGCATAATTTCTTCTGTAGGTCACTTTTAAGTCAAAAGCCATGACACTATTTCCTTAATGCAGAGAACTATGAAATATGACAAAAAGCAGAGAAATACTGATGTTGAAATAGAAATGCAAAAGTTACTCCTCGCTTACATGAAAGACATTATCCCAACAAAACCTGTATTAAAAACGTTGAAATGCTCCACAAACACAGCATCTTTCAGATTATAAAATTTGCAGTGCCAGGAATACATTCTCAAGATCAAGGTATTAGATAAACAAAACCTGAAAATAATAATTTTCTCTATCCACTTTCCACCTTACTTCTTACTTATTTATTGGTACTCCAAGAAGTTCCCCCGGCAGTCATATTGCATCATTCCCTGCCTGTTCTTTGTGCTTCTTTTTCTTACACCTGGCCTTACACACCCTTTAAGGATATCAAATCAGACAGAGAATCAATGATAGAATAGAAATTAATTACCTCACCTTCCTCAAAATTACAACTTTTTTAGCTTATCCCACTGTATCAAACAGCCTCTCAAAGTTTCAAGAGCTCTAAAACAACAGAACAGTAACAGAACTGAATGTTCTCAGAACACTTAAGAATACCTCATGAACAGAAACACAAGTCAAAGCAGAAAGACTCTGCCTTATCCCTTAAAAATAGGCATTTTGGTAGATATTAAACGGATGCTGAGATCCTATAATGCAGACAAACCCCCAATTTCTCTATAATTTACTCTATTTCCATTAACTATCACTAGAATTTGCATTTATCAAGTCAGTTTTAATTTCAGACCACTTTGAAAAATTAGACCTAAAACAAGCCCCATGTCCAAATGGTCTCTGTATGTTCTTGTCTTAAATACACTTGGGAGTGTATCATGAAGGGAGAGATTGTAACAAATTAGGCAAAATTATCCATAATACACCACAGTAAAAATGATCAAACATTAGCAGATACAATAAAAGGAAAACTTAGGCACAGCATACTCTAGCATTTTCCAGAGCTCTGAGAAAACTCACCTTTCCACAGTTTAGAATCATACAGCATCAGCTTATCTACAAGAGAAGAATTTTCACCATCTGGCCCTTCTTGCAAACCAACCTGACACAATATCCGGCGAAGGCCATCTTAATGAAGAGAAATGGTACAAGTTAGTTACAGCTCAAACACAAACATGTTATTTTGACATCCTGAAATTTTCATACATCACAGAAGCCCTCACACTGCCCCCTTTTTCACGACAACTGAATAACAGCACTTACATTTTGCTGATACAAACACAAATATTTCACACCTTGCAAGTTTCACACTAGCCTTATGGAACATAGTGAAAATCACCAAACGCAATGATTTGGTTTAAAGTTATCAAACCAAAATGTGCTTCCTTAAAAATGGCTAACTAAAATAAGAAACAGCCTAATTTCCCAGGGTTTAGTTTTCCTGATTAGACTCCTATGAAAAGGAAAATATAATTAATATATTAAATGACTCGTATATTCATGCTATCATTTTAAGGCTTCTCTGCATCTTTTTTCCTAATGGAAAGAAGCAACAACTGTAATCATATGAACATGTAAGTCATATGGCTGCAGACAAGCCTGCATCTGAAACACAGCACAGGCCAGACATGCTCCTGTTAAGAATGTTCAACCTGGCATTGCACGGCAGGCAATGCATATTCACATAGAACTACGGGACTTACAGAGCCCTTACTTCCACACCCTGCTTGGCATCTCAGCTCCTCAGGCAGAGTGGGCAGTGGCTGAGTGCTGTGTACACTGCACCATGTGCTGCATGGTGCAGTAATATCCACTCTGAGAACCCTACAGCAGTTTGGGGTTATTCCTTTTTGCCTTGCAGAGTTCAATCCCAACTACTGTTATGAAGGACAACAAATTAATGGAAACTACTGCATTGTTCAGCAATTGTCAAATAGACACTTATTCCAGAAGAAGGGATATTTGCTAGGAAGGATGTAGTAGTGGTCAAACTTCTGACTAAGCAAGGTCAGAAACCTTCCATAGCAAGGTTTTTTTCTGCTGGTTTTTTTTAATGACAAGAATTTGTCATTGCTTTGACAGCAATCATCCAGCCCAACTCTGGCACAGCAGAAGATCCTTCTACCTGTCCCTCAGCCATTGTTCAGGGACATTTCAGCATAACCACTGAAAAGCAGGAACTCAATCCCCTCATGTCACAGATGAAGGGTAACAGACTGTTTAAAAGATTGACCAGAATTTAGATGTTTGGGTGTGTTTGTTAAAAAGCTAAGGGAAATCAACTCTTTCAGAAGTGCATTTCACAAAACCAGACTCAGAGTACAAGATTGCATCCCAAGACATGGAAGGTAGTTCAAGTAAATGAGCACATTGGTCACAGACAAAATGTATCTGTGCTGTTCACAAACAAACATGCCTTTTGCCCTTCTGAATCATAAAGAACTCAGCATTTAATGAGCTGAACTCTTCAGAACTTCACAAACACTACATACACAACTCAAAATTCAGTACTTTCTTCTGCAATGTGAGACAAATGACATATTCAAATTACCTTTTTGCAACTGTCATGTAGTGCTGAAAATTATTGACTGTGGCACCTGGCACAAATGATGCGGCACAACACTGGGCTTAAAATGAGAAAGACAGTGCCTGCCTACATGTTTCACTGAAAGGAAAATTTCCCACAGAAGGAAACTTTCTTCATCACTCCGATCCACTACCTACTGTTCAGAAGTTTTATTTACTTATCTTTAAAATTTAAACATAAACGACTTATGTTTCAAAAACAAAAACATGTTATAAGGACCCTGTGCATGAAATCTTGGTTTTCCAACTATCAGTCTAATAAAACATACAGTCTCTGAAGAAATGATGCAGCCATGCAGAACATATGTGCAACAGGAAAGCATGCTTTGCTAATACTTCTTGCTAGCATTTCCAGAGTAAAAAAACACAAATTGCAAGGGCGTCTGTATCTATATTTCTCCACATCAGCAGTTTGTCACTTTTCTTTTTATTTCCTCCCATATCCTACATCTTTACAATCTTATGATTTACCAGGAGCAAGGGGGAACGAAGTCAAAACAAAAACTGAGCATTCCCATAAAATCTGATACTGCACATCTTGATTCCTTTGAAGAAACCTCTTTTAAAAAATCTGATTAAGACTTTGTCAGCTTTTATACTTACCAAAACCCTCCACAATTCCTTGCATTTTCTCTGTTCTACTTAGCAAAAAATCTGAAGCAATCGCTTTCATCTACATTCATCAAATTACTTCTGAATAATTTTGTTTTATCTAATCAGACAGGTTATTTTCAGCTTACTGCATTCATTTAAAAAGAAGTAGGGACTGAAAAAATAGCTTTTTGGCATACTGCATTTGACAGTGAGTCTCAGCTTCTGTTCAACAGCAACTAAACAGAAAAGACTATGTAAGACTGGTAGCACTTTCACATGGAAGTTAGAATTCAGAACAGCACTTCAGTAAGAGAAAATAGAATGAAGTCTGACAAGTTATTAATAGCTTTGCCTTATACATTACATATCTCAAATAAGTAGACAAAAGTGCTTCAGAAAATCAGCTCCTCTCACAAATATTCTCTGTCTTATCTCAAGAGATAAATTTTGCCCACCTGAATATCCAATAACACTGCCAAGCCAAGTTAGGAGCTTCAGACCAAAGCTCTGATGGGCAACAATAGATGAATGCATAACTTGCACTTTCAATGGCTTTGTCTGACGACTGGTATTTCTCTTAAAAAGAAAAGGAGAAAGGAGGCAATGCATATTTAAGTGAGGACTGGTATATACTTCTATACAGAAATGCAGCATTCCTGTGATTAATTTTGATAATTTGTAATATTAATATATATTCTAATTACTAACACCTACACAGCAAACCCAAAAAAAGTGCATTTTGTTTATCCTATTAATATTTGAAGGACCTTATTATGCAATATCAGAATATTTAGGTCAAACCATTTTCCACTCTTGGCCTGTTATCAATTCTCACACTGATCTGCTGCATTTTACTGATAAGCAATCCCACGTTCAACCCAAGACAGCCATGTGTGTTTGTCCCTCTCAACATGACAGGCAAGTCACACTGCAGCCCATCATGGAAACTGACTGAGCACAGACTATTTTCAAACATACAAATTAAATACACAGAGTTAAAACAAAAAAGAAATTACCCTCATCTATGTGTTAGAAAGCATAATAGTCAGATGTTACACATAAAAGCCATTTGTTCTTTGCCTGCATGGCCAGCAAGTTAAAAATATTGCACAACATAATCTTTAAAAATATACTAATGCTTTCAAAATATCTTCAACAGTTAAAGAACAGCAACTCTAGTTGCAGCATTTGTTTTTCAAAGGTTGCAGTATCATACATAAACTATTTATTTCATGTGATTAAGTACTGCACTGCAGCAGTTAACACAAAATGAAAAGAAAACATTATTCTCACATTTTCACATGGAAGAATCTTGCAGTATATAGATATTAATATATATACATATATAAATGCTTAGATGCAAAATGAAAGTATTTGCAGTTTCACACTTGGATTCAATCAGTAATAATTTCCATAACTGTTGCTGTTAAAGACATAAGCAACTTCACACTACAGAAGAAAAACTGTAATCATTTAACTTCACTGATCTGAACTAGCGTGTAATTCTAAAAGATACATTAGAAGTTCCTGGCACCATCTGTTTTACGAAGGAAAAAAACTGTCTACAAATTTTTTAAAGAAAATTATTTTGGTGTCAGGTAGGCCATAGTAGGAAAAAAATCCCAACAAAAGATCATCAACAACAACAACAACAAAAACCCCATAAACCAATATTTTGATACCTCTACTGTATTGTAATATAATCTCCAACACTTTGAATCATTAAAATATAATGAGTCATTATGATAACAGTATCACAAACTGGGTAGCAAAGCCTCCTTCTGCTTAAGATGAGGCAGGTAAGGAGACAGCATCCCTTACCCCCACTACTTACCACTATTACTGATTTTGCCTGATCACAGTATTGGAAGTCTCCGTATCGAACAGACCTACGGCCCTGCAAATTCAGAAAGATCTAACATTACCATCAGCTCCTGAACAGGGAGTCCCAATTCTGTGTTCTACATTTGTATAAAAAACACAGTAAAAGCTTCAGATACATGCTAACTACTCTGCCTTTCATGCTATTTTCACTTGTAAGTACTGTATATAGTAAGATACTTGGATTTCCCAAATGCACTCTGTACTTTTAAAAAGAAGATACAATTGTATCATGTATTCATTTACCTGTTACCTTAAGTTCTCGGTGTATAACACTGTTCTTAAGATAAACAATGAAAATAACTACACTTCTTTTATTGAAATACAGCAAACATTAGTTAAGATTGATTAGTGCAATAGAACAATTAGTACAAAGGCATTATTCATTGGTTTTGCTATAACTTGAAGATATTTCAGATATTTCAGTACCTTTTAAAAAGCAGATATTAAAGTTAACTGGTCTTTTAAAAATACAATTGAAGCACTGGTTTTATTCCAAAAGAAGGTTTTCAGTCTTTCTCTACTGTCAATCAACACATCAAAATGGATAATTGATTGAATTTATAGTGTATTGCAGACTGGAAAACTCACTGGCATTTTAGATCTGATGCCAAATCACTGCTTCAGGCATAGCATTCTCATTTCTTCCACATACATGTTCATGTATATATGCATTCATGTATGCATTTAGAAGTAGAAGGCATCAACAGTAGGAAAATCTGAGTGTATCCCACAACACACAGCACATGCTCAGGTCAGCTCATATTCAGGGATCAGATGTGAATCCTTTGGTTACCAGTATCACAAAAGATAGATCAGCGCTAACACAAAACCAAAATCTAGTTCAGTGTTAAGTAATATGAAGTGGTTATATTTCCTGCTCCACTGACATCCCTGAAGTACTTTAACCACACTAAGTGACATTCCCATAGCCATTAGGGAAAAGATTTCCTCCCCACACCAAAATCCCAAAAATACGCACAAGCCAGTAAGCCCACTAAAAAAGACACTTCTTTCATGTCAACCTGTGCTTACAAATCTGTAAGCACAGGTTCATTGCAAAAATAACAAGTGATACCTAATGAAGTATCACTCTCCTTAAAAAAATGAACATCAGCCACACTACAAACACAGTTGACAGAGTACTTCTGAAACTAAAATGCTAGTTACAATTATATTCAGCATATAGTGATTCTGAAATCACTGTTCCTCCTAAAAACTGCGTTAAATGCTTTTACCTCTTCCTGCCACTGTAATCTGACAATTATGAAAAAGAAAATTAAATTAAATTTAAAAAAGAAACCACAAATCATGAACAGTTCCACAAGCACCAGAAAAAACCCAATCAGTTATGGGTTTTATCCCTCACACTTAACTGGTGTTATTCTGAGAAGCATTTCCTATGTTTGGAGCATATTTAGGGGTTCTTTCAATGTCAGCTCTATGGTTCAGTAAGGGAAGGGCCAAAGCTGCTGCTCATTTTTGACAGAGGAGTGAGAAACACCTTGGTATTTACACTTGAAAGACCTACTAGAATACATTTACATTGAAACATATTCAGTATCAGGTCTGGTTTGGACTGGCCAAATAGTATTTAGGCACTGAGACATTTAGTATTTAGTATTAAGGCATTTATAGTGCTATGACACACAGGACTCACAGAATCATGTTAACCACACGCTTTGGGAAAACAGACTAAAGTAAGTATAATCATAAAACAAACATTAGGCCAAGGTAATTAAAAGTTCTACCAATTAATTCACTTACATCTCTATCTACTGTTGTTGCAAAACCAATGGCTTCCTTCTGTGTGCAGTTGACAGCCTTCTGAAGAGTATAAATAACTTGTTCATAGGTATGGACTTCATCATTAAACAGCATGCAGTAGTAAGTGTCACTCTTCTCACTTCAAAGCAAAGATTGAACTTATGTCACTCAAAGCAAGGATTGAATTTATGTCATTTAAAGCAATGTTAAAAGTAAAAGCAAGAGCAAAGGAAAAATATGAGAAATACAAATCTACTACAATTATTTATACAAAATACTTCTGACAACTTCAGGAAAGGCAGAAAAGATTCTTAAAATCAGAACCTGCATTTTCAACTGTAAATATCTGTAAGCCTTTAAAAGGCAGAAGACAAATATTATACTTACATCATTTCTAGTCCAGGCAATTCATTTTCCTTTTCCCATGTTAATATATCTACTGCATATCTAAATGTAATGGCAAAAATATTATAAGCTCTTGCTACCATATCTTCTGGTAAGTGCACAAGGGGATCCTGGAAAGTAAATATAAACAGCAAATGAGAAATTAAATGACATTCAAAGCAAACTGTCAAACTTGCACCTCTCTTTATCAAAGATGATGTAAGCATCTTTAATGATGTCTTTCTTTAAATGACTTTTCAGCTGAAAGGAACAGAGTCAATAATCATCCTGTTTTCTTCTTCCAGTTCTACACTGACAGTCACCAAAGCTCTAATCTAGCATTCAGTACCTGAATGTTAACTTGCCTCTGATCACCCATTTACATTTTCGCACATTATTCCATTCTCAGTCTCCTTGTTCTCACTCCTGCACACCTTTTAAGATCGTTCTTTGGAAGAACTTTAACCTCAACTGCATTAAAATGTGCTGCTTCTGCTATGCCTTCAAAACCATAATTTCAGATCCCTGTATCTTTTGTTCCACTTATCAATATTAGTAAACCTCAGAACACAAAGGACCATGCATCTCTTGTCCTGTTTTATATGCAGCATGCATTAAAAGGCATAAGTCTTATCTATCCAGGCTTACACAACATGCAGCACACTGGCATCATGATTTATGATGCACGTCTCTTATATGCTGTGGTATATAAATAATTAACTGCTGAAATGTAAATAGGTGTTTCATAATGATCTGTCCACGTCTCAGTCTTGCTCACAGAGAGCTGCTCCCCTTTTGTCTGTGGACCATGCACCCATTTGTGCCCACTCTGTGCCCTCCATTTGACAACTGCAGCAGCCCCCACAAACTCGTCCTGCTCTCTGTGCCAGAGCAGAATGGAGGCTGCTGCAGGTGGGGGAATGGGAATGTGGAGGGGGAGGAAAAGGAGAGCTGCCTCAGTCTGCCAAATCAAATGGACCACTTTTTGGAACAGCACATGAATAAGAATAGGCAACTCTGAACAAGATAGTGCAAACCATTTCACTCCAGTCCATTTCAAGGATGGTGAACAGAAAACATTATAAACCTCTTCTCTTAAGGAAATTGTCTTTTACTGTATGAAAATTTTGAGAACAGCTGGCTCCTCTTCTACAAACCTGGAAAGGGAACACTGCATGGCCTGCAGGTCACCTGGATATACATTATACACTGGGTCACTGACTTGATTAATCATTTGATATTTTGACATATGTGTTATTGCTAGACAATTAAAATATTTAACAGTGGCCCAATTTCTGGTTTAGGATTACCTAATACTAAATCCTCTGCTTCACTACAGCTTAGGTTGTAAAAAAATGGTCACAATAAAAATTTCTCAACTTAAGTCTGCATCATCTAAAGGAGGCTCTTGACAGTCAGCAATTCACATGTACTAATAAAGTTTACCCCCTCCACCCCAAGACTCTTTGGGAATATTTGAAAGCTTTACAAGAGTGGTAAGGACAACCATTTCTCTTTCTTTTTTTCCCCCTTCATTAAAAAATTATCCAGGGTATGAGGAATTACCAGCCACCAAACACAAAGGCAAGCCATAAGCAGCAGCTCTCCCTCCACTCCCAGCACTTTCAACAAAGGTACATATCTGGGCAAGGCAGAAAACAGGCTCCAATAAAGCTCAACAAACCATCCTTAATCTACCTCAAACACAACACTGCATAAGAGATCTCAATCTCCTTGGTTTATGGGGAAGAAACACAAAGCCTGCCCAGAACCTTGATTTTTCTGTCAGGCACACTCACTGTGTGAGTATTTTTGGGCACAGAAGTAGCAGTCCACCCAAGATTTCATAACAAGAGTTTCCTAAGGCTGCTGACTAATGTAAACTAGCATCTAGACCAAGTGGTGAGTCCAGCAACACTGCTAGAGTTTTAGGGCTGAGAGAGTGGGAACAGATTTCAGAAAGACCACTGTCACTGAAAATACAATTACAGTTGCATCACTTAAACCATCAGATCAGCAAAATTACTACCAATGCTTGCCTTAGATGTTCCCATTAAAAAAATCTCACAGAAATTATACTATGTAAGAACAGATGTGAGCGGCTAGGTCAGAAGCCCAATTAGCCACACTCATTCCTGAGATGTAATAACAGATAAGAAGATTATAAGCAGAAGACAGAATGCTTCTCTAGTCTCCAGTAACTTAAGACACTAGCACTTCCAACACCAAAGATGGTACCTACAATTTTAAATGGCCATTGGTACTCTTTCCTTCCACAACCATGTTAAAACTTCCTTTCAAACATATATAAACTTTAAACAATAGTGTTCTGCAGTGGTTAGTCCAACAGCTTGAGTTCTTCCTGTAAGATGTGGCATGTCCTTTTGCATTTAATAGGTCCAAGTTGTTATGCTCTGATTCTGTGGTGAAGATGTGTTCTCTATTTACCTTCTCCATACCAAACAAGCTCTTTTAGAGACTTCTGCCTTACATCTCCATTATGACTTTCCTGTGACAGCAAGATATATTGATTTTTAAAAATCTGTGCACTTTGCTTTGGTAAGAATCAGAATATTTGTTGCACAGACAGCTCAACTTGGCTTCTTGGTGCACATGAATACTTACAGATTTTTTTTTTTTTAATTGCATGTGGCAAAATGCCTTGACTTCTGAGAATATACAGAAAAACAAAGAAACAGAACTAAAACTGCAGAGGTGACCCAGAACATACAAAATGAAGCCTTTAAGTAGTAAACATTTTAAGGAATTTCTTAAGATATATAATTTTTGTCTAACAATGTGGTTCAATTATTACTATTAAAGTTCCTACACCCTCTCATGCAGACTAAAAATAACTTCAAGCGAACAATTTTTATATACACACATATATACACAGTTAATAATGTTTTAAAACATGATGCCTCAATTATAATTACCTCTTCTTCTGCAGTTTCTGAAGAGTTAAGTTCATGCTTTTGACAGTAAGGACCTTCCTTCCAAGCTTCTGTATCACCACAGTCACAGAAACCTCCTCCACCTGATGTTGTCATCTAAAATTATTTAAAAACAAAGCAGTTCATGTGAATATGCACATACATCGTATATGCACATTAAGAAATGAGCAGTCACAGCTGTACTACAGAAACAGTATCACAACACACGACAGCTGAAAGCTTGTCTACCTCATCAGTGTGCCTATGTCAAAAGAAAAATCCTGAACACAAAACACCTTCAAACACCTTCATTCTGCCCCACCTGAAGTCTTCAGATTTTCTGAATCTATTAATTGCCATGGCATCTATACTATTACAAATTCTCACCGTTTTAATCTACAAAGTTACATCAATTCACATGGCACTATTATACAGTGAGTGAAGGATATGCTTTATGACAAAAGGAATTGAGAGACTTAAACTTTTCACATATGTAAGCACAGAAAAAAAGCATTGGAAATTTTTAATGGTATATTTACACTGTTTTAATAAAACTTATTTTAAAGACTACCTCAAGTTAATAAGCATAATAATACTTTTTTGAATCACACCTATTAACTGAGGCATAGAAGAATTCTTTCACCTATTTCTGGCATACTTTATATACTCTATACATACAGGCACATCTTACAGTATCAACAGAACTAGATGGTCATTTGAAAGAACATTTGCTTACACTTTTGGATGTTACCTAGACTTGTTAATTCAATAGTCTCAAAAAGTAAAAACCTATGTACAGGAAGTAAGCTGATATCAGCAAATTTGGCAGGGTTTCTTGATAAAAGTGCTTGGAGTGTTTTCCTGAATCCTAGTGCTCAATGTACCCATACAGTGGTTTACATCAGCAGCAGTGCAGTATTGTAAAAAACAGATTTACAGAAAGGCTGCACTGGTAGTTTTCATGTAACTTCTTATTTAAAAACACACCAACGTTTTCTTGGCTTTGTTTGCAGGGTTTTTTTAAACTAATCTGTACTACTAATAACAGTATATTACTAAAATAAACAGCATTTACAGTTTTCGTTCTCTATGTTAACTTTATGTTTAAGCTTTGCATAGAAGTGGCTTCCTAATAAAGGTTTTTCAACAGCTTTTAAAAAAAGTCAAACACAAAAGTCAGAACAATTCAAAACCCAAGCCTAAACCTGTAAAATTCACTAAAGGGCATGTGTTAAAAATAACATACATTTGTAAACTGTTGCACATAAAATTTAACTGCTCAATATTTTAAAAGTTAACTTCCAGAAGTTACACTCAGATCAAAACACTCAAGTTCACATAGGATTACTGCAGACATTCAGAACTTTGTGCTCATTCAGCATCTGGAAATTCTGGATATATTCGCAAACTTGAAACTGTTTCACACACACACAAAATCACTAATAACTATGTCATTATCCCACGGGATCACTGACCCTGTATCGGTGCTCTCTGTGAATGCTTCCAAGAAAGCATTCCATGCACAACACACAAGTTGGGTCAACTGCGCAGTCTCTGAGAACAGCAACAACAGAAAGGAAAAAAAAAGCATTAAACACTTGCTTTTGCCTTAACACATTTTACAACAGATAATTTTCAAATATCACCAATATCAACCTTCTAACTAATGTATATATTACTCTGAAAGAGAAAAGGGATGGCTTTAAAGAGGGTAAACAAATTAAATAGAAAAATAGTCTGTTCTCACAACAGAAGAGCCTTTAAAATATTGTGTGGGTAGTATGTCTAGTTTGGGTAATACAGACATTGCCTTCAAGAGGTGAGACAAGTATACAGGCAAGTAAACAGATGAATTACATAACCCAGAATAAACCCAAGTAAGTTCTCTCAAGTACAGAGTAGCAGCATTAATGATCTCCAGCAATCAGAGAAGACATTTTTCACTCAACTGGGAAGAAAGATTGCACACAACAGACTAAATCAAACCTCTGCTTCCAAGTTCAGCCCTACAAGCTCACTGATGAGCTGCAAGAACACAATTTTCTCAACCAGGAGATCAGAGACCATAATGAGGTCTTGTCCACAAACACTCCTGTATTAGACAGAAGGAATATTTCAAGTAAAATGGGCTAAACCAAATGAGAAAATTAAGCATTATATTTAACTGTCTCCCTGAAAAACACTGAAAATGCATGAACTCATGAAATGCAGCCAACTTCCAGGCACCTCAAGATTAAGGCAGGTGGGTTTTGCAATGTAAAAATAAATAGCAAGAGAATGTCTGTCTTATGATGATGGTTATTAGAGAAACAACTTATTTTGTTTAAAAGAAAATACTAGAGATCACACGAAATTTCATTATCAAAAATTCCCCTAATTTCATGTAACCAAAATAAATGATGGCAAGCATGACTTACTATACACATGCATTTTCTCCAGAGGAGCCACTAAAGGTGAAAATGTCAAAGCAAAATTACACAATACTCTTCTCTTTTAGAATAATTTATGTCCATGGCATTATTTTTTTTAGATTTAAAAAAACCAAACAAACTACCATTTGATGCAACAATGTGCATGCAGGATTTGGTAAATCAGTTCCACAATACAGAATGTTGATTCCTCAGAGCTCTAAACTTGTGGCAGTATACTTAAAAATTCAGTACCATTTGTCAAGTAATTTCTCAGACAAGTAACTGTGCCTATATCTAAAGCAGAAGCAAACCTGAAGCTGTAAACTGCACAGAAAATCCACTGCATTTTAATGTGGACTTGGAAAATAATTCTTTGCTGCATTCCACAAAAGCTTAATTTAAACTCTCATTATTCTTCATTATCAGCTGTAAGTTAAAGAAAATTAGCACACGGCAGGAAGCAAATGTTTCCTGATCAACAAAAAAAAAGAGAAGGACTCTATACTCAGTGTGTTAATGATCAAACACTGTTCATATGGAGCAATGAAAATGTTGGGAAATCTGTAATTTTCTTCTAAACACACTTGCTTTTTCAAGACCAACAACTCAGTATGTATCTGAAGTACCCACCAGTTTAATATTATCTCTCTCATTATAAAGAGGTCTCAAAGTATTTACAAACCCAAAGGCAGTAAGGTATTATGCTTCTAGAAGAGGAGAGCACTAGAACGAAAAATTCTTCCACTATTCTCTCCTTGTAAACGAAGGAAATGGAAACCCAGACAAATAAACCCTTGAAATTAGAGAGACATTTCGTCCCCACATCACCTCACCAAGTGTTCAAGTGTCCCAGTGAGTGGTAGAAACCACAGAAAATGACAGGAATTTGTGACACAAACAAAACTTTAAACTCCAAACAGTTCAGAAAATAGAAGATGAAAATGAACCTACAGCTAGTAATACAATGGCTTAAAACTGAAGATTCTTTTAAATACTTGTAATTGGTTAGGAACTTCCTGTTCTCTTTCAAGTAAAAGTATTTTTAGAGAGATCTAGAGACAGAGGTAGGGAAGGAGCTAGAAGCTGATACACTTGTTTTAAGCATCTGATAGATTGGTTTAGCAGGTCATGGAAGGAGGTCTAAAAGACAAGATCAACGCTAACAGCTGATATTAAACACCCAAAATACACACACACATACACTTTCCCACTTACTTCTGATTAATGCCCTTAAATCACCCTGAAAGGTCACTTTCTCAAATTCTTTCTCAATCTTGCATTTCTTTTGTACAGAAAACACTCTACATTATACCAATTAATATTTTTCCATTTACATATCTGTAGTGTTCATTTTCCCCGATCCCACTTGCCATGAAAGACTGCAAGGTTCCTTTAAAAATATATTTTGGTGATTAACTTTTCATTAGGACAGTATATTCTTATTGCAAAATGTTCCATGACTCCACAAATCATAAATACTTCACAATGTCACAATGTCAAGTTAAACTACCTGCAAGAATACGTAGGCTCTCCCACTTTAAAGACGCGGCCACACAGATGGGAAGGTTTGTTTGCTTGCTCAAGCTTTGGAAAACCAAATGCAGGATCTTCACCACAAAGATACCATTCCATTGGTCCCAGCAAAACGTGTTGTGCCAGCATGTCTTCTCTCTGAGGGGCAGGGTTGGGACCCCTGCAGTAAATTTTTGGTACATAATAGGCCAGATGCTGGTATACTTCTTTTTGAAGGTCATTTGCTTGCAGCCATTTCTTTTATATTAGAAAAAAATGAGAACACAAATTCTTCATTAATAAACACATCATAGTTCTAGCCATATTAGGTTATTTTATTTCTACATGAAATATCTAAAATGTCATTGCAAAACTAGAAAGCCATGCTTCCTTTAAGTGTTAAATCTAAATGATCACAAAAGACAGACATTAAGAAAGGAAGAATTTGTTTCCTTGCTGACACATTTTATCCTTTTGACATACAGAAGATTTAAGAGAAAAATTCACTAAAATTTTCCTCCAGGATGAATGACCAGTAAAATGTTGGCAGTGATTTTTAGGATACAGCCTAGACTGTGTTGGTCACATTTCTCTGGAGTGCAGACAGATGCTGCCAGCTTGGGACAGAGAGGATCAGCGGGAGCCTGGAGTTGGCAAGGAACAGAGACAAAAAGTACATGGAGAAAAGCAAACACAGCATTAGGTAACAGTCCCTTTCTCATTTAATTTCAACAAATCACCTGTGAAAATGAAGGAGTTTTGGTTTCTCCTTCAACCAAAATAACTCATCTGAATTACTATTTCAAGTGTGGTGTTAGATCCATGAATTCTTGCACTGGGTTTGTGAGGCAATGTTTTGGTAGCAAGGGGGCTACAGGCTGGCTTCTATTAAAGCTGCCAGAAGCTTCTCCATGTCCGAGAGAGCCAATACCAGATGGCTCCAAGATGGACCCACAGCTGGCCAAAGCTGAGCCCATCAGAGAGAGCAGCAGAACTTCTGGGATAACGGATTTAACAGGGAATAGCATATTTAAAGGGACAAAAAGAGCAGCTGGGAGATGTAAGAAAGAATATGGGAGAATAACAGCTCTGCAGACTCCAAAATCAATGCAGAAGGTGCGGCAGGAGGTGCTCCTGACACCAGAGCAGAGATCCCCCTGCAGCCCATGGAGATCCAGCAGGGAACAGAGATCCACCGGCAGCCCATGGGGGATCCCACGCTAGACAGAGCAGCTGGATGCTGCTAAGAGGCTGTGACTCCACAGTAGGAAGCCAAGGCTGGAGCTGGCTCCTGGCAGGACCTGTGAACCCAGGAGAGAGGAGCCCAAGCTGGAGCAGGTTTGCTGGCAGAACTGGTGACACCACAGGGAGCCCACACAGGGCAGCCTGTTTCTCAAGGACTGCACTCCCTGTGAGAGACCTAGGCTGAAGCAGTTCATGAGGAACTGCAGCCCATGGGAAGGACTGACACTGGAAAAGTTCATGGAGGACTGTCCCCCATGGGAGTGACTGCACACTGGAGCAAAGGAATGATGTGAGGAGTCCTCCCCTTGAGGAGGAAGGAGTGCAGGGACAACATGAGGAACTGACCACATCCCCCATTCTGCATCCACCTGTGCTTCTCAGGGGAGGAGGTAGGGAAAACACGAGTGAACTTGATCCAGGGAAGAAGGATGGGGGGAAGGTGTTTTTAAGATTTGATTTTGTCTCTCATTACCCTACTCTGATTTGATTGGTGAGAAACAAAATTAATTTTTCCCCTAGTCGAGTCTGTTTTGCCAATGGCAGTAACTGGTGAGTGACCTTTCCTGCTCCTTATCTCTACCACAAGCCTTGTGTTGTATTTTCTCCCCTCTCCAGCTGGGGAGGGGAGTGAGAGAGCAGCTTTGGTGGGTATTTGGCACCCAGACAAGGTCAATTCACTACAATTCTCCTAGTCACTCAATTGTAAAAAACAATGTTGGCTGTTTTTAAAAGGCATCAAACCACTGAGCTGCCCTAAACCACTTAAAAACTCAAAGCATTTCCTAGGTTTGATTTTTTTTCCCCCCGATATATACACACAGAATAAAAAAATATTTGAGGACAACATTTGTTTTATTTCTGCCTTGGGGATAACAAATTTAGAAAGGTTTAACCTGTAAGTTAAGACTGCAAGGTTTTTGTAAGGAACAAATGGGAGCAAGCAGATACTGCAAGTGTCCACTGAATAAATCTTGTGTTACATAAACAGCCTCAGCATGCCATTTCTCATTGTAAATGTGACAACCAGATACCCCCTGGCAGCTCCCAAAAAAAAAAGAGTTCAAAATCAACCTAAAACTGTACATGAAAATGCAGAATTAATTATGCCAAAATAAATGGGTTTGGTGATCAAATATTAGAGCCTGATTTACTCTGAATTATTTATAACTTACTCTAAAGAACTTATGTTTGAGATAACACGGTTGTAGTAAGTTCCTCGGGATACAGACATTCAGAGTCAGCAGAGCATCTGTGCAGACTGGATGCATTTTTGCCTTTTTTAAAAATATATTGAAGTAGTTTCATTTATTAGACATGTTTTTCTGAAGTAGAACTTGGTATTTCAAAAAACCCCAATTCGTCAGGGTGCTTTCTTCACTTCTCTTTTCCTAAGTTTGACTAAATCTTTCTATATTCATCTAGCTTTGATGGTAAAAGCCCAGTTTTTTCCCAAGGAAGTCCATGGGAAGAAGCTGCCAAAAAGCCATAGCCAAGAATCTAGAAATCTACAGATTATCTCACCATTCCCATCACAATTCAGAGAATACTATAGGAAAAAAAAAAGATTAAAAAGTAAAGTTTTAAACAAGAATTTAACTTTTCCCACCAGTTCATTCATCTCTTCCTCTTCTTTCTCAGTTTTGCCAAATTGCTACTACTGCCAGGAATGAACTCAATCACAGTGGCAGTAACTTCATCTTTGCCATGATTTCCATTTAATAAGCTTATTTTTGCATTATTTTCTATAGCATATGGTAGTTATTAAATTGCAGGAATTTTTCAGCAAAATATCTTTAACATCAGTCTTTTAATTCAGCAGTATATTACTAACTTCTACCTAGAAAACACACAGTGCATACTAGCTGCACTACAAGCTCAGACAAATACCTAAGCAGAGAGAATTCTCGTTCCTCGAGTAAATGGCTTTCCCATCCCAAAAATCCTGGGAGTAGCTGTCTGAGAGTTAGGTGTGGCAATGATGAACGTCATCACACTTAAATCTGTTTGTGGAGCCAGTTCTATACACATAACTGCACATGCAGTTTTGAAAATCAGGTCCTGGATGAAATAATATCAGAAGGAAATCCAGGCTACTAGGACAAGGAAACAGATGTGACTCTAAAAGCTGCCAGGAAGGCAGCTCACAGGTCTGTTGTGCAAGTTAGACTGTTAATAGAAATATATACATAGGTATACACAGGTTGCATTGCCTCTCTAAATAGCTACCTGGGGAGCACTGAACTCCAGAAAAACAACTCAAAACTTTGGAATTTGTTCTTTCATAAAAGCATTCTGCATTTAGGCAAGGTTTCAATTAGTATTTGTCTTTCTTCTAACCTGAAATCACACGCAAGACAAGCTAATATTCTACTCTCCCAAGAGAGGTTTTTTTATTAAAAAGGGAAGTGTATTCCTCTTCACTTCCTCCCTCTTCACACTTACTCTCCTGCAACAACTTTAACTGCCCTGGAGGGAAAAAAAAGTGCAAAGTATTGATCAAACAACACCTTACAAAAGTAAATACCTAATGGTTCATCAGGGTTTATATGAAATTCCCATCTAAGTAAGAGATACCAGGAGAACAAAATGTAGAATACTAACAAGCCATAAAATAATTCACATGTCTGTTTCAAAAGCTAAAAGGTACAATTTATGGGGTTTTTAGCTACACAAAAAAAATACTTGCATGTAGGCTCATGTTATGTTAAAGAGAAATTATTTTTATTATTTTTGTTCTTGGGAAGTTTATCATTAAATTGACAAACTGAAGCCTTAAGTGCAGCAACTATTGCCTTGGGGTAGTATTTGTTTTGTTAATACTGGGCTATCAGTAAAGTAATACTATCAGCAAAGGAGGCAGAAAAAATACACTAGATTTGAATGACAGATTTCTGAATTGAAGCTTGTGCAGATGATGACAAATAAAAATGAGAAAGAATTGACTACATTTAAGCTGGCACTGCTATCTACAGCAAACTCCTAAATGTATTCCCCTGGGTGCATGATTGTCTTGAGTTTACCTACAGTGTGACCCAAAAAAACCAGCTGCTATTCACACAGACAAGGTAATTTGGGCTCAATTTGGACTATTTTATAAATGTTTGATGGAATTATTTGGTTTGCTGTAGAGAAGAAGCAAGACTAATCCTGGAGCTAAACTAGCTAGCATATAGCTAACTGTGCACATTTGCCCATCTAATCATACCTTTGTCTGCACTGAAGATACACAAGCATAATCTGAGGATAATCTGAACTATAACAGTCTGTTATTTTCATTTGTAAACAGCCAATGTAATTCCCATTGAGACACACACAGACAGCTCTTCAAGGTTTTATCCTACCAATATGCACATGAGCAGTCTCAAAAATTTAACACACACACACCCAGTTCCTCAAATGCCCAAGCATCTAAATGGACAAACATGTCAGAAACAAAACTTCCTCCTAAGACTTTACCCTCGAAACTACATTCCTCTTTCAACTACTCTTTGTAAGAAAAGAAAAAGTATATAAACAGAAGTAGACTTCTTCAAATGCCACACCGATTCTACTAATATTTCCTCTAGAAACACCACATTCTAATAATCCTAAAATTAACTCCTGCAAGCTTTTCCAGAACCGCATCTTAAATAGTGGGGAGGAAGGAAGAATCCTGTAATAGCACTTTAACACTGTAAAGCGTATTTGGGGTCAGACAACCACCTAAATAAATAGGGAGGGGGGATCTCCTCAGGTCTAGGCGTGACTGCCGGCAGAGAGAGGCGAAGGGGCAGCAGAGGCGGAGGAAATTAACTTCAGGAAGCACTTAAGGAAGGGGCGAGAGGCCCGGCCGCCCCCGGCAGGGGATGGCCACGTCCAGGCGGCTTCCAGGAGCCACCTGCGCCAGCCGGCACAACAGGAAAAGCTGGCTGATCGCTGTCATGGACCTCGGCGGCTGCAACAGCGACGCTGGCGACAACAGCGCGCTGAGGCCACGGCGGGACAGCGCTGTCGGCCCTTAGAGCCAGCCCCGGCAGGGACACCCCCTCCCGGAGAGCTCGCTCGCCCCGCGGAGCGGCCTCGCCCCGGCCTCGGAACGGCTCCCCAGGCCGGTGCCTGCCGCGGCCTCCGAGCCCCCACTCCACTCCCTCCCCGCGCCGGGCCCGCCGCCTCACCACGGCGATCTCCTCGGCGGAGCACTCCAGCAGGCTCTTGTCAATGGCCTGCACCTCCGCCTCCAGGTCCGCCGCCATCTTCTGTCTCCTCCTGCCCCCTGCCCCGCGCCGCCGAGACCGAGGCCGGGACAGCCGGAACGGGGCCCGGGCGGCCGCCCAGCCCGGGGAACACACACTTCCGCCCCGCCTCCCGCACGTCACCGCCCGCCGCGCCGCGTTCTGGGGGCTGCAGTCCTTCCGCGCCGCCGCTCGGCCGACACACGGCGGTCCGTGCCGTGTACACGGTCCTGGGGGAGGACCGGGAGCCGCGGGAGCTGCGGGGCCAGGCCGGCAGTCGGTACCCGCCCCCGGCCGCCTCCGCGGGCCGCCTGCCCTTCTCGCGGAAGGGAATCCCAGGATCACGGGATGGGTCAGGCTGGAAGGGACCACATCTGGTCCATCGTCCCTGCTCAAGCAGGGTCATCCCAGAGCACACGGCACATGTTTTCTTTCAGACGGTTCTGGAGTATCTCCAGTGAGAGAGACTCCACAGCCTCTCTGAGCAATCTGTTCCAGTGCTCCGTCACTGCACTGTAAAGAAGTTCTCTCTCAAGTTCAGGTGGAAGTTCCGTACATCAGTTTCTACCCCTTGCCTCTTGTCCTATTGCTCAGCAGCACTGAGAAGAGCCCAGCTCCATCCTCTTGACACCCTCCCTTCACATCCTGGCAGACATCGATGAGGTCACCTCTCAGTCATCTCTCCTTGAGGCTGAACAGGCCCAGCTCCCGCAGCCTTTCCTCCTAAGAGAGATCCCCCAATCTCTCAGTTACCCTCACTGCCCTCCGCTGGACCTGCTGCAGAAGCTCTGCATCTCTTTTGTACTGAGGAGCCCAGAACTGGACACAGCGCTCCAGATGAGGCTTCACCAGAGCTGAATAGAGGGCAGGATCACCTGCCCTGACCTGCTGGCAATGCTCTTCCTAATCACTCCAGGATTTTGTTGGCTGCCTTGGCCACAAGGACGCTGCTGGCTCATGGACAGCTTGTTGAACAGCAGCACCACCAGCTTGTTCACCAGTCTTCCCCAGTGCCAAGCAATGTCTGGGACTGGGAACATCTCCAGTGCGGCTGGCAGAGCTGGGTGACCCCCTCAGCTGAAATGCCCTTGTCAGCGCTGCCAGTGGGCAGCGAGGGCTCCCTGAAGCCTCCACCATTCCATGCAGGTGGAAAGAAAATAAACTGGTAAATTATATGAATGCGGCATCTATGGCTTTAAGTATTACTAAATAGCAGAAACTATAAATTCTGTTGCTCAGCTTCCAGGGGGCGACACTAACTGAGGCATGGCTTGCTCACTCAAGTGGGGAGGCCAGTCTGCCTCTCAAAAAACAAGTCACCACCACGAAACCCAGCAAACAATCATCCTCCATAACCCCTTTTCAGCACATACTGAAGGCTCAGCATCTTGTGAGGCCTTTCTGAAAACCTGTTGTACCACTGCTGTACCCATGGGCTTGCCTTGCACCTCTGTAATCACAGCTGGGCCCAAACCAAGCAGACGTGTCTGACCATGCGGGCAGCCACGGGGCACCTGAGCGTGCTGAGGTTTAAAAACACACCTTCCTTCACTTGCTGGCAACTTCTGCATGGACAAAAGCATCATGCACAAACTGAGTATTATTTCTACCTCACGCCTCCTATGGCTTCATGGCTCAGATAAAGACCCCCCTCCCAGCAGGACCCTAACCTAGCAAATCCTGCTGAGGAAATCTGTGCTCTGGAGAATTTACACTTCCAAGTCTAGACAATGCATGGGAGGGGAATAAACAGGTAGGAAAGGCAGACCAAGTCATAACTGCCTGCAGTGCTAGCTGAGGGCACCTTAAAAGGTTGCCTTTGCCAAACAGTGCGAAGTTACAGCAAATCTGTGCATTGAGAGTGAGTCCTGCTTCATATCTTATATTCCTTAAAACTTTGTAACCATTGTCATAGTGAGTATGCATTGTTGCTTCTTCCTTTTTTAATCTCCTTTTTCTCTCCCTTCTCCTCATTCTTCCCTCAATTAATAATTTACATATTGAATTTCCCATGCATAAATTCCTTTTTTATGTACCTTTCCTATATGCAGGATACATATTTTACTGTACTTATTTTTATCTCCTTTACCACTTCTTAAGTAATTGTTCTTAAAACACAGAAAATAATTATATATTCCTTAGAAGATCAGTAAAGCCCACACTATTTCTCATTCATGCACTGTGCATGCCTAAGGAATACAGAACATGAATCTTCTTTGGAAAATAGCACAGGGTGAAGGAAAGCAGCATGACTTAATTGTTTCCTTTTCTGGGCTGCATGAAGAAAATGCTAGAGTTTAGTAATTCTAGAAAATCCTGGAGTTTAGTAATTCAAAAGCATCTTATTTTACCTAGCAAAATGGGCAACCCAAACAGAAAAGACCCTACAAAGCCATTATTTCAATATGAACATAACAACTTCCTGAGTATCATTTTTTACAGTTTTGGGAAGAATTTTCCATAATAAATGTCCTGTGCCATTTACTTCATAAGCAAAGACACTACTCAAATTCAAGAGTAAATAATTGAGGAGACTGCCTTTATCTTCTGCCAAAAAGCCTAAGTCTTACCAAGTCTATTATCAGATAGAAACTGAAAAAGAGAAATAGAGGCAATTTTAATGTTTCAGCAGGGTTAGCAGTAAACCTTCATGGCATTTCTCTGCTCTAGCTGAGATGTTTCTGAGCCTCACCATGCTTTCAACACAAAAGATAGCCCATAGAATGCTACAGACCATGGTTATGAAAGATGCAGATCTTGCCTCTGCCATTAAAAATAAAAAGGGGAAAAAAAAAAAAAAAAAAAAAAAAAAAAAAAGAAACCAAAACCTAGATGATAGTTTGACTGGGGATCAATTAACTTCAATGAGTATTTTTAATCAATGCTGTGTCCATTAAGAACACAATGTAAAAAGGTGCCCTGGTTTAACCCCAGACAGCAACCAAGCACCACATAGCCACTTGCTTACCCCCCAGCCAGTAGGATTGGGGAAAGAATTGGGAGGGTAAAAGGTAGAAAACTTATGACTTGAGATAAAGACAATTTAATGGGTAAAGCAAAAGCTGCACTCACAAACAAATAAAAACAAGGAATCAATTCACTGCTTCCCAAGGGCAGGCAGCTGTTCAGCCATCTCCAGGAAAGCAGGGCTTGATCACGTGTAGCATTAATTTGGAAAGACAAACATCACTCAAAAAGTTCCTCCCTTTTCCTTCTGTTCCCCATTTTGTACTCTGAGCATGACGTCCTATGGTCTGGAATATCCCTTTGGTCAGCTGGGGTCACCTGTCCCAGCTGTGTCCCCTCCCAACCTCCCATGCACCCCAAACTCACCAGCATGGCAGCACAAAAGGCAGAAAACTCTGTCAGCCCCTCTCAGCAATAACAAAAAACATCTCCATATTATCAACCATGTGTTCAGCACAAATCCAAAATAGAGCCCCATACCAGAGAAACACTGGGAAGAAAAATAACTCCATCCTAAACCAGCATAATAGGCGTAATTGAGGAAATACTAATTGTCACAGGGGAGACTGATGGTTCCTTTCTTAAATCTGTTTTAGAAAGTACTAATGAAACACCCACTAGGAGACTGCTTCTCGATGCACCAGAACTCACCAATGGCAGTCAAGCTGAAACCCAGCTGGTTTGAAAGAGAAAGGACCTCCAGTAGAGGATGCTCCAGAGGACTGAGCATTCAATAATTCTTGTTATCCTGTCTGAATGCTGCTTGAACATGATCATCTTCAGGGCCTGTTGCATTTGCAACTAGAAATGGATCAAATCAAGAGGTAAGGGGATGTTGGAGGGAATTTTTAAGCAGCTGGTTTGCTGGTGTGTTCACTGTACCTTAGATGCAGTCTATTTGACATCACTGTATTAATTTGAATGTAAATAGAAAAATACTGCATATCTAGACTGCAGGGATAAATGTCTATAAAGAAGACTCAGAAAAATGCCATGCTATTTAATGGAGTTTTCTGGAAATCATTATGAAAGGTGAGTCTTGTGAGAAGGATTCAGAAATGTTTCAATTCTCTGTGAAATGTTTCCTGGTACAGTTAAAAAACATTTTAAAGGCACTTCTGTGGCTGTTCACTAAAACAATGATGCACTTGCAACTTAATTTGAGGTTTAACTGTTAAAGCAAATGATCAGCATTTTGCTGCATGAAGTTGATATTACACACCTACGTCTAAAAACATCACTTTGAAAAGACATTTGTATCTCCTAAATCTTCCCTAAGTCAGCAACCCTTTCCACCAAAAAAAAAGCATGTGTCTAAATGTAGAATTCCGGTTTGTATTTTCAGTAACAGTAATTTTGATGAAACTGTTTGTTTAGTAGATACTGAATGACCAAAGTAGTGATTTTTACATAGCAAATACAATTTTTAAAGCCATTATCATTTACACGGTTTCCCTCCCTTCCTCTTCAGTGCCAGATGAGGTAGGTTTATAGTCACCATCTCCTTCATAGTCTTCATATAAATTCAGATGGTAATTCTTTTATTTCTGTACTGCCAATTCCAAAGACAAATTATGCTGACCAAAATAGAATTTTTCCTGTGATAATGTTAATTAAAAGATGAATTGTGAATGAGGTGAACAATGACACCCAGTACTTGGTGGATTGATAAGACATAGTTCACTAAGCAATACATTATTCAGAACAAAAGAGCACACGGTAATCTGCAAACACAGGTTATTTTAGGAATTTGGTTCAGAATTAGAGTATTAAAAATACTATCTGACAACCTGTAGGCGATTCTTTGTTCCTTGGAGCCACTAGTGCTATAATATCAGCCCTTTTAGCAATAAATCCAAATAAGCTTATTTCTTTTCCCCGCTCTGTCTTTGCATGAGCTTAGATTATAAGTATATAATATTCTAAACATGATGTCAAGGAAAATTATTTTTAAAAATATACTGAAAGCAGAGCATATTGCATAATAACAGCAAATATAGGAGGCATAATGAAAGCATAAAGATACTGTGGCCATGTTGCCGTCTGGTGAACGCTCTCTGCAAGTCTAGCAAAGGCAGTTACATAACTGATTTTTATTGCATTAGGCAACAGCAATATTGCTAAGCAAACCAATGTGCAGAATTAGAAAGCTTCTTCCACAGTGGAAATGAAGAAAAAAGACGGAGGAAGGGCTCTCACTTACATCCAGTAAGAAGGCAGGGCTAGAGGATGTGCATCTTCATTAGTGGATCATGTCAAGGGGACAACATGATTTATTTTCATCAGGCAGTGCCTTGGAAAAAATACAGTGCCAACTCAGTCCATGATAATTTCACTGCTTTCTGCAGCGTAACGTGTCAGCAGTCTAGAGCTCAAGCTGGTGAGTTAAAACATCAACCTCTAAAAGAGATTTAACAGGAGCTAAGATAATAGTCTCTAATGAATTGCACAGGGGGAAAAACTAACATGGGAGCAAAGGGGAAAAAAAACTGCACATGCAAAAATGTGCCTGATCTCATCTGTTTTCACTGTAAATTCAGAACACTGCTAGTGTGTATTTAGACATAGCATTTAATACAGGCTGAGGGATGAACAGACCAAGAGCAGCCCTGCCGAGGACTTGGGGGTGCTGGTGGATGAAAAGCTGGACATGACCCAGCAATGTTCACTGGCAGCCCAGAAAGCCAAATGTGTTTTGGGCTACATCAAAAGGAGCCTGGGCAGCAGGCCAAGGAAGGGGATTCTGCGTCTCTGTTCCCCTCTGGTGAGACCCCTCCTGCAGTGCTGTGTCCAGCTCTGGGGTCCCCAGCACAGGAAGGACAGGGACCTGTTGGAGTGAGTCCAGGGGAGGCAGCTGAGATTAGAGGGATGGAGCACCTCTCCTGTGAGGAAATGCTGAGAGAATTGGGATTGTTCAGCCTGAAGAAGAGAAGGCTTCTGGGTGCTCTAATTGTGGCCTTCCAGTACCTGAAGGAAGACTACAAGAGAAATGGAAAGGGACTTTCTACAAGAGCCTGTAGTGGCAGGACAAGGGGGAATGGATTCAAACTAAAGAGAGTAGGTTTAGATTATATATTAGGAAGAAATGCTTTATTGTGAGGGTAGTGAGGCACTGGAACAGATTGCCCAGAGAAGTTGTGCATGTTCCATCCCTGGAAGTGTTTAATGCCAGGTTGGATGGAGCTCTAAGCAACCTGGTCTAGAGGAAGGCGTCCCTGCTAACAGCAGGGAGTTTCAAACTAGGTGATCTTTAAGGTGTTTTCCAACCCCAACCATTCTATGATTTTAGGATACAAAGAGGTCTGTGAACTGGTAATAAGCAAGTCTATGTTTGTGGCTCAGAGGTGGTCAGCTTTAACACCTAGGAATGTGCAAGAACCACTTGAAATTTGTTCTGTATAGCTAACATCCTTTCCCTGTGCTTAGTGACGCCAATGAATGTACAGGCTTATGTTGCAAGCTTCCCCTCCACGGGACTTTCTTTCACGTGGTTGACTACTTTTCAAGTTTGAACAAACTCAAATATTCTTGAGACTTCTGCCACTTGTGTTTGTGTGGCCAGTCAGCCATATGAAGTGTATGAAGTGCAACTGTTGATGCAGTGCTGCCGTAGGACCAGACCTTTAGAACCCTTGCACTAAGAAACAGCAGTCACGGTATTTAGCATCCACTGCAGCGCAAGCGAGTGCACTGTCAAAGCTCGGAGCCCCAGAGCTGCGGAGCCATGCCGGCCGTGGTGGCTCCTGCAGGAGAGGCGAGGGAAGAGCCCGGCTCTCCCCGCCCTCCCCGTTGCCGGCGCCAGGTGCCGGCAGGCGGCGCGGGCACGGCGCTGCAGGAGCGCCCCTCTCCCGCCGCTCCAGCCTGCGCTCCCGGCTCCCGCTCGCTCCAGCCTGCAACCGGAAGGGTGTGGGTGGGTGCTGGGGCTGGAGCAGCCATGAGGCTTCACTTTTTTATTTCCCCCCCACCTCAAAGCAAGCGTTAACTGCTTAGTGGCTGTTACTTCGGGTAATTCAAGGCATTTTTGAAATGAGTCAGATGTTTGAAGAAGAGAAATGTGCTGTGCAGTGGCTGGGGGCCATGAATAGGGCTTTGGGTGGTAGGAGAGGCAGGACCGGGAGAAAGCAGAAGTGGCCAAGGAGTTGCTTGCAGAGATGGATGGCAAGACGAGTGCTGCAGTTATCCTTTGGGAGAAGAAACTGGAGCAACCTCCTGTAGTAAGGTCTCTGCCTCAGCACTGCAGAGGAGCTTCTGAATATCGGGAGCAGCTGGGCATCCGATGGTGACACTCGGTGACAGTGCTTGTTCTTGGCTGGTGGAGACCAGAACTGATACTGAACCACTGGAGAAAGAGTTCTTGACTCTGTCTGAAGCCACATTTATGTGCAGTTATGCAGGGGATGCACAATGGAAATGGGAACATATAGCCCACAAGCAAAAGCAGGGTGGATGAAAGATTTATCTGGGAATATGAAAATGCTCTGAACAAGCGATCTAACTCTTCTTTTCCCCTTCATTCACACAACGGAGCAATTTTAAATTAGAACAGGTTGTAACAGATTTAATTTAGATCACCATGGTGCCTAGTATAATGCTACAGCATATTCTAGTTTATCTTTTTCCCTGATTTTAAAGGGCTAAACAGTTTTTAAATTGTGGATTTGTTATAGAATGTATGGCTGCTAGGCAGTCTTAACCAATTAGAAATTTTTACTGCACGATGATTAATTTTGTTAGATAAAACTACTGAAATACAACTGAAGGTAGAAATAAAAAGCATTTAAGTGCTCTACAGTCATGATTTACTCTTCAGAGATGCATTTAACGCTGTCTCCGGCAGAACAGCTTCATCCATTTTCCAAACATTCATTTGTTTATTTCAAGATTAGTCTCAGTTATAAACAGACATTAAATCACCTCCAGGCCCTAATACATTGTAATGAAGTATTGTAAACCATGTAGTATGTTGGTTTAAACAATGTAATCAGAAAGCAACAAAACCATTTTCTCCTGGTTCTTGCTGGCTCCCTGACTTCTGTCTGTTCAAAGAAAAGTTCTTTTTAGTCTGTAAATGTCAAGGTCACTCAGAGGTCAAGTTTGTGCTTTTGAGCCATGGTTCCTTTCAGGTTATTGGCTTTGTTTTATTACTGAAAGGAACCATCCATTTTGGCATATAGAGCAAAGAAGTCATGTAATCCTATTAAATACAAAACCAACATGTAGAAATAATGGTGAGGGTTTGACAATTGCACAAAAGCCCCCTTTTTCTGCCCATAGTTAAGCCTGCAGTGAGTAATTAATGGTCCTTCCACGAGCCTGTCTACAGTGGGAAAACTGCCTAACTACTTTTCAAAACACTTGCTCAAAAACTGGCCAAGAGCCCCTTTTGGGCAAGCTGGCATCCTTCTACTGCGATGCTCAGGAATGGGAGAGGGACAGAAGCACCTACCTGTCGCTCTCCAGCTCAGAGCAGAACATGGCACAGAAGGAGACAGGCACAATCCTAGGCAGAGGATCCTTGGAAACAGAGAGGATTAATTAACAAAGAAGGAGGAAAGCATCTTTAGAGAGTTAAGGATAAATGGAGGTATTTTAAGTTATTAGAAAATAAACTTGCTTTGTTGGCAGGAAAGAGAAGAAGTCAAAAGTGGAGGTTACAGCATGCAAGTTGAGATGTAAGTGGATCATTATGTACTGGGCACAAAAACTAAGACATAAAAAATTAACAACAAATAGCTCACTAATTTCCCTATGAAGAATGTTTATGCATAGTGCAAGGTCAGTAGAAGAAAAAATTAGGAAGAGGAAATAAGATCTAATCAGAGTTTAAATTGGAGCAAAGAAAGTGTAGAATGATTTAAATAAAACTGTCCTCAAAGTGGTATCTGCATAGAGGTAACTGGGGGAAAATGCTGAGGATTTTCATGGTTCGTTAGTTAGGATCAGATGTGAACGACGGGCTTGCCAACGCTGTCTGTTCTGCTTGTCACTTCTTTGAGGACAGTCAGCTACAGTATGTGAAAACAACTGAAGGTTGCAAACCCCAGTTTTCATAAACAACATTCATAACACTATTTTCACATCCCTCAGACAAGCATATAGATTATCACAACTTTAAAATCTCTGTCTGCTGGCAAGACAAAACATTACCATCCTAGAGTGTATGCAAACATAAGAACTGACTGGATCTATTACTAATAAAGAGAGATGAGCTTGCTGACAGTATAGATAGCAATTGCAGATCAGATGAAAAACTGCACAAAGCATAGGCAGAAGCTGCAGAAATGAACCCCAAGACATACAATTGAATATAACAAACATTACAGAAGTGGAAATGGGAAACTGAGAGATCTATATTACCCGGATTGTGAAACAAGGCTTACAAAAGCCCAGACAGTAAAAGTTTCTGGCCTATCATGTTGCAAGGACAAATAGACAATAAAGATGCTTGGAGTTTAAGAGTGGAACAAGTCCAAGATCTTCAGATAGTCTTCTAATAGGAAGGGAAAAACACTGGCACACCACCAGGGAAGGACCTCCACGCAGGACTGCTCCTTAAACACAGACTCAAGAGGTTTTTGGCAGACGCTTCAGTGAGAACAGCCTTTAATGGTGCAATCTTAAGTCTGGAAGAAGTCTCTCTCAACCCTGGGTTTGCTTCTTGAGTTGAACATAGTTTAAGAAGGCCACAAGTTCAGTATGAGTAATTAGGGCTGAATTTATTTTTTGCCCTCCTCTGTTCCCAGCGCATCACTCAAGTAGTGTATGAAAAGTGAAATACACCCACAACTCCTCATCTGGGGATTTCCTCAACTGATAGACAATCAGAGTATAATTAGCTCCTTTGCCCCAGTCTGAGGTGCAGAGGAATTATCAGTGCCTCAATGTTCAGCTATTGGTAGCTGCTAGATTACTCAGTCAACTGGCATGGGACTCATCCACAGAACTGTACTTGTCCTCCCAAGGGGGTTTAGAGGATGTGTTGGCATGATAAGAGGACACATAAGCTGTAAAATATATACCCAGAGAAACACAAATGTAAGCCGTGCCTTGTTGTAGTTAGAATTTCTGAATAAAGTGAAATGGATTCTGCAGACCAACACATCAACTAAAGCAAAAGTTGATTTGAGAAACCTCTTTTCCGTCCCCATATTTCTTCAAGCTTTTCTAGCAAGCTGGCAATGCTGTAGGTACTGCAGACTTAAAAGATGAGCCTTCTGGTCCCTAGGTTATCCAGTCGTTATTGGTGGGCTCCCAGGGAGCTCTCAGATATGGAAGGACCAGCTCATACTACACACGTCTAGAAGAAAACTTTGGAGACTTTCATAGGAAAATTCCACACTTTTGTGACCCAAAAGAAGGTATCTTCTTTTTCACCTGTGAAAAAGATCTCATGCCTAATTTGCATCAGTGCCTCTTTCCTCAACAGAACAGACCCAAAAGTCTGAGAACTTTAGTCTCACAGACCTAAGCTTGCAACAGGAGCACTACAGGAGATTATTTTTGGGGATCCCCTGTTTAATTTCCCAACTTACATACTAATTTGGAGATTCACAGGCCGTTTGAATGTGATGGAGATAGTTTCTTCTCTAGAAGCAAAACTGGTCCATCAAAAAGACTTCACATGTTTACATATGCCTGGATTTGTCATCTGGTGCCCTTCAGCTGCTGCTGGAAAAACTCCCTCAGCTATAGAGCAAATCGGTTTTCCTCCACAATTAATTTTGTTAACCTGCTTTATAGGGGTTCCCTGCACTTCTCTGTCTCACTGCAGACGTACCGTAACTTCACTGCATTTTCTGCTTTCTGTTCTTCTGTGCAGCTCTCACCTCTTCAAGTGTTTTGGGGCCACCAAACGAAAACAGTGACACAAAAATGTAAAGGAGCTTGTCTTCTACTGTAAGTGCCTTCCCATCACTGTAAAATTGTGAAACAGTACAGCTTATTTCTATCTGATGATGTAAAGTGCCCTACATCACTATAAACAGAATATATTGTATAAATATTGGATATACAGTCTGAATCTAGCCATGTGAGCTAATGGCATTTTTAAATCTTGACAGCTGTATCCATACAGTTTAAATGCATATCGGCCCACTGTCACAAATGTAAGGAACAAATAAATGAGACACAGTGAGACCTTGAAGTAAGTGATATATATGACTTTAAAAGACTTGTTTAAAAATTCAGGTTACAGTTCTGAATGGGAAAGTTTGGAGCAGAAGATGTGGATGGCTGTTTTAAACTCCTTCAACAAAACCTACACAGGGTACATTCAATTTTGAATTGAATCAGCAAAATAATTTGCTTCTGTCTGAGGAATATGAAATAGAAAACAGAAATGGCTGAAAGTAGGGTGATGGGATGACAGGGATAGTTCTGATCACAGGTGACTGACTGTGCTCTTCCACTCAATATGCAGTGTGCTATTGCCAATATTGCATCCATTCCCAACAGACAAAATTCTGAAAACGGAATAAAACTTTAATCTTCATATCAGTTGCCAGTGTTGACTCAGATATATTGCATGTTGCAATAGAGAACCACAGTGACTTAATCATATTTGTATTTAGATATTATCCTTGTGTTACAGAAAGTTATTTAGATTAACTGTAACTTAACGTTAATATGCCAGGCTTCCTTCTACTCTCATCATATGTCTTTTCTATAATCTTTTATCTTTAAAAAACTTTTGATTGTAATCAGCTTCATTTTCCTTCTGTACTCAAAAGTAGGATTTCTCTTCTTCAACAAACACATTAGAAGTTAATACATCTCTCTGTAGCAAGCCATCCTAAAGCCTCTGGTTTATATATCAATTTTACCACATAATAGATTTTTAAAGCCAAGATAAAACAATTCAGAAAGATTGGTGGGGGCATTCAACAAGAGTAGTTGGAGACAGTATCTTAAATCTGTCATTTCACTGGATTTCACTGGATTTAAATTTTATGGTGCCTCTGTAAAGGCAGTTTTCATTAAATAGTGTAATTTAATTGAATCTTTGTCTGCAAACAGGACTAGGTATTTCTTTCCAACAGTACAACAGCAGCAGATTTAGAGTAAGGTGTGCTTCTTCATAGAGCAGTTTTCAGCTGTTACCACCTGGAGTGCATACAAAGCCAGGGGGATAAAGCTTCTTGCGTGTCAGCCAAAGCTCCAAACATTTCAAATTGGGCATAAGATTTACTTGAACAATACTGGTCAGTCACCAAGACATAACAAGGTACAAAGACCTAGGAGAATTGTTTTCATACTTTACCTCTGCAGCTAAATTCCTATATGACACTGGACCACCTCTGTTCCCTGCTTGAACTATCTGTAAAATGAAGACACTATTTCCCTGATTGTATCCCCAACTCAGATCCACAGTCAATGGTTTTAAAGTGAAGAATAGCTCAAACCACGCCATCAAGTTAAAATCTGGACATTATTAAAAAAATATTTTCACTTATGTTAGTTTTATAACGATACATCAGTTTTATGTTTATGTATTCATAATTTACAAACACATGTAATTTATGTAATGTGTATATATTAAACAAATTTGTACATTTACAAATACATATGTCAGTGTATTGTATAAAATAAAACATTTCCTCTTTTCTGGCATGTGAAAAAGCCACACTAACTGGAGCATTGCTCACTAGGACAAGATCCTGCAAGATGGCCTGTGTCACTGTGTCTCTTATGTGCACATGTGTATGGCCACAGATTATTCCTGACAGCACGATAGTATAAGCAGCTCTTCCAAGAGGAATGGGAACTGGCACAAACCAAATGAAACAAGAATGTCTCCAGCTCTTTCTCCTCTCTAGGGCTCACATACAGTTGCAAAACACTAATAGTGTTACTGAAAAAAAAGTCTTTAAGTCATCACTATTTCTCACTTGCCTATGTGTAATTTCTTTACCAAAATATTCTTAAACACTTTACATGGTTTAATTTGCTTCAGGGCATCCCTGTGAAGTGGACTGTATCTCCCAACTGCAGGGAAATGCAGAAAGGTCAAAGCCTTGTCCCACCAAGAGCTTCCATGAGGATTCCTCATCCAGCAGCACCCAGCTCCACCAGCACTGGGCCAGAGCCCCAGGGCTGAGCAGCTACTGCAGGTTGTGCTGAAGGAGCAGCTCCACAGCTCAGTGTCTGACTTAGAGATGGACAACTCTAAGCTTTGCTAAAATGTTCCTCAGGTTGACATTGAGAGAAAACCTGTGCTTGTGGATTTCCAGAGCTGACAGCAGTGCAAACAACTGTGCAGGTTCAGTTTTCCTTTTGCTTTTGTCCACTGCCTGGACCAACCTTCTTAGAGAGCATCTTATCTGTCAGATGAGATAGCAGCTGTGGCTTTGAGACAATTAGAGGCAATTTAAAGTGGTATGGCTTTAAATCCCATTTTTGAGCACACAGTCCTGCCTCCTTTACTACTGCTTGTCTGACTGACTCAGTGAAGCTATCTGTGGGAAAAATGACAGGGCATTTCTGCCAGCACTGGCAGGTGATCTGGCTCACCAGGGAAGTAGTGTCACTGTTGGGTGCAAATGGGAGGCAAACCCATGGAGCTGGAAGCAGTAACTTGCATAAGGGCTAGCAGGACCTTAGCCATCACAATTCACTGTTGTTTTAGCGTTCATGAAAAGATTCATAGCATCATTCAGGTTGTAAAAGACCCTTAGGATCATTGAGTCCAACCATTAACCTAATACTACCAAATCCACCACTCTCCCTTAGCACCACATCTTGCGCATCTTTTAAATCCCTCCAGTCATGGTAACTCCACCACTTCCCTGAGCAACTTGTTCCAATGCTTGACTACATTTTCCATAAAGAAATTTTTCCTAATATCCATTCTAAACCTCTCTTGGTGCAACTAGGGGCCATTTCTTCTAGTTTCATTGCTTGTTAATTGAGTGAAGAGACCAACCCCCACCCTGCTACAGCCTCCTTTCCAGTAGCTGTGGACAGCAGGGAGGTCTCCCTTGAGACTCCTTTTCTCCAGGCTAAACGACCCCAGTTCCCTCAGTTACTGCTCATAACACTTGTGCTCCAGACTCTTCACCAGCTCTGTTGCCCTTCTCTGGACATGCTCCAGCATCTCAATTTTTTTCTTGTAGTGAGGGGCCCTGTGAGCAGGGCTTTCACTAGCAGTCTGAATGAAAGCAGCATGCTTTCATCCTCTCCCCTCCTTGGCACATTTCCTGCACCATTCCTTATGCTCTGCAATCAGGACACCAATCTGGCTGAAAGGAAAAAAAAATTAAAAATTCTTACTTCCAGAATTAGTTTTCAAATGGCAGCAGCATGGTCTGAGATCATATAAGGCTGCCAGTGAAATCCATGACTTTGCCTCATATCTGGAATCAGAGCAGCCACTTCACTGGACAAGAGCCAACTTGGACCAGCAAGGCTGGGACGTTACTCTTTTGACACAGGCCTGCTCTGCACCTGGGTGGTGGAAGTGGACAAAGGGAAGTAAGTACATGGTAATTTGCAGTAGCTGGGGTCCTGATGGATTTCTACTAAAAGTATTCATTTTCTAGAATGAATAATTTCATTTCATAGAAATTATTAATTTCTACTAAAAGTTTTTAGCTCCATTTCAACCCTTGGTCATTTTTTCTAACTTCCAATGGATGCAGTCAGAAGTGACACTGAAGAGGGTAAACTATTTCATCCTGGAAGCTCTCCATGTCCTGAGCTTCCTGGTGACAGGACCTAAGAGGGAGAGACACTACACACACCCCAACGTACATGAAAGAAAAGAGCACCAAGGCAAGAGCAAGGTTGTTAACATTACCTTGAAACATAGCAAAGGTAATGTTTCCAGAGACAACCTGGAATTATGCATTTGTTCTCTGAGCAAGCCCATTGCCAATAATAATGTATTTTTGTGCATGTGTTCAGGCTGTGGGATGCTGTGCCTACTTCCCTTTTGCTGCACAGGGAATGTGATTACAGAAAATACACATTTGGCTTTTTCAAACTATTCTATCAGTGCCACTTCTGTAGGATCCCAGTGTGTCTTATACATCTAAAAGGAAAGAGACAAATGACTGACTAAATCCAAGAGATTCACATGATACTAAACTGATTTAGAAGGGAAAGAACCAGTAACTTCATGCTGGGAAACCCACAAATCGAAAAGAAAAATCAAGATCAAGCATTTAACGACAGGGTGGATCAGTAATTACACCAAAAGAACAGGTACCAAAGGGCAGATTTGTCATCTTTTGAAATTTCCATAATGGCTTTTATTTTTCTTGAAAATAAGGCCATAATCTCAATTACCAATATAAAGTCCACATTATGTCGAATGTCATGTTCTGAAACTGAACTTGCTTTTAAACCTAAGTCCATCAGTAAATTTATGGCTCAAAAGCTCCCCCTTGAAACAAATATAAGCCTGTCATTACTCTTGTTCAATTAACTCAGATAATTACAGTCTGATTTTTGGTTTTTTTTTTTAGGATAACATCCACAATTCAAAATTCCACCTGGGAACAGGCATCTAAAACCAAGAAACTGGATGAACATCTGTGTTTTGGCTGCTGCGACTTTGACCAGTAAGATACTTGCATAAATGTGACTGTGTCCGAAGTGGTTTTATTTTATGACTCCAGTTGTTGAACAAAGGTATGTTGCCTCCTACCACAGCCATAGTATGTTTTCTTCAGCATTGTCTTTCTTGGAAAGCCTACAAATTCAAGGCGAAGCCTTCTAATAAAAACTAAGGCATTTGGGAAAATAATGACGCAGCAATTCTGTGCCAGAAAGGAATGAACCAGGAGGATGATCAGAGACCCCTGTCACTTCTAAACTTCTGTAATGCTTTCATTTCTGAAACAGCCCCGCTTAGAAAAAAATTAAAATGCATTAATTGCTCACAAACTCTGACAGAGTGATGGCAGTTACTGTAAAACATTTGCTGCTTTTGTGTTGTTCGGAAGCGCTGGGGGGTTTGGAGGCAGCTGAGCCACCGTGCCAACCTGCTGCAGGGCTCCCCTGGCCCTCCCGGCCCCGCGGCCCCCCAGCTCCCCGTGCTGATCTCCCAGGGAGCTCCCCAAAATGGCAGAACTTAGCCCAGCCAGGGAATAGTGTTCTGCCTTGGCGAGCTGAGCCAGCTCGGCGGGCAGGGAGGAGAGGGCAAGGTCTCCCTCTTCTGACAGCAGCAAGCGGGCGGCTGGGCTGGCCAGGACCTCACCCCGGCTTCAGAGCTCCCAGCTCACCAGCTCGCCAGGTATCCCTGCCAAATCCTTCTTGAACAACATCACGACAAGCCCATAGAATTATTCTGAGGTTGAATACTGTAAACCACAGTCTGATTTTTTTATTCAAAAGTGGGAAGCTTGATACTCAAATCCTTAGAAGATTAGAAGAAGGATCAGGAAAACCAAGAACACAAATTAAGGTTTTGTGCTTTTGATGGAGACCAACTCATAACTGGCAGGATAAACACAAAGAATGCAGTCTGGCTGTAGCCAGCCCACACAATTTGATGGAAATGTTGTCCTGAGCTAAGAGTTTTGTGTAGCTAAACTTTTATGGCAGAGTAAGATGGGCCCAATTTATAGCATGTCAGAAGGCTGCTTGATAATCACAGAATATTCTGGGTTGGAAGGGACCAACAAGGATCATGAAGTCCAGCTCTTAAGTGAATGGCCCATACTGGAGGCAAACACACAATCTTGGCCTTACTAGCATCATGCTCTAACAAACTGAGCTAATGATTCTTTGTTGAAATTTAAATTAGACATTTGCTTCTATTTTGAGTTATACCACAAACCCTTGTGTTTCAGGCAAATCAAGTAACACCTAGCTGATTCAACAGAGATTTGCTTGTATTGATTAACTGGACAAGTAGAGATGCTGAGACAAACCTAGAAAGACTGTTAAATTCCATTGCTTATTTTCAGAGGTCATTTTGGAAATCACAAGTAATATGGGCTATTCTGGGTTCCAGACTAGACACAAAAAACAAACAGAGGCAAAGCACATTTTGAGTTGTGGTTTTAATTCTATTTTCATCATAGTTTATATGACTTAGGACTCCAGCAAGCAAACAAGCCAACCATTGAATCCAAAACTCAGCATAGATTTAGTATAGCTCAGCACAGAGAACTTAAAATATTGGAATGGTATTCTTCAGTTAAGTAAAAATAAAATTAGAAAATTAGTAGCTGGTGAGGAAGAAAACAAGACTCTCACATTTGTGCATAGTTCAAAGAAATTTAATAGTCAAGGGGTCATATCATATTTTTTCACTCTTGCTGTAATCTACACTGTAAATCAAAACAATTTCATAAAAGGTTAAATTATTAAGAACAGTGAGCCGATGGAAGTGTCACGCAACCAGGAAACCAGGATGACCATAAAAAGAAAATGAGGCTGCTGGTAACCATTATAATGTAAGGCTGAATCACAAATGCTAACACCAAGACCTTTTTCTGTTCCAGTTATAACCCTTGAGAGTTTTGTCTGTTGGGGGTTTTTTCCCTCTTTGAAGGCAGAATTAGGCCTATAAGCATCCCCGTTTCAGTTTCTCTCTTCCCAGCTATGGTTTCTTACAGTCTGTCATTGTCCGTGAGCTTAAACAGAGCACTGCATAAGCTGTATGCATCACATATCTGTCCCCAAGATGTAAAATCCTTCCCTGCGAGGGAACATTTTGGTGCAATCTAATGCAAATGCCGAGCCCAAGGGAAGAAGGACCGATGAGGTATTTCACCAAAATGTTTCTGTAGACTTTAAAAAAAAAAATCATTTAGCACGACCAATGGCAAAGATCAGTGACCACAGGATCAAGTTCCTACATCGCTCGCTGTATTAGAGAATTAACTTCTAAATTAACCCAAAGCGGAGGAGCCGCCCTGGAGCCGGAGGCGGCCCCGGCAGGCGCAGCAGCCCTTCCCCGCTCAGGGCAGGAGAGCTCCCGGGTGAGAGAGAGCCCGCCTTTACCGCGGCCACTTTCCCCCTCCGGCGCCCCGGGGCTGGGGGAGGCCGGGCCCCAGCGCCGCAGCCCCCGGCCCCGACGCGGCTGCCCCGCTCCGGATGACACCGCGGCGCCGGGGGAGCACCCCTGCATCCCGGCCCCTCGGCGCGGGACCCCCTCGGCCCCAGGGCTGGCGCGATGTCGTCCCCGGCGCCGCCGCCCGGGCGGGAGCGGGAGCGGGAGCGGTGCCCGGCCCCGGCGCCCTGCGGCATGCGACGGGATCCCGCGGCAGCCCCTCGCCCGCACCCCGCCGACCCGGCGGGAGCCGCTGACAGGTCGCCGCCAGTGGCCCCGGCACCTGCGCTGCGCTCACCGCCCTGAGAGGAGGGGCTGCCGGCCAGACCGCGGCGCGGCGGAGCGGCAGGGAGGGAGAGAGGGAGGGAGGCGGCGGCGGCGGCGCACGGCCGGCGGCGGGCGGGCCCCCGGGGGCGGCGGGCGCCCCTCGCCCCGCCGCGGGGCCGGGCGGCCGCGGCGCCACCGACACCTTACTTCCTGCTTTGCTACCCGGGGCCAGACCCATCGCGGCGGAGGGATCCCGCCGCCTCCCGCAGCCTCCTCCCCCTCCTGCTTCTGCTTTTCCCGGCTCCCTGCTGCAAGGAAATTATTTGACAGCGATTTGCTGACACTGGGGATTTTTTTCTTTTTCTTTTCTTTTTTTTTTTCTTTCTTTTTTGCATCACGGACTCGGCAGCTCGGCGGGCGGGGGAGGCCGTGCCGGAGGTAAGTGCCGGTGCCCGGAGCCTCCCCCGGCGCGGGGCCCCCGTCCCGCTCCGCTCCATGTGCCGCCGCCGCCGGGGTGGGTGCCGGGCAGCGGGGCCGCGCCGGGCCGGGCCGGGGGAGTGCGTTTCCTGGCGGAGCGATATTTGTTTACAGGATGGGCGCCGTACTGTAAGTGAAGTAGGACCGAGCCCGGGGCAGCTCCGCAATAAATTAATACCGCGATCTGCTCCCGCCTCGCCGACACCGCCACGAGCCCCGCGCCCGCCCCCCTCCCCCGCCCGCCTGCACTTGTTGCAGACTTCGCGCCAGGTAGGGGCAACGCTTCGCAAGTTTCGTTTTTGCAGGAGCCGGGGCTGCGCTGGAAGGAGAGGAGGGAAAAAAAAAAAGGGGGGGTGGGGGAGGAGGGAGAAAAAAGTTTGCAGCTCGCAGTTGACTTTCGGTCTGAAGCGCCGAGGCCCTGCCGGCTGCCGCCGCCTCCTGCCCGTCCGGACGCGGGCGGGCGGGGGCGCTGCCCGGTACCTGCCCGGGCCGGGCGGGCGGCGGGGCCGGCGCGGGGCGCCCCGCCGCGGCGCTGCTGCGAGTCCCGGGCGCCGCCGCGCCGTGCCGGGAGCAGAGGCGGGGAAGGGCGGCTCGGCGGGGCTCGCCGCGGAAGTTCTCCGAGCCGCGCTGCCCCTCACGGCGCCTGACACGAGTGGGCGACCCACGCACTACTCCTCCCGTCCTTCGTCCCGCAGCGCGCTCGGTGCCGTCGCGGTGTCAGTGTTGGGAGCGGAGCGGTCCCGGGGCTCGACTGTGGAGCCCTTCCCGGGCGGCACCGCGTGGGGCGAGCTCGTGTCGGAGGAATGGGGATTTCTCCCTCCATTCCTGCGGGAGAGGAGCGCGCGGCGGGCTGGACGCTGGCAGGGCGCTCCGGTTTTCTGGCCCGTCAAAATTACGGGGTGGTAAGGAAAAAAAACTCTTAGCCAGATGTTTAAATACCGGAGAGGCGATTTGCAAGTGAAATTAATCGGCAGTTAACCAGTTAATAAATGGATAATGCCTATTCATCCTTCTGCTGACTTTACAGAGTGGATTTCACGTCTGCTTGTCAACTAACCAGGCTTGACTGATCGAGATGTAAACCTAGCCAGGTTATTGCCTTCATCCAGTAAAATCTGACCTGCACTTGCTGTCCTTGCGCATCAGTGCTGGTCGTCATTCAGATAGTGCCAGGCGAGGTTTATACATTTGTATAGACTAACATGATGGCAGCAAAATACATAGGATGACCCATAGCTTAAATATTTATGGAAAATATTGTGAAGTGTTTAACTACATGATTAATGTTTTAAGCATGTAATCACTGAGGGGGGAGTTTTATGCCGTTGGTAGGTACAATTTTACTGTGGGTATGAGAAAAGGAGAGTTCACCTGGCAGGGTTGGCCTGGCTGCTCGGCAGGGCCGCTCTGCTGCCTGTACCCATGCTGCTTGGGCCTCTGGCCCGCAGAGCTGCCTTGGGGACCAGGGATTTGTGTGCTGCCCTCACTCAGGGTATAGTGTCATGATGAAGTGACCCATCGTTACAGTGCCAGCATCTGCATGAGTTGTTCCTGTATGCGGTACATGCAGCTGATTGCTGTCATTGCTCATCTGCTTCGTGGTCTTGCACGTTCAGTTGGATCAGAATGGAGCCATTGCATTAATAAGGTGCATCTATCTAGAAAGAACCCATTTCGCTTCATTGCCCACTGAAGTGGCAGAATTTAATATGCCCTGGTTGGTACCTTAGCTTTTTTCTAAGTGCTGTCCAAGGCACATATAACAATAGAAGGGCTGCTGCATGTGTGCTCTATGCAGCTTTGCATAAAACAAATAGACTTTTTCCTAGAATTTAGATAAGAGATTTTTCATATGAAGAAAATGTGTTGTATGCATTTTTCTTTCATATGTAGAGGATACTCTGATAATCTTTGGGAAAATTAAAGGCTTAAGTATAGCCTACTCAAAAAGTTTTGGTGCAAATGAGCACTCTAGAACAATCTGTTCTACCATTGATTAGCAGCTTCTGTTTCTGAAGTTGGAGACCTCAGTGAGGACTTGAACAGCACTGTGGTGTGGTGGTCAAACCTGCGTATCTTGAAAAAACTCAAATACAAGTAATGCATTTCGCTGTGAAACTTGGCCTGAGCGCAAACTGGCCTTCTGGTGGTAGGATAACACTGGAGCTTAATCACAGTGTCAATGTACGTCCTGCTGTTGGCATCCCTCCCTGGGGCGGGGGGATGAGGCCACAGGTAGCCAGGCAGGCATCCTGCCTCCAGTGTTTAGTATCATGGGCCAACATGAGCATAAATAAACCACAGCATGACTAACCTCTCTACCTAACATTGACTCATGTTGTATTTCGATAGACTGAAAAAGTCTCCATCCCTAAGCCATTACATTTTCTCAACCTGTATGTTACTGATGATGACCTGCCTATTGAGAATCCTCCAGTATTCATTAAGACCACAAAGCAAGTCCTTGTTTTAGGTTTTTTTCCTTCTGGGTACTGCGCAACAAGCCTAGATAGAAAAAAGGAATTCCTAGATTTTGAACTCAAAACTATGTTGCTTCTCTTCTTCTGGCCATTTTAATTCTTGAAGTGATACAGTGAGGCTTGCTGTTATAAATTGGGCTCATAATTTGGCATATGGCAAGGAGAGTGAGAAGAGTATAAGAGCAGTTCTGTAAAATACTGTTTCCTAAAACAGTAAGTTAATATTTTGCTGTGAATATTTTCATCTGTTTTTGTTGTTGTTTCTAATCAAGTGGGGGGATATGTCACCTAAAAACTGACTCAGCCGAATGTTTAAGGTCCTTCTCTCCCTTTGCCAATACTGTAATGGGACAGTGTAAAAAAGAAGGGCCCTGCGTTGTGCCTCCTTAGTATGTGTCATAATAACTGTGAGATAAGGCAGTTTCATTTCAGCTTCCTTAGAAATATGTATTTGTTTTTTTGGTTTTTTAAAAAAAGCAAGCAGTATTTGACAAACACAAAATAATGGTTGGTGTGGAAACAATTTGTTTCCTCCCCTTGCATTCTTTTGAGAGCTGAATAGTTCCAATAAAAAATTATCATCAGAATTACAATTTTTCCTGTCCCTGAAATTGACGGATCCTTTTGCCTGCTCTCCACCTGAGAGAAGTAGGCAAAAGCATCTTCAAGTGCACATCTGAATTCTGCCTGGTGTAGCTGCCGCACCCGTGGTTATTTAAGAAAGGTGAGGAGCACAAGTGGCCTCACTGACTTCCATGGCACTGCTTACAAGGGTAGAATCACCGTGTGTGTAAGTGTGGAGGGACTGGGGGGGCTGCATTCAAAACTAAAGAAAAAGGAAGGCAGCAAATTCCTTACGCTTTGCTGTATGCGAAGTTACAAAACCTCTTCTTAACTTGTCCATCTCTGAGAAACCTATTACTGTAACCAGTTGCAGGGCTGTGAGGGGAAATCAGGCCTTCTAAGATAAAGACTAAAATAGCACATTCAAATATATTTTAAGAAAGGCGACTCTTCCTTCAAAGAGTAGGTCTGAACCTGGCTCAAAGAACAGTAGCAACAATTTTATAGGGTTGTTTTTGTCTTTAACAACTCTTTGCTTGAAACCAAGCAGATTTAAGAGATTCACTGAAATTACTTTTGAGCAGCATGCATTTAGGCACTGAGCTAACTTACGGAGCTTGTGGGAGTATCTCCTGTTAGATCTGAAATGCCGAGAATGGGCTCTTGCACCATCATCTCCTTGCTGCTGCCACTGTATGTCCAGGCTGGCCAGGAGGACAAAGTGGGTGACACAGTCTGCCAGCAGCTTATATTGCCACTGGTTCTTGTTGGATGTTGGTTTCTGTGGGCAGAAGGAATAGTGTTTTGATAGCAGTTTCTTTTCTCTCTTTCTCACTTGCCTGTGTCATTCCGTGATGGTGGGGATGTGGGCTCACCTGGACCTGCTCAAAACAGCAGCAGAAAAAAACCCCAAACCATTTATTTGTGTGCAGAAAAACTGGAAAATGTGCTCAGACTACAACCTGCTGCCACAGAAACTTGAAGGAAAATACATCATTTATGTTACTTTCTTCTTGAGAGGATAATGGTTTGGGGAATCCAGGACATGCTCTTAAATATATGCCCTATTACTGTGTAATAATGTGTGATTTTTTTAAAAAAAGTTTAAACTCTTTGCATTAGAGTGGAGGTGTTGCAGGGTGTTGGAGTAGTCCTGGAGCGTTAGGTATATTTTGAGGTTCTGAGTGAAATGAGTCTAGTGGTTTCAGCTTACTCTGTAACAAAGTAATGTGTCGCACACAAGCAGCCCACCTAAGTTTTCATCATTGACTGATGATTTACTCTGGAAAGACCCAAAATCCTGATATGAGGCAGAGTCAAAAGGTAGTTGGTTTTTAAAAAAAAAATTCATTTTAGTTTGTCATTCTCCAGTTTACAGTTTAAATTTTGTTAGACTTTTAGACAAATTGCTTCTCTTCGGCTTCCCATCCGCTGCTCAGGTGGGCTCTTGTCACTTCCCAGGCACACGGGGACAAGTGCCAAGTTTCCACACCCCACCAGTGTCTAAAGCAGCCATCCTGGGTCTTGTCACAAATTTTCTCCTATCTGTTTAGTTCAGCAAGAAAATGGTTTCTGTCTTTCCCCTCCCTCCCCTCATCAACTGCTCATGGTAAGATTTTTTATAGAACCCGCATTGTGATATGTCCTTGAAGTGCAGAGCTGCAAGGTTTTGTTTTCATTTGCCATTTTTTCTCTTCATGTTTAAAGTTCATTGCAGCTATAGCAAAGCAAGATGGTCTTTTTTGATTCCTTCCCTTCCCCCCCCCCCCACTGTCTGTGTCAAAAATCTCATGTTCAGTAAAGAGCAAAAACTCAGATTTAGGTACTAAAACTTACTCCAGCTAATCCTGGAGTGTAAAGACTGCAAAAATAGAGACTGGGAAGGATTGCCCCAGCAAAGCAGGTAGGTGTAAGTTAAATGTTAAATTATCAGCACCTCCTTTTTAAAGGATCCCTGATGGTGAAGTTTTTGTTCATGCCATCTGGCTAGAACAAGGCTTACCAGGACTCTTAAAGGACGGGGGCCATTTGAGGTGCAGAATTTATATCAGGTACTTTCTTTTTAAGTGAATGTCAAATCCTAAATAATTTCAGCATCAGACTATGCAAAAAAAGTACCCAACGCTACAAAGCAAGTTTAAAACTTGAGAATGGCTGAAATCCTCTGTATTAAAAAAAAAAAGTAATTTTTGTATTTGTTCTCCACTCCCTCCTCTCTTCTTCTCCCCCTTCCCCCCGCCCCCCAATTTTCATTGATGGGGAAGTTTCATTTCCTTTATTTATATATTTTTAGTGTATGTGTGTTTGGGGGGGCATGAGGGTGGATAGGAAGGAAGTCTGTGTTCTAGTTTTTGTATTTAAAACTAAAAAATAGCTAATGCTGGTGTGTTTAGAAATGACTTTAAATACATTTTCCCCAGTAAACCAAAAATTCTGCTGGTGAATAGTGAATATTATTAGGGCATTGAGGGGTTTCGGAACACTTCTGTGTGGGTGAGGGTCCTGTCTGAGTTCCAGTTGTACTAGCAGGAAAGTGTTTTTCCCAGTACTGTCATGTTTCACATGCCAAATCAGAACTAGAAGTGCATTTTCCTGGAAGGATCTCTATTTACACTTGGAAGGTTATGCCAATTACAGTTACATTAGGCTTTTTTAAAAATTTTTAATTCCATACTTGACCTACATAGTAACTTCTTTCATTTTCTTAACAGAATACCCACTACAATCCTGGAATGTCAGTAAGGTAAACCTGCTGTCCTGTGGCTCTAATGCATATGGGTCCTCTTGCAAGGATGTGATCTTAAGTGGGTCTTTGTGAAATGAATGCTGCTAGAGCTTTGCGTAGCTTGAAATAGCCCTCTGTTCTCCAGGCAGAATTGAATACAGTTTATTGGGGAGCAGAAAATACGTTATGAAGTATGTTGTCCATATGTAATAATATTTTTTTCCTCAAAAAAGATCCCATGTTCTTTAATTCTGAATACAGTTTTTAAATACTGCAGGTTAGGAAATACTGCATTGCAAATCTGTGAAAGTTTGGAGACGTAAGATGAGGTGATTTTAATGCACATTTTGATCAGAGACTAAAAGTTATTTACTCTTTTGGACTGTGCAGCAGTTCATGAAGAAGGAGGAGGTAGATGGGATTTCTTTGCAAGTGTCTGTAGGTGCTGGGTGTTGGAGCAGGAGTGCAGCTGGCAGTGCTGCCTCCTGGACATGTACCACCAGTGCTTCATTCTGCTGCTACCTTGCAGCACCTTTCCACTGGTAGAGAAAATGTCCTAGTGGAAGATCTTGTTTGTACCAGAAAAAAACAACCCTAACTAGTAAATAGGGCTGTTGTTATTTTGTAAGCAGATTTGCTACCTATTTGCTCTTTTTGTGATATTAAAATTAGCATTGTTAGCAACAGTAACAGTGTATTAAATAAAATTATGGATGCTGACCAGACTTTACATCGTTCGCAAGTAGGAATACTTGGAAGACCCTACATAGCTAAACTGAGCTTTCTTTTCCCTAAAATGTAGGCTGCCAAAGCCCTGAAATATTTAGGATATTGACTTCAAAGTTTTGTAAACATCATCTCAATTGCTTCTTTTTTAGTCTGCCTCTTTTATATTTTGTTTTATCCTGAGCGTGGAAGCTGGGCTTACCTTGCAGAGAGATGGTGGTGTTTGAGTTGGCCCCTTGATGCTTTCAGCAAGGAGAGGGCTGCACGTTGCACTCTTTTGGGGGCTGAAAGCATCTTCAATGACTCCTAGGCCACAGTGGGCCTTGAAATAGCCCTGAGCTCTGTGGCCATTACCAAAGCTGAGCTGGAGCCTGTAGTCACCTGAACCACAAATACAAGCAGGAGTTCTGTTGCTGCTTGTGCCCCTATTATATTTGGAGGGAAATGTGTGGAAGCAGTTCAGATGTTAACTCACTGGCATGATTTTGGGGGTTTCTTGGTTACCTTTCAAAAGCTTATGTTTAGTGTTTCAGAGGAACCCCTATGTATCTTGGTGAAACAGAAGAAATGTTTCATGTTCAGCCACACTGAGTGGTGCAGCTTTGCAAGAGATCTAATGCTTTGGCCTGCCATGCAGTTCAAAGTCAAGCAAAGGTCTCCCATGTGGTTGCTTGCATGTGTCCTCCTATCTCTGTTTTGTATCTGCAATTTCAGTATATGCTTCCAGAATGATTTTTTTATTCATTTCCAATCATTCTTCAAAGATAACGGGCAAAAAACATCAGGCTGGTTGTGATTTTACAGCAGTAGAAGGTAGACAACTTTGATCTTGTTAAATTAATTTTCTTCATGTGTGGGCTGAGTGTGTAGTGAGCTGATTTAGTTTTTATTGATCACTGTAAAAACGTGAATTCAGCATCAGAGCAATGATAATAAACAAGTACTTGCAGTGATATTCTAATGAGTTTCTGGCAAAAATAAGGCGGAAAACCATCTCAGAGACTGACGTGCGTTAGTGGTGAGATGCTGAGCCAGGATACTTTATTTGAAAGGGTTGAGTAAAGCTGTTTGAAGTTCTAACTCTCCCTGGCAACACACTTGCCGCGACCGGGAGCATGCCGAACGGGGCTAGATGCAGTCTTTTCATGGAGGCATTTGAGTGTCAGAAATGGCATTCTTGCCTCTCTCTGGAAGGGCTTTCACCCCCTGATCACACTAAGGTAAGACAGGTTGTAGGAACCAAGTGTCTGCTTTGTTGTGAAGCACTGATGACCTTTCCATGCCCATCCACAGGAATGCCCTGCAAAATGTCTCCATGTGTTCCAGTAGGTCTGCATGGCAAAGCATCAGGTACTGAGCGGGGGAGTGGAGAGAGGTTTCTAAATTAGCAGGCAATTTATGTCTGGAGAAGTGAGATTCATATTCATAACTACGTTAAACACATATTTCTGAATATGGCAGGGGCATATCTCCATTTAAGATGGCAGTAATTCCTCTAAGCAAAAATATTTGCAGAAGTATGGTCAGGCAAGTTCTCTCTCATTCTTCCATCGATGCTGTGTTTCCAAGACTTGAAGAGGTTTCTCAGTTGTGATGGTGAACAGTGATTCTCTGGTTTTTTTTGTCAGTTAAGCTTGTTGTATGCTGTCAGAGTTCAGTAAATTGGTATGTGAGCAGCATGGATCACAATGAAAAAGTAGTTTGATAACATTAGAAAATGAGAGGCAAATTTTTTTTAAAGTGAGGAAAAGGTTTTTTTAGGACTATGAAATTTTGTAAGAGATGGTTTATAATTAACTGTAATACATTTCTAAAGTTGCTGCTATTATAATGAAAGAGCATGAATAAGAGAATATGCCTTGCAGGTAAAATGAAAAAAGATTTCACCGTTTATACACTTGAAAACCAAAGATGCATTGCAGAGGATGAATTTTACTGCTTCTATATTGCTTGTAGTAAAAAGTTGGTCTTTGAAGTTGAAAACAGCTTTAGATTTAAAGAAATAATACACCTGAAAAGGGAGGTTCACAGAAAAAAGACATTGGATTAAGTACTGTTTTGTTAATGAAAAGAATGTAAGTTAAGCCAAATGTGGTTGCCTGCTTAGTAAGGTACTGCTTAACATGAGTGGGAATGATAAAATAGTCTTAGCAGACTTTTATTTCAACGATTTCCAACTTTCAGAAGTTTTAATCTGGACGTTGCATGCACATACATAAACGATAGACTAATACCACAGAATTACTCTAATTTTTGAAAGGAGCTGTACTTTGATGCTGGAAGTCTGTCAGCATACAATCCTAGGCTAACTGCTTGATCGTTAGTTAAAGTAGGCATTCATTAAAATAACATGGGCTCATCTGGTTTTAAAGGCCACCTCTCAGCCAGTAGGCGACGGTCCAAAACGAGTAAGGTTGCAGTGCAGACATTATAGGGCAATGGCACATAGATTGCTACATAAAGCTGGCTGATGGGAAGGCTTCTGTCAGATTGTGTGCTCAGTATTGGACCAGATTTTCAATTTTTAGTCATCTGTAGCAATGCCTGCTCTTGTTATAGTTGGTTGAACTACCTGTGTGACTGTTTCAAGAAAGGTGCAAGGTTGGGTCTGCGTATGACTGACTGCAGCTCCTTGTTGTAATTATTTTACTCTGTAACAATTGTATTCTTCTAGTTGAAGTATCATAATTACAAAGTAGATGATGGGCTTCAGTTATTTAAGGAAAATCCTTAAGTTTGAGCCCCACACTATCCTTTGCATAAACAGCTCTTTTTCTTTTCTTTTTTTTTTTTTTCAGGTAGAACTTTTACTTTCAGGTTATTTCTGGAAAATCCGTACTGCTAATTATGTAAATTGCAAGAAACTAAAAAAGAGAACAAAAGAGTGGGGCATCTTATTTTAGGCTTCAGCAAATGCAAAGTCATATGTGGCCATTACAGCTATCTAGAATATGTACCTGCATTGTTCTGCTACTGCTTTTGTTACCAGTAAAACTCAAACTGGGCATTTCTCGCAGGCTTTGTACATTAGATTGCCAAATGTGGGAACTGGGAAGTTTTTCCAGTAGCAGGGTCAGCTTGTGCCCCCTGGAGAGTCCCTCCCTGCAGGGCTCCTTCCTTGCATACACAGAAGTTTCTTGCTGAAAGCAAATGTAGGGCTTTCTTTTTTTGGTATGTTTGTTTTTATGCTGTTGTGTAGGCAAGCGTGTGTTTTCTTAGGGCAGTCCTCTACAAGAGCAGCAAGTTTTCGTACCTGCACCTTTTGCCTGTTCAGGCAGTAAGAAGCTCTCCTTGAATGGAGGAAAGGCAGATTTCACACCTGCTTGCCGATCAGAGAGAGAGGAGAATGGAAGAAGTGGTGTTTGAGTGAATGAACAAACTTTCAGGCTGACTCAGTGATACACGTACAGGGTACACCGTAAGGATTAGTCACCAACTTACAGTAAATCTCTGTGGCGCTTGCTGGGGATGTGTCTCTATGGAGCTGCGCTCAGCAAGCCTTGTAGACTGAGAATGCAGGTAAATGTTATTTCCACAGTATTTCCCCAGTGAACAACAACAACAAAACGCAGTGAAACTCAAAGGCTTGTAAATTACTAAGCTAAAGGCAAAAAAAATCTTTTGGCTATCTCATGGTGCTGCTATCTTCATCTGTGAAACTGGTAGGAAAATGAATAAATTATGCAACGACCTCTTTTTTACTATTTAGAAACCTGTGCTTACATGTTATTAGTACTGTTCTACCCTGTTCTGTGCAGGTTGGTTTTATCGCGGGTTGTTTTTCTTTCAGTAGGTAGGTTTCAAGCTGCATTTGTGTAAAACACCAATTTAAAGTATGGCAACAGAATAACAATTACAGGGAAGGATATTCATCTGTTGAAAACACTGTTTTCATTTGCCAAACAGAAATTTCAGGAAAATTACCCTCCAGGTTGAATTTTCTTATAAATGTTCTCAAGTTCTGAAATTATTTACTGGCAGAATAGGTAAGCGCAGCACTTAAAGCAGAGTTCCTATTAAGAAGTTACTTCTTTGAGGGGAAAAAGTGGAGGGTTTAATTTGAAGAAAGTTATTATTTTTAAAAAATGGTAAAATTTTTATGCAGCATTTTCTGAGTTACCCAAATTTAGGTTTTTTGTACTTTCAGATTGTTCTTTCAGCAGTTTTTTCTGTTTGACTGAAGTTTTTTGTTTGTTTTTTTTCTCTTTTTTTTTGTTAATTTAGCTGAGCATCTTTCATAATTCTAAGATGCCCTTTCTCTCTGATCTTCTGACCTGTTTTGCTTGGCTTGTTTAATCTGTCCTTAGAGAATAGTTAATTTTGTCCATAATCAGACCAAAAAATCCTTTACAGCTGTTAAAGTAAGATTTTTTTTTCCTATTCTTTGTTTAAAATTGCTTCCTCCAAAATAAAAAAAAACCCAAACCAAACATCTTGTTGAAGAGTGAGAACCAGACTGTGCTGGCACTGCTGGGTGGGACGGTGCTGAGGGTGCATGCCTGTACAAGTGGTTTGGCTCACTGCTCTCCTGGTGAGCTGATCCTGTCGAAGGCTTCGAGTCTTCTGAAGAGCAGCAGTGAAGGCTGAAAGCATTATTAAGTTTTGGGGTTATCTCACACTGTTTATTTGAAATGGAAGCCAAGCAATTTACATATCTCTGTATCTTGGATCTGAAAAAAAAAAAAAAAATTTTTTTTTCACTAGCCTATGTGTGGAAATGACATCACAGCTTACATCAGCCATGCTAAATTCAGAGGTTTTTTCTCCTCCCTGTTGGGTTATTAACTGAGCATTAGCTCTGTGCTGCGAGTCTTTCTTTGCTGACTGTGGCACATCGATAACTTCATTGTAAATGCTCTGAATTTTGTGTGATGAGGAGAAAGGAAGATCTGGTGTAAAGCCTTTTGAAACTGGTGGGAATGTAGCTCGTTTCCTTGCTGTGTGTGCAGCCAGACTGGGTGGCCCCCTATGCCGTGTCATTCCCAGGATCCCTGCTGCAGTGGAAACATCCAAAAGACCGCACTGTGCCTTTTGGCACTTCTGGTGACCAGGTCAGGAGTTTGCTGTGGCACATTGTTGGGTAGGTTATGTCCCCATAGCCCTGCAGGGCAGAACCTGATCTTGTGGGACTGAATTTTGAACTAAAGCTCTTATGTTGTTGCTGAATGTCCCATGTGCAAAGCTGAGCTCCCTGTCAGGGGGTTGAAAGATCCTCAACTCTACCAGAAATCTCCAGATTTTGGAGCTGCCTTTCTGGGGTTGATGTAGGGCTACAGCTGTGGCAAAGTGTAAAATGGAGGCATAGGGGTTTCTTGTGAGAGCCTGAGGACTTGGGAGGAGGGAAACAAAAATCAAATTAAAGTTGACATTTTGAAAAGTTGATTGCTGTGTTTTTTAATCATAAAGCAATTTTTAAAGTAAGTCACTTCCCAGAGGAAAAATAAATACATTAAGAAAAGGGAGAAATGTTCAATTTGGGCATTTGAGTGCAGCAGACTTGGTAGCGAGCTGGTGGTGGTACCAATGTGCACTAAGACAAAAAGACAATCATTGTTCTAACTCTCCTGCTAAATTTCCAGCCATAATGCCCTATATGTAGAGCATTTTAATTTATCTTTACTATTTTGGGAGGGCTGAGGCTATGGGGATGGGATTCATCCCAGTAAATTAAAAAAAAATAAAAAACCCAAAACCACAGCGAAACAAGCTCATCTGACACTTCAGTGGATATGGAGAGATTTCCCTTCTTGTGTGTCTCAGTCAGCCCTCTCTGCCCTGGGAGAAAGGCAAGGAGGCCTCCAGGGACCTCCAGCAGGAAGACTTGTAGGAACAGCTTTGGATTGAGCTCATGGCATGCAAAAGTTACCGATATCCATTCACACACTTTGTATTTTTTTACATCTCTTTTTCTGCCCTAGCCAGGAGCAAGGGGATGCAGGGGGAAGGGCTGAGGGATGTGCTGGGTTGGTTGGAGTAACCCTGCGCGTTTGAGCGGTCAGTGCTCGCACACGCCACGGAGTGCTGCAATTTCTTGTCTCTTTTAGAGCTTGCGAGGAGCACTTCATTGCTGCAGTTACTTGTGTGGCCATATGCTATTTTTTTTTCTTACATATGTTCTCTGATAATTGTCAGTAGCAGGTGCCTGTGAGCCAAGGCAGAGCAGTATTTAAAAATCAGATGCTTAATGGGATTAAAGAATTGTGTGAGTTAAGCACCAGCAAAAAGACCAGGTTGAAAGCATTGGCCTCTGAAGGTTGTGTTCCTTGCAGAGCAGCAACGTGGTTGGTAGCAGTGCTGGTCTTTCAGTTCCACCATCCACTTGTAGACCTTCATGTGACCTTCAAGAAGTAGTCAAGAGGTCTAGTTTTGGGTCTTTATATGTGGTTTGTCTAAATCAGGGAAAAGACAAAGTCCCTTCTGAAGCGTGTACTAGCCCCCAGGAACAGAATTGGATATGTGTTGCATCCTTTCTTGGTGACTTGGGTGGTACAGGGCTGGTTGGAGATGTGACATGAAATCTCAAGTCTGGCAGACTCCCACTCTTTGAACCTGCCTTTCCCCCTGAGTTTGCCAGGCATCCGAGCTGTTCAGGTTGCATAACTGGTTGTTGTTACATTGCACATTTGTGCATTGGGTCCCATGGATCATTGCTGTGATAGTAATTGTTGATGTTGCATCTCCTTCCATCATCTGAGAAACAGCCACGAAGAGGAGGATCTGGGGAGATTTGTACTCACTCCGGACTTGGAATGATTCAGCTGTGTCCACTGAAAATCATTTTGGGGCATTGCATGACCAGAATCCCCCATTATCCATGATATTGCTGTCACATCATCTTCATATCTCCACAAATAGCTCTCTGAACTACCACTCCTTCTGTGTTTCAGCTGGGGGAACTGGGTGTAACAGATGTCTAGGTGACCAACAAGTCAGAAGTATCTTGTATTTCAAAGTGTCAGGAAAGACATAACGCCCCTAACATTCTTTGGGGGGTTGGTTTGGTTTTTTTTTCTTCATTTGTGGTAAAGAACTAGTGAAATATAGAGCACATATGGAAATGGCAGACGTTGTTGGGTTTTTGATTTTTTTTTGTTGTCCTTGTTTCTAAAATTAAGCACACAGGAGTTTGTGAGATCTTGCAAAGAATTTAAATCATATTGCACAGTCATGTGTTCAAGGAATCTTTTTAATCTAGTCACACATATAGTGAACGGATCCAGATTTTAAAAAATACATTGCAGTAAGGAGAGGTAAACCAAACAGGATAAAGACAAAAGGCTGCTAAATATTTTTGACTGTACTTACCTAGTTTAGCTTGCTGCCAGTATTCTGTTTCTTTTTTGTTTGGTTGTCCTTCACGTTCTTCCTATGTAAGAAAGAAACCTGTGGTATGAGCTGTTCTGCTTATCCCTTGCATAATGCTGGCAACTGAGAATTGAATCACACGACTTAAAGTAGGTCTGTCTCTGTGTCAGAAAACTAACAGTTTCTCCTTCCTGTGGGTGGACATCCATGCACAGGGGTAGTAAGCTTTTATTCTGCCATGGTGTGTTTCTGTCGTATGTTTCTGAGCTGGATCGTAGGAGGAGGAGTGATCTCACAGCTTGACCACAAGTGCACTTGGCAGTGCTCACAGGGGCAGAGCTGGTTGCCGAATTTGGGTCAGCGGGACAGTATCCTGGTGAGCTGTCTGGCACAGGACCCTCTGAGACTGACTAGCTGTATTAATTTTCCCTAATCCATGCTATATATGCAATAGAAAAAACTTTCTTGGGTGTTTTTACTTCTGTGTCTGCAGAACGTCGACCTCGGACTACTACAAAACCTTTTAAATAATTTTGATGGCATGTCCTACACCACTTCAGAGCATGAACTACTCAAATCAGGCATGCTGAAGTCAAGTCATCATCAGCTGTACATGATTGTTTTACTTGTTTCTCATGGTGAATTTAATGAGGCAAATACATATATATACACCCATGCACAAGGCAGATCTGAAAGCAGTGAACACAGGCATATGCATTGTGTTGTAATTGTTTTCTCTTGTGGGTTTTGTTATTATTGTCCCTTTCACAAACTGTGAACCTGTAATTTTTCGTGTGCTGTTCTTTCGCCCTCTCTCCCAGAGAGGCTCAATCTATCATGTTAAAAGAAATCAATAAAAAGTCTAGAGGTTTATTTATAAAGTAGAGCATAGAGAGAGGGTGCAAAAATTCCATTAAAATGGCAGTTTAGCACTAGCTACATCTCTTTGGGACTAAACTCCAATATTTTAAACTATTAAAATTGTTACAAGAGTGCTTTTAAAGTGCCACAAATCACAGTAAAGCTTTCTAGCTGAAACTTGCCTTTATATAGTGCACTAGAATTTAGCTTATATATGTTTTTGGAGTGTCTGATGGATGCTGCCCTCAAATACCATTTTAGCATCCATTTTAGAGCTTTATTACAGTTGATAATCTTACAGGTTTATTCTTAAGGGGAAATACGTGAATGTAAGAAGTCAGAATTTATTTTCCTTTAGAAATGTGAGTGTACATATGTCTTTGTGCAGATGCAACTCTGAGCAAATTAATTATAAGTCTATAGGCTTCTAATGTAATTCATCAGGATTGCCTGGCTTGGCACATGCTACTCGGTTACAGGAACTTATAAATTCCTGTAGCTGTGGGCTATTTTATGACATAGCAGTTTTCACCAGTGATGTGATGGTCATCTATTCCATGTTTTCTATCCAAAGAAATAAATGTGTCCGTGTGCTCATAAATATGATGCTGGAAAGTTTATGGGATAGTGTCTGTGCTGAACCTCTCAAATATGAGAAGTAGTGTGTCTGAAGTGTAAGCTTTGCCTCCACTCAGCATGTTTTTGAATCTTTTTTATTAGCTGAAGAAGATTGGTCTTGAAACTGTTGAGTTTAAAATGCAAATGGTGCTGTATAGTTTTGTGTTGTACCATCTTCTGTCCTGGGATAAAATTGTTTCTAGTGGAAATGCCCTTTATTTACTTCAAAAATACCCATTAAAACATTAAAAATGATGAACTCTTATTTGGGCCAAAGGTAGGCTTTTCCTTCCGCAGGAGACAGTGCTGGCTGTTGGAGAGTGTGGCTCTTGGTGGGGGCCGTGGGAGCAGACTACATAAATGAACATGGCAGAAGGCAGATGAGAAACTCCAACTCACCACACATTTGTGTGTGGTGAAAATCTGCGCCCTGTCACGCAGTCATGTCTGTACATACAACTCAACAACCCAATTCACCATTCCTGCATTGTTCATCAATTTTTGCTTTTCTTACTGATCCACAGCCAGTTCTAACTTACTTCTTGCTGTTGATTGTGAACATTTTCTTCTTTCCTTGCTATGTGGAGTAAAGTAATGATCCCAGCAAGCTTAAAAATGGCAAAGCTATTAACACTGCCCTTTCACTGTTAATTAACATCTGAAGTTTCAGAAAAAGGGCTCTAACCTGTGTAGTTTTTGTGTGGTGGAGATGCTAAAGGGAAAGCACTAAAGCTTACTTTTCTAAGCACAGACAGCTAAAATCTTTTCTGTAAGGTGCTTCTCAGTGTGGAAAAGGAGAGCCTCTAGTTGTGTTATAGAGCCCTGAGCAGAAGTGATAGTTAGCATCTCTGCTTTTGAAAAAATAAGCAAGTGATGTTAATGAGGATAAAGCAGAACAGCATCATTCACAAAAATTAGTTTCCTATGAAGTCTGAAGTCAGCAGCCCACTGAAACTGGGATTGCAGGTGGGGTAGTTAGGTTTGGCCAAATTGGGTTTGCTGCCAGCTAAGGTTGGCATCCCAACTCTGCTCTTCTGTTGGGGGGGCTCCTCCTCCTTCCTCTCCCTCTCCCTGGGCTTGCTGAGGCACGCTGGCTCCCTCACCTCTTGGTGCTGGGCAGTGCTGCTGTGCCCAGATCTGCGCCGAACACTGATGTAAGGAGGAGAGTCTAGTGAGAGGTGGGGGAAGAGGCAAGTGAGAGAACTCAGCCCAGCCCAAAGCATTAATCTGCAGCCTTTGGGAGGCATTTGTGGGGTCAGGGTACTGCAGCAGTGTGGAGGTTGCCTGAGATCATTTAGGAAATACGATGTCCTTGAAGAGAAATGAGGTTTTCCTCTCACTGTGCCATGCTCGCAGAGCTGTTGTGGCTCTGACTCCCTGACTGTGTCCCTGTCGGCAGAGCAGCCAGTCAGTGAGCTTTGAACATCCTATAGTTCAGGCCACTAGTTTCCATTTCTTCCCCTTCCTCCCAGTGGTGGACGTGTCCTCAGTCTAGCAGGATGTTTGTCTCCTTGCACCATGGACTTTTCGTAGATCGTAGTAAAAAAAATCTTGACACAGTGTTGGTGCTGTCCTTGAGGAGAACAGGCTGCAAGGGGAGGCTGAGCTGGCTGTGAGCAGCTGGCACACACTTGGTGTAACAGGTTAAATCTGTTGGGTTGGGTTGCTTCTGCTCCTAAAATGTCCTTGGGAAGAGCACTGCTTTTAGCCAGCTGCTGTTGGGGTGAGAGTCTGGTCATACACTGGCATCTGGGTCATGGTCTTTGTGCTGAGCTTGGGGTGTGAGCCAGCTCCCAAAGAAAGCCCCCAGTCCATCAAGCAAGATTTTCCTATTATATTTCCTATTTGGGGCATGGTGGTGCCCTACTTTCCCCATTGGGGGTGGAGGAGGGGGTGGTGTGAAGCCATTTTTGTGGGTTTGCCATAGTGAGGAGGTGGTGTGTTTTAGGATGTTGTGAGGACCTTGCTGAGTCAAACAGCTATTGTGTAGCTGCTGGTGGCTGGAAAGAATTGTCCTCCTGGAAGTGTGATATTTTATAAATTTAAGGTCTGATTTTCCTAAGTGTGGCTCTCTTGAGACACTTAAGTCACTATTTAATCAAACTGGCAAAACCACGTCTTTGGCTTCGAGGAGTTTTGCCTACCAGCTCTTTTGATCTTACCCTTTCTCAAGATGCTGTGGAGTACCTGCACTGGCCCTCCCCTGTGCTTGGGGTTGAGCCCACAGTAAGTGAGGGAGGACTCTCTCAGCTTTTCTGATGCTTATGGCAGAAGGGAGGAAGTGGTAGATACCAATCTTGCCCTCTCACACAGCCTTCCACACGCATCTTGCTGCTGGTGGCCACCCAAACTGTCCCCTAGAGATGCTGCCCTACCATGACTAATTTCCTGGCTTCTAATTTGAAAATGCAGTTATCAAAGTTATGCCAAGTTCCAGCTTTTGTTGTATATGAAAACCTAGAAAGCATACTTCTGGGAAGAGGTGTTGGAGATCGGTTGGTTTTGGGTATGTCTGGTCATTGGAAGACAGGAAGGGGATTAGTAAGTGTTGAGGATTTTACTAATTTAATTGGTGTACCTTGATTTCAAAATCAAGACTTAGTGCATTGGAAGTAGTAGATGCAAAGTCTGTAAGGTACAAAGACTAATCAAAGCTGTGATTGCTAAAAATTTATACTGTCACTTGTAATGCCATAAAAGCTGAATATGATTGGTGAGATAATCAGCCTGTGTGATAAACAGGTTATCTTTCTTCTGTTGTTTATACAAATAGTTTTGTTTGTAGTATTTTGTGGAGTGCAGTATTAAATGACCGTGCATGTTAGACACAACTGTTAGTTAAACTTCCTTGGGAAATATTTTGACTAATAGATGTACAAGCATGTGAATGTAGTAAATTCTTTATGAATTGTTTTCCCAGCTATAAAAATGTTCTAGTTAAGGGAAATAACTTTTCTTAGTAAGTAAATATTACTCTTAAGGATAAGATTTTGTATTTTCTTATGTGTTTTTCCTTTGGGGGATGTGTGTGTGTTTTAAAGAGGAGTGCTAAGTGAGTAAAAATTCATGCTTGGAGTATTGGTGAGTTGGTAATGCAAGGTCAGATATTTGTATTACTTATACAGCCACTAGTTTAAAAATAAACAAATTCTAATATGCATTTCATGTATATAAACAACTACAGATGTTGTAAAATATGAAGCAGAGAGTAGAATAACAAAGGTAAGCTTTAAATGTAGATGGACAGAATTAACTGAGACGGCTGGGGAAGCAGATTTAGAAAAACGGGTATTGAGATGGCTCCTTTCTTTATTTGAGCAATTCAAATGTCAGTAATTGTCTAGAAGGAAAATTTTATGGCTTATACAGTTTCAATATCTGAAAACTGTTTTTACCAGATTTTGCATTTATTGGTGGAGCTATAAATAAATGCAGAATAATTTTGCTGGGCTTCATGGAGTTCTTGCAGATCAGTATCAGCCCAACAGCTTTCAGAATCTGGCCTCACTTTCTCCTTTGCTGGAAGAGACAGTTCCTAAAAACTGTGGCAAAACTAGCTAAGCATTAATCTTGCACAAATTGGTTAATGAGGGGCTTTTTTGTTTTGTTTTTAATTAAAAGATATCTTTTTCAGACAGACAGTTTCCTGGGAATGCTGGGAGAATCAGTTAACTAAGCAGTTTCCCATTACTAGTCTCAGTCCCAGCTTTTGAAAAAGCAAAATACAACCTCCCCCTGCCCCAGCCTCTGAGAAGCCCACCAGACAGACAGCCTTCCCTCTCCAGGGGCACCCCAGCCTGAGCACCCCTGAGGGAAATGTGCAGCACAGAAAACTCAGCAGTTTGGTAAATGACGTAAAGGGGAAAATAAAATTCTTGCTGTTTCAATGTGGAAATCAAGAGAGAAATATCAAGGTTGGCTGTATGTTAGCCTAAAAATCAAGGTTAGGAAGTTCCTTGAATAGTATGAACTCAGTTTTTTTTTGCAGGGAACTGCTTTTAGATTGCCTGGCTCTTTAGGAATTGGTTGATAAATTTTAATTTTAGCAAAAAATGAGTCAGTCAGTTACCTAAAATAACATTTTTGTTAATGCCTTGCCCCAGTGTAAAGCATTTGAAGTTAAAAAAAAACCACTTTTTTTTTTCCTATATTTCTTCTGTCTTTAAAATTGTCTGTATGATCTGCCAGCAAGCTGTGAAATGGTTGTGACACTCACTGTCTTGACTTGTGTCTTGTATCGAGACTCCACGGCTGGGAGTGCAATCATGCGATGAGCACAGTAGTGAAACACATCTTCATTGCTGCATTTAGCTGCTTTCTGCCCTTTTCCTCGTGGGCTTTGGCTGGATCAGGACCACAAATTAGCTTCTCCATACACTGCTTGTGACCCTTGACTGAACAGGGTAAAGGAAAGAAGAGATGGACTGTGTACTCATAGAGACACTACAAATAAGAGGACAGTTCACCTCTTATTTTAGCTTCTGGAAGTGCAACTTTTATTGAATTGCTGTTAGGGGAGGCTTGGTGAGATGTAAAATGGACTTGTCCTGACTCCCTCCAGTGATCCCAGCACTGCCTGTCCTGTGTTTCTCGGGTTAAGTAAAGTAAAGCGAGGCAGCAGGAAGCAAGGACGTAAACTTCTCAGAAGAAGGAAAATAATGACATCACTGTTTTTTCAAACTTTGAGCCATCTTAAAGTTCTAGAGGTGTTTTCATCATATCTATTTCATGAGGAAAAATGTGTATTTTTCATAGCACTTGATGTGATCATATTTTTAACTTTTTTACAGTGCTGGCATTTACAGACGTGGCAACTGCTTTGAAATAGTGTTTCTTTTATTACAGACCTGATTAGTTGGGAGGGAATGGGAATTAGAAATTTTTATAACAAGTACTGGCAGTATCTCACACCCCCCCTTTAAATATCTTCAGCTTTTTTTTTTAATTTGAAGTCATTATGTGAGGTGCATGTTATCCACTGAAATAGAAGTACATGAGGCAGTTGGAATTCACCATTCTTGTGAAGTAATCTGTTTCAGCAAGAAAAAGGCTGTGAAACTTTTAGTAAAAAGTAAAGAAAAAAAGTTCTGAAAGTTTCTGACTCTGGAAACCCACTTTTTCCTCTGAAAATTTTACTTGTTATTGTAATTCTTTAAGGAGGTTGTACTGCTTTTGAAAAAATTGATGCTGAATGAATATCATGGATAATACAGAAGCCTTTGTAGGATGTTCACTGACCTACCTAAAAAGCCCAAGATAGATAATTACAACCTTTGGTAGTCTACATGGAAATGTATTTTTGCAAACAATTTTCCTTGCAAAAAATACAAACCGGTTACATTTTGGAATCTGTACGTATGTGGAAAATGGACTGTAAAAGAGATGTCTATTTCAGGCAATTTTTGATGAGTTCCAGATTAAAAAAAAAATAAAATTATGGCATATTAAATTATTAGGCATCTTTACTAGGGTGGTAGGAAGATTTATGGTGCAATGAAATATTGCTGCAACCTAATTTAGAACTTGACAAATCTGGTTTTATAGGGTTGAATTATAAGGGATACCTCATTACTTGTGGGGAAGACTTCTTTTATTATTATTTTTGGCACCCTGGTCTTCTCTTTGGTTGGGCTGTGCTCTGTAGAAGCTGCTTTGGGCAAGACGTCTCAGCTGATCCTTTTTCAAGGGAGCTGCGCAGGATGAAGTCATAATTAAGGATCACATCCTGGCAGGCCTTTCTTACTTACCATGTGTGGTTGCTGGTTTCAAGTTAAATGCTTGCAGTCCTCATTGCTCCTTGGTCAGAAATGTAGTTTTTCTTAAAATCACGGATTTGTACTTCATTGTGAGATACTCCTTACTGATAGTGAATATCAGATACTTTATATAAAGTATCAGTAGTTACAGAAAATTTAGCTCCACCAAAATTACATGTGTGCTGCCCTTTTTTTAATCCTCTTTTCCTTTCTTCTGCATGCGGGCCTCTTGATTGCACAAGGGCATGCTTTGAGCTTAAAGAGGCAATTTATGTGGAGTATGACCTGGCATTATGGCTTGCAGCAGTAAATAGAGAACATTAAAAAAAAATCCCATTTTTTTTTCACTTTAGGAAGTCTGTAAAAATTTTGGGGTAGCAAATACTTCGATCCTCTTTGGAGACTGCTGATAATATTCTTACAGTGCTGTTTACAGATTCTCAGTTGAGAAAAAAACTTGGAAACCAAGTTTGTGCATTCAGCTAAACTGAAGAGGAAATTTTACCTGGAAATAGTATTTCTTCATTGTGTAATACTGAGTTTCTTGTGTGCATTGTTTCCCCCACTGAACTGACATGCAGAGTGATGGATCTTAAGCAAGGTGCACACACATGTAACTACATCTATAAGCACACAGAGGAGCATGTGACAAAGGAAAACAAAGCCACAGGCTTTGAGTTCAGACAGTAAATCTTTTGAGGACCTTTTCTCCTCATTTCTGTGAGAGAAGTCTCAGCTTCTCCCAGTGCTGTCTGTTGCCTGACCCTGTGGCTCCACAAGTGTGCTGTATGAGGTGTTGTGCCTGCCCCACAGGAGGAGTAAGGCATTGCTGGATGGCTTATGTGGTCAGGTATGAGGAGCAGAGGAAGTGTTTGCATTTAGGAGACTCTCATATTGAATACCTAAATGACCTACTGGCAAGCGCAGCTTCATACATTTAAGGAGAGTCACAGTTCAGTGTACGTTGAATGTGCACTATGTTATGCACTTAGCTTCAGCTATAAACCATTTGCTGAGTTTTAGTGACTCTGATGTTTAGTCTTTTTCCCCCCTGTCCGTGTTTAGACATTAATAGCCAAGTATTTTGCCTCTGTATGTAGCCTTAAGTTGCACTTTTTTCTGATGTAGTCATCAGATCAAATTATTTATAAAATGAGGACATCCTTTTGGACTTCATGTGTAAACAGTCTTTTAAATATGTGCACAAGCAGAGAGATTCTTCTCTGTTTATCCACAGTTGAAGGCTAACATTAATAAATGCTAACATTAAATAGTGGGTTTTTTCCCCCCCTCGTTATTCACTGAAGTTTTCCCTTTAAGGTTCAGATTCCTTCTCTAGATTACTCAAAGAGCTTTCCCCTTGCCCTTGATCAAGATACTGGTTGTAGTATCTCTCTGCTACTGTGATTATTGTGAGCTAGAGTAAGCAAGTGGTTTTTCTGGAGTGGTTCCTGCTGGACAGGTATTCATCAAATCCACGTCTGCAGTGCTGGCACGTGTGTTTGAGGGTAGATCTACTGTCTTCAGGCAGTATGGTGACTCCAGGACTCTAAATTCTGGAATTACGAGTGAGAACTGGAAACATGCCACCAGCTCAACAGAGTACCATTTGAAATTTCCTTGGAGCCAAGTTTGTCTTGGGCTTGGCTTATTTCTAAGATACCTCAACAGGCAACACATTTATAGTATGGATTTGGGGATGGTGAGGAGGAATTCTCAATAAAGCTCAGAGGTGACTGATGATGTCTCAAACTGCAGCAGAGAGACTCTCCTTTTGCTCTCTCTGCTTTTTGAATATGTTTTGCTGGAAACCTGGGAGGTGCCCATCCAAGATGCTGCCTTCAGCTGGAAGGGGAGATGGAGAAGCAAGCAGTAAAAAGCAACTGAGAAACGTGCATCTTGCTTAGTTTTTAAAGGTACCTACTGCTGTCAGGCTAATTTCATTTGTGTGTTTGTTTCAGCTTTCTGGTTTTTGTTTTTTGCCTATTTTAACCAAATTTCAAACATTCTCTTAGCCAATGACAGCAAGGTTTGCAAATCAAAACCAAATCTGAGCATAGCACTACACTTGAGTGAGCTGTGCTAATCTAAGACAAGCTTCTGTTTCCTGCTTGGAGCTTCTCCCCCATGCTCTCGTTTGGCACATGTACAGCCCTGTGTGCTGACAGCCACCTTTGAGGCACAGATCAGTTAAAGAAGTGTCTGTGGTGGCAACTGCTCCAAGCTCAGTATTTCATGTGCTTATTGGCTACCTACTGGTGGTTAGGAAGTAGATATTTGGAGTCATGTAGGCTAGAGTAAAGTCCTACATTTGTGAATTAACATCCGTAATGGAGTGATATCAGGTCCTTTTTGTGTTCTTATGATCAGACATTTCTGCCAATGAAAGTATTTCCCATAAGAAGTCAGAGTGCAAGCAGTGTGTGAGCAGAATATTTTAGGCAGTGAATATGTTGAACTGATAGTCCTGCGTAGCCCAGCACTGCGGTTTGCATAAAAGCAGCCCCTTAAAGACCCTGTGGTCTCATGTTCTATCAGCAACTCTCTGACTGACTTTCACTTTCCCTACAGCACATGAAGAGATAGAGAATTTGCCATCAGTTTTCTCTCCTTGCATTTTTCCAGACAGTTTGGCCTCAACAAATTGTACAGCCTCCCTCTTGTCTGCGTGGGAGAGTACAGACTGCTGCTGGCGGCAAGGAGGAGAGATTAACATTCATCTGTTCTCACCCCACTCGCTTTTCCATCCCGTGGGCATGGGAGACTTATGAATGTTCTGCTCCTTTGGGGTGTGTTTCTACTCATTGCCCTGATGGGAAGACCACAGAGACACCGGTAAGGTTGTGCAAGTTTCACATTGCTGATTAAATAGGCATATGAGGAAGTGTAAAATGCAGTGTTTCCCTAGAAGAGGTCAGAGAGGAAGATGGAAGGACTGGCATAAGCCTTAGGTTGCTCGCTTGCTCAGAGATCTCCTTTTCCAGAGTCTGTGCACTTCGAGGGCTTGCTTCATGGAAAGTCTGCTTCCTCACTCAGGTCTTCCATGAAAAGTGTGTTTAGACACATTTTGAGAAGTCCATTCCAAGCAGAGATACTTTCTTCTTTGATCTTTACTCTCTGTTTTAATGTTGTATGTATAACCAGAAAATCTGATGGAGAATATGGGGAAAGAATTTATGAGAGGGGTTTGTTTATTTTTGGGGTTTTTTAAGAAAAGTTTTTTCTGATGTAGAAGCTGAAGTTGATACCGTATAAATGTCTGCAGGAATGGTATTACACTCAAATGTAAGATAAGGAGTTTTACTTTCACTTTGTGGCATTGTGAGGGACAAGGAAGGGTTTTGCAATCACATCTTTCTGAATGACCCTGCTGCAAGGGGAGCTCTCTCTGCCATTGTCCTTTGGTGCCCATTTACCCTGCCTAGGAGTCAGGTACTGTGGTGGGTGCTCATCATGAGGAGTGGTGTATCTGCTTGCTCCTGCTTCCTTCTGCACGACACCAGCCTGCCTGTGCAGGAACAGCAGTGGCCTCGTTGTCTCTAGCATCTCCTGCTGCTGCCAAATTTGGCCCTCTCAAATAAGAGCCCGATGTTCCTTCTCCTGCTGCTCCCCATCCTAAATGGGGAGTGGTTGATAAGTCAGCTTTTGCTAATTTAGCACTGTGGAAGGTTTGTCTTCGATGGAATGGGGTTGGGAGGTCTTGCTCCTGCTTCACTTAGTAGTTCCTGCAGGAGAGAGGGCAGTAGGCCTCTTCCCATCATTTCCAGTGCTAGCCACTGCCTAGTGGGATGTGATGAGCCAAGTGCCACTGCCACTGGCTCGGAGGTGGACAGCAGTTGTGAGAATTGCAGAATCTAGGGAGCCTTATGAGTGGGCAACCAGCACCTTGCATGAGGTGGTGGAAGAGTACAGATGTGGTGATTTTTTGAAAGGTACAGTGAGGATTTTACCTGGGGTATGCATGTCTGTTACTTACAGTGGCAGGGAATTTCTATAGAGCTTGTTTGAACTTCAGAAAGGATGTTGCTAACAGGCGTCAAGTGTGGTGAGGTCAGTACAAGAAGAACAAAACCTCCCATTCAGATAAAAGCAGGGGAAGGGAAATACTGCCACGTGTGGGACTGCTTTAGGCTAAACTGGTCTGTGCAGTAATTTGTGCAGCTCTCCAGAAACGTACTATGGGTTTGAGCTCCCCAGCTCAGACAGGTCTATGTTCATGTTCCAGGCTTAGGGAAAGCAGGAACGTCACCATCTGTGTCCTACTTCATTTGAAAAAGAAACTTGAAAAAAAATCTTGAATGCCAGCCATCTGCTGATAGTGCATCCAAACTTTATCCTGGTATCTGGGGACAGAGGAGGAGGAGGAGAGTTTCTTAGGGGAGAGGCACTGTTGAAAGAGAAAGAGCTGCCTGTACCTGGGGTGCTCCTGGATCCAGAAACCATCAGGGGAGCATGTGCAGGATGGCTTGGCATCTCAGTGCAGCCACTTTCTGTAGTACCAAAACAGTCCAGCCTAGAGAGAGTGAATCTGAGTCCCATCCTGCTGACAGTCTGCAACGCTTGATTTATGGATTATTAAGAGGAGATTTGAGCATTTCTGTGAAGTGAATGCTCAGTGATAAGTGGTTAAAAGCCACCATACTGATGTTTGACACAAAAGGATAAGTCACTTTTTCCTTGTAGTCTGGTCATTGGGCATAATATTGTTTCAGAAATACATTGGGTTGTGGTTTTCTACAAGCTGCCTATGAAAATAGGCCCACAGTCTCAGTGGGAACCAATATAGGCCCTTGGCTGGACACAGAGCAAGAGCAGACTTGCTTCTCTTAGATTCTTATAACAAGTCTCCCCCAGCAAATGCCCACTGAATTTTGATTTGGTTATGAAGGTGCTTTTTATGAAGTCAGCATGTGATGTTTCTATGTTGTATTTTCTTCTCCCCTGTATTACAGCAGTTGAGTGCTGCTTCTGCCCTGGTGGCTCTGTGTGAATGTGAACACAAGTAAGGCAGCAGAGAGTTAAAAAAAATCCATTAATTAAAATATTTACATTGGAAGCTGCAAAACATTTACTCTTTGAGTAAAACAAACTTCCCCATTGTTCTTGTATGATTGCTACAGTTGCTCTGAAAATAGCCAGGAAGAGGTTGTGCTCTGAGGAATTTTACTGGGCTGGCAGGGGAATAGGAGGGTAGGGATACTGAAGTGGGCTCTTGGTCAGTGGCTCTCTTTGTTCAATCTTTCTGTAACGTGGACAGCAGATCTCTTCTTCCTAAGGAAAAACCAAAAAAATTAACCAATTTTTTTAAAGAAAACAAACCCCATAGTGGTGTATTAAGTTGTCATATTATTCTGGCAATGCCAAAAAATTAATGATTATCAGTATAATCTGAGAAAATGGTATTTACAGGATGAAAGGTTTATTTTTTAGCACTTATAAGAAAAAGGAAGCACCCCAGAGATGGCAATTTGGACGCTGCCTGGGGACCCACATGCCGCCATCCCCATTTTGGGGTGGGGAAATGGCAGTGCAGTGTGGTGAAGGATGTCACCTCTCGGTGGCACTGAGCCCCTGTGGGTTCCTGCTGGGGTCTGTTGACATCATGGCTGCAGCTGCTTGGTGTTGAAAAAAAACAAGTGAAGGTGCACCTATTTTTTCACTTTTTTACTTTAGGCAAAGGGATACCTTTAGTAGCATCATAACAGAAGAGGTAGGCAAACATGAAAGCTCTTTGCTTCAAATGCTTTAATTCCCACTGTACCTTCCCCCAGATAACTGGATTGAAAAATTAAGCATTGTTTGGTTGGTTTTTTAATAATATTCTCTTGTGTGCCATTTCACCATTGCACATTTCAGACCTTTTTCACTCTGGCACTGGACTAACAGGTTTCTGGACTTGGTGGGCAGGACACTGGAAGGGCTAAAAGAGTGTGAAGGGATTGGTTTGTTTGGTTTTTTAGGTCCTTGATTCACACTTCTCACTCTAGGCAAACCCTCAGAATTTTTCACGTTGCCAGATGGGAGGTCTCTCTTCTGCCCTAGTGAGTCATGGACTGGCTGGATTGCAGGTCATGTCGTCTCTTCTTCATAGTGCCGTGGCACAGTGTTTGTTCAAGCCTGAGTCTATCCAGACTGTAAATTTTATTGACAATTTTAGGGTTGCAAATTTTTTGGTTAGGTGTGTGGTATTCTTTCATCTGACCCCAAGTATGCCAGACTGTGTCATGTTTACTTATATTATAAAAACACCTTGGTTGCTTTGAAAGGTTGGTCTGTAAAGGAGTTAGGAAATTAAATGTACTTGTTCGGGGTAGGCATCATTTAAACTTGAGCATGAGAGTTTTGTTCCATCCATTTCTTGCATGTTTTACTGTTATTTAAGAGAGGTTGCATGCTGACAGTTTCTTGGCCTGGAGATAAAAAGTGCTGCTTACCCAGGTTTGATAGTCTGATGGAAAATTGTCTCCACGATGTATAACACCACTGGGATTATTTCTAGCCATTACCGTTGGTCTCATTTTACAACTGTTCACATTATGTAATTTGATGCTCATTTAATTTAATGAGAGGATGCTGCAGACTTACTTATGACTCTGCAGGACAACCTGGATGCTTTGGCCACCTCTCTTAGCCCTGTCAAAGGAGGAAGAGCGTGTTTCTTACAGGACATGTTACAACATCTTTAATGCCTTTATTATCCGTGCTTCCCAAATTGCCACAGACAGGAGGGCGACTGGCCTGGGGTGTAGATTATACTGGAATGGCAGGAGAACTTTAACTTTTTTTTTTGTTTGTTTCTTGAACTGCTTATTAGACTTCTGTTGTAAAGTTATCAGGAGGTATTAATGGGCTTTTCCTTTTGTTGCAGATGGAATTTCATGGCTTGCTGTATTTTGAATAGGACGAGGAGATGTGTCTGATAAGGTAAGAAAGAGGGTAAGACAAACATGTTCTTATACAAAGCTGTCACACTGGATGGTTTTTTGGATTGAGGATAATTTTTATTTTCCTGGCAGAACCATGCAAATAATTGTGATAATTATTTTTAAGTTAAATCTCTAAGCCTCTAAGCTTCTGAGCAGAAACCATCTCTGTTCTGTACAGCTTCTGACCAGTTCTTTCTCCTGGTGAACTGATGTACAAAGGCCAGAAGACAAAAAGCGGGGCACAAGGGTTAGCAAGATAGTCACGCTGTTATTTTAGAGCTTTTTTTTTCAAGTAACAGAGGATGTAGAGAAGTTTTTCTTTCATTTTGAGATATTGCCTCCCCCCACATCCCCACCCCAAGATATTTAAAAGTTCAAAAGATTTTTGAGCTGTTTTAAGTTCTACACTTTAAAACTTGTTTTTCTTGTTGCAGTATTCTCAAATTTGGACTGGTTTTTATTAGAACAATAGGATATATGTGCAGAAATGCTCTAGATTTGAGTTTGAAATTAGTATTTGCTGTCCCTAATGTGCTGAAGGAAACTGCAAGTTTGCTGAGCTTTTAAAATTTATCTTATAATAGCATTTTTAAAAGGTAGTGTTTAGGTGGATACTTTTTTCCTTATGGTTTCTACGTCAGAGGTCTCCACTGTTAGAGAGGAGTACATGTCTGTAAAACTCTTAGGTGTTGGGAGAACCATATTCAAACAACAAAAAGTCAAGCACAAAAGTAGTATTACCTAGAGACTGTCACACTGTCTTTCAATGTACAATCCACGGTGCAGCTATCCAGCTCTATCACTTGTTTGTTTCTTTTTTGTCTCCCCCTTCTTCCTGAGTTCTGTACAATTTACAGGCCTCAAAAATTCCCATTGTTCTTTTTGGCTTTTGGTTGGAAAATGTTATGGAAACAGCTAAATGCATGATGCCATTGTATGGGGATCAGGACTAAATGACTTTTTCCTTGGATTCAGACATTTATCTCTTGTAGACGCTCTTGAGTTTTTTTTGGTTTTTCAGGGGGGTTTTTTTGTTCTTTTTTCATATAAGCTTTGTTTTCCAAGGAGGGTGGATTTATTTTTGGAGGGTGACTGCTCAAGCAAGAACTGAAAACTTTGAATGACTCTTGGCACTGTGTGGTATATGCAAGAATCAAAGACTTGGTGGCTGCCTGTTTTTTCTTTTTTTTTTTTTTACAAGTATTAGACATTTTGTCCATTCAAACCACCCTCTTTCATGCCACTGTTGGATCTTGTTATGAATATTTTATCTAAAGGCTTACTCTCTACACGAAGGTGGTCTTGTGTGTGTAGAGTTGGTAAACCCAGCTCTGCAGGTGAGAGAGCTTGCAGTGTGCAGCACTGTTACACAAAGCTCCTCGCATACCTCATTTGTTATGTAAACAAGCTGCTTCACTTGCACGTGTTCCAACCAGTCCTTCTATCCTCCAAGAATGGGTAATTAAAATTGTTTTCAGGACCTCTTAGAGTTCCCAGCCCAACTGCACTGGCACCCCTATGCACCACCCCTGTTTGCACAGTGCCAGCAGCACTGCTGTGGCTGGAGGCCCCAGTGGTGCCCGTTGTGGCGCTGCCACCGGCGTGTGTGTGCTCTTGTTGAAAAGAAGCATAGCTAGCATGGGACAGGTAGAAGTGCTCATGTTCAGGCTGCTTTGTTCAGATTCAGTTCACTGAGAAGTCTGTTTGTCCAGTGTCAAAGCAATGCTGGGGACTTGGGTGTGCGTCAGCAATGGGGATGGGGCAATTTGGTGAGACAACAATTCAGTCATTCAGCTGCTGGTGTTTCCTGAAGACATTATTCTCATGTATTATATATGTATTTTATAGTGTACATATATTACACTGTGTAATTTTGTGTACTGCTCTCTTCTGTGGAGTAAATATTGACAAATCTGTGTGCTGTAGCATAGCAGCTGATTGCTGTTGTACTCTCTCTCCCAGTGCAAGTTCACTCTCCCCTTGTCTTGTAAAACAACCACTGAGGAGACTCTGTTTCTAGAAAGCCCTTCAACTTGAGGCCATGACACCTCCTCTCACCACTGCTTTACTGCCAGCCTTGGGCACGTGCAAACTGTGAGGTAGATCCCAGCAACTGGTCTGGCCTTAAAATGAGATTCTGTGATGAAGAAGTAGCACTTTCCAGTGGCTGTTGTCTTTCACCTCTAAAAGGAAATACTCTGTCCTCATTTTGTTTGATACCTTCTCAGTGTAAAATTCCATTCTGAGCTAGGAATGGGTGTATTTTGCTCTCCTTTCTCTAAGAAGTCTTTGTTTATCCTTTCCCCAGCAGCCTGGGCTGGAGAAATGCTACTGTCCCAGTCCTGGTCCTCCTGTGTTGCTATAAGTGTCTGTCCTGGTCATCTTCCTTCTCAAGGCTGCAGGTGTCACTCATTCTTTGAACCATCCCTAGCTACTAGAGATGTCATCAGTGTTATTTCATTTATTTCATTTTTTAACCTCCTGCTCCCTTTTTGCATTCCTTCTCCTCATTTACATTTACTTTTCATCCTTCCGTACTGTCATCTGGATTTTGCCCCAAACATGCCCTCAGGTTTTGATTGTGCCTCCTAACAATGTTTTTGCTTGCTTGCTTAGTTTTCATGGATGTTTCCTGACCCATTCCCTTCTGTTTCTTCTTCAGGACGAGTCAGTCTGATGCACTCCCACATTTCATGCTGCCATTGCAATTAAAGGGGTTTAGATACCATTTAAAGCAACAATAGATGGTCCACTGTGTGCAGAAATAATCTTGTTTTAATGCTAGCCATGGTGACTTCCTTGTGATGGCTGGATTTTGGCAGCTGTTCTCCTGATTACATGACACGGTAGAATTAAAAAAATGAATAATAGCTCTTTCGATATTCCTAAAGCCAAGTGATGAAATTATGAGACTTGGCAAGCTTGCAGTGATGTTGATAGGTGCCAGACCTCTCACCCAATATTTTCTTTTCCTTCCCCCATATTTCCCTGTGCCTTTATCTTGCTTCCTTCCGAGCAAACCGGAGCCCTTGTGAATTGCAAGTCCAGTTTCACATGAGGTCTGCCCAATAGCTCAGATCATAAATATAAAATCATTCTATAAGGCCTCATCTATTTTTGGAGTTAGACTTATGAGATAAAAATGACTTTGATCGCTGAAACAGCATTGTGTCACTTTTGAAAGGAAATGACAAGGAAGTAGCTGTTATCAGGCCTATTTTCACCCGCTGTTAGCTTAGACCTGACAAATGATGTCTGCAAGGTCTCTTAACAGTTCCAAGTTAGGTTGCCAATTAATATTGACTACCTAAAAAGCAGTAGGTTGATGTATATTCTATTATTAATAGCTGTTAATGCCCTTCATAATAGTAATCTGTTTTGCAAACATTTTCTGGTTGTTCTTTTCTAACAAGTCTTGGCAGTGAAACCCCCGATTTTACACATGCAGAACCACAGTAACTCGTTGAAGTGTTTGTGTGGGTTTTGTTGGTTTTTTTTCATTTTGGGTGTGTTTCTCTTGTTTACTGGGAGTAATGCTTGATTTTGATGAGACCAAATAGAGGCAAAGTCCAGGAACAATTTCTGTCCAAACGGGTAAATTGTGGTTTCTTCTTGTGTTAGTTCAGGTCAGCACAATACTCTTGCATCCCTGCTAGATGAATTTTAATGATTTCCTTTGACATTGCCAGTGAATACTTCTGTGTCTACAGAAGAAAAATTTCACAGTAAGAAAGGAAATTTGAATAAAACTGTAACAGGTCATTTGAGTTTCTTTTCTTGTGTTACTTAGCTGTTATGTCACAATATGTGGAAAGTACCTGGAAAGCACAAGGAGAAAAATGGGAAATCTCATGCATGAGGAAAAGCCTCTAGATAAGAGTGTGTAGGGGGAGAATATATACATAAATGTAGACATCAAGGTAAATGCTTTTTTCTTTTCTTTTTCTTCCAGAAAATTTGAATATTTGCACAATCTGATGCTGCAAGTTTTAAATGCTTAACACTTCTAACAGAATAAATTACTTTGGTGCCTGAATTTGTAGATAACTGTCAGCTTCAAAGGATCAAATGAGTTGGAAGGAATGTCTGGAGAGCTCAGTATAGGCAGGTATCAGGCAGAATATAGAAATGAGGGGAGTACAGCTAATATAACAGAGACCTAGATGTAATTTTATATATGAATTAAGACTAATTATGCTACAAAAAGCAGATTTCTATGGTTCTGCTTTTAGTGTAAATGTAGGGTACTTACTTCCCCCTCCACATCTCTGTCACACTGGGTTTCCCAAACTGCTTGTTACAAGAATTGTGTTGCTTCTGTAAAAATTAAGAATTAAAATTCACCTATTTAATACTTTTTCCATCTACCCTTACAAAAAGTACTACCTTTGGCTTTGTAATATCCATGTTGTGAGCTGGCTGGCTCTCCAAGAAATAAGTAACTTTGCAGTCTTGACTAAGCAATTAAAAGAAACTGAAATCAGTACTGTAAAATGCACATTAAAGCTATAGGGATGAGATGGAGAGGGCCATTTCAGCTTCTGCTTGAGAAGTGAACTGATCTGAAGTTCCCCTTGGAGTGTGTAAGCACAAAGGGGAGGGGTAGGTGAGGTGTGTGGTCTCTGGGGTGCTTGTTGCCTGTCTTTCACTCCACCCAGTGAGCCAGTGCAGGGTACTAAACCTGGCCAGAACCACTGGCTTAGACTTCTCCCTAGGGTTATTTTCCTGACCCAGGTGCTCTGGGCTACTGGGGGGGTGCCAAGGCAGCTCCTGGGGGTTGTAGCTGTCCCTTCAGGGTGGGCACTCACTCCAGCAGGACTGTGGGGTGATGGGAGCGTCAGTGCTGGTGCCAATACCTGAGCCCACCATCCTGGCTGGGCACACCCTTCTTTCATCCTTCCTTGGTGTTGGTGGTGTGATGGAGCTGGGAGAGGGGGAGTGGGAGCAGGTGACCCTCCCCTGGTGACACACAGGGTACCAGCCCTGCAGCTGGGACTGGCTGCCAATTTCAGTGATTGAAAATAGCTCTGCCAGCCAGAAACTTCCAACTGCAGTTCTGCTAATGACTGTGGTGTGGTTTTGGGCAACTCCCTTGGTTGTCTTTGAGTCAGCTCCCCTTTCAGTAAAAAGAGGATGATACTTACTGTTGAAGTGATTAATTTTGGTTCTTAGGTGCCAAAGTCCTGCCATGTATTCTTGCCCTTGGTATGGAGAACCTTCTCTGCTTTTGTTAAGCCTGGCTCCAGGAAGATGACCAAAGTGCCAACCACCACTACCAGTCTTTTGAATCTTGGCCCCTCTCTTCCTCTTTCCCTTTATCTCTGCATCTCCCTCTTGACTGTCCATTATTCATATCAAACCTTTCTAGAATTAAAGACAGGGTGCCAGATAGAGTTAAAAGGAAGATTTCAGTTGAGGCTCCTAGCAGTGAGGTTAAGGGTTTGCTACTGGTGTAGTGAGATACAGAAATGTTCTGCTTTTTTCTCTGAAACCCATTCCGTGTGAAGGTTGTGCAGTTTCCAAGCTCAGTTGGCTGCCAACTTCAGACATGCTAGTAACTTGCTGGCTTTTAAAAAATATATAAAATAAACAAGTCTAAAAATAATATTTGGGGGAGTGGCTGAGTGAAGAATTGCAAAATTCACATATGAAATCAAATTTAACTTAACCACCCCCTACATATTTAAATGAAAGTATTAGTTAAGGTACCCAGAGAGAGTTCAGAGAACACCAAAAGTTAGTTTGCTGTTAATCTCCCACAAAAAATGTGTTGTCTGGGTTCATGAGTGACCTCCAGCTGCAGGTGGTGACTTCTGCTCCAGGTGGAAGAGAGGATGTGTTGAAGGGGCTGAGGGTTCTCCCTATGGCACCCATTGGGGTGTAAGGAGCAGGCAGCTCCCAGTGCTCCTGCTCGGTGCCTTTCTGCAGCTCAGGCAGCCAAGCACACAGGGTGGGACTCTGTTTACTCTCTGGTGACCATGCTGGTGCTCAGACAGTAGCCAGGGCTGTGGTGACTTGTGGACTTCATAAAGCCCAATGAATGGGCTTTAGTTTTAGAAAAGTCTTTGAAGTACATTCTAAGGCTTCTGTCCTCAGAATGAGCATCTGGTGTCTGTTCATCCTATCCTGCTAGAGCAGATCATGAACTCTCACTCAGTGATTTCTTAGTGAGTCCATAACTTCTGGTGTTACCTCACAGAGATGTCCTTTCCTCACTGTAAATGACAGTAGGAGGCCTGTCCCATTTTTGTTTATCTATGGAGAGATGTAATATAGTACCTGGATGTAGTATAATGCATAGTGCTTTTGTTAAGTACAAGTTGCGCTCAGTTAAAAAGTGGAGAGAGACACAGACGGACATCATAAACTTTGTCTCTCAAACCTGCCGTTTCCATACTTGGAAATCACTTCACGTGCCTCGTTTATCCACACAAAAATTTGAATTGCCAGCACCAATCAACATCAGGTAGAGCAGCAGAACAGTAGATTGCTGTCTGTCCTGGAGCTCTGGCAAAAGCCTTGAATACCCTGAACTGAGGCCTTGGAGCACTTTGAAGACAAATGAACCTTGATTTGAATATTCTAAGGGTGTGTAGGGAGCAGCAGGTGCTTCTGAAGAGTTGTGCTCCAAGAGCCATATTTGTTGGGATTAACTGAATGCAGAGGTCTGTGCTTGTGAATGGATAGCACTGCTGCAGTGGGAAAGATGTAAAAAAGGAATTGCGTAAGATTTTAGTCAGCTGGATAAGATAGAAAGTGCTTCTTGGAGAAACTGCATTTAGCAAGCTTGCTGTCAATGAATTTCTGAGCATACTACGCATCATATCAATCAACTGTAATTATGTACAGTCAGGCTGAGAAGATTAATTCTGAATTCTTCAGAATCATTTCATCTGACCAGAAGCATCTTTTGGGGGCCTAGCTTTGGTTAATGTGTTCTTTATCTTCTGAGTAAATTTTGGTAGAGACATTTAGCCATTTCGCTGGTAAGTCACTGATAACCATTATCCTCTTGGATAAGCCAAATATGCAGACTGTTTAAACTCTTGATATAAGATGTATTCTCTGAATCTTTCGCTGTTCTTGTGGTATTTTCTTTTCCAAAGTGAATAGACCAGAAATGCATGTTGCCCTTGTTGTTACTGTTTTTTAGATAACACTCTCCCTCCCTGCCTCGCCTTATACAAAATAATGCTTTTCTCCATCCAGAGGTTATACTTCTTTGCTTAGCTGCAGATTTGTGCAGGAAATTTAGTGTCTAGATGGTGTCTGCTGTAACCCCCAGTCATTTTTTACAGGATTGCTGCCTTCCCAAATGCAGTTCCCCAAGGGTATCTCTCGGAGTTCTTATTTTATTTTTTTTTAATTCCAAGTTTGTCATTTTGTGTCATGGCTGTATTAAAACCAGCTGCTGCTCTGACAAACTATACCTAGCTAAAAGTATACTTTACCACAAAGTAACTTTACTAGTGTTTAGCTTCCCATTGCTCCAGGTTTCATGTTCTGCACAGATGACAAGAATTGGTTTTATGTTTTCCTTCTGATCCCTGGTAATGGCAATGGACAGCATCCCATCAGGCCCCCAAAATACCAAGAAAAAATACAAGAAGAGGTACATGGTGTCATTACAAATAACACAGGATTTTGTATCATTGAACTTCTTGTACTCTGCAGTTTAGGTTTGTGTGAACATAATTACAGCTTTGAATTCTTTCTTTTAAATATTGCATGTATGTGGGGGAGTAGTTGTTTTGTTTTTGCTAAGTAGCATTTTTCCAGACAATTGCATTCATACCACTTGTGTTCTTTTTTGAAGGTTAAATTTAATATTGATAGGGTTTTTTGGTCTAGTTTTTACGTGAGATTAAGTACCAGACAGTTGCACATTTACCATCAGCTAATAGTCAAAAGGTACAGTCTCACAAAGACTTGGCTAAAACTAAATGAATAGCTCTCAATTTCCTCTGGGTGTGGGGTTTGGTGTGAGTGTGTGCGCTGCTTACCAATAAGGAATGGAGCAACTTTCTTCTGAGATAGCTCTGCTGCCAACTTTTATACTGCTGAAGTAATTTTGTTAAACAGGAGGAAGAAAAAAAGTTCATAAATTTTCAAAAGGAATTTGACTGCAATGTGTGCCAGCAGGGTTGGGTCTGTTTTTCCTCCTCCATTTTATCAGGAGGAAAGTAGGCTCATTGCTTTTGTACTTTATTGGCCTTTTGCTTTCAAATGGTAAGCCTTAACAGTATACTGCTTTCATGATTTATTTCAACAGTTGCCTGTGACTGTAGTATTTGAACACACCTCGTGGAGATTAAAAAGGTCAAGACATTGACTTCCATAGAGATGTTGTACACAGCCTCATTTTGGGCATCTCGCCGTGGGGTGACTCAGTGGCCTTGGGGCAGTGTGGGAAGGCTGTGGGGATTTGAGTGATGGTACCAAAGCCATCTTCTGCTGGTCAGGGAATTCTCTGTTTGCTCTGTCTGTTACAGGTGAATTTTACCTCTAATATGTGCTACTGTTGTCACTTTGATCCTGTGCATTGCTGGGTGTTATTCTAATGATGGAATGCTATTTCTTCTGCAGAGGAGAATTGTGCACGCTCTGGCCCTTACCTGTCTGTGCTGTTAAAAGACAGCAAAATGAGTAGACCTGACTGTGTACCACTTAAACTTCCTCTGGATTTCTTGAGTAGACAACTTGGAAGAACAAATTATTTCTGTCATTTTTCTTTCTTCTTTCTTCTCCTGTCTTGCAGCTTAAAATATCATCCCCTTTAGTAGCCTTAAGAGAGGTAGATGATGAAGTCTTCATTAGAAGTATTCTCTGAAGTTGAATTAGTTACACCATCAATCCCACTAACAAAGCTCAGTGGAACTGAGCTTTTTTTGTAGGATATCCTACAAGCTTTTACTGATTGAAAAGCATGCCTGGGATATACCTGTGTAGCTTGCTGTGTAACTTTTTCCTTTTATGATCTTTTGGATGGCCCATGCTGCCTAGAAAACTTGGCATTTCTTCCAAGAGAGATTGTTGGAGAACTCTCCAGGGATGTCTGTGTGATCTCTAGCAATTGTTAAATGTGTGCTCCATGTGTCACTGACTCAGGTAGCAGCTGCTGTTCCTCAGTTCTGCTTTGAGGGTCAGAGCCAGATGAGGGTTCTTGCTTCTCCAGTTTTCAGATGTGGTGTGAGGGAATGAAAGGAATAAGATGGCATGCTCTGAATAACCCTGATGAAGAGTGAGTCTTGAAATGATTTGTAGCTCTGATTACTTAACACACAAAAGGAGGTGAAAACTCTTGTTTAATGTAGCCTTCAGCAGGATCAGTAGTTGAGGATCATCTGGAGGATGATCTGGAGTTCTGACATTGGTTTCTGGTGAGACCTGGTATTACATGAGGTTTGAGTGAAAGTAGCGATGGCCACTGTTCAGCAAAGCCATAGGTGACAGTGGTTAATACAAGGTATTCTCTTACATTATTGAAGTGCTTTTATTAAAACAAGCATGGCCAGATGTTGATGGATCCTGGTGCAAGAATCAAAGCAAATCTTTAGGCACTAGTGAATCACATACAGTTTGGAGATCCTGTGCTGTCTGTCATGCAAGACAAATTCACATTGCATAGGCTGCCTTTTTTCCATGCACGGCTTTGGTGTCTCTACTGATTAAATTTTAAATTATTTCCTTATGTTTTTAGCTGCTGATGTAATACTAAAGTGTTACTCTATTTCTGATTGCTTGTCCTCTTTTATATATGGGTATATTTTCTTCTTTCTTAAAGAAATACACTTTTATTTAATTGTAGAATAGCACCTCAAGAATAGTTGAAAGTGAGAGATAGGTCTTCTGCGTTACCTTTTCTCCTGTTTGAAACAGAGACTTACCTGATATTTACTAGCAGTCTCTTGCTGATCCAGGGAAATAATCTTTAAAGACCAGGTCCTGAGAGTATTTTCATTTGGAAGGGGTTAATTGGAAGGTTTAGTTAAGCTGAACATGAGCTTTTCATGTTCAGGCGGTGTGCTGGGACATGGAAACACAACTATACAGATTGTTGTAGATAGAAATGTGGTTTGTATAAATAGTTTTCTTAGCAGGTGATGAACTTTTTCCTTAATCATTTAATTACTTAATTTTGGGAAATCTTTGAGGGAAGAAAATACCTAGGAAGCTCTGCCGGACACCTACATAGGTGTGGCAGTAGAGAAAGGGACGATGATCTGAAGTTGGATGCAGGGCAGGAAGCACTGGATCAAGGGTTGGCCAGAAATGCTGAAATACAGATTTTTGGGAAGCAGGACATGAGGATTTCTGGTGGTTAGCCCACCAGCAAGTCACTTTAGCCTCAGAGTTTCCACCTGTGTGAGACAATTTATAATACAAGCCTCAGAAGTACTGTGAAAGTACTAAATTACTGCTGCCAGTGGAAGATGAGAGGATGCTTTGAATAAAGCTTTACAAAAGTGCACAGTGTTCTTACACACAAACTATTTGGTATTAATAGTATCTCTTAAATGACAAGGAAGGTGAAATGTGCCAGATTTGTGAAGCTGGAGAAATGTTTGCTCATTATTTTGAAAGAGATAGAAAGTGCAGATGGAGAAGGGAGGATTGAAACCTAGGTTTGGAGCAAAAAGTCCTTTGGGCTGTCATCATGGATGTGGCTTGGAAATCCTTCGTTTTGTTACCTTGTGTCTGCCAATTGGCTTTGTAGGTGGCTGAGCATATTTCTGAGCAGGCTGGGAGGGAAGAGGGTGTTCACCAGTGCCGAGCAACGTGGGGCAGAGGAAGCTGCTGCGCAAACTCTCTCTTTGAAGATGTGGCAAACCAGGAACTGCTGTAGTCCTTTTCTTAAATAGGAAATACATGCAGCCACAAAAGAAAAGTGACTGGCTAGAGCCTGTGGTAGAAATATGAAGTTGCAAGAAGTAGTCTTTCAGCCTACTTTGGTGTTGGGATAATAGTTCAAAAGCTGAAAAAAGGCCGCTGTGCAACCTGCCTGCAGAATAACAATTGGCAGCATTTTAACCTGCGTGGACACCTCCCACTAGACCAGGCTGCTCAGAGCTCCATCCAACCTGGCCTTGAACACTTCCAGGAATAGGGCATCCACAGCTTCTCTGGGCAACCTGTGCCAGTGCCTCACCACCCTCGCAGAGAAGAATTTATTCCAGAAGTACAGCAATGCCTTGATCCATGCTGCTTGGTGTCACTGAGATGAAGGACCTCTCCATAGTGGGGGGATCACTGCAGCCCCGTCCCTGGCTTCAGTGTCTCTGTCCTGCCCATGCTCCAGTTCTCCTCTGCCACAGGCTTGTTGTGGGCTTACAAAAATGGTTTGGTTTGCTTGAAAGCAGCTCACAGAGAATGGGAAAGATTCCCGTTGTCTCAGATGGCTGGAGCCTCTTGCTGTGTTTCAGTTGGGTTGTTAACAGTGAGGTGTGACCTTTCTGTGAGCAGGTGAGAAGTGAAAGTTCTGCCTCTCCCTTGCTTGGGTACTAGCATGCTCAGAAATGAGGAAATAGCTTTAACTTTGTGATGGAGGCCAAAACACTAAAAAAAAGCCCCAAACCTGCTTATTCAGAGAAGTGAGTCCTCAGCTTGATTATTTAGGGACAACTACATTATGGTCAGGGTGTGTTCTCCTGATGGACAAGTTGGCCATCCTTCGTTAGGTATGGCAAATGAAACGTTTCATTTTTAAATGAGCTGTGGTAGATATGTTCTAATATCCTAGGGAAGGCTTTGTGGCTAGTAATTAATTCTGGTAATTAATTCTGCTGTCGGGCTAGGGTTCATCAAAGGGTTGCATAGGTTTTACTTAGGCAGCAGTAACCTGAGGAGTTGTGATGAAATTTCTTTGACCTTTGTTAAAAAGTTAAAGCCCTATTAAAGTTTAGCCTGGGAGAACACCTTTAGGTCTACATTATATTCCATTATACATTATGTTCTAGGAATAAATCCATACAGGAAAAACAGCACTGAGCACTTTGGTCTGGCATCTAGATCCTTCTTTTAAAGGGAATCCTCTCATATACACTGTAACATCAGCTGACCTCACCACCTCTGAGTCTGCTGTCATGATGGGTTTGGATTCTTTTGCCTGTGCTCCCCTTTGTGCTGCTTTTCCAGCGCACCACGGCAATGCTGGTGCCATTTGTCTAAAAGATAAAGTGCTCTTACTCTAAAAAAGCAAAAGTAGTACAACTGAATTGCTACTTTTGTCTATAAATATTACTGCTATTTAATAATGATGATAGGAATTCTCTTTTTTGGGCTGAAAGCAGAAGCAGCACTATGTTCTGAGTCAAGTTCAACCACAGGGGTTTTTTTTATAGTCATTAAATGCCTTATTGTATTTAAAAAACCAAAACAAATATTTTTGTTTTGGAAGAATGAGTATCTGATATGACAGCATAGAGCAAAAGTTTATTATGCATATACAGTTGAAATAAGTTAACTTGTTTAAACTGTATTGTAGAAGCAGTGCTTCTGCATTTGAAAAAGTTTCATGACTTCATATAACCATATCAACATGTTTCCATAGTTAATTTCCAGCCTACAATTGTATTATGCCTTGTCTAATGGAACATCATAATATTAAGTAAACCAATAACCCTAATGTTCATGTTGCTGATGCTTTATTAGATACTACATAAAGGAAAAAAAACCCAACCAAACACCAAAACAACAACAAAACAACAAACTGCAATCCTGCACTGACTTAACCAGGATGTGTTTTAACTCGTTAAGTTTTTTTGTAGGGGGAAAGTGGAGGTCACCTCTAAAACTGCTGCATCCAGTGCTCAAAATGGACTAGCACGCAGCACTATGCTGAACTGTTGTGTACTGTTGCTTGAGAGGACATCAAATATGCACCCAGTGCTGTTCAGTACTTTTCTGCAGAGAAGAACAGACTTTATGCTGGGACTTCCACCACATTTATGTATGTCCACATATATGCAGCAAATAGAGAATTAATGTAGTGAGTATGAACGGGTGATGAGGCAATGTGATTACTTGGAAAGGAAAGGGAGAAGTAACAGCCTGGTACTGGTAATTTTACTGAACAAAGCTATTTCTTTCTAAATTTGAAAATGCCACCAAAAATCAGGGATATGGTAAATACCTCTGTCACACAGGGAGTTAATTTCCTTGTGGTGTAGGCTTATTTGAGTAGTCTGAATGTTAGCACAGGCCAGTCCAGCTCTGTACATTCTGCAGAGGGTAGGGCTTGCTGCATTCAGGAGAGAGTTTACATTAGAAGGGAGCTGGGGTGGTGGGAAGAAGCTAACAAAACACAGAGGCCTTGCAACACTGCTGAAATACTGGATATGTTTCTTGGATGCAAAAGCCAAGCGTGTCTTCTAGGAGCATATAATGTTTTACCAGTGTGTGATGGCACAGGATCATTACTGGAATACAGAGTCCAATTCTTACGTGCCTGCAGAAAGCTGAGAGATTGATTACAGTTGGAAAACCTGTTTTACTGTTAGACTTTTCTAAATAAAAAGCTTTGCATGCTTGCGTCAAGTGAAGTGGATGAGTTGTATTTTGCAAATATCTATAGAGGGAAAAAAAATACAAAACTCTTTCAGTTTAGTAGGAGGAGGTGTAATGAGATTGAATGGCTGAAAGTTGAAACCAGAAGAATCTGGGCTACTTGTAGCACACAAATTATTAAACAGAATAAATTATTCGCTAAAACAGCTCCCTTTGGACGTGATGGATTCCTAATCACTTGCCTGGGAATTAGATGACGTGTTTTTAGCAAGGGAGAGCAGTGCTGTGTGTATGTTTATAGCGAGCCATGTATCTGCATGTAGGTCTGTGGCACACCTTGGGTGGAAGGTCAGACTGGTGATTGCAATGGTCTCTTCTGTGTTCCACATCATCCAGTGTCATCTCTAGGAGGCTGGTAAGGTTTTCTTGATTTGCTGTTTCTTTTCTCTCTTTGGCAAATCAACTGGGTTTTGATTTGTGACTCAGAAGGGAGAAAAAAGAATTTAAGTCCTGCCCACCCATCCATGTGGAGAGTGGTTTCTGTAGCTAGATTACAGGGAGTCTTGAGGGGCTTTGGGATTTTTTTATTTAATAGTTGAGGATGTGGGGTTTTTTGGTTTGTTTCTTTGAGGAAGATTAAAGGAGTCAGATAAGTCAAGTTTTGCATGGGTGCAGGTATCCTGCTGGAGAAAAGAATGGGACAAGCAGAATAGAGGGGAAAATGAACTTACTGTCAAGGGTTTTACTCAATTTTTGTTTGATCTTATGGGAAATAGGGCAATTTGCACAGGAGAGAGCTTCCATTATTAGGCTGGTTTTCCAGATTCACTCCGTATCAGTAACAACAGCTTATTTTTCTTTTCCTGGTGACTCTTTGTTCATCTATATAAAATAAAATTTGTGTTAATCTAATTTCAAATAGAGAGGGGTTTCCATCTCTGCATCAGACTTCTAGCACACTTCTTACAATTGCCAAGTGTTGCCATGTGTTCCACAGGGAGAGGGAGGTCAACACTAGCTGAGTTGCCTGCCTGCCTCTGGATGTTCCTCTTTGGGTTGGAGTAAGGGACATGGGGTAGAGCTGTGTAACACTGCAGCACCTGGGCAGTGAACCCAAGGTGGAAATTCCATATTATTCACAGGGGTGAGAATAAAATTCATACATGAAATTTAAAAGCAAAGGAATTGCACATCTTGCTTGACCCAACAGTAGCAATGCTTGTGTAGAAGACTGTATCTGGAGATATAGGATATATTAATATATCCTATATTGTGTTGGTGGGGAAGTCTTTGATGGAGAAAGAAGTTTTGTGTTTTAATGACAATCCAATGTTCTCATTGCATTTGTGATGTTACAGCAGAGCTCTGTTTCACTGAATATGGGAAGCTCCCTGAGGATGGTGGAGAAAATGCCACTGCCTTCACTTCTGACACGTATTATGTGTGAATTATTTATGGTACTTCATTGCAAATTGAATGTTCTGTAGTATATTTGTAAATAATGAATTCTTTATGACAGGACATCTGTGCCCGTGGATCCTGTGTCATGGAACTAGTTTTCTAAATACACTTTATGATGAGATATCTATCCCTATACCTATTTGTAATAAAGTACCTTTGTATTCCTGCTGTATGTTATCTATTCTGACTCCTAAATGATACATGAATAGATATATACGTAGAAGTTTGTACTATTTCTTGTGAGTTGATATGGTGTTAAGTTCACTTTATATTTAGAAGATACCTTTATAAGTAAACAGTCTGATTTTTGTGTTCTGTAAAATGAATTTAGTGAAAGACTTTCGGACTTCATAAATTAAGTTTGCTTCTTCTAACTTTCCTGAAGAGAACTTACTTTGTAAGACAGTACTCCTTTAAAAAAATAGTGCTTTTTTAATTAACAAGCACTGCTTTCTGGTTATGCCAGTAGTTTGTGGGGATAATGAAAATGCTAAGTGCAGTGTACACTTCAGAATGGTGAAACAAGAAATGTGGGATGAATACCTGTTTGGCCCAGTATGTGACTTTGGGGATAACATTTTCCCTTGCTTTTCTGTGCTGCCACACTGGGGGACTTGAGATTCATCACCAGTGTGTGGCTGAAGAGGTTGGCATTGCCTGTGCTGACCAACTGACTTGTGCAGCTTTCTGGTGATCCAAGCCAGTGAAAAGATCCCGGTTGGAAAAATAATTTTCCAGAAGGGAAAGGCCATTTTGTCAGCAGCCCATTTCAGTAACCTAGTTTTCTGTGTGGTGCACAGTTGGATTGGGCTGTCTCAGTGAAGGGGCAGCTGCCTGGGGTCAAGGCTGGGAGCTCTGCAGGGCAGATGTGCAGCAGGGCCCTGGGCCAGTGGGAGGATGGCTGTGCCTGGTCAGCATGGTGTGAAGCGTGTTTGGAGTGACTGCAAATGGAGCAGCTCCATTACCATCTTACCCACATCTGCTGAACCTGTGTGATTTGTGGGTTACAGAGCCACATGGATGAGAAATGTGGCAAGAAGGAAAAATCCTTTAGTTTTGGGATGCTTAAAAAAAATGAAGGAATGCTGTATTTTCAACTTCCAAAAAGGATGGGGAGTCTTCCATTAAATGATCTTCTGCATACTCTCCTTCTGTGCGAGCCTGGTCCCCTGCTGTCCTCTCCTCATCGCATCACTTCCCTTTCTTCTCTCTGCCCCATAATTTCTCCCAGGAACTCAGTACCAGTGAGTTTTGCAGCTCATGTACTCTTGTAAGCCTTTTGAATCCCCTCAAAAGGAGAAGTTATCTCTGGTGCCTGCCTGGCCCCGTGTGCTGCTGCAGTTGCTTAGCAGCCACGGGAGGCACTGGGGAGGAGCTGCTGGGCCTCCCTGCATCATCTGCAGGGACACAGGAGAGCACAGTTATCACTGGGGAACTCTATTAGCATCTTGCTTTCTGCCTCTCCTGCGTGCTCACACACCCTCTCCTGCCTCTGCTCAGCAGCTTCTCACCAGCTGGGAAATCTGGGAATGCAGGAGTCTCCTGCATTCAAGCAAGCCTCACTGCTTGCAAGCTCATGCAGAAAGAGGCAGCAAAACCCTCCCAGGCCTTGGTCCAGAGCATGGTGAATGTGCTGTGAGGATGTTTTACCACCTCTTGAAGGAGTGGTCTTGGTTAGGTGCTTCAGCTCACAAGGTGGTGGTTTTGCACACTAACCTCTTTAAGTTTTCCATTTTTAGTTGGAGGTTGCTCATCACTTCTCATTGCTCTTTCTCGTGGGCTCTGATGGGGTTCTGCTCAGTGTTCCTGCATTATCTTGGAGAAATCTTCAGCTTTCAGCCAAAAGTTGTGGCCTCTTTTGTCACCAGGAGTGGTAGTGAAGGACACCAGCCCCTGCCTTGGCCACACTACTGCGAGGTGGTCAAGGTCTTGGATAGAGGATGGGCTGTGACTGGGGAGGCTGAGGTGTGCTGGATTACTCTGAGATTGCCTCAGGGGAAAAAATTCCCTGAAAACACAGCAGGTAGCCAAAAATTTTGGTGTCTGTTCAACTGCCATGGCAGTTTTGTTACACTTTAGGGCTGGAAGCACAGGTCTTTGAAAAAGTATGGGTACCGAGATGTCATTTGTTGAACTTCAGCTTTTTTCCAGAGGGGTTTCTGTAAACCTGACCACAGAAGAAAGAAGAGTGCCTCAAACGCCTGATACATCCAATTAACCAGCTCACTGCATATCTCACCCTTGTAATGTTGTAAATGTCAAGGTAATGTACTGTTTTGGAGCAGAGGCTGTCTCAAAAGCTGTGAAGTGTCCACTGCAGAGAGATCTTTCCTTGCTTATTTCTTCTTTAAGAACATTTATTTCTGATGGGCATCTCAGATTTCAGAGATGTGAATGATGCAAACAGAGCGTCTGTTGGCTGTAACACTCACACATCAGCCAGTTTGGTGTGTCATACTTTTCATTTTAATGCAGATTCCTAGATAGCCACAAACCTAGAGTTGGAGGAACAAGTGCATGATTTATATGAAGAAATATAGTAGTGCTTGGATTTTCTTTTTATAAGGCTAATTGTGTTAATTTGCTTGAGACACAATTATCTCACTGGGATTGATTTGTTTAATTAACTCGGGATGCCTGCAGGTGAAATAGTGAGTATAAATAGAAGGACAGTGGGGAATGCATCACTAATGTTTGTATTGCAGAAGGATTGACTCATATGTAAATGAAGTGCTGCAAGCCTGCCAGGCTAACCTAGTTCTGGGGTGGTTTCTAGATATTAAAAAAAAATCTCATGTTGTCATGCATAGCACAGGGCTCGTACACTCAGGAATAAGTTGGTGAGGAGTGTACACAGTAGTACTAAGGACAAGCATACCTTGCTTCTGTTGTAAATACCTTGTGTATGAGCACTTCCCTGATCCCTGCCTGAGGGATGGGGGCTGAAGGAGATGGTTTGTGCCAGACCACTGTGATGGCACTGCCCTGGTGCAACCCAGCAGCTTCTTCAGTGTGTCAGTCCTCTGTGGTGAGAAATCAGAGCAGTTTTTTGTTCCAAACGTGGCAAGGGCCACTTCTGAGCGGAGCACACGAGTACCCTGCATGTAGCATTCCTGGGATGAAAGCCTTGTGGCAAAGCTTTACGTGTTCTCCTGCTCCCAGATTCCTCTGCCTTACTGTGTGGACATACCACACTGCAGAGGATTGGGTGTCTTAATAGACCAGTTCTGCAACCTGTGTGGGTGTCCTTTGCCTGCTGCTTGCCAGGGCTGTATCCAACACTCTAAACGTCTCCCTTGTTCTAAGGTAGCTGGTTATATTCAAGGCCCAAAGGAGAAATGCTGTGTCTTTTCTGTCAGCTTGGTCCTGTACCATAAAAATCTTAATTCCTACAAATATAGAGGACAGATTGGTATTTCTGATCTTTTCCCTACCTAAGGTAGATTACTAGTTTTCATAAAATTCTAGTCTTTCTCTGAATCTTTCGGAGATCTTCGTCGTAGCTTGTGGCAAAATATTGTTGAATCTAATTGAATTGAATGTTGAATATAAACAAAATAAAACTAGATCAACAGAGCACTGCCACGGAACCAAACCAACTAAAAAAACATATGTTTCCTTTTAGCAGCTCTAAATATATTGCTGTTTAAAAAAATGCCTTTGCTTCTGCCTGACAAGAGTGTATAGGAGCACTGTTGCCTTTACCACAATTCCTTTTTTTTTGCATCCTCAATAGTTTATTCATTTCCCATTAGTGTGGTTGCTTCAAGCTTCTCCATTTCCTTCTCTACAGAAATATGTCTTTGTTCCAAATTATTCTTGTCCCCATTTTCTGAGGCTTTTACTACATCTGCTATCTCAAGAAGAGATCAGATGATAAGAGCTGAACACAGCACTCTGATGGAGAACACGCTTCTGATTTATGCTGTGGTACAACAGTCTTGTACGTCTTATCCTTTAGATAATCATGTGAATGCTTTCGTCTTAAAAATGGAAAAAAATTATATTTCTGAGTTGTATCCTTGTATATCTAGCAGCGTGTTTCCTTTATTTGCTAAACACTTGATTCAAATATTGAGTTACTCCAGAACTGTTAAACCCAACAATCAGTTTTGAGTGCTTCACATTTTTCATTTAAATGCACTTTGCTTTTTATTGATCTGCAGTGGATTTAATTTGCCCCTTGGTCTGGCCTTGCATGGTTCATCTAGAATTCTTTCCAGTCTTCTCTGGTTTTGAGCAACTGTGCATTTTGTCATCTGTGGGATTTTAGCTGTTCAGACTTTTGGTGGGGAGGGGAGAGAAGGTGTTGCCTTCCTGTTTTTCAGTTCATTCAGGAGTATATGATACACTGCTATTCTGCTTTAGAGCTGAGGGCATCCCTCCCTTGACCCCTTTTTTGGAAAGCTGTTTGTTTTGTTCTCATGCATTCTCTGTGTCTCTCTGCTGCTTTCAAATCTCCATGCATGCTCTCCCTAATAAACCTCAATTTTCTTAGTAGCATAAAAAGATTTTTTCAAATATTGTTTCAAGTGCAATTCCCAGCCTCTTTGAATCCATACTTAGGTTAACAATCCAAAAGTACCCATTAACAGCAAAGAGAAATGTATGGAAGTGTTTAACTGTCGGAGAAACTAGGCTTGGAAAATTTTATTTTGTCAGAAATATTAGAGCTGTGTGCACCAAGTCTATAGCTCTTCCACCCTCAGGACACTCTTGCTCCAGCCTTTGTCTTGGTTTTTGTTATATCCTAAATCTTTGCATAGGCTCACTTTGTTTTGAATGCAGAGAACTCGTTCTGTCTTACTGTCACTTGAAATAGTTTGAAATTGTCCTTCTTTCTACCTGAAGGAAAACTGTGGTTGGGATTTTTTGGGTGTTGGGGTGGGGAGAGTGCTGTTTGGTTTTTGCACCAAGTTCCCCAGCTTTTCCTCCCCTGCCTTGTTCCATACATATCACTTAAAGCCATGACATCTCTCTCTGTTTAAAATGTCTTATAAAAATATTGGAACCCTCAAGAAATGTCACATTTCTTCCATCTTGCCACCAGCCCAGCGAGTGCTGTTACTCTGCTGTCGAGGTAGAGACCTCGATCCCTGTGGTGTTTAATACAGATGCTGTTTTGCCCTGGCTTGCAAATGTGTGTTTCTGTCCTGCCTGTCATGTGGGGTTTGCCAGGCTTTTGACTAGAACTAAGTTTACCCAGTAATGCCAGTTTATCTTTTTCAAGTTGACACTACAAAGGCAAGTGGTGGGGAGCCTTTGTAACTCACATCACTGATCTCCCAGCATCTGTGGTTGTGAGCAGGGGTTTGGTTCCCTTTTGCCTGTTCTGTTTGGGTTAGGGTAAGATGGCAATATCTGAGGATGATTTGACATCTGTTGAAGGAAACATTACAAAGAAACTTTCCTAAAGTTTCTCTGAAGCTCAGGAGTTAAGGAATAACAGCTCTTCTCCCTAGGACACAGTTTCTGACCCAGTTATGTAGATTTCACTTTCTGGGCTTCATTGACGTAAATGAATTTTGGTTCTGCCTTAAAACCACTGCAAGAAAAGGTCTTTGTGTAAGTTTCAGTTTATGTTTGGTTTTTTTAATCTGTTACACCATTGAAGTATTAAATAACTTAATACTGCAAGAGCTTATTCTTTCCAGTCCATGGCTTTGCCCTGAGGAAAAAGTAAATATGCCTCCTCAGAGACACTTTGAAAATGATGCTAGACAGATGTGCAGGGATGCACATGCACATCTGTACACCCAGACAGCGCTGTGAGCTCCGCCCTAGAAGCCTGTGGTGTGAGGGGGTAAGGTTGTGGAGGAGGCACAGTAAGCTGATCTGACTGGAAACTAATACTGAATTTCATTTCAGAAACCATGGAAGTATCATACATTTACCGTGTACTTATATGTTCAGAAATATTTTTCCAGTGCGTGTTCTTTCTAAATTACTAATTACTTGTGTGGAAAAGTTGCAGTGTGCTTTTCTACAAAATTGCAAGGAAGTTTCTTCCAAACTCTGCAGGATAGTGAACTAAAGCATTTCTAGGCATTTTGTTCCTGTCTATAACTTGAATCAGGAAAACACATCAATGTGATTGGTGCATTTAATGGCCTCTCAGGTTTCTTAAAGTTAGGTTGCACAATAGATTATGGTAGATTACTGTTGACCAGGTAACAAAAACTGATTGTGAAGGACATGTCAGGCACTTCAGAGAAAGTTAAATTCAAATGGAAATCATTATTTCTCCTGAGCTGGATATTTCCAGGAACACAAATTGAGTAGTGAAGCTGGGTGGAGAGCACAGGTTGCATCTGCTCAGGGACTGCTTGGGGTCAGGCAGTACTGGTATGAAAAATAGCAAAGGGGCCTGGACATGCACTAAGGAGTATGTTGATTCAAATTCTGGGTTTATTTTTAAAAAGTCCTCCAGGGTGATGTTGTGAAACTGAAGAACCATCAGAAATATAATGAAAAGCTAGGAGAGACATCAGGTAAAAAAAAAAGTCAGAGAACAAGGACGGTTTGGCAAAGGTTCAAGGTTTTTGATACAACAAAGGCTATATGTTGCTGCTCTTGAAGTATGCCATGCAAAGCCCCAACCGTCTCTTCACTGCAGGAATGCCTTTCTTTTCTCTGTGGTATTTTAGAAAGCCACATCTTCAAGTAAAATTGAATCTGACTTGCTTTTGTCTTTTTATTGTTGACACTGAATTACTTGCTTATTGGATACATGCTTGTCAGGCAGACCATCTAAGATGCCACTGAGAATTGGTAACCTTGAAGGATATTTTCTATGTGGTTTTAATTATAATACATTTTGAAACAAAAAATGCCTTTCTCCATATTACTTTATAAGATTTAAATATTTTTCCCCGTTGCCCTCACTGGAGTGCAGAAAATAGGTTGACTGAAAGGCTGACTATCAAATTAAATTTGTTCTTGTTTTAAATAACTTTTCACATTACATCTCTAGAGATTTTTATCTCTGTATCTGCAGAAATGTCATTTGAAATTCTTCTTCCTCCAAGATTTTACCAGGGCAAAATTTCAAAAATGTATGCATTCATTTCCTTCACCCTCTTTTTTCCAGTTCTACACCAAATTGTGCCTCTTCTCCCTTCTTTTGGGTGTCCTTTCCCAGTGCTACTTACCCAGGTGAGTTTAAGCTTGGGATACACAGGCGTACCTGATTCCATGAGGCAGCTCTAACGCTCCTCTGCATGTGTATGGATTTCTGTTTGCAATAAACCAGCTTGTTTATACCTACTGTGCAAAACATGGCTGGTGACTGGAGAAGCTTCTTAGCACTACATAATATTCTGTGTGAGGGGAGGTGGTTAGAGTTTGGAATAACTAGTCCATGAAGTAGGACGAAGCTGTTTTAACAGGAAAACTTGCTCTATTTTGCATCTGTTTCTTTTGAGTGATAAGTTGGGGGAAAAATCATTACTTTTGCTCTTAATTCTGTGAATTCCTGTAATGTTCAGAAAATATGTGAATCGAATTTACAAGATTATTGAAGATTATGCAATGGTCCCATATCTGTGAGCAGTTCAGGGAAAAAAAGTCACTGCTACTTGTACTGTCACTTAAATATGATATGAGAGAGACACTTCCCTCCCCTGCTTCCTGCCTCCTTTTATGTTCTTTGCAATGTGAATATACTAACATCTATTTGAAAGTTATTTTTGTCACCTAGGCCTTCTCTTTCACATCTACCTCAGAAGCAACGCTTGCATCTTGGCGGCGTGTGTTTGTTTAATCTGAGGAAGAGCAAAACTTGTTCAGATGACCGCAAAAGCAGAAACAATTGTTTGCTTGGAGATCATGGTATGCATTTGTTTATCTCACCTTTAAGGTGTTTTGTAATCACTTTTTCCCAGATCCAAAAGATAATGTCCTAGGAGATAACAGCTAATAGATGCAAATACTGTGTGAATTATACTTACACCTACTTGCATCAGTCATCCTGTGCAACAACAAAGGAAGGAAAAGAAAACAGATAGTGGTCCTTGTTCTGCACTGTGTTGAGGGCCCTTGACTTGCCCTGAGACAAACAAACAAAATGGATGGATACAATAGAGGAGAAATTGCTTTGTTTTTTTCCCACTCTGAGCTCTTCACCACGTCTGGTTCTGCATAGATGTGATGGAACTGTTGGTTTTGAGTGTTAAATAATATACATACTTATATAAGAACAAGCTCAATCCCTTTTTTTGGGAGTGGTACTGTGCATTAGGATTCTTTTTTTCAGACATGACAGCAGCTTTAAGGGCTGCTGAGATCCTGGTGAATTGTTTTCCTGGTGATGCTGGGCAGGGCTCTGTGGTGCACAGGGGTTTGCTGGCCTGGCGGCACACACGGCGCTTCGGCACGTTCTGTCACTGATGGAGGCGCTTCTAGAGGCGGTGTGCTCTGGGTGGACAGCTCTGTGTGTCTGGGGGCTTTCAGCTGGCTGGGTTTGGTGTGTTTCAGTGTTAAATACAATTCCAGAGGTGGCTCTCTTGTGGTCCATCTCTAGCATAACAACAGGAAAGTATTGGATCTTTGATATTTGCCTGGCAGATAGTTTTCCCTCCTCTGTGTTTTGTACCACTTGCATCTGCCTCATCACAGCCTGCCTTCCTGTAACCTTGTCTTCATTAACAACATGCTGTAGCCCCTCTTCAAGCGAGATGATGTCCCTAAGATGCTGATAATGGATAGCTGTAAAAGAGGCTTAACTGAACTTCCTGCTGTTGCAGTTTATTTCGAAAGACAGAAGTATCAATAATGGAATGTTCTGAGTTGTCCTAAGTTTACGCTTCTGATTGGACCAGCTAATTTCCTTTAGACAACTGACTTGTCCTTGCAATCAGTAAAGACAAAGCGTCTTTTCTTTAGGGCAGCCCAGCAGAAACTGAATTTCAGTGCTCTGGTCACATTCTCTTCTAGAAATGTTCCCTTGCATTTTCTTTTTTGTTTTCTCCTTTTTTATACTGGCTGTAGAGGAAACCTGGAGCCATGAGCCAGCCAAGCTGTTGGTGGTATCAGTTGCACAGTTGTACCCACAGTTATCAGGTAGGGCATCTTTGGAGGGTGACAATGAAGGCATTGGTTGGAAGACCTATTTACATAGTTTGCCCAGTGTAAAGTGTTTTTTACAGACTTAAAGGAATGCTACATCTTAAGGAAATAAAGATCTGCATTTCTTGCTCTTCTAAATGCAGGCCTTTGTAAATGAGAGCAATATAAGATCATTTCTAGGCTCTTCTCTCTGTTAAGAGCAAAACAGAGATTGAAACTGTAGTCCTGTAGTCAGATGGGTTGCAGAAACTAACACATATCTCTTACTGCTTTCAGTGAAGTGCTCACTAGCATATGAGCATCTGTGTACAGGTAGATCCCTCCTGTGCTCCTGATACGCATTTTCTGTGTATTAGAAACTCCTTTGAAGTGTTCTGTCAAATGGGACCCCAAAATGTAGGTGGTTCTTTCCTAAGTGAACCAACAAGCCAGGGAGGGGAGTAGCTTTTGACAGAGCATGCAAGTGTTCGACACAACCTTGTGAGTTTGAAAAGATGGAAAATTCTTTATCCGGCACAATGTGGAAAAGTGCTGTTAAACCAGGCAAAATTTATTTTGTTTCCATTTAAAAAATTAAATTAGAAATTACTGTAGGAATTTTCCTCTATGATGTTGAATAAAAGCATAATGAGTTGGACAAGGCTGCTGGATGAGGTCCTCTGGGAAGGGGAAACTGTGGGAGAAATAATCTGAGCCTGTGTGAGCCCTCTGAGCAGGCAGATCTGCTGTTCATTACTGGGGCTGGTTGTTTCTGGCTGTAAATTGTGAACTGAGGGGTAGAAGGTGAGGGTGGTGTCACTCCAGCCTGGGCTGCTGGCATCTGAGGAGGGAGCAGTGCCATCTGTGAGGGGCTGCACCTCAGCCCTGTCACTGAAAGGGTTGTGGTGACAAAGTTGAGTTGGTGGCTTGAACACGTGAGGTCAGTCCTTGGTGAACCTGCCCTGGTTTCAGGGAGACATTTCAGCCCTTTTTGGGGAGAATTCAGTTGCATGTTGCCTGCTTGTGTGCACTAGTTTCTCCCACATACGGATTTTGTGGGAGAAACCACAGGGGTTTCCCTACAGTTCCTTGCACCTCCCTGTGTGCTGCTGCTGCTGCTGCTGCAAACAGTGCAAAAGGGGTGCCTGGGCAGGTCCCAGCTTTGCCTCTTAGAACTGTGCTTCAGCCTGGTTGAAGTCAGTAAATGTGATCTTTCTGAGCAGAAAAGACACATTTTTATGTCTAGTGGTCGCTTCTTGTTTTGGGAGTGGAGAGAATGGGTTCAACTTTCTTTTTGTGGAATGTAGATTTAAATTATTATAATAATGAGATCTTAGGAGAAAGTGTTTATATATTTATAGGGGGAAGAAGAACTTTGTTAGATAGCTCTTTGAGGTAAATGTACTTGTCAAAGAATTTATTATTTTAGTCCTGTGGTCTTTCTAAATGCATTTGACATGATCGTTATTCACTTGCACCATTTGTTTCCTGTCTCATTATATAAGTTACCAAACCACTCTAGGCTTGCCTTTACTTTTATTTGCATTAGAAACTGCACCATAAAAAATGTTCTCATTGGGTTGCCTGCTGCTGAGCCAAGAGCTGTAAATAAAGTGGTTTCTAATTGAAATCCAGGAGAACCACAGGACCATCATAATTAATATACCCTCTGTCTTTCTCTCTCTTTTTTTTAATATAACCACATATCTTTTTTTATAAAGTGAACGAAGCTTCTCTTCTTCCTAGCTACCCTTAACTTGAAATCACTTCTTGCTGTTAGTGTTTCCACACACTTTTCTCGATAAATGAATTCTTGAGGCTGGGGAGTTTTTTCTTTTGTTATTTAATTTTTTCTTTAATTTTTATTTTTAGTTACACAATTTACTTATCAAAAAGAACAGTTTTGGACAAGAGCAAGGAAAAAAAATAATTTGTGAGTAAGCTTGGTGTGAGCATGTTGTGATCTATGGGCAGATATTCCTGAGAAGTGGTTTTCTACTTTTGACTGGGAGGGTGGGCACATGTTGCCACTCATGTTTTAATGGAATACTCCATCTGCTGTCAAGCCAAGTCTCTTTTTGAACATGAAAGTTTTGTGCCAAATGCAGCCTCAAATCCAGATAAAAGCGGTGGGGTGTTTGCTTCAGCACTCTGTAAATGTTAAAACCCAATGTGTCTAAGAGGGTGGGCAAATCCAGATCATCTTGTGTATCTGGTTCTTTGCTTATTTTAAAATGGCAAATACTTGTCATTCCTGTTGGTTTTTAATTTGAAACATATAGGCAGGTATTCTTTTGATCTCTAAATGGCTGTTTCATTGGGGATTTTTTAGCTAACTAGTTTCATATTATCTGCTTCATTCGTAGAGTTCTCATCACAGATTACCTAATGTGTTGGATTCCTGTCTCTTGTGCTGCATGTTATTTTTACCCTCTTTGCAAAGGCTGGTGCTATGCCACCAAAAAGATTTTTTTTTTCCTCCCAATGTTAAGGAGATGCAGCAAGTCTGTCATCCATTAAGGTTCAGAATCCATAATACTCATGCATTTTGCTCTAATCATCTGCAGCGTAATTTTTGTATTTTTTTATTCTGCATATTGACAGGGTAATTTTTTGTTCAGAGATGACAGCCATGAATCATTCGGCAAGTTACTTGATTCACATGGATGTTGATTTTTTTTTTTAAAGCACCTGGTGGGGATGGCAAGAACTCTTTCCTTGCTGCTTCACCAGATTTAGGAGTGGGAGCTGTGAGGGTCTTTGCTTACCTTGCTTATTAGAAACAAAGCAGATGATAACAGCCCTGTGAGCCTAGAACTGGTTGTCTGTGGTGGTCCTTTAGGCATTGGGATGGAGTCAAAATCCTGAATTATGTTAGAATTTCCCATCTTAGCTAAAGTCTTTCAGTTTAGGACCTTCCAAAAGTCAGGTACTCCCTGGAAATTGTGGCATTCTCAAGTCCAGGGCAACTTCCTTCTGATAATAACTGAGGCAATTTATCCATTTGAGGATATGGCTAAAATTGAAATGGAAATGAACCTACTTGCCAAAGTCTTGCCAAAGATCCTATTTTTATTGAGCATCTTGTTAAGAGCTTACTGAAGCTGAGAAATAGAAGTGAGGTCTGGAAGAAGTAGGTGATGATGATTTAAAAGATATGAAATTGTTCATATAATTCATATAATTGTTCAGGTAACACAAACCAGAAACTTCTCAGTGGCTCAGTGTTCTATTATTGTGGGCATATAAAATACACCATTCTTGTGCTGGTGTGAAAGGTCTGTGCCTGGGACAGCCGACCAGTGAAGTCATGTCCCCAGAGTTACAGTTCCATTTTTGTCTCAGGCTGAATGGACTGTGTAACCCCATAAAGATGTAAAAATAGTCATCAGGCACAGACTGCATGTGGAGTAGAGTGAAACTGCATGTCTGTTACCACTGGAGAAGTTGTACAGACTGCGCTGGATATTTGTGCTTTGAAAAGGATGGACATCACTGAGATTGCCAAATCACCTCTTTCTCACCAGATTCACCAGAAACCTTGAATTAGGGAGTTCTGAGATCTGTCCATCTCAGGATTTCATGTCTTAAGTAGTCCTGTGTTGTCCAGAGAAAATTACTAGTCCTGTATGTTTTACTGTAAGAAATATTTTTCAGTTTAGGACTTGATAGCTCACACAAGTGAATAAATCATCTGAAACTCATGGTCAGGTTTTTCTGACAAGAACAGGTGTATCTATTGGAAATAAGGACATAATCATTTATCAAATGGATCTCAAGACTCTGCTGTGTACTTGTACTGTGGTTTGCTGATCAATGTAGAGAGCATGACCAGCTGCCTCAGCACTGCCTGTGCACAGAGTACCAGAGAGGTGTTTTTCTTCTTGCACAAACACAGAAAGATTTTCTCCATTCATCGTCGGTTCTGGATGTCTTTGTGGGGAAGGAGAGTGCTCCTGAGTTGTGGTTTCTGCTGGTACCCCAGGGGCAAAAAGAGGAGGCTGGAGCTGGCTATGGAAGTAAGGCGCACCAGACCAGCACTCTGTTTTCAACAGATGTTTGTATTGTGCAAAACCACTGTAATAGTTTTTGAGAAGAAAACATTATCTGTGTGTCAGAAGAGCACTGGGGAATGATGGCTCACATTTGCAGGGCTTCAGAAAGTGTCAGAAAAATCTGATAATTCAAGGTCTCTCTGTGAAGGAAGATGGCTATGCCATCTCTCTTCTGGAAAAGGGTAAGAGATCTCAAAGGAACAGGGCATTGCAGTTGGTCTGTTAAGACCATTTTAGCCTTGCAGAACTCAGGGAGTATTCTGCAAGAGGGAACTCTGGACTTAATGAAGCTTTCAGTGGGCAGAGAAATGTCAGTCCATTCTTGAATCTAGATGTGGTGGCATGGCTTAACCTCAGCCAGCAGCTGAGTACTACGCAGCCACACTCCAGTGGGATGGGGAGGAGAATCAGAAAAGGTAAAACCTATGGTTTGAGATAAGAACAGTTTAATAATTAAAAAAAATAAAATTAAAATAGCTGTAAGGAAAAGGGAGATAACAAAAAGAGAGAGAAGGACAAGAGTAGCACAGCGCAGCTTCTCTCCACCCAGTTACCCACGCCCAGCCAGTCCCTGAGCAGTGATCCTCCCCTCAGTGTGTATGCCAGACATGCTGTTCTGTGGTATGGAGTTTCCCTTTGGCCAGTTCAGGTCAGCTGTCCTGGCTGTGCTCCCTGACAGCTTCTTGTGCAGCTCTGCACTGGCAAACCATGTAAAAACTGAAAAGTCCTTGACTAAGAGTGAGCACTACTTAGCAACAACTGAAATGTGAGGGATGATATTCCCTCTCCTTCTAAATCCAAAACACAGCACTGTACCAGCTACCAGAAAGAAAATTACCTCTATCCCAGTGGAAATCAGGCCACTGGCTAAACTAATGTAGAAAATGGAGAGAGATGCAGCATTTGACATAGCTAGGCATTGCTGGAAAATATACCAGTAGGATCACATGAGACTGCATAAACTGATCTGGGTCCTGCATTACCAGAGACATTAATACAGGGAAAGATAAGGTAAAGAATGTCTTAAGATTTTTCTGTGAAATGGTCTTCCTCCAAGGCAAGACCCTGTAAAAACCTAAAATCTATAATCTATACTGGGATTCTTGATATTTAAAAAATAAAATAAAAAAAATTAAAATTAGGCATACTGAAACTCAGCTCTTTTCAAAGATTAAGATTTTCATGCTGTTGTTATCTGGTACAGCAGCTGATACAGACTTTTCTCATAGCCTGAATTTGCAGTCCAGAAATGCTAAGAATATGACAGAAACAGTACTTTTGATTATCTTTTGTCTTGTGCAGTTACTGCTTTTCCAGAAGGTTTGTCTTCAAATCTCCCATAAGGACAATTGGATTTAATTTATTTTTTTAATGTAGGACCATTGCCTATTAAAAAAAATAAAGCATTGTTTTGTACAAGCCAAAATCATATTACTGTTGTTCTAGGCTGATTCTTGGCATCTGAAGGAAAACAAATCTTTGTGCATTAGGTATTCAGAGGCAGCTTTAAATCATATGTGCAATGCCTCCATTATATGTTATCCATTCTTACTGTCTTTTAACTGAAGAACAGTAATAAGAATTCTCCATTGCAAGATAAAGGAACAAATGTAAGGTTGTTCATACATAGGAGAAAATATTTTAATAACCTTGTAACCCTACCTGGGAGGTCTCTGCTTGGAATCTTTCAGATTGAAGCTGAAAGATTCAGATGAAGCTGCTGTTGCACACCTACCTGGCACTCATGCAGGTTGGTGCTTTCCTCCTTGAGGCGCAGTTTTGGGGGAAGGCTGTTCCGGGCGTCCTGGTGCTGTGTGAGTTTTGCACAAAAGTAAAGACCATGAGGTTTGGCCAGGGGGAATAATGGTGTTTCCCTGGCAGGAGTGCAGGGTGTGCCATTGGAGCTGAGTGCAGGCAAACCAGGACAAGGCTCAGCATCTCTGCAGGACCTGCAGGCCACACAGTGGTGGCACCAGCCTTCCCTCTCACCGTGTGCCACCGTGCTCTGAGTGGGAGTGGGTGCCACCCTGGCAGGGATTCTCAGGAGCCTTGTGCCCCTGCCATACCTGCTCTTGTGTCTGGCTGTGTTGATGCTTTGGGGAGCTGAAGCACTGCCTGCTGAGGTCTGGCTGGTGTTCCCTGAGCTGCTTTTGCTTCTGATTTGATCAGCACGCTTCAATGTCTCTCACCTTTTATCTCTACTGAAGTTGTTTTACCTCCTCTTTTAGCTTTTTTAACATCAACTCACAATCCATCCCCACTCCCATTCTACAGCTCCTGGGTATGTTATCTGGTGTTTGCAGTGATGAGGGTTGTTAGAAATAGCATTTTTGGTTGCATTTTTCAGTCATGCAGTCCACAGTCAGAACTAAAAATGCCTGAGGTCCATGGCATTACATCTCCATCCTCTGGTTGTACTGCTTGTAGCCACTGTTGCTTGGGGAGTTCCCAAGGGTGCTTCAGTGGGAACATCCATGCTGCTCAGAGTCACAAATTACTTTACCAGTCAGATGTCATGAGTAGATAATCCAGAGGTTTGTATCTGCTGTAAATGAAAAGTGAACAGAAGGGAAACCACGACCACGTGTGTCAGCATCACCATCTTCTTTCCAGAATCCTGTGATAAATCTGATAACACTGTTCTGAGAATTGCTTGCCTACTAATTATTGGAAAAGCATTACCTTTTCTTTGTGTCTGTAATTAGCATTTCAGCTTGAGTCTAAGGCCTGATGAAAAATGGGTCTGGTATGCCATAGGTTCAGTAAATGATGAAAAACTGAAGTCTGTGTTTGCTTACTTTCTTTCTCCATAAAACAAACAAAATCTGAGCTGTTCTCTGAGTAGAAATGGTGTCAGAAATGATGTGGTCTAAAGGAGGAGGTTGGTTTTATTTCTCCATTTCCTCATCGGGTGGCTCACAGTACATGTAAACAATGCAATAAATAAATAGTCCAAGTCCAATCTTAGCTAAGATAACCATGAAAAATCTGTTCATATGTTCCTAAATCAGAAGACAGAAATGCATCTCCTACAAACTGATAGGAGAATTATAGAGTAAGTCTTTAAAAGCATGATCCGGAGCAGCCAAGATTTCCAGATAGCACACTCTGAAATTTAATATCCATGTAAAACAGTTGATAATAAATGTTGATGTACAGATACCGTATGTCCATTGAGATAAGTCTTTTAGGGACAGAGAACAGAATGAAAATTCTGTGAAATGGTACTGAGGTTCTGTCTGCTGTGCTGGCTTGTGGGGTTTGAGATCCAGAACTTGGTTCGTGGCCATCTGAACAACAGCGTGTCTGAATGCAAGACTTCTCTGGACAGGATTTGTGTTATCATGTTATCTGGTTTGTTTAGAGGTATGAGCTTGCTCTGGAGGTGTTGGAGGTCTTTTGCAGACTATTTGGAGAGATAATTCATAGAGGCTTCTCTAAATGACAGCAGATGGGAAATCACAGAATTGAGCTCTAGTCTGATGTCTCAAGGAGAGATAAACCAGTGGGCAGACTGTGGAAGGTTATTCCAGAGAGGAAACCTCAATGGCTTAAGTAAACAGGACTTGAGAATATGTCCACTGCTACCTCCTAGCAACCAAAACTTAGGAGGTTCACTTGGCACAGATCCACTTGCTTGGAGGACGATTATCCGTAATTCATGCTAGATTCAGGTCATTGTGACCTCAGACAAAACTGGGACATGAAATGAGACATTATCCTCCAGCTCCTTTTGTGGAGCCCCCAGTTCCTCCACCTTCATGCAAAACACTGTGCCAGGGTGCCAGTGGGATCATGGGGAAATGTGGGCAGAGCCTCTTGCTCTTGCATTGTCTGGGACAATAATTCAAGCTGTGTCTGTGGCAGAGCTGAAAACAGTACGAGTAGGTCAGGCATACATTGCTTTCAGTTGGAGGCGTGATGCTTGGTAACATTTCAGTAATCCTGAAAGATTTCTTGGTCAGTTGGTGAGACAGAGATGACAAGCAAGTTTATCATCATCCTCAAAGTGTTTCCTACTTATAATTCACAAGACAAGATGCTGTGGTAGTGTACTGTGTCTGCCACAGTGAAGGTTTCTTCCGTGGTGCTTTTTAGGCACTCACTGGAAACTCCTTCCTCCTGTTCTACTAAGAATCAAGATGGCATTTTGGTCAGAAATAAAGCTTTAGCTGTTAAATTATTTAAAAGATCCTTTTCTTCCTTGCTGTTCTGTTCTTCATCTCAACTCCCCCCCCCCCCAAGTTGTGCAGAAAATAAAAACAAACAAACAAAACCCCGAAATAAAGAAACACCCTCTCACCAAATAATTATCTTTAGCCTTCCCAGGAAGGCATTACTCTAATCTGTGGGGGTTTGTTTATATTTCTCTCAAAGAAGCATTAAGCAGGATGAACTTGCTTCTTGCGGAATGATCCGTGTTTACTTTGTCACTTCTGTATCAATGAAGCACCTCTTTAGGGTTTTCTGTGTGCTTTGTTAAGAGTTGGCAAGCTGTAGGGAGTGTTGTGCAGCTGGACCTGCATTTAGTGTGGGCAGTACCTTGAAGGTGAAGTTACAGGGCTGGGAACACACCTGCTCCAAAACTGAGCTCGTCTTTGAAGAGGAATCGCAGAAGCCAGAACTCAAAGCTTCAGAGGCTGCCTGGCTGTACCTGGAGGCTAAATGGGTGAAATGGTCCTAGGAGACCTTTCTGGGAGCATTGTTGTTATTTTTGCAAGTATTAAACGCAAAATCTCAGTTTGTTACATAAAGTATCCATAAATTGTGCCTAGCCCTTCTTCCTTGCTTGCAAGCTGAAGGCACTGAGGTATTAAAAAGCACTGCCCTTTCCCCTCTTCTGTGCTGCTTCTGGTTACGTGGAATTCTCAGAAAGGAAACTGAGGATTGGCACATAGTACCCACCCTACAGGAAAGTCTGTGTTAAGGAGAAGATTACTACAGGGATGGCTAAGAGCTTTTAATGTAATGAAGAAGAAAATAGTCAGTGGAGCTAATACTTGTGGGGAATAAATTCTTCATAGAAAGTTGAGAAATGTTCTTCTGAAAATGGTAAAAGTAATTGTAAAAGCTGAATGGCGTGGCATTTAATTATGTAAGGAACGAAAGAGGCTAAAAAAAATAATAACCTGGTATATCAGAAAGCAATTTAAAATATAAGCTAGGGAAAATGGAATATTTCTGTCACAGTAAGATGAATTCCACCACTGGCTGCATTGATTTAATGTCTCAAGTTTTGTTCCAAAGAGATGTGTAACTGGAAGGGAATGGGGGTGTGGGAAAGGCATATTTTTGTTCCCTCGGCCTCCCAAGCCAACCCATTCCCCTGCTCAGCAAGAATGGTGAGAAAGATATGGATAAAAATACAAACAGGATTTAAGAATTTAATTAGCTCTGATGGTCATCCAATTTCCAGTTGTCTTGTAATTGTCTCTTTCAAAGGGATCATTTGAAGCAGAGCTTCATATGCTTTGTGAATGTCAGTAAACTAAGCTTGTTAGTGTACAGTGCAAAGGCCAAAGCTGAATTCTTGTGGGTATTTGCAGCCTTTAATAAATAGCATGGCAGTGCTGAGGAGGAATCATTCCTTACACCCACTCGCCCTTAAGATGTTTCCCTTCAATTTAGAAATTAATATTCAGTTGAAAAGTTATTATACATTTTATGTCTTTCAAAATATTCTTGGCAGTGCATAGGAGTCAGTCTGCAGAGGAGTGGGATGGGTTGGGGTTTTTTTTTCCCACCCACCTTCTGCAGGGAAGATCTGGAGCCTAGAAGTAGCTGTTAGACGTTCAGGTTTGTCAGCTTATTTGTTTGAGGTTGGGGGTTTTTTTGGTCTCATAGTGCTGTTTCCTGAGCTGTGGAGCTCCTGCTCCATCTTCTTAGGGCAGGGTTGGCACATTAGTGAGAGGTCCAAACATCAGGTTATCAGGCTGTTGACAAGATCTTGCTGTGACATGTTCCCAACTCTGCCAAATTGGAACAATTAGGGCTAAAGCTCATTATGGGGAGTGCCCACTTAGATTTTTTTTTTTTTTTGAGTGATTGGGGAATTTCTTTTAGGAGAGTGGCTGGTTTGCAGTAATTTTGCAAAGGAAAATGATAGTTTGAGGTTTTTTCAAGGAAACAGAGTTGTTTATTGATGTCATTTTTGGCAGTGATTTTGTTTGAACAGTTTTAGTCGCCTCATAGTTTTAAGTAAGAAACTGAAATTTTGCAAGAGTGTGGGCTTGAGGTATTAAGAATAAGGAAAAGAAGGACTGGCTGAAATGTGTTGCAGAACTCCTTGTACTGAATGATTGGATGATAAAATGCTGGAGGAAATTGCTTGTAGATAAATGAAAGCCACGCATGGAGGAGGAGGAGGGCAGTCACGATACGGTTCATGCCTGATGGATGTTTCACCAGGTGTTAACTGCTCTGGAAGAGACTTTGTTGTCCTGTAAAAATGGCCGTGAAATGATAGACAAAACAAGTGTCAGTACTTGTTAGTGAAATAACAGAAAACAAAACAGAAAGTATGGAAGTGCTGCTGTGTAAATGTGTGGTGCTCCTCTGTCTTCAGTACCATATGCGGCTCTGGTCCTCCCTGCCTCCCATTTCACCTCCCCCAGTCCACAAAGTGTTGTAAAAAAGAAGAGAAATCCGAAGTATGGGGTGACAAAAAGCCACCACAAGTCCTTGCTCTGGAGGGAGACCTGCAAAAATGATGAATGTCACAAAAAAGAAGAGATGGGATGTGAGCATCTGCTGTCCTTCCAAGTCGGTGAGCAGGAGATGAGCACAGGAGAGCTGTGGAGGGGAACATGATGGGTTCTGCAGCAGCTCTGGGGCTCCTGTACTGCCAGCCTCGTTGCTCTCTGAATTCAATAAGCAGAGGACAAGAAGTGGTTATGTGGTAGGAGGTACAGGGGAATTCCTCCTGGATGGGCCAAGCTGAGCCCTGCTGGAGGGAGCTGGGTGACATTCTGGCCAGTGCCAGGGAGCAGGCACTTGGTGCAGATGGGTTATCCCTGTGGTGTAACTGTCTCCTTTCATGGGAGCATTTGCTTTGTGTGGTGGGGATGAAGCTGACCGGTACCCCAAGTCAGAGACACTTCAAACATGATCTCAAGTTGTACTGTATGTGTACCTGAAGCCTTGGACCCTACATGTGACAAACCTATAAATTTTGGAATTTGTAGTCTTATCTCTGGAATAGTGTCTCATCTGTAAGATGGTTTCTTTGTCTAAGCCATTTTCTCTGAAAATAAATGTCATGCAATATTCCTGAAGCATTTCAAAGATGCAGAAATGAGCACATAAAAATAATTATGCATGCATAGAGAATCTTGTCCTTAGAAGAGAATTTGAATTCCTAGAGTTTTTCTAGGAAGGTGCAAGCAGGAAGCTGCACTTGGACCAGGGAAAGGGAACAAATTCATGAGGCTGATGATTAAGGGAGCACTTCCAGCATGTGAGGAGGGACTCTGCTCTGATATAATTGTGTTAATGGAAGTAATGATACATGATTGATGATGATAATTTTGATACTGGTAATTATTTTGCTGCTGATTTAGCCAGTTGATATTACAGTCTTTGTTGATATTGCTTGTTTAATACACATACTCTGTTGTTGTTCTTCTGTTTCTTATCTTACAATGGCTAACTTTTCCCTTTCCTGCTCCAAAACTAATTAAAAACACTGTTTGATCAGAACCAAGCAATTCATGCTCTTCAATACTATGATTCTTTTTTTTCCCTTTGGTATATTCACAGAATCATGTTTTGGATCCTCTGGTCATCTGCAGGAAGTCTGGGTTCCCAATTGTTACATCTTGGTTAAGTTCTTAATGTCAAATAATACCGAAGTGAATGCTATTTAAGTAAATCATACAGTCACAGAATCCTACAATGGTTTGGGTTGCAAAGGACTTTTGAAGATCATCCAGTTTCAACCCACCTGCCATGGTGTCTTGGGATGACTTCATGATACTGCATCCCCTATTGTCTGCTCTAGGGCCAGACCTGGGTCCTTTAAGCTCCAGGTGGGGAGAGCTGGGGGAATTCCTCAGCACACAGTTGGTGTGCAGTGCTCACAGACTCCCTGGAGTTCTCTGTGCTGTTTTGTCTAGCATGGATAGAGGGAGTCCGTCTCTGCCTTTTAGCAGGTCACCTCCACTAAACCAGGTTACTCAGAGCTCCATCCAGCCTGACCTTGAACACTTCCAGGGGTGAGGAATCCACAGATTATCTGGACAGCCTCTTCCGGTGCCTCATCACCTTCACAGAAAAGGATTTCTTCCCCATATCTAATCTAAACCTACTTGCTTTCAGTTAGAAACCATTCCCCCTGTCCTGTCGCTAAATTTGCTTTGTGAAGGCTCCTGCAGACCTAATTCAGCTCTCATCTATAAATCTTCCTCTCGTGTGTTGTGATAACATGCAAGCACGTGGGAACTTTGATTTTTCTTTAGTGTAACATGACTGGAAAAAAAATCCCTGTCTTTGGTGTCCCTTTCTTGAGTTCTACTGCCATCCTCCATTTTATTCCTGGGAAAATACCTACTTTAACTTGCAGTGTGAAGCTTTGCTGATCAATATGTTACAAGCGTAGTAAAGTTCAAGAAATTGCCTTCATTACTATCTTGAGATGAGAAATTGATTCAGCTGCATTCTCTTTCTGCTAATTCATCTGTGCTTTACATTCCCATAAAAGGTATTACGTGCTCCTTATTTTCCAGCAGCGTCATCAATCCTAATGAAGAGAGAAGACTGAAAATTTATGTTGTGTATATGGGATAGCTGATCTCTGACTTAGCTCTTAATTTGTAAATGTTGCTGTAGGCTTCACTTCTCAGCTTCTCCTTATTGTGCTTTGTTTGTATGCAAAAATCTAAGAGCTGGAATGGAGGCAAAACTGAAGAATATGGCGAAGGAGTATAAAGTTAGATTGCTTTCTAATGTAAACCTCAAAAATGAGATGGTGGTTAAAATTTGATGGAAAGAATTGAAATCTCATTTGTAAATTTGATGAACATCTGCACTGTTTGTTCCTGCATTAATTATGCTGGGACTGTTTTCAGTATTTATCTGCTGTCAGTTCTCTACCTCTGGCTCTGAAATGTCCAAAGTTTTACTTTTTATCTATGTTATTATGTATGAGACCTTTGCACATGTCTGATAATTTCTGTAAGCCTGCATAGGGGTGGTATGGTAGCTCTAATGATGAAAGTGATATAGTGGGAAAAGCAGCCAGAACAAATATGAAAAACAGGAAAGGGCTTTTCTGGGTATTTCAGTTGTTGTTTTTCCTAGTGTCCATCAGCCCAGCCTCTGTAGGAAACTACCAGGAATGGTTTGTCTGCACAATATTTTGGCATTTTTAAGCTTAATAGTAGCAACATTTGTTCAGAGCAGATGGATAAATGACAAAGAAAGCAAAACTATATATTGTGACTTTGGTCATGGCTCATGATATAGCAGTTATTTTTTAAATTAAATTTAAACATATTGTCAGGTTCTAAATAGCTGTGTTAAACTGAGGCAAAAAAACCTGACATTTTCCCTCTTGGCTCCACTGATGTTAATCTCAGGTTTTCTCCATGTGTCTGAATACTTTTTCTTACAAACAAATGGTGCTCAACTTCTGGTCAGCTATAAGATTCAATATGCCTTTTATAAACCTAGAGGTGTTTAAATAGCAGTGTGAAAACCAAGTCAGATAAAGCATTAAGTTGATGTGAGTTTATTAAAACCTTATTCCAACAAAGATTCATGGACTTGCCTAGAAAAGCTGTGAGCAGACAGGATGCAGTTGGGTGATGAATTCATGAATTTAGGCTCAAGTTTCTTGCAAGACATGGGTGCACACAGGTTTTAGTTCCTGGGGCTCAACATGATAGTGTTGTAACCAAAAACTCACTTAGATCCAAGAAAATCCATATGGTGCTACCGGCATTGACCATCAGCTGAGGCGTTCTCTTAAAGAAATTTTAGGCAGGTCAGGCTTTGTGAGGGGCTGTCTCTCATGGTGCATGCTTGGATGGGTTGATGTCTGGGTTGTGCTCTCCTGTTTTCTGTGGACTTTTGGGAGGGGAGGATGGAGGGGGAAGCAGAGACTGGCACTGGGCAGGACAAGGGAGTTGCTTGTGTTCTTCTCCCCCACCTTGCTGGATAACTAAGGGAGGGCACTTGTTCTGTGCAAGGATCTGCTTGCACAGAACCTGGGGAGTGGCTTCTTGCTGTATGCGCCAACATCACAGTGCTTGGGACCCATTATCAGAGATTTTAAAAGAATAATTTAAAAAAGTGGATGTAGTGTGACAGTGAGATGAAGTTGGTTGCTGTCACTGAGGTTATCTGTGGTAATTTCTAAATTTTCTTCTTAAGCTTGGAATGACTTCCCAAAACCCAGCAGAGCTCAATGCAGATGAAGCATTTTCCACTGATATCAGTGAGCTGTGAATGCACCCCAAGTTTCCAGACCTGTTTCACAGAATCCCAGAATGCCAATGTGGAAGGCACCTCAAGGACCATCTGGTCCAGTCTGGAAGACCTTGCACGTTTTTGTTTTGCTCCATAAAGGTTCTGTTAGCCCACTCTTCCAGCCTATTCAGGTCATTCTGCAGGGTGGCTTTTCCTGCTGAAGGGTCTGCTGCCCCATTTAGCTTGGTATCATTGGCAAACTTTATCAGGGTACATTTGATTCTGTCTTCCAGACCACTTATGAATGTATTAAACAGCACTGGCCTCAGTGTTGGAGGTCCACACTTGTGTCACTTTGCCCTTGGTGAATCCATGCTGGCTTTTCCCAATCACATGCTTTATCTGATTTGTGATAACCTTCTGAAGGATTTGTTCTGGAACTTTCTCCAGGGACTGAAGTATGGCTGACGGGCCTATAATTTCTCAGGTCCCTCTTTAAGCTCTTCTTGTGGATAGGGTGGCATTAGCCACCTTCCAGTCTTTTGGGATGTCCCCCAATCCCCTTGACTTCTCAAAGATCATGTAGAGTGATTTCAGCCAACATTCTTAACACCCTCAGGTGCTGAGGCCCTTCCCTCAAAGCCATCCAGGCAGCAGCATTGACAAAAACATATGTGTTGTTTTCATTTAGGTAATTTAAGATGCCTTGTCTAGATACCTCTTCTGCACTGGGTGACAGCCTGATTGTATCTCCCACATCTTTGACTTTCATTAATCCCTCCCTTCCTGGTTGCTGTACCTGCGCTTGTTTGTGTGATACATGTCATGTAGGTTGCAAGCTCTGGGCCAGCAAATCCCCTGTCAGGGAGAGCATTCACCCTGCCTCTGGGTTCTGTCAAAGCAGCATGAGCTGCTGTGAAATCTTTATGGTCCCTGCAATAGAGGCAAGATGCTGTTTTATTTATTGCATCAGCATAACCCATTCCTCATTTTGCAGTAGGCACCAAGCTGAGTAAGAAGAAAAGATTCACTTACTTATATTTCAGTCTGTAATTTGAAGGTCTGTATCCATCCCAGAGATTTGACAATGAAGCAGTCTCTCACAATCAGTAAGGGAAAGAGGTTCTTGGTCGTTCTTTAAAGGAGTTGGAGTGCTGATAGTTGCCCTCTGCCATAGTGACTTAAAAGATAGAGTAACCTGGAGATACTGCATTGAATAGAAGTTAGTTTTTTGTTGTGTTACAGTAGGAAACTCATTGTCTCAAATCTGCTCATGCTTTGGGGCAAGCTGGTGCTGGGAGATAGTCACGTGTGGGAAAAATCTAATTTCCACTCTTTTGTTTTGTGTAGATACGTCACTTTGAGATCACAGAATGAAAGCAGCATGAAATGTTATGGCAAAGACAGCACAAGAAGATACAAGAATCTCACAAATCCTCAAAAATCAGGTAATGTCAGAGCATCCTATGTCCAGTTTTTCAAAGGCTGTCTTCTTTAATAAGGTTCAGTGCTTTTTGACAGTTTTTCAAAATTTGGGCTTCTAAGTCCCTGTGAGTTTATTGATGGACTTCTCAAACCTGGTTTGTTGTGTGTTGGCTGTGTATCTAGTAGAACATTATTTTGTGTTCCAGAGTATGTATGACACAAGAGATATACACACATATCTTAAAGGACTGCTTTGGCTGTATTGTCTCATACAAGCAAAAGGACATTAACTTAAGAAAAAATAAGAAGCAGCAACCATGGTGATCAGGTTTTTTTAGCCATTGGATTTGACTTGGCTCCATTGTTAGGCATCAACATGGCCTTTTTTAGTGGGATGGACTTTTCAGAGGGTCCTGCAGATACATTTCTCAAAACTCTCTTCTTTGGGGGAGACACTGGGCTCAAACTAGCTGTTCCCTCCCCACTGAAAGCTTAGCCATATGCTATTTTCCCCATACTACTACTTGTGCTTGATATTTTTGATTGTTTATCTCTCTCAGGATGTTTCCTCCTTGCCTGTTTTTGCAAATTCTAACATATGTTCTTTGCCTGTTTCGAAGCATTTCCACTTAGAGAAAAAGGCAATCGCATTGCACTGCACTCTGCAGAGAGTAAACACTACAGGGGTCAGGAAGAAACTGCTTAAGTGCATTGCAAGTGTGCTCACCTTAAACTAAACTTGCAAGTTTATCATGGCTGTGGTCACAGCAATAGCTGATGGATTAATGTTTGAAAATTTCCCCCTCTCCCCGAAATCAACAGCAGTGACCAGAGGTTGTGATGTAGCCACATACAGTAACTGAACGAGGACTGACCTCTCTGTCCTAAGTTCATTTCATGTTTGCAGAACCAGGATCTTTCTGGGGAATAACAAGTGGGTCAGTTCAGTACTAGAAGTAAACTAAAATATGAACCCAAAGACAATTTTGATGATAGGACATGTTTATTTTCCAGGAAGCATTTGAGATTATTGCCTTTGATGTAGGACTCGACAGAAGGGAATTTGTCTCAGCTAAAGCAGTCAGGAAACCTAGGTTGGCTGAAGAGATTTCAAATCAAGTATCACTTGATCTAATATGCAGTAAGGTATTAGCAAATATTAAAAAAATAAGACTACTGTGTTTTTCACAATAGCACCTTTAGTTAGTGCTGTCTTTGGTATGCTTTTTAGTTGCTTAGTCATGGAATATGCAATTCAAGTGTCCTTCTGGCCTTAAGTCAAGGTTTGCATTTTGTTTTTATTTCTCATCTGTATTGTGAGGAAATCACATCATTTTATGCTTGCCATTTTTATGAAGTAATGTGATACCTGCTTCTGTTGCAGTTCTCCAAACCCTTCAGAGTACCTTGAAACAATTCACCGACAGCAAAGATAATCTGATTTGTTGAAGCAACCTTCTTTGTTTCTTTGGAACTCATGAAATTGTATCTTCCTTAAACTAAATTCAGTTAATGGCTTTATTTAGAAATCAGCCTTCTCTTTTTGAATAACCACAATAATTCTGCTAGTTTGGGGAAAAAAACATTTTCATTAAATTACTAGTGCCTTAGAATCCATTTTTTTACATAGATCAAAACAAGAGGAAGATGTTTCTGTTTGTCTTCCCCCTTTCTTCTCCTCCTTTTCTAGAGACTTTCCTGAGATGATCAACTGTTTTTCCTGTTGGGTTTGGTGTTTGGTTTTTTGGGGTTTTTTCCTTGGTTTTTCTTTGCTGCCTTTTTTTAAACTTCACTGAAGTAGAGAAATTGCTCGGTTCTCTCCCAGTGCCATCGTTGTTCTCCCCTCCCCCAAGTCCAATGTGTTTTTTATTAAACTGAATTAGGACATTCTAGTCTCTCTTAAGAGTGGAAATGGGAACAGCTTAAATGAGCAGCCACATGAGACTCAGCAGCCTTTCCAACTGCACTGCAGAAGCTTAGCTGCAAAGAGAATGATAATTTTTGAAGGATTTGTGCAACTGTTGAAGAACTACCAGCATTAATATTAAAAAGCAGCTTATCCATTTTTCCTTTTCCATTTTAAGAGTATATAGCTTTCTTACTATGCTTGCTATAAAAATCAGTCTACTAAATATTTTGCTTCCTTTCAATCCTCTTCCCTTTTGTAATTCCTCTATTTGCATACTTTTTCATATACTGAAGTGGGTTCTTTGTTGTTGGTTTTGCCTAAGTATGTCAACCTCTGGGGTTGAATGCAGATACAGGCGTGGGTTTGAGATCTCTGCCATTCAAAACCAGCCAAAACTGAATTGCAGCAGAAACCATAGGAGCAATTGTATCCAGGATTGGGATGAAAAGGTTTTCATCCCTAAAAACATTTGTCCTTGAGGTAGAAAATTTTTGGTCCTTGAAATCCATATTGCTACTTCAGTGTTTATTCTAACCAAAACAGCCATGAGCCTGATTATCTTCTGACTCTTATTTTCAGTCTCTGCCTCGCTTTATTGCTATATCAGATGTCTTCAGGATTTCTGTAGATACTTATAAAAGAAAAAAGAAAAGTAGGTCTTTGAGTTATCATCTCGCCTCTCTTTCCCTGTTCCTCTCTGCTGGCTCACCGAACCACCTTGCCTGGCACTGGAAATTATTCGTTCTCTTTTGAGTACTGTGCTGATTTTTTCACAAGCTTATATTCTTTCCCAAGGAAAAAAAAAAAATAACAGAGCAGGAGATTGAACTCTGGTTGCATAAAAAGTTATGAGGGCAAACCTGGTATCTAAACAGAGCACAAGAGGACAGGGATCTCTGAAATATGCCGCTCCTACTCTCCTAATTCAGTGCTTCTCAGCCTTCCAGCAATACTCTGGTCTGAAGACCTAGGGACAGTGCCAGTTTTGCACCTGAGAGCTGTGTGTGTGAAGTGCAGGTGGATCTGTTCTTGGGCAGATCCCTTACTTTCCAAAGCTGCTCCTCTGGGTGGGATCACAGTGATGTAGTGGCCAGCTGAAAACTGTGCCTGTCTGTGCCCAGCTTCAAGGCTGGGTTATGGTCAGGCACTGGTGTGAGCAGAATGCAGGCTGTCAGGGAAGGAACTGCTGTTTATTCCTGTGTCTATCCTAAAGGAAATCAGAGAGCAAGATGATGTGAATGATGGCTGTCTTGGTTTAGGAATAGCTTGGCAGGAGATCTGACAGTTCTGAATAACAAAACAGGTCAATAAAAACTTTCCCATAAAAAAAGGCTAAAAAATGAATAAGAGAAACGCTGTTTTGTTTCTATGGAAGCTAAGCAGGGGGAAAAAAATTAAATGAAAGAGGGGAAAGGAGAACTTGATTTTGGCTTTCATGTTACCTGAAGTTAAGAATGAAGCTTATATTGGAGTGGCAGAAAGTCACTCACTCAAAGAGAGCCCTGTCAGCCTGTATGAGTGAGGGGTGGTAATACACAATTAAAACATGAGCACACACAGCAATGACACATTTCTAAGCAGGCCTTAGGTGTTATAAAACACAGTTTAGGCTGCTAAGGGTGGTGGTTAACTTTGCTTTAGCAGACGTTTTACCATCCCAGAGGGAGGGAGGGACAGGAGGAGGGATGGTGCCCAGCAAGTGAGTATCTGCTGATGCTGTCACTTGTGAGTAGCTACACTTGGTCCTGCAAAAGCTGCTTGAACATGGAGGAGTGTGGGCTTTTTTGCTGTCTTATCCAGTCTTCTTTTTTTCAGGCTAGCTAGTGATGAATCTATAAAAGCATGTAGATGTTTAGCTTAAAGGGACAGCTGAAAAACTTGAAATAAGTTGGACAAACTGTAGGATCCAATTCCCTTTTGATACACAGCCATGCAGCCTACTGAGATGGGTTAGATTAGAGCTGTAATAACTTTAGAGCCTTTTAGTGAGTCTGCTTCCTTCAGCATTTGCTCTCATACAGTCTTTTGTCATCCCTCTCCATTAACTCAGTTCTGAAACTGGCTCTGGCTGACGTTCAGCCCTGGTTTTACAGCACACACCCAGCCTAACTTTTATGCATTGACTTATTTGTAGTGGATGTCTTGTTCTGAAATTCATGTGAATTCAGGCAGTTCAATTGTGTGACTGTCATTTGATCTGTAATTTAACTTGAGTTGAAAAATTCTGCGGGTTTTGGCTTCTGCGGTGTGTGATGGAGCCAGAAGTGTTCATTTTATATAACTATCATCTTCTTAGTATTTCACTGCCTGTTGTCTTCTCTAAGTTTATAGAATGGCCTGGATTGGAAGGGATCTTAAAAGCCATCTATTTCAGCCCCCCTGCTGTCAGCAGGGACACCTTCCACTAGACCAGGCTGCTCAGAACGCCATCCAACCTGGCCCTACACGCTTCCAGGGATGAGACATCCACAACTTCTCTGGGCAATCTGTTCAGTGCCTCATCACCCTCACAGTAAAGCATTTCTTCCTAGTACATAATCTAAACCTACTCTCTTTCAGTTTGAAGCCATTCACCCAAGTCCTGTCACTACATGCTCTCATAAAAAGTCCCTCTCCATCATTCTCATAGGCTCCCTTCAGGTACTGGAAGGCCACAATTAGAGCACTGCAAGGTCTTCTCCAGGCTGAACAATCCCAGTTCTCTCAGCATTTCCTCATAGGAGAGGTGCTCCATCCCTCTAATCATCTTGGTTGCCTCCTGTGGATTCACTCCAACAGGTCCATGTCCTTCCTGTACTGGGAACCCTGCAGCTGCTTCTGGCTTTATCGTGATAGAGTTTACAAAGGAGAAAAATTGGATCACCTTTATTGAAGACTGGTATTTCCTTCCCACTTCAAGTTTACCAGAATTAAGTTATGGCATGCTTCCAGGAGAGCGTATTTGTATTGCCTTTCAGTTACTTGTGTTTGAAGAGGGAGACAGCTGGCGTGTGTAAAGGCATTTCAGCCAGCTTGGTGGGCCCCTGGCTTTCAGTTTGGAGAATGGAGCTGTGCAAGTTGCAGGGGACCTTGTTGAAATGATGAGAAAAGAACTGGAGCAAACCCTTGTCTCTGTTGAAATCAATTGAACCACCATTAGTGTGAGTCCAGATTTCATCCATAAACTTAAGTAGGGTATTTCTTTTTCTAGGCAGCCTTCAGGAATGTTTCTGGCTGTTGGCATTTGTTTTCATGTTTCTTTGTAACGATTGCATAATTGGGATGTATCTGTAATGTCAGAAATGTAATAGGGTAAGTAGCATAAATGACTGTTAGGAAGAGAAGAAACAGAACTGCAGAACCGTTGTTGCTTTTAACTCCTACCAGGTTAGTTGTTCAGTTTAACCATTTAGTAGCCAGAGCTGTTGTGGTAAATGGCACAGATGGGTGTTTAGGCACCAGTGCTAAACACAAAGAAGAAAAAGCACCGTTTTCTTCCATTCTCTTAAACGGAAATAATTCAGTATACTGCTAATGGTTTCTCAGTTGGCCAGAGACTAACTTTGCTGCCCCTGTGCCTTAATGATGTCATGATAGACTCTGGTTTTAATCTGACAAGAAATGTGTACTGTTAGGATTTTGTTAAAGCTGATAGCAAATGCTGTGGATACAGCATCAAGCCCTTGAGTTTAAGCCTTTAGTTCAAGTACTAAAAAAGCATTTGGTATCTAAGGGACTGGTTGATTACCGATTATGCTTTTATCAATGTGCATATCTGGGTTTTCTCTATTACCTGAAGGTAGAATAACAATGCTTTTTAAACATTTGCATTGTTTTCTCTCCAGATCAGTGATGCCTTTGAAAGGAATGTTTTCATCTTTCTTTTATTTTTATTTTGGGGGAGGGGAGATGGGTGTTTGAAAACAATGCAATTTTTTTTCAAATGTGATTCTCATAGTAACTAAACTTTCTGGTCTTTTTGTGACTTGATTGATATTTTAATATAATATCCCGTTATATTCTTTAAAGCTTTTTACAAATTTTTTCTGTATAATTCTGATGATAACTCTGTAATCTGCCTGACAGCAGCATGTCTCACCTCTCAAACCAGAGCTGAGTTGAGGATGCTAGAGCTGCTGGAGAGGAAATGTTAATGAATCATTTTTAATTTTTTTTTTTATTCTGAGAGAGGGGAAGAAAGGTGTCTGTGCTGATGCCACAGATATAAAACCTCTTGCTGTGACAGGTAATCCCCAGATGAAAGGATGCAGTAAGTGGAACTTGGCACATGCCCAAGGGACATCACTTTTCCTGGTGACTACAGCACTAGCTCTGGCTGCTGGTACAGTCCACAGCATTTGCCACTGTGGTGCTCCTGCCTGTGGAAAGAGAAGGAGTCAGGGGCCTGGTTGGACCCTTGATACGTTTTTGTAATGAAATCAGGTTGTTTGCTACCGTCTCTTATTGTCCTTACACCTGGAATTCTTGTGGTCTTTTAATTGTTTCCTGAGACATTTGTTCTCCCTCATTGGTTTGTATTGTTTCTTGTCCTTTGACTAATATTTGTCACTTCAGACTTTAAAAAGAAGTGCCAAATTCAAGGAGCTTGGTGTCAATTACATCTCTGCTAATAGGTGAAATGGGACATAGCTCCTATGCAAAAGGTGTGCCTATAGATCCAGTAGTACTGTTTTTATGGAAGATGTGTTCTGAGCATCTTGACTGAGCTTCCTTAACTTGGCAGGCATAAAAGGAGATGCACGTTCCCTCTCTTCCTCTAAATGTTGATGGCCTTTCAGTGTGAAACACCATACAGTGTTTATTTTTATGCCCTTTTAATGTTTTGTGGAGGATTTGTTTAGTTTCCCTTCATAATTTTGTAATAGGAAGTCTTTGAAGTTGGGTCGTGGATGAAAAACCCTGTTGGCAGCCTGACTATTCATTGTTGACTCCTATCTTCTTTAATTGTTCATCTGTAAAAATCTGGAAGGGAATGTGTTCAGAGGAACTGTGAAGCAATGTATATTTCTGGAAAGGGGAAATAAACTTGCAATTATTCTCAGCTATTATTTGTCACGTGAAGATGTTACACACTAATGGTTGCAGATGGTTTACACAAAAACTATACACACTGCAAAGGCTCTTCATTGGGAGCTATGACTTTCTGTTATACATTATGCTGGAATGGAAAAGGTTTTTTTCTGCCTGCAGCTATGTATTACCCTTATTTGCTGTTGCTAGCACAAACTCTCCTTAATATGCATCCAGCAACGGTTAAAATTTTCTCCATCGGTGATTTCACATTTATCCACGTCAGTGGAGGATTCTTCTCAGGTTAGAAAGGTAAGGACATCAGTGTGCAGGAGTCTTTGGTGGAGAGCACTGCATTTAGAAAATCAGATGTGAAGGAAGCAGAGTTAAGGTTTTGGTTTAATATTTCTGTGTTCTTGTTGAAGTTCAGGGTCTGCTTTTATTTTAAAATGTATTTATGAGTGCATAAGCATTTTGTATCTCCGTGCATATGTGTGACTGTAGACACAGTGATTGCTTCATATTGTGGAGCAGTAAAACAATCCTATCATGTGCTTATGTATTTTTTTATTCTTCAGAAACAGAACAGACATCTGTAAAATGTTGAGTTACAGTTTATACACTAAAAATTATAAAAGGCTGCATTCGGTATAAATTTGTCTGTTAAAATCATGCAACATGAAGGAGGGGTAAGAAGGTAGAACAGAAGTAGGAGTTCAGCATTCCTTATTGGAATAATTACAATTCCTGATGTAAGGTGACTGGTCAGAAAATATTTCAATTGACTGGTTTGATCTTAGCAGACATACTCCAGGTCAGTCAGCCTCATCTGCATCCCTGGAAAGGTGATGAAACAGCTCATCCAGGATGTCAGCTCTAAGGGTGTGGAGGAAAGAAAGGTTATCAGGAGTAGTCAACACGGATTCACCAAGGAGAAGTAATATCTGATAGCCTTCTGTGATGGAATGTCTGGCTGTGTGGGTAGATGAGGGGAGAGCAGTGCCTCCCTTGAGTTCAGCAAGGCTTTTGACACAGTCTCCCATAACATCTTCATAGGTAAGCTCAGGAGGTGTGGGTTAGATGAGTGAGGTGGTTTGAGGGATGGTGAAGGGATGGTCCCAGAGTTGTGGACAGTGGTACAGGGTCTGATTGCAGGCCCGTTGCTAGTGGTGTTCTCTAGGGGCCAGTACTGGGTCCAGCCCTGTTCAACTTATTTCTCAGTGGTTTGGATGAAGGGACAGAATGTACTCTCAGCAAATTTGTTCCTGATACAGAGCTGGGAGGAATGTCTGATTTGCCAGTAGCCTGGGTAGCTATTCAGCAAGAGCTGGACAGGCTGGAGAGTTGGGTGGAGAGCCCTTAATGAAGTTCCATGAAGGCAGGTGCAGGGTGCAGCACCTGTGGAAGAATAACCCCCTAAACCAACCCAGGGGGCTCAGCTGCTGGAAAGCAGCTCTGTGGAGAAGGACCTGGGAGTCCTGATGGACAGCAAGCTGTGTATGAGCCAGCAGTGCCCTTAAGGTCCAAAAGGCTCAAAGGTATCCAGGGGAACATGAGGAGGACCATTGCCAGCAGGTCAGGAGAGGTGATCTTGCCTCTATTTTGCCCTAATGGGGCCTCATCTGAAGTGCTGTGTCCAATTCTGAGCTCTTATTCAATAAAGGCAAGGAACTACTGGAAAGAGTTTAGTGGAGGGTTGTAGAGGTGATAAAGGAACTGGAGCATCTCTTATGAGGAGAGGCAGTTTAGCCTGGAGAAAACAGGATTTTTGTCAATGCATAGAAATATCTTAAGGGCAGGTGTCAAGTGGATGGAGCCAGGCTCTTTTCATTGGTGCCCAGCAACAGAACAAGGGGCAGTGGGCACAAACTGAAACACAGGAAGTTCCATCTAAATATGATCTATCCATCCTTACTTTGAGGGTGTCAGAGCACTGGAACAGGCACAGAGAGGTTGTGGAGTCTCCTCTGGATATATGCATGGGTGAACCTGCTTTAGAAGGGGTTTGCAGAGATGATCTGCAGAGGTCCCTTCCAACCCCAACCATTTTGTGATTTTGTGAGTCTTCGACTTGCCTTGATAGTCAACTGACTAAAACTAGTCATGAGAGCACAGTATATGGCTGACTAAAACTGCTTGAATGTTTGTATTCTTTATGGGAAAAGACAGTTTTGAAGAATAAGCTTTTATTGGTTTGGCAGAATGATTTTATCGGAGCCCTAGAGGAGAGGCAGGATAACAGGATGAGATGAAGTAATCTAACTGCTCTGAAATAGCCCAGCTGCTACAATTTTGCATCTGATTATGTATTTCAAACGAGAAGATTTTACAGTTTCCTTTGAGGCAATAACAATAACAGTTTATGGAAAGAGCCAGCACTTACCTTGTCTTTCTCTTACTCTGCAGGTGCTTGGCACACTGAACTTACTGATCTGTGTAGGATTTGTGCTGTGGTCCATTCATTGAAGATGTGAAACAACATCGAGTCTGAGATTGGAATTACTGACAGACTGGAGGAAATTTCAGTCCTTGTGATGCGCATGGACATGCTGAATTTTAAGTAATTCTAGCTTCTTCTCCCCTCCCCTCCCTTCCCCTCACTCAGCTATCTCAGGGTTCATAGAGATTTCAATGGTTTGTGTGCCTGTAAGTTTGGAACAGAAGTGACCAAAAATGGGGGACCAGCAATTGTATAAAACTAATCATACTGCCAACAACAACGAGAACTTGTACTACGAACAACACCAAATGAACTCCCTTCCATCTCTGAATCATAGCTATGGGACATCTGTTATGGATGCTCCCCAGGCGTCCCCCCTCTCCCCTCCATTTCCCCAAGATTCAAGGGACAGTATAGCTTTGCCTGTAGGTTCAAAAAGTCTTGGGTCGATGGATACATCTAGACAAACCAGTTGGACACATTCTGGCTCAGGAAACCACGTCCCAGCAAGGAACAGTTTGAATAATCAAAGCTCAATGTGGAGCCCCCTCGGGCAGGGGGAGTCCCATGACGGATACCAATATTCTTACCCGCAACCCAGCGAAAACCGGTCGCAAAAAATTACCAGTGGGGTCCTGCACAAATTGGACTCCTTTACACAAGTATTTGCTAACCAAAATCTGAGAATTCAAGTCAACAACATGGCTCAGGTTCTGCACACTGAGTCTTCGATGGTGGATAGTTCTGGTGACAGTGCGCTCCGGCAGCTGCTGTCCCAGAAGCCGGCGGTCGAGCAACAGCCCGTAGCTTCCACCGTACAAAGATACCAACCAGTGCCACAGCAAACGCACCAGAATTTTGCAAGCACACAGCAAAAGCAACAAATGCAAGTCATGCAGCACCAACAGCTGTACTACGACTACCAGCAGCACTTATCACAGATGCAGATGCATTCTGCGTTCCAGCAGGGACAGGCACACGTTCCGCAGATGCAGTCCCAGCAGCTCCTGCCGCAGCAGATGCAGCACCTGCAGCAGCCTCAGTACTACGGCCAGCCCCAGCAGGGACACCAGCGGCTCTCGATCCAGGAGATGCAGCAGCAGCCCTCAACTCGGCAGCAGCGGCAGTGTCCTGTGCAGATCGCTCAGTATTACCAAACACAACCTGTCATGCAGCAGTTGCAGCAGCAGCAGCAGCAGATGCAGTTGCCGCTTCCTCCGTATCACAGGGAAGCCGATCCAAAGACTATGCATGAGCCACACCAGTACTCTCAGGATCCCGGTCATCCTGTGCAGCTTATCCAGCTGGGAGCAGTGCCTCAGTATTGCTTCCAGGATCCCCACGAACAGTACAGGCACTTGTACCCCCAGAGTTTACTGCAGCAGCAAGAGCAGCAGAAGCAGTACCTGAGCGAGAGCAGAGTGCCATCCCTGAACTCCCACGTTGGCCTCACTCCACCAGAGAGCGCCGAGGATCCCGCACGGCAGGAGATGAATTCTGTAGGTAATGCTGTGCCTCATCGAACTCTTTTGCCACCCCTGGGAGTTCATCTGAACAACAAAAGCTCTCAGCAAGACTCTCCCAGCGCCACGTGGCCTCAGGTAGGTGGTGTTTTAGATCCATGCCCAGCCAGATTTGTTTGCAGAAGAGTAGCAAAGTGTGGAAACTAAGCAGTTTCGGCAGAGGCAGGAGGTTAGGATGTGAGCTGTGGGCATCTCTGGAATGGGGAACTATTGGGAAACTTCATTACCAGACTTTGATCTACAGCTCAGGGTTGGCAGCAGCACAGAACTGTGGCTGCGAGGCTGCTGCTCTCCTTGTGAAAGGCTTTGGGAAGTTTTGCCTCAGTTTCTGGGACGGAGGGACCCAGTTAAAGCAAAGCCTTCCTGCTCATTTTTCAGCACTGCAGGCTCAGTTGTTCAGGAGCAGTTAGTCAACTCTGTTTCCAAAAGTAGTGCTTCTGGGTCAAAGCAAAGGCTTCAAACAGCAGGTGAGGGAAGAAAACTTGAGCTAGCAGTGCTCACAGGGGCAGATTTGATGTCTGGCTCTCAACTATAGTAGCAGTAAAATTGTATGTAAAATTCAGACTTAATGCTGTGAGTACCTTCATTTACACAATATTTCCTGAAAAGTTAGTTTCTCAACTTTTTCCTCTCTTTTCCATTCTCCTGTTTTGAAAGCAGGTGCAACTGTCAGATGGTAGACTGCAGCCACTGTCCCCAGAACAAAGGTATTTTAAAAAGATTCTGTCTTTCTAATAAAATATGAAAAATGCAAAGGAGATCTGTATTTAGAGGGAAAAACATACAGTCTGGGTGTGTAATAATTGTTGCTCTTCTAGAAACACCTTTAGTTTTGTGCTTTCTGATTTTTAAGTTTGTATGATTTTCAGCATCCCACCCATAGCAATAGACTCAAATAAATACTTTCTTTATATTAATTAAAAAAAAAAAAGGAAGGAAACCAAAGAAAAACCAGAAGCAGGGGAGCTCCAGTGTTGCATTTATAAGAAAAGGGATGCTGTCTGGTCTGGATTTGTGTCTTTGGTAGCAGAGATCTTCTGTTTGTTTCTTAAGGTCACACCTCTGAAGGGCCAAGGTGTCTGTCAGCATGGTTGCCTACCATAAATTAGAGGCATTATGTCCAAGTACTTGTTAATTGCTGTCACAAGTGGGGAAATGCAGGTCTCTCATGGTAGATCTCATGGGTCTCAGATTTTCTATATTGATGAGCATGTCCTGCTCAAAAATTCCCTTCTCCCCATCTTGGGAGCAGCTGATCTAGGTTATTGGCCATGCATTCCACAGCAGTCACCATGTACTTACTTGTGACTTCATTACCATCTAACTGTAAAATTTTATAAACTTCCTTGATTAAAAAAGCTCCCTCTGCAACAAAGGGAACATGCCAAACTAATGTTTTTTCTTCTGTTCCATGCTTTAAAAAAATGAAAATAAAAATAGTGGCCAGAACAGAGAAACACTTCCTGAGAGAGCTGATGCGAAGAGCAAGCTAATGTGTTCAATATGCTTGAAGGAATTTAAGAGTTTGCCTGCTCTAAATGGTCACATGAGGTCACACGGAGGAGTAAGAGCATCTCCTAACTTCAAACAGGTAGAAGTCCATTTAACTTCAGTATTTGGCACAGTCCTTTTGTGTTGATGTTTGCTTGCTTTGCCATGCTTTGCTTTGCTGTCAAAACTTGTTCTTCTCAGCACTGTTTTGTTATGTCATACCCCATGGAAGCAGAAATGCACATAATTCTGTTAGTTTGTAGGCCAGAAGTCTTGTTTTGAAGATAGAGGCAGTGGTGGAGGACAGATCAGTATTTGTCCTTCTCTGTTTCTCTGCACATTACAGAGCACCCTACCAAGTCATGTCAGGAATGTCTAATTTTTTTCCTCCTCATGTTTGTTTATTATATTAGAAATACCAGGAACATCAAGTCTTCCTTATTTTCATTTTAACTACTTGGATGACTAAGGAATATTTATTGGAAGCCTTCCCAGGCTTTCACTGGAGGAGCAGAATTGTTGAATCTTTGACAGCTTTCTTCCAAAGTGTTTTAGTTGTAATAGGTATCAACAAATACCAAACCAAAAATGTGTTTGAGTTGTTCTGCATAAAAATAACTTGCCCTGTCAGTCAGTCTTTATCCTGATATTTTAGAAATTCTGTCCTAACAGGGAATACCATAGGAGGGCAAAAAGCTACCAGAGTTCCAGAGTTTGTGCTTTTGTTTTCAGTTGGGTGATGGAGAATTCTGTGTTTATAGCAATAAAAAGAGACATGTTTGTCTCCCCTCCTGGAAGTTACCTTTCAAAGATGCTGCAGGTGATTATTTGTCACCAAGACTGAATCCTGTGTAGGAGTCACAAGTAACCTGCTGACTTCATTTGAGGCAAAGCAGGAGTCCCAAGAAGGAACACTGTTGTGTGTTTGTAACCCTGGCCACTTCTTTTCAGCCACGGTGCACACCTTGCGTGGTGCATCGATGCAGAGCAGCGCTCCCTCCCTGGGCTGAAAGCCTTTAATTGTCTGTGCAGGATGAAGGAGAGAAACCACCACAGCAGCCGCTGTCTAAAGAGGTGGATGGCCTCGCGCCCATCGTCATGCCAGTGTCTGTCCCTGTAAAGCTTCTGTCACCTGAGCCCAGCACGCAGCCCTCTGCCAGCAGTGCCACAGTCACAGACAAGCCTGCCAACTCTGTGTCAGATGACGAGATGCCCGTTCTCGTGAAGATGACTTACTCTCCACCGTGCAGTCCAAAAGTGGCCAACCCCTGCTCATCCTCTGTGAGTGCTGTGTTTCTTGCCACTAACTGTCCTGTGCTTGTTAAATCCCTTTGCTTTCAGTGCTGCTACTTTCTAAAACATCTGTATTTTAGAATATTTTCTGGAATCTTTATGATTCCTAATAAATAAAAAAAGTCCTGTAGCATCAGAGCATTTCTTCTTCAATCATGTAAAAATATTAATTTTCCTTTGCTGAGGAATCAAGATCTCACTTGAAAACAAATAATTTGAAATTGGAACGTGATATTCTTTCATCCCACTAGAACAAAGGGATTTACTATCTTTTTACTGGTTTTGTTTTTTCCTTTTCAGGCTGCTTCATTGTTACGTTATTGCTTAAAACCGGCAGTTTTATTTCTTCCTGTTTTCTGAAGTCAGATATATGTGCTTCTCATTTCAGCCAAAGAGAGTGCAGTGCTTAGAGTGTGTGCTCTAAGCAATATGAAACTCGGAGTTCTGCAGTGAAGTAATTTTTCCCTTTTTCCCTGCCTGCATCAGCTCTAAGGGTTAATCACTGGGATTTCTGATACAGGAAAAAGAGCTCTGCTTAGTGCTTACATTTCGCTTATAAAACTGAAATGGTCAGGCAGCACAAGGAATTGATGAGTGCTTGAATGAGATGTGCGAATGCTCATTATGATTTTCCTGAAGGAGTCCTGGAGCAAGCAATATTTATTTCGTGTTCCGGTGTAGAAATGGATTCCGCTCATTCCTTCAAATCCATTTTGGCAGACTATGCCATGATAAGGGATTACTGGGGAGTATAAGTACTGTATGGTATTATCTGTATAATGCAGAGAAATATCCTTGTGATATTTTTGACTTTCCTTCTCCATGTGAGGCTGATGGACAAATGAGGAATCAGCATTATACCAGCATGGATGACTCCTTACAATATTCACTCCTGACTCTTCATTCAGACATATCCACTAATTTTAAATATATATTAATATATACATGTATATATGAAATCTTTCCTCTCTTCCTTTAAGACAGAGGTTTTACATATAAACTTCCACTTTACTGTGAAAGCTGTCATTTCACAATATTTAGTAACTCAGCAGTAGAATTCTTCATTTCTATTTCTAGTTCCTCTAAAGAATAGGGACAGTCTTTTTTGAATCCTCAAGTTCTGAGTGGGAGATCTTCTCTAGAGACACCAGAGTAGGTGGCTTGGACTTGTGTATTTCTGCAACATATATAAAGTGACTGTGATTAAATCTGCCAGTGTTTGGCAAAATGCACATTCATTCCTTCAAAATTATGCTTGTGGTCTTTGTTATTGCCCAAGCAAACCAAACTCACACAGTTCCCTCTCTGGACCCTATCTTTTATATAAGCAGTAGCATTGGAAACATTAAAAGATCAAAAGATCCACAGTTTCTTCCTGTTCTGTAAAGAGATTGTGCCATTGGAGAGGGATTTTTTTTTTAATACCAGAGAATTGAAGCTGTGCTGCATTTATTTATTCTGTGCTTTGAGCTGTCCAGAAAAGCTCCCACAAAACTCAAGGAATCAGTAAAATGCAACAGTGAAAAGGAACTAAACATTCAGCAAGGCTACAGGATGGTGAGGTGAGGATAGCAGTCAAGTACGTCCATAAGGATCTGTCCAGAGTGGATCTATCAAGGTGCAGCAGCAGGACCCAAAAGTATGCATTCTGTCTTGGATAATGGGAATCAGTTACTAGAACTTCAGAAAAGTAGGGTGGTTCTTCAGGGGTGCAAGTGCACTGAGAACCCATGGACACCACTGTCTCCTTTACTGCTCAATGTGACCTTTTCTGAAAGTGTTGGCATGGGTATGCTCTAGGTGATGGAGGTGTTTAGGATTTCTGAGATGTTGCATTGGTTTGCTTTACACTTGTGAGAAGGGAGTACCAGCTCTTTCAAGCTTGGAGAGCAGAACAGAATGAGCACTTAATCAAAGACATGGCCTGCTGGGTCTCTTTTTTAAGTTTGGGGTTGTTTGGATATTTTTCCCTTGAGTTTAGGGTTTTTCCCCCTTTCTCCTGTATGAACACTAAATGTTCACCATCTTGATGGACTTTATCTGTCATTACAGGTAGCTTTCACTGTTCTGAATGTCTGTTATCAAAAAAAATCCTCTGCAAAGCTGCATTTTCTTCCCTGCAGAAGCAAAACCCTTCCAAAAGTAATTTTTTTTTCCAGAGGAAAAAAATGTCAACAGCTGTTGGAGAGGATGCAGCCATGGTCTAACAAAGAGGACAGGACCTCTGTAATCAAAAACATTTCCTCAAGCTGGAACTTATTAACATAAGGGATAAAGGGTGACAGTGCTAATGCTTGTTTAACATGATTTTTATTGGGTGAATGTGATTCTCAAGAACCACCCATGGTATAAAGATACATGTTGTCTAAACATACATTGTAGTAATTTGCTTTATGTAGTATTATAATTTACAAGATGATGCAGACATTCTGGAGTAACGCTGTCAGAATTTTCTTCTGCTTCCAAAGATGGCCTACAGCCTAAGTACCTAAAAGCAGTACATTTAATAATACTGTGTTCATCTACCAACTGCTGTATGTTCTTAAAGAACAACCTGAGGACCTTTTTCTTCCTACCTTATCCCCACTCCCCCAAGAAATCCAGATTCCAGGTTTGCATAAATTCTGTGCCTTCTGCTTCTGTATGCTCTAGGGATTTGTTATTAAATTATTTTTAACATTCAAATTCTAGAAGTCTGGGCATGTTAACAGTGTGTGAATTTCCCAAGTGGTCATCTACTACCCTTTTTTCTCCAAGGAAGGAGGAGAGAGTTAAGTTCAAGATTTGTTGCAGCTGGACTGTAATCAAGCTGATGGGAATGTAGTGATAAGAGGCAAAGAATTTGAATTTATTACATTTTTCTTCCTTTCCTGCTACTGAGTACTGCAGTAATTTCACTGAGCTCATGTGTCCTTCTGGTCTCACTAAACAAATGCATTAGAAAACCTCTCATATAAAGTTTCTAGTAAATTGTGCCTGGGTAATGAAGTATCTCCCACCAGCCTGTGTGTGTGTTCAGTGCAAATAAAAGTGCCCAGAGTGTCTGGGTAGCGTAAAAAGGGTCTGGGAGACTTGTGGTCTGGGAGAGGTGTTCTCTGCATTTTCATAAGTTGACAGCAGCCTCTCCATGTCTGACTCGGTGGCTCAGCCCTACCTTGACCCAGAGGGCTTGCTGCTGGAGGTGAAGGGTAATTTGTCCTGTTTTTTCTCACTCTCTTCAGGTTTCTGTGTGGTGCCAGGTAGAGTACTGCCCAGGGTTATTATAGTGGTACTGAATATAGTGGCTAGTGGTGACAGCTTTTCTGTGGCTATTGCCCAGAGCTGTAGAGGATTGGGTGCAAACCACATTTAAACATGCCTGAATGATAAGATTCTCTGTGCTTTCATTTAGGAAACTAGCAAAAAACCTCATCCAAGTGCTGTAAAATCAGAAGAAAACTTCAAACCGTTGCAGGACAAGAAGAAGTATCGGCACAGACCCGAACCTCTCTTCATACCTCCTCCTTCCTTCAACCTCAGCATGTCCCACTCGGGTGCCACTCTGTACCAGAGCCAGCTCCGCTCTCCCCGCATTCTGGGGGATCACCTGCTGGACCGCACACACGAGCTGCCCCCCTACACTCCGCCGCCGATGCTCAGTCCTGTCCGGCAAGGCTCTGGCCTCTTCAGCAGTGTTCTCACTTCCCACAGCACATCCCACACTCAGCTGCCGCTTACTCCACTGACACCCACTCCTCGGGTGCTCCTGTGTCGGTCTAGTAAGTATTGCATTCACACCACTGTCCTCTCTTCTCCTGTCACCACACTGACAGGTTTTGTGTATGCTCACAGGCATGGCCAGTTCTGCTACTTCACAGCAAAAGTACCTTTTAGTGGCAGTTTTGCCTTGGATTTTGCAAAGTTAAGGCATGAAGGGAATAGAGGAGTCTAATCTGCCAGTGAGGCTGTGATCATTCCACATGTGGTCTGCCTCAAGAAGGGACCACCTTGCCTCTCATTACATCTGGGCCTTCTGAAGTGGAAGAAAAAGACCTAGTTTGAGACATGGGGTTCATGTTAAGTATTTGTTGTTCAGTACTTCACAAGAAAAGGTGTGTAATCACTCAGAATCAGGGCAGTAGAAACCTCTGCAAGGTCAGACATTTCTATTACGTATAAAAATTTAGACCGTTTCTAAGTATCGATAAAGGGTCGTTTTTGCATCATAGGCTGAGTAATGTTGGTGTTAGTAGGGAGGTGGCAGTGCAGCCTGGGAGGGTCACCAGCAGTGAAACAGCAATACTCAAATTCCAATCTCTGTTTCAGATAGTATTGATGGAAGTGTCATTCCGGTGACGCCTGGGCCTGGAGAACAGACTGTTGAACCGTAAGAAAAACAATATTTTTTGTCACTGCTTTTATAGATTAGCTCCAACCTAGAGCCCGTGGCCTGAAGTGTTTTGAACCAGGCAGGAAGTATTGGAATCATGTTGGGCTGGATGCATTTAATATTTCTGTGGATGGTGGCTAAGGACACTTGGAGCAAAGTGGCTGTGGAAAATTTAGGTGTCATGGCTCAAAGTAGGTGATGGCTGGGAAGAGTACTGTGAGGAAAATGTGCCAATCCAGTACTCTTGCTTTTGTAGACATATATATATATATATTATATGAGTGGAGCTTTGGAGCGGTGATGTTACCTGGTAGGTTCCCCATGGCAAAGTGCAGACAGGATTGTCCCTCAGCAGTAATGGCTCTTTTTGCTCTCTGCTGAAGAGTACCATTCTCTGTGGAACAGAAATTTGCTGTTTCTGATGTCTAGCCTCTTTGCTAGTCATGCATATAAATTAGCTTGCGTTGTCCCTAAGGTATGATGTCTCAGTATGGCTCAAATTGCATATTGAAATTTTTGTTTTTCCCCAAGAGATCAGTTCTCTCTAGTATTCAAAATACTTATCCCACTGGGAGTAAAGCATTGCGTAAAGCAATCTGACACAATTTCCTGCCACTTCAGTGCAATAAAAGTTTTGTTGGAAATAAAGTGAACGCTAATTTGACTTTTGTATTTTCTACACATGGTGTAGTTGAATACTTATTTATTTATTCTTCTTTATAGGCGAATCAATATTGGGTCCAGGTTCCAGGCTGACATTCCTGAGCTGCAGGACAGATTGCTAATGGAGAAAGATGTGCACAAGGCTACTTTGGTTTGGAAACCATGGCCAGAACTGGAGAACAAAGTCTTCCAACAAAGAGGTACAATGACTTGCCATTTTGGAAGTTCCTACATCAGCCTGTGCCTGTTGAAGAAATACACATTGATTTCTTGTGTCTATATTGAACAAAATGTTCAAGAGAATATTAATTGCTGAGAGTGCAGAGCAAAAGACTAGAACTACATGGTATAGGTTCAGAGCAACAGCATTATATGGTGGCATTTAAAGGGAAGTCTGGATTAATGATTTTCTGTAGCCAAGGGGGAAAGGTCATTGCTGGGAAGTTGGGTACTGAACTGCCTGGTAAAGGCAGCTGAGAGGCAGCTGATGCATCCTGGGCCTGTCCTGTGACCATAGTTGACAGGAAATGTGGCAGGCTTGGTGGGTTCTACCAGTCCTGAGCAGAATTTTTTCCTGCTTCTAACATGGTTCATTCTGTTTCTCCACCCTGGCTGGAGCCTCCTTGGCACAGCAATGTCACTGGTGTGTGCAAGTCATTGCCTCACAGGCAGATCTCTGGCTCTGGATAGCCTGTCCCACCCCAATCTTGGGTTCTGTTACATCCTCTTCTCAGTGATCCTAAAACAAGTAGATGAGATGTTGAGGAGAAAAAATGTGAAAGAATCTGCTGCCCTGAACTATGTAGTCTTTGAGGGGCATTACAGCATCCTTGGCTCCAGATGTTTGACTGACAGGCTACTGTATTAGCAGTAAAATGTTGACTTGTTTCTGACAGTGGAAGACCTTTTAAATATGAGCTGTTCCAGTGTGTTACCTGGTGGAGGAACTAACTCAGAATACGCTTTGCACTCTCTCTTTGAAGCAAAAGGAGATATTATGGTAAGATAAAAAAGCTGAAAGGGGAGATATGATCCTCTTCTGCAGATAAATTAGCATGCTTTATTAAATGGATTTAGATATGGTTATATAAAAAAGATTTCTGATTGATTTGAAATGATGCTTTAAACATCCTGTAACATTTTTGGGGAATGACTTTTCCCTTTATTCTCTAATAAATTTAAATTTCAAAGCAGTGCCTCTCTGAAGGCTTACTGTATATTTCATATAGATAAGATTACTTAGTTTATAGCCTTGGGGCTTTGAATGTCTCCCAGTGCTTGCTCCAGCCCTGATATTTCACAGGCTTTATATTTGGTCACAGAGAGCTTAGTCCTCTTCTAGCCCTTATAAAAAAAACCCTTTTTTTGGAGCAGCAATCACATCTACTTATTTGTTCAGAACTGTGAGGTAATTGAACACAGTTCTTATATAAATAATGCATTTCAAATATTTGCATTAGTTTAGTGATGGGAATGTTATTAACTAAGGCAAACCATCCATTTTACCCAGTGTTAGGGAAAGGCAAGGCCTCTTGCACCAGTTCCTGGAAAGTCAATATAAAACCGAATGCAACAAAACATGGGGCTGGAATGAGTCTCACTGGATTGGCTAATACAGTGGGTTTTAGCTTGTGTCCCAGTTTCCTTGGGCTCTGTTAGCTGTATCTGAGAAGTCTGAGAATGTCAGGATGTGGAATTTGCTTTACAGAGAGTATGCATTTTCAGGGGAAAAAAATTTGGGATCCATAAATCCTCTGGTTTCCTGATCTGAAGGACGATTAGCTATATTTGCAGTCATTCTTGACAGATGTTGACTTACACAGATATTCTAAAATATTTTATGCTATAAATATTAATGCTTCAAACCAACCACTAAATATTAGTATTAATTAACACTATCAAGTCTAACACTAGAAATGTATTTGTTTGTGGCAAGCAGAAGGGAGGGAAAGAGCTGGAAGTTGCTAAGTAATAGTCACATTTGTGCTCATTAAGGCAGGACAGGTGCACATTAGGTGCTCTTCTGTGAGGTACAGTGTTAATGGGCCTTGGAGTAATTTGATGTGATTTTATATGACAGAAGAGAGAAAAGAGAGAAAATTAGTTCATATCCTCATACCAAATAGTCTTCTAAATGCAGTTTTATGCCACAGCTGATTGCTTTCCCTAATTATGTTTTTCCCTGCTTTTCATTTAGGTTGCTCTTGAAAAGCTGCTGTTGAGAAAGCCAGTGAGGTTGAAGTGTCATCCTTTGTCAAATTACCACTATGCTGGTAGGTTTCCTTGAGATCTTTCTATCTGTTCCACAGTCCAAGCCTGGCACCACCTTGCACTCTCTGCTGTCTGCTGCAGGGATGGCACCATTTAATAGAGATGATGTGGGCAGTGCCAAGGGTACTCCCAGAGTTGTTTGTTGCAAGTTCAGCAGTTTTATACATGACTGACAATGTACAGAAGCTTTGCATCCACGTTGCTGTGTAGGATTCTACGGATTTAAAACTGCCTAGAGTGATTATTTTTCTCTTTTAAACTGAAATTTAACAATTTCATCTCCTTTAAAAACTGCTGCTATTTTTAATTTATAATTTTATGTCACTAGTGTCTTAATTTTCTGGTACATAAGCAATCTACCATCCTGCCTGCTTCTTCTGGTGCACAAGAAATGAATGTGATAATCACAAGCATCCTTTCAAAGAGGCAGTGCTGTAACTCTCACCAGGATCTTAGTGCTGCTTGCAGAGCCTCTGTGTGGGGATCTAGTAAAAAAATTCTGGGTTGGTGTGAAATACAAATGTGGTGTTAAGCCTTTGGATTCAGTTGTGTCACCTGAGCAGAGATGGCAAATGTCTCGCCTCTGCAGCCCCCCATGCTATTGCTTAATGCTTTGTAGTGGCTAACAGCTGCTGAGACACAGAATAGGGTTTTGCAGAAGACATCTAGAACTTCATCTCCAGTTCAGGCTCAATGGGAAACAAGCAGAGAGTCTCCTGGTGGTCAGTCGGTCAGAGTGCCCAAGGTCATGTACTCAATTCAGTTACAGTCACTGTGCAAGGTAAGTATAGAAGCAGTCTACTTCCAAGCTGTAGCAGCCCACTGGAAAGACTTCCAAGTAACAAGAAGTCTTTGTAAAGCAGCTCCTTAACCTCTTGGCCTGCGAACAAGAACAGAAACATGTTTGATAGTAGCTGATAATGAACAAATGTGAATGTCAGGTTTTCAGTTTTGTCTGAGGGAGGTGCTTGGTGCCTGTGATTGCAGCTCTGTTGTAGTCCAAAGGGTGGACATGGGAATGGATGGGGAAGGAGGACATCAGCCATCAGCCAGGAACTTTGATCAGGGTCTCTTGCCTGAAGAGATGACACCAAATATGTGTGAGACAGTTCAAGGGCATGAGAGCAGGAAGATGACGAGATATCCCACAGCATCTTCATCAGTAAACAATCTAATTAGCAGAGCAGATAAGAAATTTCTGCCTGTGTGGCAGAGGAAGAACAGTCTTTACTAAAGCAACTTCACTGTAGTTTCAAAAATAATTCATTGGGATTCAGGGAGGAGCCAAGAGACTGCTTTGTTTGATCTTTCACATGAGATGATGCTAATCCTTGGTAAATAGCACTGAGATCTGTGGACACCTTTGAATCCCTGTTTCTTAAGCAGGAAAGAAAGTTTGATTGTGCTTATCACAGCATGAAATAAAATCTCACCAGTCTGGATCTAAGTGCCATAAAATAACAAGACAAAGCACTACTTTCTAATGCTTTTGCATGCAACATGTGATTGCAACTTATATTGACAGCATTGCTCTAGCACTATGCAGCAGCTCTTGAATAACAGTTTATTTCTGATTGATAATCAGCCACTCAAGGCATATGAGAATTTTTCACAATCTAGTCCATGAATAGCTTTAATGTGACTTCAAGTGGCATCAGTTTGGGATAACTTCATGTTTTCTGCTCCATACTCAGAAATCATGGCTCTCAGGCTTACCACATTTACAGGTGGAATACATTGAAACAAAGCATGCCACTTACTCATGAGAATTAACTTGTTAGAATACCACAAACAACAGACACCCAAATTCATCCTTAGCATTGCCTTTGAATGAGAGTACAGGCAAATACCTCATCTTTGAAACTTGTTGGCTTGTGAAGGAAGCCACTTGTAACAGTTGAGGATTTTCTGGTGTGTGCCAAGAGAGCTGGACATGCTGACCCAGGGCTCCTTGGAAGAACACCCTAATCTCTGTCCTGACACTTTGCCATCTGTCAGGATGGTGTTTAGGAGGAGAGAGGGAGCACACACCTGATACAAGAGGGGCACTGTTGCAAACATTTGAACTGTTCTCCTTTGAACAGTGGAGTTTCTCAGGTCTGAAGTTCTGCAGTGAGAACTGCAGGAGAGATGGTCTCTGACATAGGGCACTTCAGGCAGTCTGGAAGCTTCTTGTACATGCTGTGACAGGGCTGTGGGTCAGACCCAGCACATGTTGTGCATAGTGGATTTCAGCTACCTCTCCATGGGGCTCCCTGGGTGTACATGTAGCCCCCTTGAAACCCACAAATTGGGCCCAAAGCACACAAATGAGTAGAAGATATTTATGTCAGTTAAATATGTCAGTTTAATGTCAGTGCAAAAACAGTATGGCAGGTAAAACAAAATGTAGAAGAAATATCTAAACATAAAGAGCAGCTTTAAAATTTGATCTGTATTCTAAAGCCCCGAATTCTTTTTGCTGCATTGCAGATCTCTCTCTATGCACGTTCTCTATATCTCCCTCAAGCTAACAAGAGCAAAAGTGGTTTCCCAGCAACCAGAGTTAAAAACAGCTTTTCTTCTGTTTCTTTTCCTACACAGTATTTATTCTATTAATTAGGTTACTTCCAATTAACCCGCATAATCTTATAAGGGTCTCTGCTAATACCAGAGCTATTGGGGAAAGTATGCAAGGCCCAAATATTCCATAGGTGTACAACAAAATTAGTTCATGGAAGTGATTCCATGTTATTATTTTTATTGTGTTGTCTTTTTCAGAGGGTGGGGTAGAAGCAAGAGCGCAGAATGACTAGAAAAAAAGAAAATCTCTCCCGTGTTGTCATGCTTTTTAAAGTTATGTTTTGGAATAATAGAGTAACCTCCTGGATTGAATGAGTGCATTTACCCCTGCACAAAGGGAGGGTGAATGCTCATGACTGACAGCTTGTGTAAGAAGGGAATGATGCTGGTTCAGGGTGGTAAAAGATAGAAAGGCAGTGTGTCAGCAGAAAGATCTCTGGGTGATAACAGAATAAGTCAAGCTCATGGCTTGAAGCCAGTGCATGCTTAAGAGAGCTTTAAGTGTAAATCTCTGTGGGAATAACTAATGCATGCTTATATCCAGTACTGGAAGAGCCTACAGAAAACAGGTTGCAGAAAAGTTAATTTTGTAGTTTTCATCATATAAAGGAAGTGGTGAGATACCTGCTCTGAGCTTGTAAGCCTGGAAGCTGATGCTGAACTAAAACTTCGCAGTTAATAATATTGCTATTTTTTAAGACAAAAGTAACTTGAAGAGTTGAATACCATATGTGCTGCCAAGACCCAAGTTAATTGAAATCAGTGCAGAGGCAAGCATTTCTATGGAGAGTAGTAACACTGACAGGAATATTAGGGATTTCTTTTCATAAAAGTTTTAGATGTTTCAAAAATTCTCAGACTGAAGTAGAATCTTCTCATAGTGTAAGTAATTTCAAAGGCATCCACATTATGACTTCTTGCATATCCTTCCTTTAATGTATGTAATGCTGCCCACTCCTAACAAACAGAACATTGCTTTGATGCAGCAGAGCAATCCTGTGTTCCTTCTGTTTGCCTAATATTGAGAAAGCATAAATTCAGTTCAATTTAAATGTTGATTTCACATTTTCATGGGCAGTTAGGCCAGGGGACCAAACACAGAATAACAATATTCAGAAGTTTTATATACAGCTTCCATTAAATTATAAAAACCACTTTGTGCATATTGCACATTGCTACAGTGTTTACCTCCTTGTGACCTCTGCCACAGAGGATTTAAATGTCTTATCCCAAACCATGCAAGCGAAGAGCTCCAAAAGGATCTTACAAAAGGAGAACAAAAGGATATATGAACTTCTGTGTCATCAAATGTAAAGTGGCATACATGGGAATAAACAATTCAATCCTTACATAGGAAATTATGAGCTCTGTAGTGGTACTTCTCAATTAGAATAAAAGTTTGGGATTGTAATGCTCGTTCTAAGGAAGTATCTACTGTATTTTACAACAGCTAAAAAAATAATCAAGCATTAAGAGGACAGAAATCATCGTGATGCCACTGTGAAAGCCTGGATTTTATGTCGACTTCTGTGTGCCTTTCTGGTCCTCTTGTCTTTATAGGGATGTTGTAGTACTGGAAAAGGTTCATTATGGGACAGCAGTAATGATCAAATAAATGTTTGGGAGTGATAGAAAGGGCACACAATTCTGAATAGCATGGAGGTGATGGTCAAGGTTGGGTTTACTTTCTCCTCCACTTGAAGAATGAAGGGTCATCCAGTGAAGCTACTGGGAGCCAGGAAAGAAAGAAAGGGAGGTGGCTCTTCATGCAGAGGGTCCATTGATCTGTGAAACTCCTTGGCAAAGGATGTTGTGCGTACAAGAAGTTTATTTGGTTGAAAGGAAGAGTGGCTCAGCACTTACAAGGGTAGTCACTAAATAAGCAAATTGCAACAGACTCAGGAAATCCCCTGTGCCCAACATGATCAGAGGTTAAGAAAAATTAGGGAGAGGCATTTGTATTTGCTTGCCCTGATCTTACTGTTTCCTAGGCAACTGCCTGTCACCACTGCTGGAGACCAAATACTGGTTAGATGGACTTCAGGTCTGAGTCAGTACAACCATGCTTGTATTTGGGTAGCAGCAATCACTCACATGTGCTTGAGACTTCTGGTTCTCATTTCAGATACAGCATCAGCATAAAGGTGGTGAGTTTTTATCATTCATAATGATTTCATGTTCTTTTTAAGGCTCTGACAAATGGACACATCAAGAAAGGAGACTGTTCAGAGAGGCATTGTCCACCTACAGCAAAGATTTCATATTTGTACAGAAAATGGTAAGGTTATTTCTGTTCTGTCACTTGCTGGGGTTTTTTTCCCTCTTTTGTTCTCTGCTGTTTCTCTTAATTTTCCCTCCAGTGCCAGACCAGCTGATTGCAGGCATAGAGGCAGCAGTGGTTACAAGAACATTGATAGGAGTGGTGTATTCATTAGTTGTACCTGTGCATTAGATACATGTAAAAAACAGTTACAAATAATTAAAAGTTGTTCCTCTTGTTATTACATGTGAAAGTTTTCACACCTGGAATCCAAATCATGGCATTTTATGTGTGGGACAAGTATGATTTTCCATTATCATCTTGGTGTTCTCTGGCAGTTTGTTACAAGGTACCAGAGTCACTGGCATTGAGCCTGGTGCCAGGAAGGGTTGAAACCTGTTAATAAAGAGAAAACATGTTTGGGCTTACTTTTCATGTTGTGCCACAAAGCAGAAAAGACAAGGTTATAAATCTCAAGTCACAATACCCTACTTGTTAGATCAAATGTTGAAAAATATGTGGATTTATGTGAGTCAAGTCTTAATTCCTAGATCTCTCAGAGATACTGTACAACTGAGCTACAAGAGTAGATTCTGAGTCATTTTCTGTCTGGAGTTTAGAGAATCCCAGAGAAATCTTCTGAAGTTGAAAAAGTCAACACAAATTTGACTGAAAAAAAATCTTAAAAATAATTATTCTACAAGAGTATTCCTGTTGTAGTCAAACTGCCTTTTTTTTTATCCATTTGAATGTTTGAGGAATAAAGCCTACCTGTCGGAATATATTAAAATTGTGTTGAATGAAAGCAGAAAATTAAGATGGGACTATTTCTGCAATTCCTTAACTGCAGGTTAAGTCTAAGACAGTTGCACAATGTGTGGAATACTACTATACCTGGAAGAAAATCTTGCGTTTGGGACGGAAACACAGAACGCGCTTAGAGAAGAAAAGAGATGAATGCTTGGTAAGTCTAAAGGAAGATGAGGAAGTTTAACACTTGATAATTTTTGTTTGTTCTTTTTTGAGGAGGAGGTTGAATTAGGTGACATAGGTATCTTCCAATAGAAATTATTCCATAACTCTAAATTATGTTCTGTATGAACATTTTGTGACCTCAGCTACCCCAAGATTTGTTTGGCTGGACTGCAGCCAGATTAAAGTGCACTATCTAACTGTAGTCCAGGGAAACTCCTGTAAATTACACTTGTGCCCATGTGTGCTCCTAAAAGCTGCTGTAGTATTCCAGTACATACACCACCTGGGATGTGTTGGTTTGTGGGTTGGGGTTTTTTTGGTTGGTCATTTTGGGGTTTTGTTAAAGTAACTTGACCACAAGTACAGCATACATGGCCTTTCTGATGGCAGGAGTACAGCACTGCACCTGGAATCTGCAGATCTTTGGAGCCACAGCTCCATAATACACATGGAGGTTGTCTTGAGCGCTGCAGAGAAGCTTTATGGGCTATAGCTTATCCATTAAGGGGTGGTAGCTCCAGTAAGATCAGAAGTTCATTCAGGATGGGAAGAAACAGTGATACTGGGAAACACACTTGACTAAACAATGTGCTGTTCCAGAACTGTGTATGTCTTACTATCCAGTGCTGTCTGACCATATTTCTAGTGTTCCTTAAATGCACTGTGTGTTTTAGACAAGTGGAGAAGAGGAAGTGTTAGAGGAAGATGAAGAGATCGAAGAAGACAGAAAGGGAGAAAGGGAAATGCAGAAGTCACCTGACCCACCAGCAATCTCTCTTGTTGGACCTATAGATCTACCTGCCGTTCAGGGTCTTTCACTGTCTTCATCCTCCTTCATCTGTGAAATGCCAAACTGTGGTGCTGTACGTGAGTTTGGTATACTTAATGGGGAGAGGGTGGTGGTGGTGGTCATATGTGTAAACTAGTGAATTGTGATTTTGACTCCTTTTAATTCCCACCCCACAAAATAGAAGCAGTTTGATCTGTACAGAAAACTGAATTCTGAGATGATGAACCATTTAGAAATACTATATGGCAACAGCTCCAATTAAGTTACACAACTTTAATAATAGAATAGCTCATTGCTTTGTTTTATTGTGACTATCTTCAATTATAGTGGGATATTGCTGAAAGCAAGCACCATTTGAGCGAGTAGATGGTGCATATTAGATATGTACACTTGTTCTGTTGTGATATGCATTCAGCATCCTACTTTCTGCAGTTCCAGTGTTTCCTTGTGACTTCTTGGGGTGCTTTTTTTCCCTCCCTTCCACACCGCTCCCTGGCAGGTGTTCAGTTCCCGACAAGCACTGAATGGCCACGCTCGCATTCACGGAGGTACAAACCAGGTGACAAAAACGCGCTGCACCATTCCCGGCACCAAGCAGAAATCCGGTACGCAGAGCGGATACTGCTCCATCAAGAGCTCACCTGCCCACAGCACAACGAGCGGTGAGACTGACCCAACCACAATTTTTCCTTGCAAGGAGTGTGGCAAGTAAGTGTGGCTCTCTGCAGTACAGCATCGCCTTTCCCTCTTTAGATTCCAGACCAGCAGTGCTGTGAACAAACTTTGTGTTTTGCTCTGATTGTCTTGGAAGAAGTTTTCCCCCTAGATTATATGTTCTCTTACCAAAACTGTCAGAGATAGGTTTGCATGACATTTTGGATGCTCCTGCAGTACTTATTCCTCTTTCCCGCTTACCTGCTAGAATTTTTACATCTGATATTGCAGCTTCCTGCTTAATCACTGACTTGGATGTGACAGTGGGCAACTTTTTCTGTGTTTCTGTTCTTGAGTTTGTCCATCGTGGTAATCCTTCACTTTCTCCCCATTGTGCAAGATGGTTGTGAAACTGATAGAGGGAAAATTATGATGTGCATAGATACTGAAGCCGGTGTGGGAGCTACAAACTACCTCTGGCAAAATCAGAGTAGGCCATTTTGATACCATCAGGATGTATATATCTGGTAATATGTCCCTGAAATTCACACCATGGCATTGCAGACTTCACTGACTTCTATTTCAGGACAAGGAAGCAAATGTACTGATAAGTTGTTGAGTCTTTTTTGGCTCATTTCATCAAAAGCAGTGCATTTTAATCTGATTTTTTTTTCCTTTAAAATTTAGGGTCTTTTTCAAAATCAAAAGCCGCAATGCTCATATGAAGACTCACCGACAACAAGAAGAACAGCAAAGGCAGAAGGCCCAGAAAGCTGCTGTAGCAGCAGAAATGGCAGCCACTATTGCAAGAACTACTGGGCCAGCTGGGCATGGTCTGATCCCCCTGGATCACATGAGCTTGGTTAAACATGTTGAAAATGTTGGTGACATTGATGATGATGTTGTTCCGGATCTGGGTGATGTCATGGAAGAGAATGAAGTCATGGGTGCTGACCTCTTACTGGATGATGAAGATCCAGATCTACTGCAGGATGATGCTGAGTTGTAAATAAAATTGTTTGATAGACAGCTACTGAGCACACCCTGAATGGATCAATCAGGAAACCTGGACTGCTTGTTTATTCCCACTGATTGTAAACTACCTGTTGAAAATTATAATTCTTTTATCCAGGTCTAGAAAAAAATCTGCTTTTTTCCCTTTTTTTTTATTAATTTGTGTTTTGGGGGAAGAAATAAATAATTGGTACAAATATTCTTATAAGGTGTTTTTATCTGAGCTCTTTTTGATGATAACTTCCAAGGCCACTAATTACCCAAGTTCATGGTTCTGCTATCAGTTCCTACCAGATGGTCCTGGTAGAATCTTTAGTCTTTAACTCTTCCAAGATTCATTTTACCCCAATTACAAGAATAAATTTCACACACTTCTGATGAAACATTTTTTTTTGTCTATATTGGATCATTTCCAGCATCTTCTAGAGAGTAAATGTCATCTCTCTTAAAGATACCATTACATTATTTGTCTTTGTGCTGCCATTTTAAGCAAGATGGAGGAAGAAAAGATCTGGTTTAACGGTGAAAGAGTTAGTAATATCACAGTTCATTTTCAGTTCTGTCTTGGTTACACAGGACATTTTAGACATTCCATTTAGCAAGGTTTTGATCTGCTGATTTGAAAATGACCTAATTTCCAAGATTGAAGAAGGAAAATGATTGTTCTGTGGTTCACATCCTCTGATGGGAACACTGAATCAGGAACACTGCCTTGGTAATCAGATTGCACTGGAAATATTGTCCCGTGACAATAAATCACACTGTGGAATGGCCATCTCTGTGCTTTTAGGGGAGTGTGTGCTCAAGCAATGCTTGCTCTCTCACCAGGCAAACATAGGGAAGCATTCTTGCCATTGGAAAAGAGACTGATATGCTTTCAGCACCTAGGTGTATGTGTTAGTCTTGTGCCATTTCAGTCCTCTTCATTACATCAAATTCAGCTGTTGTTTATTTACTATAAACATGCTGCAGAGGTGAGTTGATGTTGCTGTTTAATGACCATTTCTCCTCCATTAGGTTCAGATCTATGTGCTGGACACCTGATACCTGAGTTTATATAAATTTAGATTTGGTTCTCTGATTAAACAGGATATGAAAGAATTGTACGTTGCAGAATAAAACAAGGAAGAAATGGAGTTAGGTTGAGTGGACCTTTAATTACAGAATACAAATGCTGATTGCAGAGCTCTCACAGGCAGCAGCACTGATTTTCTTGTGATTTTTGCACAGTAGAGGAGTATTGTTAACTTTATAAAATACTTTATAAGACTTATTTCGGATCTTCCAGGCTTCAGGTTTGTTCAGGGTTTTTTTTTAATAAGTTGGGTTTTATTTTATTGGGTTCTTTTTGCCATATTCCTAATATCTTCACCAGAATCTGAGGGATGCTGGGTCTTATTTTCTACTTGTTATCCTTGTTTAACTATGCAAAAGGAGGGTAAATTACAGCACTTTTATAGGAGTTACCAGACCACACAAGTTCAGAACCAGTGGGACCTACTGACAGAGAGAGGTGCCTTCTCTGTCAAAGCCAAATACATGAAGCCAAATGACCTCAAGTTTCTACTTAAGGTCGAATGTTCTGATGCTAAAGAACAACCCTTCAGGAGAATGGAAATAACTTCTCAGTTTCTGGTTATTGAAGTTCCTGTGTACATGGTTGTTCTAGTGTTCTGCGGGGTTTTCCAGAGGTTTTTGCAGTAGAGTTTGACCAGTGGGTGGAATTTCTGCTGTCATATAAGAGGTGATGTTCTCAGTCTTTGTACCCTTGAGCTTCAGGAGATCAGGCAGCAGCAGCCTTTTCTTTCCCAGCCTGCCACTCAGCACATTGCCAGCAGTTCCTGTCCATGCTGTGACATTTCACAGGGGCCATATGCAACCCAGGTTCAGCAGCCTGGGTGCTCAGCTCCGTACCACCAGCAAGACCCACTGACAAAAAATCTCATAGATACTGCAAGTCTTCGTGGTTTGCAAAGTGGTGGAGGCTTTTGTGAGCATTAAAACGTGTTGGCTTTCAGGAGTCTGTGTTAGAAACAGCCCAGCAGAGTCTACTCTTCCTCTCCCAAGCTTGTATCATTTTCAACCTTTAAGGATCTTTGTGAGAAAGGCTCTACACTGGAAAATGGACAGGTTTTCAGGTTCCTGATGGTTAAAAACTGTTTAAGCAAAATGATGACTGAAATCAGAGTCCTGCTTGAAGAACTGAGTGAAATACAGTAGAAATTTAGGGGCTTGATTCTGAAGAGTAGCTCTGTATTAAAGAATCTACAATGACACTTTTTTAGTAACAGTTGCACAGGACCTGTGCTAAACTTAGTACCTATAAATATATATACACACATACATATGCCTGGTTAAGTAACATTAATTGGGTGCTGTTTTATTGTACAGCCAAGAATAGAACAATGATAACCAAAGAAGTTATTCATAAAGGAAAAAAAAGAAATGCACATTTCCTAAGCAGTACATGATTTAGGCCTCAAACATTGACTTTGTTGTTAAGTGTTGCATTGGCTGATGTTAAATGTGCTGTTCTGCCTATTTGTACATGAGTTGAACATAGTTTTATTTCAGAGAACTTTTTTCTTGCTGATGGTTGATGATGGAAATCTATTCAATATTGGAGCTAGTCCTCTTTGATAAAACATGTACATACAGAAAACATATTTTATGAGAAAAATCTTATTTTCAGTATTTAACTGTTATTTTATTAGAAGATGGTTGTGTAAATATTTTAGGCGTTTTAGTGTAAAAAGCAGACTGTAATTTTAGGTGGCAAAGGAAGTTACAAAATAAAAAATATATATACATTTTATAGAGCTTGTGATCTATGCTGGTTTCAGGTTCCCGTGTTTAGCATTTGACTTGTACACAGCTTAATTTCAGGTTAATCTCACTGTACACTGCCTACCTGGTTGTGTGTATTTAAGGATGGTTTAGTTGCATAAATTAGCAATTATTTATTTCCCATCTCCCTTTAAAGATTTGGTACCGATCGGAAGCTGTGATGTATTATTAACCGCTATTTGTATGTGTGAAAAGAAAGGGGTTTATGTGCCATTGCCAGTCATTTTTATATATCGGTAAAATACAGTCTAATGGGTTTTGCGCTAACGGGTTTGTTTCCCTTTTTGAAATATTTTTACGAGTGGGGAGAAAGTTGAAAACGAAGATTCGTGTAATTGGTTTTGGTTTGGTTTGGGTTTTTTTGAAGGATTCCTAGAGAACAGGACGGGCAGCGCCTGAGGGGACCGGCGACCGCCGTTGGCGGGAAGCGGCTGAGGGGGACCCGCTGCTCCGTCGGTGCTGCCCTGAGGCAGCGTTCGGGGGAGGCGGAACCGGGCTGGGGAGCCGAGTTGCGGCTCGTACGGCTCCTGCGCCTCCGTGGGAGCTCCAAGATCGCCTCCGCACCGCCAAGCGCTGCCCCGCAGCCGGAGCCGCCCCGGCGGGGAAGGAGGTGCGGGCCGCGGCCGCGCTTCTCCTTCCGGGCGGGCAGGGGCGGAGCCAAGATGGCGGCGGGCTGGTTGTGGCGGCGGCTATGTCAGGTGCGCTGTGCGGCGGGAGAGGGGACGCGGGAGCGCCCGCCGCCTTCTCCTCGTCCTTTTCCTCGGCGTCTTCATTCCTGAGGGGAGTGGGAAAAGGGGACGTGGCAAATGCTGTCCTTCGGGCTCCAGGAGGGTTGGGGCTGCACAGCGTGCGACTGTGTCTCTGCACGCCATCCTCAGAACTCTTGGCTGCAGTTCTGTGGTTTTCCCGCAGTTAGTCCGGGTGGAAGGGTTAGTGAAGGTGACTTGTGGGTTATAGGTGATTTGGATTTGGAGGCCGTGTGCTAGGCGAGTTTCTAGTCTAGAAAGTTCAAAGCTTGGAAGTTACCACGTAAAATAATATGAAAGCGTAATGCACTGATGATGTTTGCTAGTTTGGACTTTAAAACAGTGATTGATTTCTCTCAAATTGAGAAAATTGGACTTTTCTGAAGCCCTAAACTCTCTTCTGTTTATGCAGTGTGTTCTGGACTTGCCTTTCAGGTGTCTATCTCCCCCTGACACTTCAGAGGCTCTCAACCAAACAAAATTAAGGCTATTTTGCATTAGGAGAGGCGTAATTATGTTTTGTGCAAAGTCTTGGTTCTGTTATATTGCAGTCTTTGAGTATCATTTCCACCTTCGATGATGGCCATTAGCAAGAGCACATCATTAAATCAGACGGTGAAGCTGTTTATGAATTCCTGCCCACTGAATGTACTGTCTAGCTCTTGAGGTATTCAGTGTATCATTTTGTCAAAATTTGCATAGAACATCTTTAATTTAATGTTACAAAATCTTTTGACTTGATGCAGATCTGCTTAATTAGTAACAAAGGGAAATGGCATGTGGTAGGAATAACATGCACAATTGTAGAATATTGGAAAAGCTGCAGACCTTAGTGTGTGGGATAGGACCCTGGTTGCTTCATCAGGTTTTGTTCATTTTTAATGCATTAAGACTGAATTTTTTGTATGTAAAACCACATAGCACAATACACTATGAGTGCATTTATCTTTGCATGCAAATAATAAATCTTTATTACCAAGTCAAGTAGTTATAAGTAAAAGAATACATAGCATAGACTTCATATGCACATGCATTAAAAAACCCAAAACAGATAAAAAATACAATTATGATTACAGTTAATAGCCTTACATTTGTCATCTGGGGTCAGATTCTGTGTCATGTACTTGCACAAACAGCTTAAGCCCTGCACTGAATAGTCTTTTATGCTCATGACCTGTCTGCTTCCTGAAGTGGTGTCAGCTGATTGTTACTGTACTTTTCTATTGGCATTGAATGGAAGGAAGGCAGCATTCTGACTTCAGGAAGAGAGACTTGAGGTGAAAATGTCAACATAATTTTGCCGTAGAGTCGAAGGCCTGGATTGGAAGGGACCTTAATGACAATCTATTTCCACACCCCTGCCATATGCAGGGTCACCTTCTGCTAGGTCAGGTTGCTCAGAGCCCCACCAGCCTTGCCTGGAACACTCCCAGGGACGGGCCATCCTCAGCTTCTCTGGGCAGCCTGTTCCAGTGCCTCACCACCCTCACAGTCAAGAGACTGTTTTCTAATCACTAATCTAACCTCTTTCAGTTTGAAGCCATTCCCCCTTGTCCTGTCATTATGTGCTCTTGTCCCTCTATTTTATTAGTTGTCATTAGACAATTACTAGCTGTATTTCACTACTTTTAGCTATTAAGGCTCAGGTAGTTCCCAGCATAAAATTTGAAACCCTCTGAATGATTATCAACTACAGTGACAAATATCCAGTGCTCCTAAAATTGCCTATTTTGTTATGCACTTAAAGAATGTAACAGCAGTGCCTCTGTGAAGATCTGGATTTGAAAGGATTACTTAAGGGGAGTACCATAGTCAGCTTTGTAAACAGAAATCTCCCTTGCCTATTCCTGCAGACATCTTTTTTATGGAAAGCAGCATTTGTGGATAAATTGTGACTGAGGCAAAATTACTTCAGAAAAGTTTTACTTACTGCTGATTTATGATGCATACTGGAAAAGGTTAGGGATCTAGTAGCATCATAGAGTCAGTTATTCATATCCACAGGCAACTGCAGTAAGATTACCTGAAAAAGTGTAAAATCTGGCTGTTTTCTGATGGTTTGATTAGACAGTCACCTGTATAACTCTTGGGTGGGGTATCTGTCTCCTCTCTTAAAGCTGTGACTCCAGCACATGCCAAAAAACAGCATCAAGGGGCAAGATAAGTAACTAATTTGGCTTCAGCATTCTGCTGCAGCTCTGAGGTTCTGATAAGCGAGAGTTCCTTTTTCCCTCCCTCAAGCAGTCAGTCTATAACTTTGCCAAATTAAGAATTAGTGGAAGGAAGCTAGAAGCCACATAATGTTCAGAAGGGAACAATTATTCTGGTATGAAAGATAGTAATGTTACATGATTAACAACTATATTCCTTTTCTAACAGAAAATCATGTTATCTTTTAAACATGGTTCTTTGGCTTCTAAGAAGTATTTCTATTTAAATGTTCTCTTCAAAAGAACAAGTGTTCAAAATCACAAGGAACTTTTTTCTGAAAAAACAGTAAATTTCCCCTTAAATTCACAGACTAAATTTTTGCATTTATAGAATACTGTTTTCAATTGCTTTTTTAAGTCCTACGTAGGCTTGTCACTTGACAAAACTTATGTATGTTGTACAATGAAAGTAAAACTAAAGAGAAAATATTACTGTATACAGAAATGGCATCTGATGCCACAAAAATACATTTTTCTGTTAAAAACATGCTTGTGATTGCTACTCAGGTGCCTCAGTAGTAAGTGCATACTGTTACTGTGCCCTTAACGTGATTATTTTTTAGGTGCTATTGTATACTGAGATACATTTCCATGCTCCTGTTTTCCTGTATTTTCCAATAGAGTAAACTTCCTAGTTTGTCAAATCAGTGCCTAGGAATGTGCTGTGCTTTGGTGTGCAAAAAAGTAATCTTTAATAAACCTGTATTAACTGGCTGCTTTCTGGTTTGGGGAAGATCACCATAACATATCTGTTTTATACAGGGATCAGCTTTTCCTGTCAGTTATGCAAGCAGAATTATGCAAAAGCAGTATTTTCTTCCGTAAGTGTAACAGCCCCTCCTCCTTCCATTGCTCCTCCATAGTCCCTGAAAAAATCAAATCCAACTTTAACAACTTATTTTATGCTTTCCCCATGACTGTATTTCTAGGAGCTCCAACTTGATGGGAGCACGACTGGCTGGATCCCATGTTGATACACAGGAGCCCAAGACTAATCCTTTGGTGAGTGTTCTGTAACCCAGTATTTTATATATTTTCTTAGTAATAAAAAGACATCTAGAAAAACTTGAATTGTTTTCTTGCAGCTTTTTGAAGGTCTGCCTTAGTGATGTCAAATTTGTCATAGAGAAAGAAATAATTTAGATTATTGGTATTTGAGATCTTCTGTTTAGGTGTGGGTTTTGGTTTTTTTCCCCAACAAGATTTCTGTAGCTCACAGTTGCCTCTCAGTAACTTTCCCCCTTTTCTGTGCAGCTGTAGCTCTATGAAACACCAACTTTTTGGCCATACTCAGTTCAGTGCCTGCAGCAGCTCAGCAGCCTTTTGACAAGGGCTTCAGAAACATCTGACAGGCAGTATTAGATCCACAGTGCTGCTCCAGCCTTCCTGCTGTGGCTGGTACAAGCTGCATTTAGTGTGCTAGACTGCCTAGAAGTGAACCTCTGGGAAAGTCAGCACTTCTGCACTCATTAAGGCTCTTCCAGTGATCACAGTGAGCCCAGACCATCAGAAATTGAAGCTCTAACTGAAAGTCATAAACTTGCTCTTGTACAAACATGAAGGTTAATACATCTGGGGAAGACTACTGTGTCTAAAGTAGTCTTAGAGCTTAGTAAAGTGAGAATTCTGGTTGCTGTCCATAATGGTCTATTTAATGTCCATACCCAAGCAAACTCTTGGGTATTTGCACACTGGTCTATAAGATACAAACAGGGCTCCAGACTTGCTTCAACAGTGAGTTTTGTTCTTGCTGTTGCTAGTGTTGTCCTCCATGTATCTATCTGGCATTCCTTTTTTGGTAGAAGAAATTTTACCTAAATGTTCAGAAGTTAGCTATCTCTTCACACTTTGCCTTCCCTGGTAGAGTGAGACCTGTCAGTCAAGGTAATACAGGCAGATTCTGTTAGATAAACTAAAATAAGCAGCTCAACAGGTTGTGGGGTGTTTTTGCTCTTTTACAAATGGGGCATGCAGGCTAAGAAAATACACAGTGCATGCATTAATTAAGGAGAACGTGGTGTGGTAACTCTTGTCCTTTCTTCACAAATGCAGGTGTCTATTTCAGATGAGCCAGAAACACTGTACAAGAGATTGTCCATTTTAGTTAAAGGCCACGATAAAGCTGTGTTGGACAGCTATGAATATTTTGCAGTGCTTGCAGCTAAAGAACTTGGCATCTCTGTTGAAAAAGTGTAAGTAACTGATCTGTAGAGTAATATGGAGTGAGATGCTTCTTCTGTTATCTACTGTAATTCAGGTCCTCTGCGTAGAAGGATTTTTTTGCTTTTTACAAGAAATGGCTGTAATCTGACATTTTTTTTCTCAGATTATAGACCTAATACTTCTTTGATGGCAGGACAGTGATGAGAAAACAGCAGCAGTTCTGCACTCAGCACTGCCATAGTGGAAGTGCTTTTTATCTCCATGAAGGATACTGACAGTACTTTCAGTACAGCTGTCAGTGCTGTAGATCCCTGATCCAGGGCTGGTTAATACCTGAGTGTTAACCATGCCCATGTGAGTTAATAAGAAACTGGTCCAGTGTTTGATATTTCCTTGTAGATCTTCTAAATGTCAAATAAGAACAGAGATTTCAGCATAATCTTTCAGATAAACTTGTATTATCATCCTTTATATAACATGAAAATTTCTTTTTCTTCTTTGCTCAGAGATAAACCCCCAAAGACGATAGAGCGATTTACACTTCTCAAATCTGTACACATTTACAAGAAGCACAGAGTTCAGTATGAAATGAGAACACATTACATGTGTTTAGAGGTAAGGAAGAAGGAAACAAAATTGTTCTAGGTGCACAGTTCAAAGATATTACTACATGCTAATGCACGAATGAAAATGTTTTGGGGAGGAGAATGCAGGAGAATATTGGAAAACAGCTGACCTAGTTACATAAAACGCAACATGAGTTATTCTGAATGCACAGCCTACATCATTTTTGGACCAAAAAGTTTTTTATTTTTACCATCATCTTAAGAGCTGAAAAAATGGCTAAAGAAAGTAACGTAGAATTGATGTGTGTTATGCTCTTGGTTTTCAAAAATCACTGGGATGAGAGTTTTCTCAGGAAGGGAAGAAGATGCAAATAAATCATTGGTGTTGCCAGTCACTAAGGGCTCTGTTCTCTGTGGGTTGGTCTGATGTTCTTGAGCAGACATACTTTTGTCCTGTGCAGCATCATGTGGCAAACTAAAACTGCATGTAGGAAGTGGAAGAAAGGAAGCGTAGACAAACCACCAGCTCTGTGGCTGATGACACAGACATCTGTATGATTTAGAATGCAGCTGTGGTTGACTTTCTTAGAAGAAAGGTTTACTTCCAGCATTTTGTGGCTCCTGGGTGTCTCACTGTATATTTGCACAGTGCTTAGCAAAGTGGGACTTCTAAGTCCCCTAACATGAGCGCAGTACAAGTGGCTGCCCACAGACCATAAACCCTATTTTTGCCTTCCAGGAAAACCTAAAGGATCAGTAATTCAGTGGAACCAGGAGAAACTAAAAAAATCAGTGTTTTAGTGGAACTCTGGAGTTGCAGGATTTATAACAGGCTTGAACTTTGGCAGTATAGAAAAGCTAGTGATTCTTGTGTAATCTGTAATTAATTTCATCTGATACCTGCAGTGTTAAGATCCACCACTTCCATCATAATCAATGCATGTGCTCCCAGGCAGCATATGCAGTTCTGTGGAATGAAGTAACTACTTTACACTTGCATGAGAGTTGAGTACAGATGAACTGCTCCTGTTCAGAATATTATGGAAGTTGGCTTCCTGTAAGATGTTTGGTCCCCATAGCAAGGGCTAAAGAAGCCAGGGCAATTGTTTGTTTTTTTTTTTAATTCTGCTTGAAGTATTATTAATAGTAGTTCATTTAAAAAAATTCTTTCTGTTTTAGTTAAAATACCTAACAAGCAGTACTGCTGCAGTTTATTTGGAGTACGTGCAACGAAACTTACCTGAAGGGGTTGCCATGGAAGTGAAAAAGGTCAGTTTCCATCCCACATTATTAGCTGTTATGAGTCCTGATGCAAGTACCAGTAACTACTGAAGCCTTTAGAAAGTCAGCAGAGAAACTGGGTGTAGTTCCATAGGAAGATTTTCCAAAATATTGGATGGTAAAGAGGCTGTATTGCTTGGAAGTGCCACTAGGTGGCATTTTAAATCTGAGTCATGTCTCAAACCAGACTAAATAAAGCAAAGTAGTTAGATGTTAGCTGCCTGGTACAGTAAGTGGTTGTTTTTCTTTCCTTTTAGACTAAGATAGAGAAAATACCAGAACACATTCAGAAACCTGTTTGGGATACACTACCTCAGGTAGAAGAAACTGAAGTAAAGTCATGAACACACCAGCTACTTGGCTCCATTAGTACTGAAATTCATTGCTCCTATCAACCTCATTTACTGAGACAGTCCATTGTTAAATAAAGGTTCTCTTATAAAGAAATTGTATAAACTCTTGTTTCATCAAGTTATTTTTTCTCAAAACTCCAGTACATGTAGACTGAACTGCTATAAAGAGAAGAAATTTTACTGGGTTCTGTGATGGGTGACTGTCGTAATTTATAATAAGTTTGTAGAAAGCTAAAGTTTATTTTTACTTATATATGTAAAAGCATGTGTATATATGCATAAATATAAAATCACCATCTCCTTTTGATACTAGATGGCTTCTGAATGCTGAAATTCTTCCAAATCCACTTCACGTTTGTGTCATGTTTAATATTAAGGATGCCCGACTGTTACCAATTTATCAAATTTGGATAAGCTAGTTTGTTGGATAAACTATTTCCCATCTTCTTTTCTCTTACTTGTACCACATTTCTCCATTTTTGCTTCCCGCCACATTTCTTAGCAAGAGCCAACAGCACCAATTCCAACATTGCTTTAGGTTTTCTCTCAAAAATCTTCCTGCCTACTGACCAACTCCTCTGATTTTTGAGTCAGAAAATTTGTAGTTGCAATAAATACCCCATGCTTCATACTATTTATAGACATCAGAGTTTGAGCATGGTCTGTTGTGTTCTTAGGAGTCAGACATCCAAAGTTTAAATGATCCTTGTCTGAAGTGCCTGTTTTTGCATCCATATAGCAAAATTATCAGCAATTTCATTCCCTTAAACAAAGGCAGTGTATGCTATGTGGCATGTTCCATGCATCACAGCAGAGCTGTGTGCTTCACAGGAATGTGCATCACATTCCTACCTTGCTAGAATCCCAGTTTGAATATGAAAGGAGTGATGTACAGAAAGGGAAGACATGAACTCCTTTCTTACCTTTCTCTTTGATACAAGCCACTGTTGTGGCTTATACATCTTTCTTTTAATTATATCCAAAGTGCATACAATATAAACAAATAAGCATTCAACTTTATAAGCTCTATACAAGAGTGCATCGTGTAATTTACACTGCCTAAGAAACTTGGGGCAAAATGATTTGAAATTTTAGCTCTCCATTCATAAATTTGGATAGAAAGTGTATGATCAACACATTTGTTTCAGTTAAAAACACGCACTAAAATGAAAAAATCTCACAAGGGGCAGGGCAAAACCGAGATGGAAAAGCAGGTATGAAGAAAGGCATGGAAGGGAGTTGCTGCGAGACAAAAGAGTGAAGGCAGTAAGCCAACAAGGAGGAATCTATTCAAATTAGTAGAGTTCTCTAAAATAAAGGAAGTGGCTTTTATAAACCATCTGTCTCTGGAACGTCATGCAGATAAAAGTGCTGGAGATACACAGGTAGCAGCAGCACATTTCTGCTGACAGGGTTTAGTTGTGGTTGCTGACAGAATGGGGTCAGCAGAACAGATTTCAAATAATGCAAGCTTTTCTTCTTCCTTTTCTTTCCAGTATTATTGCTGGAGTCAGAGATGCTGGTGCATAAGAAATCTGTAAAAAGAACATTGCTGGTGGTATGTTACCATGTTAGCAACTAGGAGCTCCAGGGTGATTTTACAAGTTCATTTAAAAAATTTTATTTCAAATTTTCAAGTGGAGAGATCTAATTTAAGAAAGATCATGTAACAGTGGTTACATGTTCGCTGGTCTATGGGATATCAGCATCAGTGCTGCTTTAACTGCCCATGCCTCATGAGAAAGAAGCTGAGGTGCTCATTTCCTGGGAAAAACCTCTTCTAAGACACACATCAATGGCACCATAACATTTTAAGTAGTTTAATCCTAAACACCAAATACTGCCCAAGTAGGATCCTTCTCCTACAAGGAATGGGGAGGAGGGAGGAAGGAGTTGAGCAGAAAGAGGGAAGCAATTCCAGGAATATCATTGGTTTCAATGGTTAAACTGAAGTCAGGATGGAGAGATGAAAAGGGGATGAGGATAGACTTCAAGCTACAGGACCAAATCTCCGAAGCTGCTAGAAAAATTTTCCCATTCTGGTGAAAAAAGTGTGAATAAGTGGCCACAGAAACAAGTGCCAGCATTCAGAACAAAATAATGGGATCCATGCATTTTTAATTCATAAGGCAGTATTTAAAAGCAGACTGAAACTCCACAAAGTAGTGTGAAATACCATCATGGGCAGAATTTTGGAAAGAGTGTACAAACAACACTGGAGTCTGAGCTACAGACTTTCTGTCACCAAGGTCTTATAATTTTCCCTTTTTAATACACAAGAATGCAATCCCCAAAGAGTTCCTGAGCTCTCCTGATTCAGCGCTGAACAGACTCCTGCTCTTCCTGCTGTCTCCCAATGCCAAATTTTAAGTCAACAAGAAACAATTTTGCAATATAAAAATATACTGCCTTCTTCACATTCCTGACAGAAGTTGGATTGATTGGCAATATTTTTCCTCGTACAGAGCATGACTGCCAACTTCACCAAAAAACCCTGCTAGCTGGAAATCGTTTATTTTAGTGTTGTTACATAACATGTTCGCTTTGACAGAACCTGCCAAGGAATTTTTGCTGCTGGGCACAGCCAACTGCTGCTGCTGCTGTCTGTGTGCTGTGGGGTACTGGGTAAAGCAGGTTGGTGGAATGGTTTGGATTAAGACAATTTCCCGCAGGCCAGAGGGGTTTATTGAAGGGACTGCCCATGGGATTAACAACACGCAGGAATAACTCCTGGAGGCTTCTGTGTAACTGAAGTGCAGTTAATGTGCTTGCTTGCATCAGTCAAATCCATGGGTGCCCTCAGGTCAAGACAGTCATGAAGCTACAATCCAAATGCTAAATGCTCTTTTTCCCTAAAATATTCCATGCCTCCATCCTGTTTGGAATTATGTTGCTCTCACTTATTTCTTGTACTTCCAGAGACAAACTGAAACCTATTGTGTGTACTTTGCAAATTACAACACCATTTATAAGCTTTTGTTACTAAAGATTAGAGGAGTTTCAGCTAGGTCATACAGAAACATGGGGATATAAAGAACTTCTAATGCAAAGAACTGAAAGTGAATTTACTGTATTTGACACAATTTATGGTTGTTTCTGAAAAACTGTCTCCATATGCAGTAAAGCACACTTAAGCAGCGTTCAGTAAGATTCAGCAGTGACATGCTAGAAGAGCCAGATTTCAGAGGGGTTTCATTTGGAGCTTTTGATTGCTTTTAGAATAAGGAAGCCTGAGTATTAAGGACTTGAGTTGGGTCTCTTCCTCTAGCCTGATTGTAGAAGTTTTCCCAGAAGATGTGTAGCTGTTAGCACTGCAGATCACGGGTCAGTTGGAGAAAGTGCGGTAGGTGCAGTAGTGTCTGCCTGCGCTCCGGGAGCAGCGCCACGGGTTGCGGTGCCCGCCCCGCTGCCACACGCTGCTCGCCGGCCGCACCGCGGCTCCGGCAGCGGAAACGCGTCACGGCCCGAACCAAGCTCGGGGTCGCGGCGGGCAGGAGCGTCGGGACGGGGTTGAATTTGGACACCGCCTGGGACAAGTGTTCCCTGCCGATACTTCGTGTTCCCCAGCGCGGATCGCAGGAAGAAGTGCGCGCCCGCCCCCTGCACGGCACGCTGGCCGCCGCCGGCGGGGCGAGGCTCGGCCCCTGAGCTCACCCCCCTCCGCCTCTCCTTCCAGCCGCCCGCGGCCCCGCCTTCCCAGGGTGCGACGCCCTCCGCGCATCACCGGGCGGCGCCGGGCTGCGGGCACCGCCCCGCCGTGCGACAGCGCAGCGCGCCGGGCACCCACGTGGAGCGGGCCGGGCCGGGATGGGCAAGCGGCGAGGCGGGCGGGAGCTGCTGCGCAGCCTGAGCAAGAAGCAGAAGAAGCACCTGCGGGAGTTCGGCGAGGAGCACCCGTTCTACGACAAGTGAGTGCCGGGCTGGGCAGCCCGCTCCTTGCTCGCTGTTCGGTGCCGGGGCTGCAGGGCCGAGGGGCCCCGCTCAGCCCGGGCCGGCCCGGGCGGCCGCCGCTCCCGCTCAGGCTGGCCCTGGGCTCCGAGGGAAGGAGGGGAGCTGCAGCTGCATGGAGCACTGCCGCTCGCGAGCCGGGAATCTCCAAAGCAGAACGGAAAGCAGGAAATGTCGGCTGGGATTTTCTTGCAACAAATGCAAACTCTTATGGTGCAGCCCAGAGGCTACCACCAGGAGTGGGGAAAAGGAGGAGTGCGAGGTGGGCTCCTGTTTTGATACCAGGCCGGTCTCTTGGCTTGCCAGGGTTCCAGCTTTCCCACTGTTTACTCCGTGCTCGTTTCTGATCTCGGAAAGGGTATGAAAATAGAGTAGCGAAGAGCTGTGTGACAGGAGCCATTCCCTCCTCGGCGGGATGCCCGTCTGTCAAAATGACCACCTTCCCTTTGTACCCACGCGTGAACTTCTGAGGAAAGAGCTGCTTAGTCCCGGTGCTCTGTGACCTGTGCTGCTGCTGTAGAGCCTTTAGGAGCAGGCACGCAGTGTTAAGTAAGGTCTGTGTGTCCCCTGGGACCCTCCTGGCCTGTGTGGCTTGGGGTGGAAGGCCTGCTGCAGGGAGTGTCCTGTGTGTCACCCTGTACAGTGACGCTCAGTCCCACGCAAGACTCTGTATCTTATTGAAGGAATTGAGGTTAGTTTAAGCCCAGCTTGCACAGTGGCTTCTTTGAAGAATTGCAGTCCCAACACTGGTTAATTGATGCTGGTTTTCCTTTAGTTTGTGTCTGTTTCCCACTTCACAGACCAATATTTAGCGCTAGGAGTAGTCTCTGTCTCTGGTTAACTTTTTTACAAACTACTCTTGTGGCTAGGTGCTTTTAATTCATTTTGAGACCTCATCTTCTGATTAACAGTGGATTTTATTTCAAAATTTTTATTGATCAGTTGTAATGCCTGAGCACTTAGGCTTCATGTGCAGAGGGTCCCATCACCTGAGAGGGCAACCCTTAAGGTTTATCTTAAGGGTAAACACCCAGTCTGTTTTCTTAGGGAGACATGTGTGATGGTTTGGTTTTGAGCTTTCTTTTACTTCTTTAAACTTGCCTAACTGATCAAATCACTCTTCCCCTCATTTCTTTCATACTGTGTGTAACATCATTGGCAGAGTAAGGTATGTTAGTGTTTTCTTTTCAGGGTTTCTGGAAGACCAGAAGAAACTCAAATATGTGAACTGGTAATGTATTTTTATTCCTTCCTTACTTTTATTTTTGTGTAGCTTAGTGAAGTGAAAAAGTTAGCATTTCATGTTTCCAGCTTTTTCAGGCTGATTAAGTTGTTCCCCTTAGAAAACCAGTATTTAGGAGAAAAAGATGAATGTGATTTTTGTGTGGCTCTGAATTGTTCTCTGTGATGTCTGCCTCTAAACTCTTATACCATCAGAGGGCAGAAGCAGCAGTAAATAACAGCAGTTCTTAACTTTTTTGTGTATTAGTCACAGTGGAAGTTAGATCACACTCTAAGTTGTTGTTTTAATAATGTTGGTAAACTTAGTGTTGCATGAGTTAGGAGACTTAGTTCTCTGTTGAGCAAAGAAATATGTTAATACTCCTTCTTCAGATTGCCAGTGCTTTACTTTTTTTCAGTCAGGATTTGGTAACCTCCTTTATCATCAGATTAATAAAAGACTTCAAGGTTTTAATTTGTAAAGATTAATTAGTCTGTTTAATTTGTTTCCTTTAGCAATTATGCACATTAATGTAGTATTTACTGTTTTTTTTTTATTTTTGGGCTAAAAGAAACTAAGAAGGGAGTTAATGGTGTTGTGTGGATTCTCATGGTTTCACTATAGTTTTGGTTATAATCTGGACCCTGGTTTGTGCAAGCCCAGGACAGAACTGGCTCAAGTCTGGCTTGCTTGGAGTGTAGAGCTGTACAGCTGGACCAAACCTGACCAACTCCCCAGGGAACCATTGCCCTCTGACAGCTATTTCACTTACCTTCTTGAAAGCCAGAAGCATTTCCAGCATGCTCTGTCCCTTGCATGGGTGCCTTTCTACAATTTTCAATCCGCATGTGGTTTTCTTAGAAGAATCTGATGCTGATTCAGTAAATGCTTTGTCTGTGGAGGTCAAATGTCCTCACTCAGAGTAGGCTGTGAAAGAACTGGGTTTTGTGGTGCTCCAAGTCAAATTGGTGCAGAAAGAGGCACTTTACTCTGTCTCCCAAGATGATTTCAAAACCTAAATGGAGGTGTCCAGTATAATTATTGGCATAAAATGCTGGATTTTGAAAAATTCCGCTGCATCTATGTAAAGATTTAATGTGAGAGGGGAAACATAATAGTGCAAGTAGAAGTAAGGGTATTTGCCTGCTGCTTTATAGGCTGTTACTGTTGTTGCTGTTTACACTTGTGTTTTCCTTTCCAGTCTGATGATTCTGATAAATCAAGTAAAGAAAGTGACTCAGAGACTGAAGTGGAACAGGTCTCTGGATATCATAAGCTCCTGGCTACCCTGAAGACCTCGCCTGAGTCTGAGAGTGAGGAAGAGGAAGATGAAAGTGAATCCGAAGAAGCTGAGGAAAGTGAGGCAGAAATGGACAGTGAAGGGTCCCAGGAGACTGGAGAAGCAGAGGAAGGCAAAGAAGAGACAAATGACGTTCCAGAGGAGGAAGAAGGTAGATTGTCTTTTCCCATGCTGCTTTGGTGAACGTTGTTTGACTAATGTATGTTTTTAGCCAGGATCCTGGTGTAGACTGTCTTGTTGGCTGGGTGCTCTTCTGCCTTGGAGACTCTGTTGCTCCATTGGCTCTGTGTGGGTGGGAGCAGCAGCTGCTGAAGGATTTAGCAGGGGAAAGGGTAGCTGTGCTCATTTTCTGCCAGACAGACTGCTGCTGCTTCCTCAGATGTTGTTTGTGCGGCAGCACAGAGGAAATCCACATGGAGCAGCAGACCAGGGGTTCTCACCCACTCATGGGAGACACAAGCTGTTCCCTCAAGCAGCATCTGGCTTGGCTGTGCCACCGAGAGCAGGGAAAGGTTTGCCTCACAGCATGGGAAAGAATATGGAAATTGGAAGGAAACCTCCAGCTTTATGGCAAGGTGTCCTTATTCATGAAATCTGCAAAGAAATGCTGGGAGAGAGGAGTCAACCTTTAATCATTTCCAATTATTTAGGGTCTTCAGAAACTAAAAGTTAAATTCCTCAAGCAGGTTACTTCTTTAATTTTATCTGGGGGACCACATTTTGTGTTATGTAACATTTGTCATGCTAGCCAAAAGTCATCTTTTGGCTAGCATGCCAGAAGATGTAGATTACATGCTTTTATCTTTTTTCATAGTTTTGGGAGAAGAAATTCGGTAACTCAAAGGGAACAACATCTACAGACAATAACTTTTTCAGGAGAAAATAACCTGTTTCTTTCTAACAATTGACAGCCACAGACACAGCAGAGCAGATGCTCAGCCAGGAGCAGGCTGATGGCACAGATACCCCTTGTGACCCACGTCATGGAGTAATTGAGGAGTTTACTGATGTGAAACATGAATCTGAATTTAGCTTGGAAACCAATTTCATGGAAGAGGAGAGTGGAGATTGCAATGCAGATAGGAGAGACAGCAGTTCTTCACAAGCTCTTCCAGAAGGTAAAAAACTGTGTTTGTGTTTAAGGATCTGCCTTTAGAGGAGTATGTGTAAACATGTTTAAATTGTCCAACACCCTAGTGATGGGCTGTACAGTTTCTAAGTTCTTCCACTTCATTATTCATGCTGCCCACATGTCAGCTGGTTACATAAGGGACCCTTAACACTAATGCAGATGTGTAGCTGAACCATTCGTTCTCTGTAGCCCCTGGGGACTGGGATTCATGTGGGGTTTCTGCTATGACTGGTAAAGCTTAAAGTATCAGGAACTTGAAAAGTGTGTGGAGGTTGTTATCCTGTTCTGCTGCTTTAATAGTAGTTTTAAAAGCCACTGTAATACAAAGAGCTCTGCAAGCCTGCACTTGACTATGGAAGATGTTCTTGGCACAAACAGCACAGTAGATAATCACAAAGCTGACCTGTGAGGGCATCCTTCACATCTCAGTGGAGTTAGAGGTCAGATTCTGAGAAGCTTGGAGCAGCCACAGTAATTTAGACAAATGCTCAGCGCTCTCAGAATTTTGAAGGTGATGCAGAGGAGTCTGACTGCACCAGGATCAGGAGTGAAGCATCAGCAGAGCACATGTAGTGTCTTTGAAGGGTGTATCCCAGAATCTCAGTGCACTGATGGATGCATCTGAAGCTCCAGTGTTGGAGCTGTCCCACCATATGTAACAAATAACTGTGTTGCAGGGGTGTGCGATCCTTCAGCGACAGGGCACTCACTGGTGCTTGCACAGCTTCTGCTCATATTTAATGCTCTGTGCCTTTAATATCAGATGGCATAGTTTGAGAGAGAGAAATATGTTTGTAGCATCCCTAGTGGTGCTGGCTTGTCATCTTGGAGCAGCAGCTGACATTAGATCTGGGAGGCAGCCTGGGTGATACATGAAATGTGTGGAAGCATCAAAGGGCCATGTGATAGAAAAAACAGCTCGTTCTTGTTACCATGAGAATATGACTTAGGCTGCTGGCATTGCATTTTAATGAGAACAGTAGCTCTCCAACTGCATGCTAAGTATCCTAACAGCTTTGTTCCACCTATAAATGATGCACTACTTCTCAGTGGATTCTTGCAGCTTGAAAGTGTCATTATAATCTACTACAGAAAATGAATCACCTAAGATAGCAGAAAGAGGATGAATTTCTACTCCAGTCCCAGGGTCACTAAAATTCCTGAAAAGGCATCCCATTACTCCCTCTACTTCATTGGGAAAATGTTGGAATTGGTAAAACTCAACTGAGGAGAGACCCTGAAGAACAGTTAAATGATATCCAGTTCATTTCCATTTCTGGAAAAATTTTCTCAATTTTTTTTTCAGTGCCATGATCAGTAAATGTCTTGACTTTTGCCCGGGTAACTTGTGTGTGGGCTGGATATTTGTTGGCAAGCACCAGTGTTCCCTGATTAGTTTTCTTTATGCAGTGAATGCTGCTGTGCTGCAAGCAGGATACAGGGCTTGGCTTTCAAAATTAACTTTGCATGTGACTTTGTGCGTGCCAGTCTCTTTGAGTATAATGTGATTTAACAGTTCTTTGCTTCTCTTTTCCTTTCCAAAAAGAAATGCTGATTAGATAAATCAGACTTTTTCTCACTCCAGGCAATTTTTGCCCCCCTTCTCCACAACTCGCCTAATATTTCTCTGCTTTATTACAGACTGTGTTCACATCATGGGCCAAAGCCCTGGGCAGAACTGTTTGTAAATTAGGAAGGTTAGCAAGTTCACTTGGGACTTTACTATTGACAGCCTTTTTCACCTGCAAGCAATGGACATGCCAGAGCTTAAGGCAAAAACTTGCCACTATTTTCCAGTACATATTGTTTTCCTGTCTAACGTTTGATTAGTGCTTGAAAATTCTAGTAGTTCCATAAGTGCTTCTTTTTCTTTTTTAAAAGCAATCTGTCAAATCTGTTCTCTCTGTTCTTTGCAGAGAGAATTTGACATCCTTCCTCTCATCTCCAAGTGCTTTGAAATAACTAGTTTTAATTGTGGTGTTGGCCAGCATGGAGACTGTTCATCTCATTTGCAAATCCATTCTGCAGCTTGATTCTACTATTAGCTGCAATAGTTCTCAGGCTATTTTTTTGTTTTTACTGTAAATAGATCCATTTAAGCAGCACATGGACAAAGAACTTGAAGAAAAGGAAATAGAGAAAATATCTGCACTTCCTAAAACTTCAAGTCCAAGTCAGGTAATAATTTTCTGTAGCCATCCAGCATTCCTAAAGATGCCTGGATCAAAATAATCCTTTTTTTATATAGGTGCAGTCGATCACAATTGCTATTATTAGCTGCTGGCACTAGAATTATCAAGATTTTTTCACTGTGTTGTTGTTGAACTGTTTTCTTCTTCATTTACTGCTGAGCAAGAGTTGAAATGTGAAGTCTGCTGTTCTTGGAGGCATCTGCTGACACACCTGAAACACATAGCTTTAGATTTTGAGCTGTAGTCTCAAAACCTTGACAAGGGGTGGAAACAGGGCTTGTTTCTGAGTGGTGACAGCACAATGCCAGCGATGTGCTCTGCAGCTGAACTTCTGTGGTGACCATGTGCACTTTTAAAGGTACTTGTGATGCACTTTCACATTCCTGCTTCAGGATGGCTCTGTCCCTGTACACGTTTACAAGCCAGTGAAGGGGAATTTATTATTTATATTACTTTATTACTTAATTCTGGCAATAATGTGTGAATTACATTACCAGAAAACCACCTCATTGCTTGACAGAGAATATGGGTTTTCAAAATACTCATTTTTTGACAAACCTTTGCTTCAGAACTTTTCCACATCTGATTTTGTTTGGAGACTTGCCTCCCATTCTGGTCAGCCATATGCTGGGTGACATTCATTGGAAGATATCCAATGGTTAGTTAGTCAGAGAAAAAGCTGTGATTTTTTTTTAAATTTAATTTACTTTTTTGGCACATGTTGGCCAAAATTACCAGTGCCACCTGAAGCAATGCATGATATATCTTTGCTTAAATTGGTGTAGCTACTTTATGGGGACAGCTGGGGACAACTTGCATGGCAGAAGGCTTAAAGTTTAGAGTTTTCCCCTACTACACTGATAGCTGTCCAAAATCAGACAGACACCCAACAAGACTGCATTTAACAACTGTATCACAACTTCTGGGATTAGCCCCTAATGGGTTTATTTTCTTCTTGATCAAAGTATGTACTCATTGGGGTCAGCTGGTAAGCACAGTTGGACTGCAGGGTTCTCATCTCGTCCCTGGTTTGAGCCACTGATTTGCTGGGTGGGTTAGGCAGAAAATTCCTCAGTTTCCTCTGGCATGGGAACAGCTACAGACACATCATTGCAAGATCCATCCAGATCTACCAAGCTGAAATTTTTATTTATCCTGGCAGACTCTCAATGGGATTGCATATTGGAAAAAAAAAGTAAAAATATTGTATTATGAAAATATGATGTCCTTAATCTCACAAACTTGATTAAAGTTGATATCACCAGCTGTGGTGATGTGCTTTGAAGTGTGCAAGGTTTGCTACATATGACTCCTCAGTGTTGTTGGCTTATTTTTTTTCCAGTGGCCAAGGCTGGGTCAAGTAGTTTTTTCTTCCCCTTTGGAGAAACAGAAAACTTTCAAAGCAGACAAAGAAGTTGATGTCACACAGCTTCATCTCCACAAGCCTTTGGAATCCACTTGGCCAAAAGTGAATAAACAGTTTCTGTCTGCAGCGGACAAACCAACTGATTCCTCTTTTACCCCGTTACAAAGAGAGCTGTTCTGTATCATGAATTCCTACCGGGACTTGTTCTACCCGGAGAGAAACGCTCTAACAAACGGAGAGGAGATCCGGCACGCTTACTGCCTGCACGCCCTGAACCACGTGCTCAAGGCCAACGCCCAGGTGCTCAGCAACAACGCCAGACGGAGGGACCGAAAGCCAGGCACTGACACCGATGATCACCGGGACCAGGGGCTCACCAGGCCTAAGGTGAGGGAGCTCTGGTTCCCTGAGCCCCACCCTGGCTGCCTGCTCAGGCTGTACAAACATCCTGGTAGTTTACCCACAAGTATTTCTGCTGCTGCTCTCTCAGGGAATGTGTTCCTGGGCATATGCCTTTCTACATTCCTTTATCACGCCTGGAAGTTGTCCTCCATGGCCGGGAAAATGCCGTGTGAGAAGCAGTGAGCTCAGGGCTGTTAGCCAGCCTGGTTCTGTGCAAAGCCATGAGTTTGACTTAATCTGGTTTTTTGTCCCTATCACCACAGACTGATAAGTTTTCTTGCTTCCATATTTAAATCTGCCAGTGCTGACAGGTGCCTCCATATCAATCTTCAGTATCAGTGCAGGTAGTGTAGAGTCTGTCACTCAATGTGAGATGTGCCAAAAATTCTTTAGTCCTTAGGCACTTGTAAGGACTTGCCTGCATGAAAGGATCTTTCTGTTTGGGCCCCAAACCAGTCCTCCCTGGATTCACAGCATCCTGTAGTTGATAACCAAGTGGATTCAGCTATGACAGCCTGTCACCAGTGTGCCAGCTGCCTGTTGAACAATTCCAGAGAGCTGGGTTTCAGTGTTTGCTGCATGCCTAGCAAATCTCCGGTTTCTGTGTTGACTCCCCCGTTAGCCATTTATATTTTGGAGTTCTGTGCAGAAATTACTGCCACCCTTCCAAGAGCCAGCCCTTGACCCTGTCTCTGTGTCACAGCAGCTCTTGCTTGCCTGGAGAACGTGCTTAGTTTTCAGTTCTCTTGAGTGAGCTGGGCAACCAGGCTGAGCTGCTGGCCAGGCCCAGTTCAAGAGCAGTGCATCCCAGTGCATCTTCCCTCCCTGCTGCTTGTCAGAATGGTTTTGTTTGGACTGTTGGGATGCCCCACAGGCAAGCCAAAGTTTAATTAACTTATGTTTAATGGCAAGTGTTCGTGTGTGATGGGTTACTCTCTGTCACTGTTGATCTGCACAGGTGCTGATGATAGTGCCCTTCAGGGAGTGTGCTCTGCGCATTGTGCATGTTTTCATCAGTCTCCTCGAAGTGAATGACAAGAAAAAAATAGATGTGAGTAACAAAAAGCGCTTCAAAGGGGAGTATGGCTCTGACCCAGAAGAGAAGCCCCCCAACCTGAAAAGACCTGAAGATTATGAAGCTGTCTTTGCTGGCAACATTGATGACCACTTCAGAATTGGTAATAACCTACTGAACAGATGATTTTTGGCTTGTACAGAACTGCTATGGAACAAATTTTTCCCAAATGCCTTAGAGCTATCAGGGCTGGAAGTTTGGTGAGACTCTAGGCTGTGTGGTATTCCTGCCGGTTTTGCCCTGGCAACCTGGATTTTTCTGAAAATCTTTCTTGCCTTTCCAGAAATTAAAAAGAAAGAGAAAATAGAGAGATAATTATTTTCACATCAAGTTCAGAATCATTTAAAATGCAATGACAGCTTTATTCTAGCAGGACTGCCCACACCTCATTTTGAAGATAGCCTTGATTATGCAGCAAAATCTTTTCATGTTATAAAAAAAAATCTTTAGGCCTTAATTAGCCTGTTCACAATGTCTTGTGTAATGGTTGGAACAAAATTAAAGCTCAGTACTGAGCAAAGCAGTTTTCTGCTTTGCTTCCAATGGTTTTCATGGAAGCACATGGGTAGCCAGCAAGTAGGAGTGTTGGACAAGCAGAAAATGTGAGGCTGTTTCATATAATATTGTAAACTTATGCTGTTTAGTAACTCAGTGTGCATAGAACTAGCTAGTGGCTGGGTTCCTGGAGCTGCTAAGATGAGAAGGCAGTTTTTCTAACTTAACTTGATAGATCAGAGGCTTTTGAAATACTGCATCTTGAAAGATAAATTGGCACCCCAAGAAATGTAATGATACAGTGGAAGATGTGTGCAGGTTGCAGTCAGTCTTTCTTCCTTCCCCAGTGAATATCTCTCAGGCTGAGAGCATCTTACTTTCAGTGGCATAATAATTTTCCTTTCAGTCCTCTCCCATACCACACTCTGCTTGTTCCACTTACTAAGTGTTAAGACATGATTGAAGAAACTTTCAGTGCTGTTAACTTGCAGAGGCAAATTATAGAAGCAGAATAATTTCTCTTTCTTACTGTGCTGCACACCCTGTTACTTCTGCACAAAGATCTAATTTAAAGCACATTTGTTATGCCTTACTGAAACCACCATTCTTTCACATTTTTAAAGAGAAAAAAAGACTTGATGTTTCTAAACTGTATATATGCTGTGACAAGTGATATCTTCTTCCTGGAAATTCAACCAACAGAACCTTTCTTTTTTTTCTTTCTTTTTTCATTTTTATTCTTGGGTTTAAATAGACAGTAGGAGGGGTCCCTACTGCTGTCTCTGAAGTTCTTGGGACTTCAGCTGAAGCCATTTTATCTGCCTTCAGATGGACAGGGAGAGAAGTTGGAGAGACTTTGTTGGGCAGATTGAAGGAGGTGGTTTGAATGTGTCTGCACTAGCTGCATTTTTAAGACCAGGAAACTGTGGGTTCTGGAAATGCAGCCACGTAGTTATGACACAAACTCCTTTGATTCCTTCCCTTTCGTGTCTATAACGTGAGAGGTGGTGCTGCATAGGCTGGTTCAGAATGTACCCTGCAGCATGTGGTGTGAGCAGCAGTGTAGGTGCAAGACTTTAGTCACTGTAGCATGAAGAACCTTGTCCTTTGTGGTTTAGTAGCAAATCTTTCAGCCCTGTGAATAAAGAGAGTTGATAGTCAAGAGATCCACCCCAAATCTTTCATGACAGATTAAATTAACAGTTACTGTAATACCCAAAGTTCAGGATTTGGGAGAAAGGAGTAGTTAATAATTTCTGCATTTTTTTTCTTAAGTTATTCAGTCTCCTCATTCCCCTGTTCAGCAGAAAATCAGAAACAATATGTTTCAGTTAAAAATTTTCATTCAGATTATGAAAAATCTTTTAAAAAATAATACAGCAATGCTTTGCCAAACTGCATGAAAATTTTCCACATGCTTGTCAAATGGGGGTAGGGTGAATAAGCACTTCTTGGGGAAAGGAGTGTTTCAGACATATTAGTTGTGTCCAGCTATATTCATCAGTGTGGGGAGAGGAAATGGGGGAAATTACTGTTCCAGAGCCTCCTGGAGGAATGTCGTTGATAATTGATGTTAACTGAGAAGTTGCTGTTGGTGTTGTTGGACAGGTGTTGCAATCCTGCAGAAGAGCATGAGACTCTATGCACCCTTCTACTCCTCAGACATCATCATTGCCTCTCCCCTGGGCATCAGGACTGTCATTGGTGCAGAGGGGGAGAAGAAAAGAGACTTTGATTTTCTGTCATCAATAGAAATCCTCATTATTGATCAAGCAGACATTTACCTGATGCAGAACTGGGAACATGTCCTGGTGAGTTTTCCAGATATGTATTCATTTTTGTGCTGTGTTTTCCATATATGTCCATTTTTGTGCTGTGCTGTGTCTTACTGGTCTGATGTTACTCAGTTTTGGCAATGAGCAGTATTGCTGTTTTTTACTGTCTTGATTCTAGACATGGATGTTCATTTCTTTTCCTCCCTCCACCCTGATATTTTCCTTATACTAAGAATATTCTTTCTACAGATTTTGAGTAGTATTCAGGACACGTTTTCTCTAAAACTTAGTTTGGTGCTTTAGTAGTATATATTCATCAAAGGTGTTTTTGGACAGTTTTAATTATCTTGCAGCATTAAGAATGATGATTCCTTTAATCACATCTGGGAGAAATTATACCAGGTGTCTGACTGCCGAGTATCTCAGTCAGATTGCAGCCATGTGAGGAATCTGGGCAGCCTAATTCAGGTTCCTCCAGAAAGCAAGAGGAGCTGTTGCATGTCTCCACTGATGGCAGAGATGCTAAGCATTAGTCATGTACAGAGTTAAACAGTATGAAGGGTTTCCTGTACATTTAATGCAAGGAGCTCTTGGATTGTAGCTAGTCTGCAGCAGTACCTCTGCTTTTTGGCTTTTGGTTAATAAAAGTTTTCAGGATTGAAATCCTAGGGTTTTCTTTTCCACATTAAAACACCTCTGAGGTACCTGGACCAGAAATTTTGACTACATGATGCCAGTATGCATTTTGGATGAGTCCAGAAAGTCTTCTTCCCTCAGGAGTCACAGAAAGGGCACATGAGCCTACACAATACCCAAGGAATGAGTCTTGGAGTCTGTTTTCTGTTTTTCCCTTTGGGTGCAACTGCCTGCCAAGTGGTGGCAGGGATGCCAGTCCTAGGCATTGTTCCCTGAGGGTAAAATGTGGTGAATTTCTTCAAACTCTACCCAAATGTGATGAGAGCTGAGCTGTGCTTGGGCTTCTTTTAGCTCAGAAACCTTGGGCCCATTGACTTTAGTACAAGCAAATCCATTATAGTTGCCCCAGGAGAAGATTAGAAAGTTACTGTTTGTGGTGTCTAAAGAGATGGTAACTTTCAGTTCTGTGGCAGGAAATCAAGTAAATTGCTCTTGCTGTGGTCAGTAAATCCCAGACGGTGGTGTCTTGGGAGATGCTGCTTGTTTGTATTCTGTGCTGCCTTGCTGGTCCCTGCCCTCTTTCCCACTTCAGTTAAGGCTTTTGCAGGCAGTCAGGGATGTCAGCAGTGATGTGTCTTCATCCGTGTGTGCAGCACCTGATGAAGCACATTAACCTGCTGCCTCTGGACTCCCACGGCGTGGACTTTTCCCGAGTGCGGATGCTGAATCTCAACAACTGGTCCAAGTACTACCGGCAGACGCTGCTGTTCAGTGCCCTCCAGGACCCCCAGATCAACTCTGTCTTCAACAAACACTGCTTCAATTACATGGGGCAGGTGAGCTCACAGAGCAGCTGGAATGCTGGTGCAAGGGAGGGAAGAGGAAGAGAAAACCCAATTGCATAAAAATTCTGTAACTCAGCTGCTGAAAGACTGTGTGCCTATCATTTCCCTCGCCCAAATGTTTCAGTCTGAATCCATGACATTACATACTATGCCAGAGCCACGAAGAGCTGCTCCTCATGCAGTGATGCTTATTTGATATTTTTCTTTCATAGTAGCTGCTGTTTCATGTCAGAAATCAGATTTTGGGTTTTTTAATTTGACAGACTCGAGTTATTTTGTTTTACTTATTTTGTTGTTAAATGGGGAGTTCATCTGCTTCCCTTTTTTTATCTCCTACTGTGTAAGTTGCATGAGCCGTTAGTATTTTGAAAGAAACAGGAGAAGTAAAAACTTCAGGAGACTATCTCAAATATACAGGATTCAGGGCATAAGCAGTCATCGTGTATTTAACAGACCTGGTTTGTCTGTCATGACTCTGGTTTTGTATTGGAGCTTTCTTAAAAACAGCCTTGTGCACTGTTTTTCTTAAAAATAGCCTTGTGCTGTCAGATGTGAGCTGCAGAAAGCTGACTGCAGTGTGCCTGCCTTTGGAATGCTGCTTCCCTGAACATCCTGCTTCCTTCTCACAGGTGGCCATCCGCAACGTGCCGCTCACTGGCTCCATCAGCCACGTTGTGGTCCAGCTTCCTCATGTTTTTCGGAGATTAGAAGCTGACAGTGTAACTTCTGTGATAGATGGCAGGTACTGTGTGTCTCACACTGTTTTGCTGTGCCCTAATGACTGCAATTTCAGACTCAGTGGAGCGTACTGCAGAGCACACTGTGGGTTCACCACACAAGTACATCTTCATTATTCCTCAGGTGTAGGCTGGGCTCTGCACAGGTGGAGGGGGGGAATACTGACCTCCTTGCCAAAGGCACTGGAGAATACAGTCTGGGGAAGAAATACCAATCTTTTCCACAATTGTGTAGTGCTGGTAATGCCTTTTATCTTTTACACATGTAGAAATCCTGTGAAATTAAAAGAAGGAAAAATGTAGTGAAAATCTTTGGCAGTCTGTTGTTTGATGATACTCCTGTCTGAGCTCATATCAGTATTACAAAGCTGAAGTCTCACTCTGGTTAAAACACATTTGTTTTTTTAAATTGAGGTTTCAGTTTTTCATTGACAAAGTTCTGCCCGAGTACCGCGACGCCATCATGTCCCACACGCTCATCTACGTCCCCTCCTACTTCGACTACGTGCGCCTTCGCAACTATTTCAAGAAAGAGGACCTGAACTTCACTCACATCTGTGAATACACCAAAAAGGCTGCTGTCTGCAGGGCAAGGCGCTTCTTCCTCAAGGGAGAGAAGCAGTTCTTACTGTTCACTGAGCGTTCCCACTTCTACAAAAGGTGAGTTGTGGACTGAGTTTCCCCTCTGAGTTGCATGTGTGCCGTTCTGAAGGTAGAGTCTGACCTTAGTCATGGATGGGCTGTGCTGCTTTTTGAATCCGTTGGATCCCTCTGAGGACTTCTTTGACTGAAGTAAGAGTTGTTAAGTTTACTTTCAAGTTCTTCCCTGTTGTCAGCAGTCCCTTTGCAGAGACTTTAATATTTTGTTATGAGCAGAGCTTTATTCAGGAAGGTGAGTGCTGCCAAGTTCCAGTGATGTCAGGACAGGATGATACAGCCTGCAAATGGGATTCATTGGGCCTTTTATTTGTGTTCATCTGTGCCACAGTAATTGTATAAAATTTTGGAAGGAGTATATAATTGGTTGAATAATGCAATATGGCAAGCTGAGGCCACTTGGAAAATTTGTTACATCCTGACTAGAGCTGCTTTCAAGTTCCTAATGGAACAGGATTTTTTTCTATTAGCAGATGTGTTGGCAAATACGAAAAGTTTCATGAGGCTTGGTCTGATCAGGCTTCACTGCATTAAAATCCAAGCTGCAGAGGCTGACCACTTCATCAATTGGTAGTGGTTGGTACTTTAGAGGAAGTCATTGTACCTGGCATTGTGAGATTTTCCCCCTAAATTCCACTTCTCTGTTTGGTCTTCAGTCCGTGACACAGGGTTTGTAAAGTTGAGCTACAGCTGATGTGCGTTGAGGTTGATGGAAATTGGAAGACTTGATAGAGAACTGATGTTTTATCATGCATATTTTGTAAAATTTGCCTCAGGTTTTTTGGTTTTTATTTTCTCTGCTACAGGTATACGATAAAAGGCATTAGGAACCTCATTTTCTACGAGTTGCCAACATACTCCCACTTCTACAGTGAGATTTGCAACATGCTGAAGGCCACAGACAGTGGGGTGGATGCCACTTGGACTTGTACTGTGCTCTACTCCAAGTATGATGCTCAGAAGTTGGCTGCAGTGGTTGGCATAGACCGCACTGCTCAAATGCTACAGTCCAAGAAGAATGTGCACCTCTTTGTTACAGGAGAAAATGATTGAGTGATTCTGCAGACTGCATGAGTGGATGGACCTGCATTTTACTCCTAATGCAGATTTTTATATTGCTTTTTAAAAAAGTATTAAACTTTTTACTCCCTTTTGTTAAATATTCTGTTGAAATTGTTTGTATAGTATTAAATTTCATATTTCAGTACTCTGCCCAACAAGAAATGAAGGGTGTCATTCAAAAAAGCAGGGCTTGGAAGGTGTTTTATGTGTAGGAACAAAATCAATCCAGAAACTGTTTTTCATGTCTATTAAAAAACTCATGGGTCAGTAAAGATTCATGCAGTGATAAATAGCTTTTGGTAGGAGTGTTTCATTTCATTTTCAGGTGTAGCAAACTCACTTTCTTTTCTCAGGGGGAAGTTTTTCTTCTTGTCTAGGATAAGGAAAATGCCCAAGTATTAAATGAGTCACTATTCTGTAAGTTTATACAAGGGAGGTGCAGGCAGGGCCTCTGTAGCACAAGTCTGTTTCTGAATGAGAGTTGGACTTGCTTCAAGTTGACCCTTATGAGAATCCTTAAATGTGCTTGGGTAGGAGCTATGGGTTTTGTGTTTTTCCTGGTGACCTAAGTATCTCTGCCTCCTATTTCCAACAGACCCTCTGGCTGGTCAGTTTTACCAAGGATAAGTACAAAACCAGGGGATTGCAAATGCCCTTGGGATGGTATCTGGCACCACAGGTGGAGGTGAGGTGGTTGGTTTGTCTGGTTGGTTTGTCTGGTTTTTCTCCTGGTGGTTGTAGATGGACATGGAAGCATCATGGTTCTGCCTTTTTCTTTTTCTCCTTCCAGGAAGCTAAGTGTAATCGAAAGGGAGTTAAAATTAGAAGGATTTGTTTAGGTAAGCACGTGCTAGGACCGCAGGAAGATTGTTCTCTGGAGGGGCAGGTAAGCCCTGTGTCAGGCCCAGTGCAAGGAGGAAGCATCCTGTAACAAGCTTTGAGGGAGTTCTTGTCTAGGAGGCTTAAGTAAATACACCAAAGTGAAATATACTCCTTGAGTAATTGAGGCACATGCTTTCTGCTAATTTTTGTCATATTCCTGATTCCTGTATTCCTCAAAAGCTGTGAGCTCCAGTAGTTATCATTTAGTAGACATGAAAATCCATGCAGTTTCTTGCTTTGCATTTTAAGTAATGTCTGTTAATTTTACATACCTCTGCTGCAGCACACAAGAATTAAGAGCCAGCCCCAGAAAACTTCTCCTGGTAGACATCTACAGCACAGAGCAGTAGTGACAGTCAAGGATTTTTATTTTATGGCCCAGGCTGGATGTGGGAGAATTATGGCTGTGCATATGAAAACAAGTGCACAAAATAGGATTAAGGAATTTCCTTTCTACACCGGATGTACTTAGCAGAGATAAGAGCTGACCTCTGAGGAAGCTAAAGTGGGATAGCTGCTTAGGGAGATAACATGATGCAGTGCAGCTCCTGTTTAAAGAAGCAGCAAGAGTTTTGTGCCAGAGCATTAACTCTGCAAGTATTTTTCTTCCTACACTGAAATTAAAAGCAAAGTGCCTTGAAGGGAGTAAGGCCAGACTGTAGACTGAGGCCCTCATGATTTTTTTATCAGCTACCTGGGTTTGTTGCTAAGACAAGCATGCTTGGAAATTTGAATTGTATATACCAGTGTCACATTTCTGATGTTGATTACTAATTATAACTCACTGATTGCCAAAGCTGTGTGTAAATGCCTCTTCACTGCCGTCAATAGGTGCTCGGAGCTGCCAGCACAGAGCCTTGGAGAATTCATGCACGAGGGTTTTGTGCCCTGACAAATTCTTACTTGCCTTAGTAGGGAGCCTCATCAGCCAGCACTGACCCTAGGCAGGAGTTCTGCCTAGCAGCCTGTGCTAGTGGGTCAAACAGGTTTGCTGATATGGGGAGCTCTTCTCTGTGCTGGTGTCAAGGTCCCTTTTTAATCATCTTAAATATTTCTCTGGGGCAGGGGTTTGTCCAAGACTGGTTCCAGAGATAGTTACTGGGAGATGATGAGCACCAAGGTCAGAGTTTGGCCCATCCTGGATGTGTGTTCATGGATACAAATGCTTTGCTTGCTGGGACAACTGCTGGCTCCAAATGAGTTACTTTGGAGCCCATCCTCCTGGTGATAATGTGGCTTTCAGGGGTGGCTGAACCTTACGCATTTGTGTGGGGACACTAAGTTTTAGAAATGGAATTTAGAGGGTTGGGTTTTTTTAAACTGTTCAACCCTTGTTCAAATTCTGACACAAATGGCACAAGAAAGGTGTTAGCAAGTATTATATTTTACCTATTTTTACTTGACAGCATGCAGTCTGCAGGGTATTTTGTCATTTTTTCACAAGAATGCACCAACGATGAGTAATTACTCATCTTGACTAAACAAATGTAAAACAATTTCCTTTTCATTTTGACCTCAGTACCAGACCTTTGGAAGGGTGATGGTATTCTTAAGAATCCATTCTTTCGTCATTGTTTTAGGAGGATCTCCGAGTCCTGACAACTAATCCTGTATTCTTTGGGAAATGTGCTGTACCACAGTGTGAGAGTCGACTCCCTGTTCCAGGCCCTGGCTGCTAACACTGAGGTGCCATAGCATTAGCGCCTAGCTTTGGGAAATTCAAACCCAAGGGTAAAAATAACTGGTGTTAGGATGGTAAACGAGAATTTCTCCTTAGTATCTCCTGCCTCAGGAAATTTCTAAGGAAATCCTACTAATGGATGACCAAGAGAAAGACATACCTGACTCTGTAGGAAAATTGTTCTTGCAGCTAAAGAGTTCATGTTCTAATGGAGCATTTTTTCACTAGTAAAACAATCAGGATAAGAGGTCTATTACATTTTGTTGCTCCTTTCAAAGATTACAAAAAGGCTTTTTTTTTTCTCTGAAAATGTATTTGCAGGATAGGAGCCAGCCTTCTGCTGCTGCCTGTATTAATGTGGAGGAGGGAGGGAAAGGTGACTTCAGGACAGTCTGTTTCCACGCTGGAGAGCTGCCTCCTGTGAAGAGGCAGGTTGTTGGTTTTGCAGCAGTTATTGGGAAACATGGGACGAATCACATGAGAGAGAAATTGGAGCATTCCTGTTAACAACAGCAGAATTAACAATTACTTTACAGCTGTGCTGTCACAGGCTGCCAGGGTTTCTCAGCTCTGCATTAGTCATGCTCCATGGCCTCAGCCTCAGGAGTTACTCTCCAGGGTTTGGGGATTTTTTGGGCTTGGTAGCCAAGCGTGTCTGATGAAACAGTTTGTGAAGGGGCCAGTTGAGAAGCCATCGTGGGGGGATGTAGGAGCAGCCTGTGCAGGGAGGGAGAGGGGTGTGAGCAAGGACAGGGTGCAGTCAGCCCCTGCTCTCCCCCAGCTGCCTGGGTGGAGGCAGCAGAGAGGGCTCCTCCCTTCCCCACAGGGGCCTGGCCAGAGGGCTCCCACAGCTCTGCCCTGGGAAGGGAGCAGTGCCCTGGGGGAGGTCACTGGACTGAGCCTTCATCTTCCACTTTGCAGGGCCTTAATCCCACAGGGAAGGTGGAGGTGGTGCTGGTGTGCAGGGCCAGGCTGCAGCCCAGGAGGGAGCCACAAAGCCAGAAACCTGACTGGGAAACACCACACAGGATTTAAGATGCACGTGTATTGCTGGAGCCAGAGCTCCTCCTGGCCAGCAGGGTGCTTTTGCCCACACTAAATCCAAGACATAGCTCAGTCCCTGTGGTTTAAAATCTCATTTTCTGTGCTGAGCTTGACAGTAAAGGGTAATTAAACAGCCCAGGGCTGGTTGTATTTTAATTTGCCATTAGCTTCAGTGGTGCTTGAGGGTTGCTTGCTTTATCAGGTGGACTGGGAGTTGGGCTGAGACCACCAGCTCTGGGATGGATAAACAGCTTACAGGTGAGAGCTGGTAATGGGAATTGGTTACCTGAATGGAGGTGAGGGAATGGCCATAACATTGAGTGGTACTTAAGGAATAAATATTTGATTGTGTGAGAGAGGTGCAGGAATTTCAGTAAAAGACGTGAGAGAGATGAAGGTAAGGTACAGAAAAGCAACACACAGGACAAAACCAGGATTGTAAACATGGAGCAGTTGACAATATAATTATGTAGTCACAACTAAAAACAGGAATTTGGCCTTGTTCTTTCAGACAATACAGGAAAAATCGCACTGAAGTCCTACATGCTGTACATGACATTACATTTCCAGGGTCAAATCCCTGACAGTGGCATAATCTAAAGAGATGTTGCCGGAAGTGAAGGATTTAAAACAGAGGTTTATCAAGATGCTGTAAGGTCTCTTATTAGCCCCTTCTTTAAGCTCTTACAAAAGGGGGACTTGGTAGCTGGGACCATAACTGAGTAGGTACTAGTACCTTGTTATTACTCAAAAAGAAGGAGAAATTTCCATTTTATTTACTTGCCCTGGGTGTCACATGTCAAAAGCCCTCACTGACATTTAATTTATATGTTAGTAAACAATATTCAGTTATAAAAATGTATACTTTAAAAATCAAAGTAGCAAAAGCAGAATCGATTTTGTACAAAGTCATGAACCTAGATATGACATGGATAAATGGGAACCAGTTAATATAATTTATTTGTACTTTTACAAGGTTTTTGAGAAGTTCCTTGATAAGAGGGGGCTTCTAAATTATTTGGTGAGGCTGGAAGGATCACAGCAGCTCATTGCAACAAAAACATCTCTAAGTTACCCTGTGCTATGTTCTCTGCTGACTATCTCTGTAGCATGAACGATCATGTTTCCCTCTCCAGCATTATTCTGTGAATTGGTCTGGCCCCACTCATTAGTTAATCACAGAATTAATGCTCCTTTAGCCTGGGAAAGAATTTGAAAGGAGGGGAGCATATCTGGCCTTGCAGCTGTTTGGAGCTGGGCTCAACAGGGAAGACCTGTTGAGAAAGAAAAGCCTATTGGAGCATCAAGAAATGGATGATCAGTCAGGAGGTGTCTTTGTGAAAAGAAGCCTTGTGGATTCCTCTGGTGCAGCCAGTGCTGAGTAACTGGAGAATAAGCCAGGTTTTCTGACAGCTCATGTTTCCTAGACATCACTGGACACAGCTCTGTGACTTAAATATTGAAATTAACTGCCCCTAAGCATGGTCTCACCCTTTCCCTGCTAAATTAAAGGACATGTTTAAATTAACAAAAAAAAATTACATTTGAAGTTCCAGGTATGAAACTTGGCTTGCTTCTGCTCTGTTGCCATCTCCCAGAGCAGGGGAAGAGCCAGTGGTAACTTGCATCACCTCTTCTGCCATTCCAAATCCTTCAGGCTGCTTTGTGCTTCATTTCTCCCTGCCATTCTCCCACATGGGTATTGTCAGTGGAGTTGGGTGGAATGCAGATAAATACTGGTGAAATGCAGCTAGCCCAGGAAAAGAGCCCCAAAGGAATAAATTAGTGTCTGAATTAATTCCTGCTACGAGCTGGAAGTTCTCCAGTAACTTCAGAAGCTGCTTGCTTGAGTCCAAAGGAAGGAGAGATCATGCAGAGATGGAGGTGCAGAAGCTCTTCAAGTGCTTACAAGCTTTGTGAAACCACTCACCTGAACTGGAGGCATGGGAATGTTTGGTGGAATTAGAAAGAAGACCACCTTGTCTCCACCACCTTCACCTTGTCAGGAATGGGAAGAACTGAAGCAGAAGTCAGAATCTCAGTAAGGTCCTCTTTCCAAAGAAGGAAGACCAAATGACAGTGCTCCAAATTTGAGCACCTGAATGTGCCACATGAGGTGCTTCTGGGAGGGAAAAGAGCAGGGCAAGTCTCTGTTCCTGGGAGGAGTCACAGCATGGGGAGGCCCCAGGGCAAGCACAAGGGTCAGGGTGCTGCTGGTGCACAAGCACCACCAAGACAGCCAGGTACAGAGCACCAAGTGCAAAGCTTCCTCCTGGGAGAGGACTAGGCTCCAGGAATTCTGCTGTACTTCTGTTAGAATACAGAACAGAGTGTGAAAGAAACTCAGATCCAGGGGGTTTTCCCCCAAAGGAAACTAATGGTACAAAGTACATCTTTTATTCCCATCAATCAGATGTAATTAGGTATCCTGTCCCTTCTAATTAAGGAAGGAAAAACAGGGAAGAGCCTCTCTCTTGTAGAAACCAGTGAGGTCTGAGGCCATCCCAGGACAAGCAGTGAAGGAAAGTGCAGAGTCTCTACCAAGCAGGAGAAGTAGAGCAAAAGTTGCCCTTCAGGTGTCACTCATCTACAATAAACAGATCTGCTGCCAATTTAGGGAGGGTTGCACCACAATAGGTCACTGTTGGTCTGGGTTTGCACATGTGTTGCTTTTTATTTTTAATTTCCCCCTAGTCTTTTCATGTTTTTTTTCTTAGAGGAGGGGCTCAAGCAGGATTTAGCAATGCAAATTGGCATGGTACAGATGTTTTGCCTGTGGTGGTGAAATGGCAGTGGTTTTGCCCTTCTAAATCAAAGAAAAGGAAGGAGCAGCAGGATTTTTTGAATGGATGTTTTGTAGCAGGAACCTCAATGGCCTCTTGGAGAGTAAAGTTAGTATTTTCCTTGTATTGTATTTTACTGAAGTTGTGGAAATAAAATATATTCAGTGGGCAACGAGAAGCATCAGTGTTCGTATTCTGGCAGCCTGCATCCTTAAACTTCTGGTCTCATGTAGCAATTTTTCAATGTTTTTCCCTTGGTCAAAAAAAAAAAAAAGTGCCTTCAGCAGCTAAAATGCTAACACATTTCAGTTGCAAGTGGTGAGCAAGGGGCCAGGACTTTTCAGCAGGTTATAGAGCATCTAATAAATCATTTATTGGCAAGGTTTAGAGCAATCAAACCTAAAGGAGAGCTTTTTACTTGGACTCACCTTCGGTATGAACTTCTCAGGTGCTTGTGCACACGTGTAGTAGTAAATTAAACAGATACAGGGCTCCCAGCTTATAGAAACAAGCCAAATATATGTTTCTTGAGTGCAGGGGCCATTCTCATGTTAAGAAATGACACTTTAGCAAGTGGCACTGTGCTGAGGAACCCATTCCAAAGCCACGTCAAAGGCTTTGTCAGCCTTTGGGCATCTTCTGTTACCTGCAGAGTAACTCAGGCATTTTCTTGTGCTGTGCTCCCTCTATTCCCACCTTTGCCAGTATGCAGATGGGTTCCTGGCTGACCTGTCAAGTGGGAATGGTGATGAGGAGTCCCAGTCATTCACAGCGAGGACATGGGAGCGCTCCATTCCCTGCTCGTACTGTGAGGCAATTAATGCAATTTGTGCAGTTTGGCTGAATGAACAGTTTGAAATGAACCATTGAGCCATCTGTTCCTGCAGCTGACATCAGGCGTGGCAGGAGTAGCAGTCAGCTTTGGCTGGGAGAGAAACATCTCACTGTCATTAAGGAAAGTTCAAGAAAGGGGGGCGTGGGTTTGCTTTTTTTCTTCCCCTTGTACTATTTTTAAAGCAAACGCTTTCTTTCATATTTTCTTGTGGCTCAGACTACATACCCCAGAGAATTTTCTGACCTCTGGTCTATGTCTTGGCAGCAGGGGAGTGGCTACAGCAAACACCTTCTTTTCTGACTGCTGGCATGCATTTGATGAGAAGGAGGTGCTCAGCAGCTTCTGAGCTTTACAGGTTTGTTTTGCTCTTCCCTTGCTCTGCCCATCTCCATATGCTGCTTTCTTGAGCTGAGGTGTTCTAGAAACAGCATCCCTTGAAACCAGCTCTCATGAAGCTTTTCAAAAGGTCTCTTGGAGGTCATATTTCATCCCCTAAAATTAATAAAGGCTACCTGATACAAGAAAAAATAATTATGCCATTAGTTGTAGGGAGCCCAGGAAAAACTGGACCTGTTCCTCATGGAAAAGAAGTGCTATGTACAGATGACGCTCAGGAACTGGGTGTTTGATGCTGGTTCTGTGCTCGTGCTCACTGAAAGAGAGCCACAGGGAACAGATGCTTATGGAGTTAATGCTGGTGGCAAAGGGATAAGATGAGCTTAGGGCAGGGAAAGTGTAAGCAGAGACTTAAGCAGAATATTTTAAGATTAAGTAGGCCTGGTGGACTGCATGTCTGAATAATGCACAGAGATGTGATGCAGGATTTCTCTTAACAGCTGTGGACAGGCAAGATACCAGCAGACTGGGAAAAAGCCAGGACAGTGCCTGTTTTTAATTAGAGCATCTGTAGGGAGTAGAGAAAAGTTAGGGAAATTTAAAGCCTTTGCACCAGCTCAAAACTTTTAGGATGAATTCCCAAAACAGCCTGGAAGCACTTACCAGAGAACTCACTGATCTAAAAATAACAACAAAGAAAAAAAAAGAAAGGAAGAAACTACATCACACCAAGCTCATTTTGTTCTAGAAAAGAGTGGACAGAAAAGAAACCATACATGTGCTTTATCTTGATTTTCAAGGCTCTGGCAGTGTGGTACAACATTCTGGTTGAGAAAGCTAGGAAAACACTGAAAGGGCTGAGCTGATGCCCAGCTGAGTGAGAAGCATCTCTGGAAGGCAGCAGTGGCAGCAGACATTACATCACAAGCTTTCCATCATTGTCTGCTCTGGAGCAGGTCTTTTAATGGGTTTGTTAATGGCCACTGCTGGGCAAAGGCCTGTGCTTATTACATCTGCACGTGATAAGAACATTCAGGGTCTGTAAAGGGCAGGGTTTGAATGCCAGATGTTATCAACAAATAGGAAAAATGGCCTGGGAAAGAAAATGAAAAAAAAAAAAAGGAAATTCAACTAGGACAAGATCAAGATCATGGTCTTGGGCTGAAATAAACAGCACAGGGTAATAAAATATGATGCTTAACAAATAGATCTGCAAAAACACAAGGTGGTATCATCACGTGCTAAGCAGGAATCTGCACTATAAGGATACTATAAAAATATTTTGGAATTCTTTAACTTTATAGGAGTATATTTAAAACCATTTATTCACAAACACCAGCTAGAGGAGTATCCATCTAATCTGGGACACTGCACTCAGAGCAGGTATGGGCCAACTAGTCCAGGGAAGACTGAAAAACAAAAGAAGAGACTGAGAGGTGAAACGCTTTGGTCCTCAAATGCACAAAAGCTTGTTCAGAGAGCAGGAACATCTGCTCTTTATGGTGAATGGGGTAAAAACCGGGGAAATTAAAGTTCAAAATTAGGAGAAACTTTGTAATGGAGATGGTAGGAAGGCGTAGGAACTCGTTGCTCAAGAAGGTGGTTTTTGTGTGACCTTTGCTGCCTTCTTGGCATAAATAGAAGCAAAAGTGCTGCTGCCATTGCTGCAGGAGGAAGATCTGCACTTCAGTGCCAGGGAGTGGGACAGAGAGCATGGGGGGATGTGGGGGTTGTGTCTTGAAATGGGAGTGTGCTCAGGGCCCTGCGGGCACCAGCAGGCTCTGCCTCCTCTGCCCCAGCCCAGCTCCCCATCCTGCTGCTCTCCCCAGGGGACCCCAGTGCAGCACAGCCTGGCACAGCTGGGTTTGCTCTGGTCAGAGGGCACCTGCAGGGCTTGGCTCTGCATTCAGTCAGCCAGAGGAAGTCCCAGGGAAGGCCATGCTTTAAGGTAACCCTGCCACAATTCCCTCAGCCCTGCTTTCCCACTGGATGCCATCTCATGTTGCTGGACTTCTCTGTTTCTAGGAAAGGAAAGACGTTTTTAGCACAGCTGTGTTTTCTTGGGAAAATGAACCTGGAGTCTTCCTTTACTGCAGAAGGTGTTTGTGCTAAATGGACAATAATTTTGCCAATTTTATGGTTCATTATCCCTTATAGCAGAAGAACTATCTTAAGCAAATAAATAACAAAATAATTTATTTTTTAATGCAGACTGAATGTTCTCCAAGCCCTGAGCTTGGAGTCGTTTTTTTTTCGCATAGCAGGAACTGCAGCCAAACCAAGTTATGTGGCTCATCTCTGTTTTGTGATCATTTCATTTGTACATAATTAATGTCCTACATCCTGCAAAGCCAAGCAATAGCATCTGAAAGCTTCTTTTCTCTCTCAGTAGTCAGTAAACAGGCATCTGGCTGAGACATGCTTGGCATTGTTTAACCAATAGACAGTTGTGTTTTATGGGAGTGTGGCACACTGGGCCAAATTCCAGTCCCACTGGAAATCCTTGGGCCTGCTCCAAGGAATTCAGAGTAAGGAGAACAGAGACGTCGGGGCCCATTTTTTTTTATTCTGTGGCCCATTTTCTTTATTCTGGCAGGTGAATCCATCCATGCTTTATCAATGGCTCTTCACTGGTACAGGGAACATTGCTCTAAAGCTCTCAGCTGCCCTGGCAGGTGAGGTGTGGACTTAGGTGCTCCATGCCAGGCTGTGAGACAGAAGGGTGTGAGGGAGCGACTCAACATCAGCCTGCTAAGTCATCTATTCACTAAAAATGGTGGGACTGTTTCCAAAAACTGCATCTAAACAGCACCCAAAGACATTTTGGCTGCCTATGTGCTTGGTATTTGTCACAGCACATGAAATCCTTGTACCTATTTGGGATTCCTCAATAGGCAGCACTTGATGAGAAAAGGATGAAGGGTCCATCTGTGCTGCACTTCCAACTGGAACAATTTAGAATAAAATGTCACGATTGTATATCTATTTTAGTAGTTAAAAATTAAAATGTAAGTAATACTCTCCTCCTTTGGCATAGACTTTATGTTATTCAATGCACTTTGCAATGTGTCGTGCTTGATTTTATCTGTTCAAGGTAAACATCCTCTTATAATCCGCACTTACTAAACAACCTTTCCAAAGTCCTTTCCCTGTAGTATTTTACCAGGCTCTCATGGACAAAGCCCATTGTCTCCCTGTTTGAGACAGAAATTATCTCTTTACCTTGGAAAATGCATACTCTCATAGGATTTGCTGTCCAGCAAAGAGTGAGAATTAATAAAGTGAGAGGGTCCTTTTCCCAGAGTGAAGAAGGAGGTCCCCAAAGAGTTCCTGACAGGGTTTGGAGAGGAGAGCACTGGTTCCAGCCTGAGTCCATCCAGGGCCAGCCTGGGGAGCAGGCAGGAGACCCCAGAGGGAAATGCTGCTGGAGCAGAGAGGATGAGGGAGCCAGAGCTGCCTCCCCTCCTCCTCTTTCCCTCTCCCTCTCCTTGCTGTTGCTTCCCACGCTTCTCCAAGTGAAAGAAATTTTTCATTAAAAGGAATGCTGGATTCCAACGTTTGGCATCCTATCCTTTAATGAAACTATTTTATTATTTGAAATTCAAATGGAAATCATCCATTTCTCCAGAAGAAGGCTAAGAGAGAGCAGGAGACTTTTTTGAATACCCAAAGTTCCTCAAGCTTTCTCAGGTTCAAGACTTTCTAGTGTGAACATGGTGATAGTTTCTTGCCAGCTAAATATTCTTTATGTTGCAGGAACATTTTTCTGTGAGGGCAGATGGTGTTCGATTGGTAGTCAGAATAATACATGAACAGCAGAGAAGATGTGGGTTGATTAAATAATTAGCATACTGTGACATTCTATTGCTTCACTGTAACTTAAAGCTAGGTCAAAATGTTGGTCTATATTGCACCTCCCTCCCTCCTTTCTTTCTTCTGGTTGTTTTTATGCTTACTCCAAAGCAAAATTTAACAGAAATCAAATAATTTCCTGGTAACACAGTGTTTGAATTTGTTACTCAACCCTGTATGTTACAGAGTAAAAGTAATATAAAGGAAATTAAATTTTGCTAAATGAATTTCAGTTGCCCAGCAACATATCGTACCCAGTGTGGGATCCAGTAAAGCATCCTTGTGGCTCAATATGGAGCACAGATCAGTGTCCAGGCCAATACTGTGGTCTTGGAAGCCAGATCAGTGGGAGGGTTGAAGACTGGTTTTCAGTCACCACGTCTGCCTGAACAGCTCTTTGCCTTCAGAGTTTGTTTGCATGTCCACTAGAAGTCGAATTAGTAAATCTTATCAGCTCTACTGCTTCCTGTCCTCCTGCTCTCCAATGGTACAATAACAATAATTGCAGGCAGTTTGCCATCAGATGAGGAACAAACATAGGAAACATGCTTCTCTAAGCAAGGATATCATTATTCACTTACTAAACACAACCCACTGAATTACTCATCTTCCTCTCTAAGTCCTGCTATCTATTCTGGGGTTTGGAGACTTTCTGTGAATAAAAATGCAAGTTGTCCTGCTAAGAAATCACTGTTCTCTAAAATGTTATTGCTGACTAAAAAGAGAGCTTTGGCTCTCTTTGTATATCTTTGGCTGCTGTGTAACCACTAGCCAGGGTGTAGAGGAGAAGCTGCTGTAGTACCTCACAGGTGGGGGGGTCTGAGGCTTTGGATAGTGGGGTACCTCCACTAGGAATAACAAGACAAGAAGTGAAAGAAGTTATCTGCTACCTTCTAGGTATTATTGCTGTCTTTAGAGTAGTCTTCTGGGTGTCCCTAGTGATGCAGACTCTAATGTCTTAAAACACCCAGGAAGAATCCCACAAAATGGGTAAATTTCCTTTTCTTGTTTTGCCATGAAATCAATTAGGTAAGGATTCAAATTTCAGGTTTTTCAAATTTCATGTTTGTTTTACCATCATGGTAAAATTGACCTGTTCATATCCTCTGCTTGGGTGGGCTGACACAGTGAAGAAAGAGCAGTAGTGCTCCTGGGGCAGCTGGAGAGGATGTACACTCTCACTCCATCTGAAGAAAAGAGTTCAATATGTCTGTGTTGAAGTGCTGCAAACCCAAACTGTAAAAGAATTGCTAATGTCAATAGGTCCCCTCAGAGATTACACTTGGAAATCAAATTTCTCGATGTTCATTTGCTTCTTTAGAGAACAAATGTTCAAAAGTGATAGTAAAACTATCCAGTCTATTTGTATTAATTAATTTGTATTAGGTTCTCTGGAAGGCATTTTAATACAAATGCTATGGTTAACTGCTGTTATTTCTAAACACAAAATATTTATATTGTGAGGAAGTAGAATGTCAACCTCTGGCCTTAATGCAGAGGGATTGATGGCACCGTCTACTCTGCAACTCTTGAGCTTGATGCTCATTTGCCCCCTCCTAGAATCTGCAGCACCATTTGCTGCTCAGGACCATGGTGTAAAGACTGGGTGCTATTCCTGAAGACACCTTCTGCCTCCCAGATTTCTGGGTGAACATTTATTTGGAAATTATGTTCTATGATTCCTGTCCTAAATGACTAAATTCCACTGCTGTGAAAAATTATTCCAGTATACTTCTGTTTATCTTACAAAATACTACATAGCTTAATAAATGCATGGTTTTAGGGGTTTTGAGTAATTAAGGCTATTATTATTTTTAAAGTAGCTTTTAAATACAATCAGGCCAGGAGGTTGGAATCATTGATAATTTATGCCCTCCTTCTGCTTGAACTTGAAGGAATGATATGAAGACACTGCCTTTCTCAAGTATTGAGACCCATAGCTACATTTCAAGATGCAAGATAAATTGATTTCGATCACATACCTCACATTCATTTACTTTTTTAATTTATAAAATGCACCTTGAGAAACATATTTGCTTAATGTAGAAGCTCAAAGTCAAATAGAGAAGTCAGGACTGTACAAGAACAAACGTTTCAAAGCTGGCATCCCTTTAGCTCAGTCACAAGCAGCAAACGCAGTGTTCCTAAAGTTCTTATTCTCCAGATGAATTATGGGGTTATTTTCTACCTAGCCTAATGGAAGGGAGAAATCCAATTACATTCAGAACCCTCAACAAGAAGAGGTACTGTTCTTCACCTAGTTATTAATATTTACAACTGTCATCAGAGGGATTGTTTAGAAACACAGCAAATTCTCTTTCCTTCTTGACCTCTAGAAGGTTTGAAACTTTGCTGTCCATAAACTATGAAGAGAAATGGTCAGGTTTAAACCAGAGTACTTAGATGCAGACAATGAAAAGGACAGGCTGTGAGTATGAAGCAGATGATTTTTGAGTAAGAATACTTTTGGAAAAATATATTTATGATATTAAAGCTGTGATTCTGAAGGTCCAGGAGGGCAGTAGATATGCAAATCTAGTTGAAAGTCAGAGGGAGTGGTGGCAGGATTAACACACTCAAAGTTGGCTGGTGATGCTCGCCTCAATTTTGTAACAAAACCCCAACCAAACAGACAGAATTACATACCAAAACATTCTTATCAAGATCTAGATGTAAATATCTCTGTACTGTCTTAATTTTGCTCTGTCTATTAACCATGCTGTTATAATAAGAGAGAGGGATCACCATACTAGTGGGATGTGAGGGTGGTTTAGGACTGAATGCCATCACTTGCTTTGGAGGGTCCCAAAGACAAGGAGCAACTGTTATTAAACATTATTGATATGTGTGGATCATAGTCCAAACAGGTAAAATGGCAGCAGCAGGCCTAAAACCCATAAAAATTTGTTATTTGAGTGTACAGAAGTAAAGCATGATAATGCACCATATGACATTTAGCAAGCTGTGTCAGTTATGCTCACTTAATCTGAAGAATTTATCTAAAGTTCAAAGGATGAGGTCGATAAAAAAGCTCACAAAGATACCAGTTACTGTGTACACTCATAATGATTCTTCACTGTTTTCCTTTAGCTAAGTAAATCTGTTTTATTGGAAGCTTGATGCTGAGATTATTTCTCAGTGGCAAAAATCCCCAACCAAACAAAAAAATCTACCCAACATCACCCACTTTCCTTAAAACAAGGACATAATTTTGAGGTTCTTGTGAGATTGGGACCCATGTGATGCTTTTATATCTCTCCCATACTTCTTCAAATTATAGTGAAAAGGAGTTTTTTCTCCTTTGTTGTATCTGGATATATTTTTTCAACATTAGTTTGGAATATTACTGTTAACTGCTGCAAAAGTTCCTTGTGAGATAACCCCTTTCTTATTTCCAGTTGCTCGTTTGTCTGAATTATAAGGGAGAAGTTGCCATCTGCCATTACAAAATATGCTCAGCCATCAATATCGATAAAACCTGCTAAAAAAACAGGGGAATTTTAAAGGTTGTTTTGTGGATTCTAGCATCCATCTTCTGATTTACTGAGAAGGTAAGTGATGTGCATGAAGCATATGGATGATGTACTGTTCTGAAAGATGCTGTGACTAGAAGTGCTGAAACACGAGATGCTGACTCAAAGGTGAATTTATATATACCATTATATTTCTTTGGGTTTGTTCCAAATAACATTGAAATGGATTTTAAAAGCTGCTCTTCCTGTCTGGAGGAAAGAACAAAAACATTCAAAATCATCTTCAACATGTTGCCTTTCTTTGGCATTGGCAAGTACTACTTTTTTTAACAGTTAGAAATATAAATCTTCATTGTAGTTTAGTTTGTGCTGTACAAAACTAGTTTTGAAACTATCTCTGTGCAGGAAAGAAGCATCTGGCTTCCTCTCTGAATTTGCCCAGGAACTGCACAAGAAGAGAAGCAGGTCCTGGTGATCCAGCCCTGCCAGACACCCACTGGAGAGTAGGGAAAGCCTCCAAAGGAAAACTTAATTCTCCCTAGTTGTTTGTCAGCTGCACGAAGGCCTAGTCTCTCTGAATAATTTAGAGATGTTTTAAGTTACTCTCATTACAAATGGCCTTGAAAAGGAAAACAAGTAGTGATCTGATGGAGCCCAAAAATATCCTGCCTGTGTCCTTTACATGTGTCCATTCATTCCCTCTCTGCTAGCAGGGTAACAGAAGGATCCCTTTGCATATTCATGCTCAACTTGTGTTCAGTAGCAAGCAGAGGTCTATTTTGGGACGCCAGAGTGGACACACTGCTGTCCAGAGAAGGATAAACCCTTTTGAGGCCATGATACATTCATTGTATTAACCCTGTTTCCTTCTGGAAAACCTGTTTGATGAAAGGTGGTAGGCCAGGTCCCACATCATGGTTGTGCTTTGTGTTTGTTTTGCTCAGTACTGCCTTTAACCCTCCCATTTTCTGTTGTGCTTTAATTATTCCTGTGGTGCTTATCCCTTTTTGGATATATATATGTTGAATCAAAATAATTAAAGACTAGACATTAAGGTTTTTTGTGGCTGTGGAAAATGAAGTGAGGAGTGTTTCATAATGATAAATAATACCAAAATTGGTAATATATAGTTACTTTTTCAAGGTGCAATTATGAGTTTATTGTGAATATCTCCAGTGCAGCCTCAATCAATTGTATAAGTTGTGCCACAAACATAAAACCATTTTCTTATGTGAATTCAGAGGATTTTTTTAGATCTGTGTATGAGACCTGATATAAATGCTGTGCCAGCGCCAAATGGATGGTTGAACGTGTAGAGTGTGATTGAAGGAGACAGGCTGAGGTTTTGGGGATTGGCACTATCTAAAATGAAATTTTAATTCAGTCATACATAGTACTTATAACATTTCATGTCAGTAGCTTCAAAATTAAACCTATAACAATAAAAGCTTTCCATTAATAAACCTATGTCAATCAAAAAAGTTGGTTTTGCCGTATTTCTCATCACTATAATCAGCTTTAAAAATTATTGAAGACCTAACCTGCTGATTTTTAAAAAGCAACCAGGATAGCAAATGTATTTATTGTGTGAGTGAATTGCCTGCAGCTTTTTGTGTTCTGCATGTTTGAAACAAATCAAGGCAGACTTTCTGTGTCAGGGTAAATTGATTTCCAGAGCATGTATTGCAGCCATTAGTACCTAAAGATGACTGAAACATACTCCATGTATGTAGAGATTAGTGCAATACGAGTCTCCAGAAAAAGGTACCTTTTGCAGGGCAAATTGGGATACTGAAAACTAATACGGATTTTTAAGGCATCCCCCAAAATCCATACTAGAATATTATTTTAAGACTTGTTTATTTCCTTCTCTCTGTAAAGCATTTACTATAGATCTGGTAAGCCCGGGACAGTTCTATCATTAATATTACCATCCATGATATGCTGTCACAATGTGAGAAAGAGAAAACAGCAAAGAGCCCATAGCCTATGCTGGAAAGCAGCCACCCATTAATGAATACACATACATATATATATATTTACATATGTGTGCATACCTTCAATAGCACTGGGAGAAGCAGCTGTGATGGGAGCTCAGGCACAAATGCATATGTAACACAGCTAATGTAGATGTAAAGAAATAGGAAGTTAAAATCTCTCTCAGAAATTCTTTCATTGGGTAATCCATCAGTTTACTGGAGCCAGCATCTCTGTAGGATCTCATTTCCACTGATTCTTTATTGGATTCATTGTTCCTGTGGTTTTAGCACATGATTTGGATTAGAAAATATAGGATAACGTCAAAAGGGAAAAAGTTGCAAGGAAAGAGAGTAATTCACCTGAAAATCTTTTATCTTGTGCATAAATGGTATGATGCAGCTCTGGAGGAACACATTCTCTATTTTTCTGGTTTGTGTTTTAGACTTCATGAACTGTATTATGCTGTATTATTATAAGCAATGCATGATGGATGGGGTATAATACTGACCTGATAAATTTCTGGCACTGTTTGTATACAGTTGGTAGGTGAGATAACTTGTTTAACCAAGAGCTGGGAGGTGACAAGAGAATTGGTGCCTGTCCCAGTCACCCTGAGTCCCATAAATGCAGGGAATTATTTTTCAAGTATTATTGCTGCATGTATAGGAATGATTCAGTGACTCACTCTGGCCAGCACACTAATGGAAGAGGTTTCTAAGAGACCTGTACATGAATACATAAACCAATACTATCAGGTCAAGTGGAAGATCGATTTCTAATTCAATACAAAGCTTTTATCTTAAATAAATACTTTATTGTAACGTTAGGTGGCCTGTGGGGAATCACATTGACAAATTTGTTCCCTGTGTTACAAAGTGGCTTAAATCTGGGGCAGTGCTTGCAACAAGTTATGTATGTACAAGAAAGCTTTTTGGAATAAAGTAAATGAAAGGAGGGCCAGATTGGGTTATGAATAACTATATGGTACCAGGGGAACTGAAATGATTCTTTTGGTTACTTGGTGTCTCTTAATTACAAGAAAGACCGCATGGGGTAACATAGCCAGGTATAACTTTTGTTTTAATAAAAAAAAGATGGAGTTCAGATGTTTTCTGTGGACATCGTAATGCAAATCCTTTACAAGAGACTTCAGCTTAAGTTAGGAGGACCATATGTCTCCTGGGGGACAGAAGATAATGCTGTTTCCTCAGAGATTGTTCTTGCCTTTAATTGCAAGAACAGTTGCCTTGTGATTTGCTGGTGGCATTCTTTCCCACCCAAGCCACATCTCTTGCCTGTGTTTTCCAGGTTTCAGGAGCTCCTTTCTGAGTTATGAAAATGCTGTGCATAAAAATGTTACAGAAAATGTGAAGAGTGGAAAACAGAGAAATGGGCAGGAGCAGGGCTGGAAGTGGATACCCAGGGGTTATAAGCAGAAAAAAGATTGCACATGAAGGGCAAGAAGTTGAGGGAAGGATTTTTCTCCTGTCCCCAAAACAGTTTTCTGTGGCCACAGGGATAGGGACAAGGCACCATTCTGTCTGGGCGCTAGAGAAAGAGATTATTGAAAATTATTTCTGCTATATCTGGTGAACTGAATCTTAAAAGCATTAATTTAAGTGTTGCATGGAATACTCATGATGTATGGGTATGTTTCTAACATCATATTACAAACACTATTACCTTGTGAAGCAGAGTTAACAATCAGAATCTCATTATGGATGGCATTTTACAAATGCTTCATGTTTCTTGGGCTTGTAGCCTTTGAGCACATTAGTGTTTTACTGGAAGTTTTCCATTAGGAAAATATTTACCCTCCTAATTCTAATATAATTAAGTGTTTTGCTTGGGAATTTTCATGGTCACTAATTAGGTTAATACTGATCATTATAACAAAAATATAATTAATTTCCCATAGTAGTAAAATTAATTACACATTTAAAGCTAAATTGAATCAGTCAACAGTGAGAATAAACAATGGCTGTGCTTCTGATTTCAGTGTCTCAAGGTTTCTAAAATAAAACCTTTGCTCACGTAATAGAGATAGACTGTGTGTGTGTTTCCATACCCATCCAATAGCAATAAATTAATTAGAGGGTAAAGAAGAACAAGGGCTGACATTCCAGCAAATGTGAGGGAATCACTTAATCTTTTGGGGAATGAAAGGACAATTTGGGGCTACTCATATGCCTTTGTTCCTTCTTTGCTGAACAAGACTAAGCAAGGGAGTCTGAAGAGCAAATCCCCCTGACCTGTGCTCAGCAAGAGAGATTCTCTGGGTTTGCTGGCTTCCTCATGCCATTTAGGAGATAATGTTCCTTGAGGTGTCTTCTGCGCATGTGGATATGGTGTAGCCCTCTGCTTTTTTCCAGAAAAGGGAGATAGTGCTGTGCCCTCTCCTGCAGCCCTGCTAATTGCCTACATCCAATTTCTATGGCAGAGTTTGGACCCTGGGTTGTTTTTATCAAATGTGTCAGGTGGATAGATCCAGTGGGTTCTCAGGCCAAAGAGGGTCAGCAAAGCTAAATATCATTGCTTCAGGACAGTTCCTATCCTGATGCTTTCTGATTCTTCAGCTTTCTTTTTTTCAAGGGAAATAGGCAAGAACTCAAGAGCCAGAGCTTCCTTCCCCTCGTCTTCCTCGCCAGGAACTGATGTGAGAAAACTTGACAGACCCTTCTTTGTATGTAAGCCTCACCATGTAGTTCTTTCCACTGGAGGTGGGGAAATCACTGCCTGGATTTAATAGGAAATGTAATTAGGGTTAACCTTAATTCAAATAATTGTTAAGCTATTAAAATAGCTATTAGCATGCCCTATTATTTGCTATCAGAGAAATGCAAATATGTGTCACCACATCAATTCACAAGAACACAGATTGGAAACTGATAATTGTTACTGTAGTTTCCACCCTAGAGATCCAGGAGATTTTTGTTATTATATGACAAACCTCAGCATTTGCAATAGCATTTCTGTCAGCAGCAGTAAGCTGAGGTGGGTGTAGGCAGAAATATAAAGGCATTTTCATCCTCCTGCATTTGCAAAATGGATTTACCTTCAGCGATGCAAAATGGAATATGTCCAGAATCAAACCTCTGTGCATTTTGACATTGTTTTATAGCAATGATCCCATCCTGTTTCTATTAGAGATTCAACATTTTAATGAGCAATGGATGAACAAGATCTTTTGGCCTGGGCCCTAGAAGTGCACTACAGTCTATAAAATATGTGTTGTTAAGAGGCACTGCAGTCAAATGAAGCATTACATAATTCTTTGGCAAATGGGATCCCTGTGAAAGGACTTGGAAGTTATAAGTTTGTTAACTTTGTCTTCCCAAGCTGTAAAAGTGTCCCATAATAGCAATTTCTCTTGGCTTGCCAGGCACAGAAATTAACTCTAGAAAACTATGTAACAGAAGATTAAAAAGAAAGCAGTATCTAAAGATGCATTATCCTGTTATGTGCATTATTTACCTCCAAAAGAGCTGAGTATCAGGTAGATAAAAACCAGAATATTTTTTTCCTTTTTACATGGAAATAATGTAAGTTGTTGTAGTAGTTCTAAAGAATATTGATCTTAAGATAAAATTCAGGAGGTAGGTAGGTCTAATCCATGACTATTTTTATATGAAGCAGTCCTTGGTTTTGAGAACACTGTCACCATGTATTGAGAATATGGTTTGATCAGTCTTTTTAAAGATCATTTCTTTGAATGCAGATTAAATTTCTTTTCCTGGCATTTATTCTTGTGCTACCAGTGAGAAAACAGAAATGGCAAGCATTGTGATAAAAGAAAAATTATTTCATTTCCCTGCAGCTTCTGTAATTGCCTTTGTGTCCTTTCTTGAAGCAGTGTTCTGCAACTCCTCAGTCCTTTCCTTGAGCAGCAGCTCATTGTTCAGAACTTTTATGCCTACTATGGCAACGGGACCTTAAAACACAGTGGAAAAACTCAGATATCTCCAAATCATGTGATAGAAAAGAAACTGATTATTTCCCCACTCATATTAATAGATTCAGCTCTCAGAGCTTAATTCTGATCACTGCCCTGAGCACAAATGAGAGTGTTCAGCAGAGTTCTTCTGTGCTGGTGATGAAGCCACCCCCAATCTTTTCCCAGGTTGGGCAAAATTAGCATAAGTACTCCATGCACACAGCTGCAGCCTCCAGCACGCAGGAGCTCCTGCAACAGCTTCCCTTCCCCAGGAGGGGATTTTGCCAGTGGAATGGCACTGGCATGGATTCACAAACCATACGCCTCCTCTTGCTTCCCACGCACTCTTTTGTACTGTCACCATGGATCAGTGTAGATGCACAGCTTCACAGGTCACAGCCTGGTTAGACTCTGCTGAACATGCTTCCTGAGTGCTGCTCTCTCCCTGTCCCCAGAGAGCAGAATCTCTTTCTCTGGGCAAAATGTAAGCCAGATGGGATAATGCATCTGAAAGCTTGAAAGTCAGATCCTTTGAATTATTTTGCTTTACGATCTTAATTTATGCACATATGAAAGCAAAGCATGGCTTTTTTTCTCTCTCTCTTCTTGTCTCTTTAGTACCCAAAACATTAAAAAAAAATCTTTTCCAAGAATATTTGAAAAATTGGTTTTAGAATCAAGAAAATTTGGGAAGAACTCATGAAAAACTGTTCCAGCAAACAATTTTAAAACAAAACATGAGATTTGTTTTTAATTTTCTCTTATCAGCTGCATAAGGAGCACCTAAAAAAATGTTTTGCTGTGACTTCCAGGGGACCACAAAAGTGGGTTGGCTTTAGACTTTGAATCCCTGTTACGAATCCCAGTACTAACTCAAGGAATTAATACAGCCAATAAGCATCAGAAATGTAAGTGTTAATGTAAGTATTAATAAGTAAACTTAATTGAAATTATATTTTACCCTAAGGACACCCTCACAAACAGCTAAACTGTCTAAACTGTCCAGGCTAAGGCTAAAAATGGAAAAGGTTGGGCAAAGGTTTTAAATTTGACAATTGTATAGTCAATTGAAAACTAGATGATAAAATGTGAAAACTGAAATAATGCCCTGCTGAAAGGCTTACCCTGTTAGAGTTATTAGTAAAATGGCTGAATGGTCATTCACAGGCAGCAATGACAAATGTTTATTTCCTTTCCAGAAGCACAAAGCTTTAGAGGGTTAGCAGTTAGCTTTAATGCTGCAGCTCAGTCTATTTTTTAAAACAAAGAGGCATTTATCACTGGAGTCACTCAGGACTATTCTCTGCCTACTGAACATCAGCCCGCAATTGCATACTCTCTGTTCAGCAATCACATATTGCTGCTCATTTGGGACACAGAGCAGTATATTATCTTTAAATATAAATGTCTAATCATTAACTTGGAAGATAAATTATATCCATTTTTCTGATCTGGCTTGTCTGATATGAGCTTTAATATGCTGGCTTGGAACAAATGCAGAATTTTAGAAGACCAGTATAGTTTGTGGTAAAGCCTGTGAGTGGGACATATACAGCATGGATCTTATTCTGCATAAAGCTGGTTTATCTCTACTTCTGTGACCTCAATCATATCATGTGGGCATATAATTCTGCTGAAATTCCCCAGTATAAATACCTGCAGACAGGGTATAATGCAGTAAAGGACTTTCAACTGTTGAAAGTGGAAACCTCAAAATTCTGGACCTTTTTTCTTTCTAAACAGGATGTTTTATTCTTGATCATTATTGAATCCTTGATCTCTAAGCTGTGCCCACAGATAGCTTATTACCAGCTCAAAGAAACTGAGATGGAGACATCCAATATTCTTGCTCATGGTCAGACAGCAGATTAGTGGCAGTGGTGGGAACACCAAGTCTTATGACTCCAGCCTTGTGCTCAGTGCACTAAATCACAGTTGTCTTGTTTTATATCACCATATTTTCTGAAAGGTTGTTTTTTAGTGGTTTGTTTTTCTTTTTCTTCTAATCAGATGCTTGTAAATTAAGTTGCTGACTGTAATCAGACATGTATTTATCACTGACACTGGCTCACAACCAAGCACACTGTTATTTTTGAAACAGGACAGCATGTTCCTCTCATTCCAAGGAAAAGTTAATTATGAGTCGCAGGAGGCTATGTCGTGATTTTGTTGTGGCTGTTTGTCCTCTATTGTGTCACTATTGCAGAAGACAATTAGTTTCCTAATTCTCATTTGGTGCAACAGCATTGCCTCCAGTGAGCTGAAGTTTTAGAATGCTGACAAAACAAAGCAGGGTAAGTTTATAAAGCTGGTGACAATGGGAGGAAATAATCCTAACGGGCAGGTTTTTTAAGGGAGGGAGGATGAGAGGACAAAAATTCCTCCCTGCTTTTATAGTTCAATAATCATCAGGTACCCTAGCTACATACTATTCTTTTCATCAACCAAGAATATTTTGTGGTTTGTAGCTCACCACATTGTCAGAATGTAAACTCTAAACTCTGTTGGCTGTGCTGTCATGGCAGCAAAAAACTTCCATGTGAATGCTGGCTGTCTAGCCTTGAGCACATTTGCCTCACCTGAGAGAACTGGGCTCTGTGCCAAGGAAAAGGTCCAATGGAAGCAGCCACTTGGATGGATTAAATGATGGCACTGATCTGCTAGATGGAATATGCTGGATTTCTGTTTGTCGGTGCCTGATAGCAGTGTTAAGTTAGAGTTTAGTGGCACAGTGTTTCCGTGCAGTGTCATGCCACATATGCTATCACCTCTTACAGTCTGCACAGTAGTTCATTTAAAGTAAGTCTGTGAATTCGTGTAAGTTCATTAATTCAGTTTATTAATTCTCAGTTTATGAATTGTGAATCTTAGCGACTTTTACAGCTAAATGAGTAAGTACTTGCTTCAAACCATACTTTAGGCTAGAGACATGTAACAGAAATACCAGCATACTTTTTATAAAAAAAAATACTAACCCTAGGGAACTCAGCCACAAGAAAAAACATTGCTGAGTGTGGCATCTGTTTGAAAATAAATTCGCTAATGGCTTATGGAAGCAACTTTTCCACAAAGAGAATTAACAAGGCAAATCATTTCACCATGGTGCCATCTTCCATGTTCTGAACATGGTGCCTGGTATCAGTATCATTGTGTTACCTATACCCTGAAATAGAACTTCTAATGTGTAACGTCACATCATTTAGTTATTATAAGAAAAATCTACTCCATCGTATATTCATGGCTGGGCAAAGTGACCATAGTACACCTAGCCCACCCAACAAGCACAGGGCCCTTCTTCAGGGAATAGTGATCCTTAGCCTCATAAAATGCTTGTAAGACTTTTGTTACACCAAAATTACCACCAGGTGGTACAGAAAAACCTGTATCGTGTCTCTGTAACCTGTATATTTCTCCAAGACATTCCCAGCAGACTTGTCACCCTTAACTTCTTCTTGTACCATCATAACCTGCCCAATGGCATGCAACACCTACTCATATATCAATAAATGCCATGAATACACACTCTGGTGGACTGTATGTAGCTCTTGCATTACTTGAGACATATAAGTAGGGAAAAAAAGTCATGGATACGGAGATGATGTCATAGGACCACAGAAGCAGTTCATGAGACAATAAAAAGAACCCAGGACCATGCACAGTGTGAAGACATCCAGGCTGTGCCAGCTGGCCCCGGAGAGATGGGACGGTCTCTGGTCCTGTTTTATTGAGCAATGTGGTTACAGCTTCTATATCACTGTTATTCATCTTTAAAATAAGGGAAACTGTGTTTCCTTATCTTGCAGTAGTATTCTGTGTACTGATACAATGAAGGTGTAAGCAAAGGAAATTGACTTCTCTTTGACTAAAATGTTCTATTATGCAAAGAGTGATTAATCTCATTAAATAACTTCAAGGAGGGCCAGATCCTGTCCTAAACTATAGTGATATAATTCCAGTGAAGTACTTTTCTCTTTTGGAGAGTCACATAGGCTGCAGTTGAAAGAATATTGGGAGCAGGTTCAAATGAAACACAGAGCCAAGGAATGACCTACCAAGGGTAAAAATGCATGCAGAGGAGAGGAAAAAGAGCACACAGACGATAGCCAGCAACAAGGACCAATGACTTTGGGAGAACTGGCAAAGAAAATGGTGGCAGAGAATACAGCTTTCACTTGGACTGAAAACATTTTTGGGAGCCAACAAGAACTGCCAAGGCAAAGTAATTGTGTAGATTGGGATCAGCAGGGGAGGGGTTCCAGACACGGGTAACATGTAGCTGGAAATAATGAAAAATAAGTTTAATATTGGAAAGGGATGAAGAAGGCAGAAAGTTAGAAAGCACCATTCTAGACAGCTGTTGTCTCACAGTTTTAAAAATATTATAATGATAAACCCAGCTCAGTAACTTGGGATTTAGGATAAATATTTTTGAAGTTTCGTGGTGGGTTTGTGAATATTTTTCGCATATCCTTTGAATTTTCCATTACATTTCTTTCCCAAAGGTACTTGTGTATCTATGTCTCTTAGAAAAGACGTGAATATTAGATGACCATTTAACACATCTGAAATGAAACGGTTTTATTTTAATATGTCTGCATCAAGCTTTTTGAAAAGCAGAAAAATTAAGATACATCTTTTTGGGGAAAACATTTAGATAGCTGAAGTAAGTTTATGACTAAGTCAAACTCACACCAAACAGAAATAGAGGTTTTAAAGCCATATGACTAATACCTTACTGCCCCTTCATATGGTTCCCTACTCTACAAACACAACTCATCCTTCTCCTACCAAACCAATCCTGCTCTAGTGCCTTCGTGCCCTGGAGGAATCATGTTTACTTGTCTATTCTTCTAGGACAGAATATATTTCTCCATGGACATCTCCTCATTTAAATATAAGTTTTCAGTTTTCAAATCCTTTATTACCATGGGGTATCAGTAGGATAATTAAGGGAATTAAGGAGGTCAGACTGGAATATGTATCACTTTACTTCTTCTAATGGAAGAAGCTGGGTCTTAGAGAAGGAGAAAGCAGGTTGATCACCTTTAAAACAGTTTGTTTTACATACTTGAGTGGCAAACTAACTTCATTTTAGTTTGTTACCAATTTTTCTTCTTTTTTCTTAAATGATTTCTGCCTCTGTGAAGTTCCCCATTTATAAGTATTTGTATTTCAGAAATCTTTATGAAAGTTTCTGCTAAACTACAGCTAAATTCCAGACTGGAAGTTGGGCAATTTTTGAAAGCACATGCCTAAGCTAAGAAATAGAAAATGGTTTTAAAGAACTAATTTGGTAGTTTTTATTAATGACCTTAAAATGTAGATTAAGCCTGAGTACTTCATATACATAATACTTCAACTTTGTGATTCTACAGCTCTTCTGCAGAATTCTTAATCTTGATGTGGTTGTATAAAAAAGCAACCTTAAAAAAAATCAGCATTATACTTCCAGTTTATGTATAATTTGATTTTTGTCATGGAAGGAAGCCTTTTAATAGGGCAATAGAAATGTAAATTAAAAATGCATTTAAATAGGTTCCTGCATTTAACGGTGACTTTAACAATTCTGCCGGTCTCATGCACTTCAAGTAAAAGTTTTTCTTTCGATTCAGAAATGTCATTAAAGCATCAATAGAATATTTGTGGTGCCATCAGAATGAATGACATATCCTGGTAGTTATTTTAAATGTAAGAACAGAACGTATGTTCAGAAACAGCATTAAGAACAGCTCTGCTAAGTCCAAAAATCAGAGTAGATCATATGTTGCTGTATGACTTGGAAATATTTTAAATAATTAAAAGGCAGACTAAAGCTTTTATCAGTAAAAAGAAACATTAAATTAGATGGATGCAGCCTTTTGAACCCTTGTTTCTTTTAAAAATATTTTTACAATACTGCTCCTAGGGACTAAGTTCAGTGGGAAAGGATGTAACGAATACTCCACAGGCTTGAGCTCTCAGCTGTTCAGGAACATGTACAAAACAAGTTGCTGCAGTTAGAGGGAAATGAAACGCAGATTATATACTTAGCACAAGCCTCCCAGCAGGAATGGTTAAGGGTACCTTTTGTTCCAGAGAGACCGTAAGAGATCTGGCTGCAGCTACAGCCTTAACGTTGCTAAGGGGACAGTGTTTGTCAAGCACTTTCTTTTGTTGCTAGACACTGTCGCCCTCCTCTACAGAGATCAGTTTTGCCTCCTTTACATGCAGAGCAGCTACACAAAAGTACTCAGTGCAATCCAGGGGTGGCGGCTTGAGTGAACCAGGTTACAGGTGGGAGGGCAGAGAAGCAAAGCACGGAAGCAGAGGGAGATGAAGAGTGAGAGTGAAGGAAGTTGTTTCATGGCAACAGGAGTGATTTTGTCAAGGTTAGCCAAGAACAGCAACTGTGGGTAGGTTTGGCCGGGGCTAGTCAATAAACCAGGACTGGCATACATGCTGTGGGTAACTAATGCTGTAAACCACCTTGTGAATCTCTTATCACTTCCCCTGCCTTGGGAGCATGATTAACTCCCTGTGCTGACACCACCACCTATGCATGCACCACTTTTCTGAGCTGCCTGGGCCACAGGGAAGAGAATCTCTCCCACTCTTGGATTCACAGTGCCAGCTGGTGAGCAACCAGCTTTAAGAACACTCTGACAGGAAAACTCCCGTATCATTCAAACAATCTGAGATTTAAATGTTTTAATAACCAACACAGTGACAGCTTTAACTCTGCCTCTATGTATGCTGTGGTTTTATACCTTGTGGCAGCTCAGTCTCTGTTCACACCATTTGCAGTCTCTCCTGTCCATCAGATGAGGTTGTGACAGCAAGGTCATTTATTTTATGCTGGCATGAACCAGGCCAATAGGCTGTTAGCATCCAGGACCTTGTTCTTTCTAAAAATAGCCCTTCAGGAGAACTGGATCATATCTTCCAGTCCCCTTTTAATATTTTAAGTATGAATAATGGAGATTGAATTTGATTTTGTTCCGCAGTATTACCTTTGATGGCTTTTTGATGAAGACTATTTTTTTATCAAAAAATTAGGCATGGCTTTCAGAATGGCCGGCTGTTCATACTATGTATGTGCCTGTTTTCATATCACTATTTTATACTATGGCTTCTCTAATTAGATGTTCACACAGCTCTTCTGTAAGAAAGCACAGTAATCCCCACAGTGTGTTGGGATATCTGTATGCTCTACCTGTCTTTGCTAGAACACAGGGGTTTTTTGTCACAGGAGAAATTTGCATTATAACGTATGCTTTGGTTTTTAAGGGCAGCTGAATGGTTCATTTTTCATATTTTGCTGGAGTTGTGAAGGCCATTCACTGGGCTTTCAGATTCCTAATGTAATTTCCCAAGCAGATTAGGCTTATCTGAACATGTTCTCCTTCTCAAATGCTTCTACCTAGGAAAGATGAGGGAAGCCTCAGCTTAGGAATAGCTGGTCAAGTTCATCAAGATCTCAGAACTATTTCAGTTCCTTCCAGTTTCAGGGAAACTAACTTCTGTGCTGAGGCAAGAAAATGAAACTAGTACCCTCATTTAAGAAAAGGTCAGGAGAATTGAGCAATTATAACAATTCATCATTTGTACCTTTCATTTGACAGCTTCTCAACCTTTCAAACAGCTTGTGCAAAGCTCTGGAATAATTGCAACATATCCTGTTAACACTGGGAAGGTAGCAGAGGATAACATGGGGATAACCTAGAGATGTCCCACTGAGGAGGGATGGAGATGAGTGGTACAGAGCTACATCTGCAGGACACCCACTTCATTAGTTCAGATTCTCATGGAAAACCTGGCATGTCTGAATGGATTGTGCATGAATTTGGCATATGGCTTTTTTTTGCACACTTTTGGTTTACCATTTCTGTAGTTTGTGTGAGCACATGTGCTCACTGATTGGCACATTTCTATGGAACTGCATTTAATCGTCCTAGCTGTATCTTCAGGAGGTTTTTGTTTTGGGGCAGTGCAAGGCAACACAGTGGAATAATATTAACTTTGGTTGCTTGAGCCAGTTAAGATTTTTACAAGTGCACCAGTAAGAGCCATTATTTTATTCATCCAGCTCTAAAATTTGCATGTGACTTATGGCTAACTGAACATCCACTACAATGAATAGGCATCAAAAATCACATTTTTGTTTATGCTTTCAATTTTTATTTCTGTAGCAGATGCATTACCCATGGATTAACAATGTGAATCTGAACAAAAATCTTTCCATTTTGATTTAGCTCATAGGACCATTTCCAGCTGTATCCTAGTTGGAAAGCCAACCTTGTGGAGTACCAAATTTGGCAGAATGAAGGTGCTGCTGGAAACACTGTTTTCCAGTTTCTCAATCATTTATTCTTGAATATGAAGTTACACATAGAGTATTATTTGGCCAAATCATTTGCTTCAAGAGTCGGGTTTGTGTTTCTTTTCCAAGGAGTGGAGGCTTGAATGTTTCTGGTGTATCACTCTTACCACATGTAGCTCTGCAATTCCAGAGGGCAGAGGGTTCAGGTTGTCTTTCATAGCTTTCAAAAACTATGAGAAGCTAAATAAGAGTCACAGGTTATTTACTTAGTGCCAAAAAACTTGATAATGCCAACCTTAATATTGAAAGGTTAGGTATTTAATATCCTAATAAAGAACACTGTGCATGCAAAACTAATCTGATTGCAAATCTGATTGGCAATGCTCACAAAATTGCTGCCAAAAATCCTTACGGGAAGTTGTAAACTGATATTCCAAATCAATTAGGACACAGCACTGTATTATAATTCTTAGCCATCTTCTCATCTGCTGGAGTAATAATATCTTTGGAGACCTTTCTTGAAGATGTTTCAGAGGTCGTGTTTTCACTTCAACATTATAGATTAGAGATTTTGTCTATTCGTCTCTTCACTTCAACATTGCTGCACCAGGTTTTTTGCATTCCTATAAATAATCTGCAAGGAGAGAACACCCTGGAGCTGCATATCATTGTGCTTCTTGCTGGGACTTTTTTAAGGCTCCTGATCAAAAAACAGAGTTTCAGTTTTGTGGGAGTTTTGATCCCTTCTTTAAAAATCTGTTTTCTTTCCAGATTGAAATACAACCAGAGAGAAATACACAGGGAGGTGTAGCTGTATGCACACAGTTTTAGAAAGCCCCATTAAGTGAAATTTCAACAAAAGACTGAGTTTTCTAACTGAAAGCTTTTGTATAGATAAGATCAAGATGCTTAATTTTAATGTCATTATTATGTTAAAATATAATATGAAGGAAAAAGTCTTAAGATTAAAAATTTTTGTTTGAAATGCAAGACCTTGGATATTTCACCCCTTGGATATTTTCCCCAATGGCATTTCAGTGAAATCACTGTTTACTGCAGAGTACCTACAGTTGAATGAAATGGCAACATTCCACTGAAAAATTTACGTGCAAATTCTCTTCCACTGTTTGTTCAATCATGAACTCACTTTGTTCACATCATGACAATTATAGATACCTTATCTGCTTGGCATCTTAATTAGCAGATTACTAATCTAGGGCTTTGACCTTTCTGGTTACTGATAGTCTGTGTTTTCTAACATTTCAGTTAGTCTTTTCATTCACACATGCCATGGTTTACATATATTCTAAGTTTTCATGAAGCACAGACTCTTAAATTATATCTGGTTTAATACTAAGATTATTGAGGCTAAGATAGAAGAGAAAATTCAAAAAGGTCTGGCAAGGATCAGGCCTTAAATGGACCTTTAATGTATTTCTCCTCCTAGGGCATTCATGCCAAAGTTTTCAGCAGCTTTTGCTTTTAATTGCCAAAGTGTCTTCACATCAGTGCAGTGGGAGAAGTTTCTCCTGCGTAGGTAGTTTGTTGAAAAGTTTAGGGCTTATGGGATTAAATTTATCAGGTATCAGCCAGATAGCTGCATCACTGTCAGCAAATCTCTTGTCACAATAGGTTCTTCCTTTTGACAGGGAACTCTTGATAACCTGTAAATTGTTTGTACATTAAGGATTTATCAACTTTACTTAAGGTCTGGAGTTGAGCTGTAGTCATGTTTGTGTGCAGCTGTGCTATTGTGCCAAGGGCATACTTGTGGGATCACATGTAAATGCTTCCAGCAGAATGAATTGCCCACTGGATTCAGTAGACAATTTCTGACACGTCCAGAGTGACTGGCTGTGCTCCTTTTGTGCAGGGAATGGATGAAGCTACGGCTTACACAGTCTCAATTACACCATAGAAACAAAACTAAAATAGTTGAATTTTGGAAGTTTGTTCAAGATTTGTCCCTCCTGGTAATGTTAAAAAAATGAGACTGCTATGGTGGTGGGCAGGAGTATCTGCTGTTTCAATAAAGCAAGAAATTTTAAACATGTACTTGTGAAACTTAAGCACAAATAGAACAGATTTGATTCAGCATAGCTCTGAAAAGTCGTGTTTTGGTTCCTTACACATACATTTCACACCATCTCTTTGTTGATGTGGAATCATGTTTATCCTGAAACTGTTTTTTCCAAACTGAGCTTTCATTACTTTTGGGGAAGTTATGTGTTTCTTTTATGTTTTGAGAACCAAACCCCTGGACCAAGAGTTACAATCATAGTGTCATTAATTCACAAGAATAGGTTCATATCTCAAAAAAGAGTCTGTCCAATGACATGAACTTCTGCATCCCACTATGGTAATTGCATTCATGAATCATGGAATCGTCATGACATGTGAGGTTCTCCAAAAATTTTGGATGACTTTTTAGACATCTCAAAAATTCTATGCTGGATTCTGTATGAGTGGATGTCTGTGCCCTGGAAAGATTTGATGACATCTGACTGGTAGTTTCTTCATACTGGGGAAGCTGCCAAAAGCAGGGGGAGAAGTAAAAAACAGAGCAGAGAAGAATAATAACTCTATGTACTTGATCCCACAGGAATCTTCATCCCTGTACTCAATACAGAAATATCATCAGAAAGATGGCCATCTACACAAACTGTAAGGAAAGCTTTGGGGATGAAACAATTTCTAGGAGCAGGAGAGCTGAGTAAAAGGCATGGAAGGAAGAGGAAGAACAGCAAATCATTAGGGTGTTTGAGGTAAATGTCAGTGCTGGTACAGAGAAATATATTTGCCATTAAGCTCTGCTGACATTTTCTCTTTGAAGTTCTTTTCTACAGTCGGTTCTGGTCTGGACATATGTCTGTCATTTGGGACTTGTGTTTTTCAAGACAGCCATTTTGCTCAGGCTGACTGTGCTTTTAAATGCCTCGCTTTAAAATTTGGGTTTTTTTCTCCTGAGGTGAAGAACAAATTTGAGAAAACACATTGATTTTTCTATATGACAAAAGATTTCTGAAGGCTGTGAGGCTGAAGGGGATTAATGCTTCCAGCATTTGAACAGTGACTAAACATTTGGCAGAAAGATCATAGTGGTACAAAAGGTATTCCTCCTTACCATCTTGTGAAAATTTTCCTATGTTTGGCCAGTCTACCTATGCATGAAAAACCTGTTTGCATGTAGCAATGTGTTTCTTTATAGCTCCAAATGCTACCAGGACTTTCTGTCGCAGTAACAAAATTTTATGTACATCCTATGTCCTGTACAAGATAACAACATAAAATCCATAATACAAGCTTGGCTGTTTTCTCTCTTAGTTGCAGGAGCCATGCATGGTTTGCCCCAGATGTCCTTCTGGATCCTTGTGGTAAACTCTGCAGGGCCTTGCAAACCCCTGTCCTCTTTGCTCACTGTAATGATCCTTTTGCCACTTCTGGGAGGTGAGGGAGAGAGTGTAGAAGAAGAATTTCCTGGCTGGGACAACTACAGAACTCCAGGGAAAGAGAGGCTGGTACAAGAGAGCTGAGGAAAGGCATGGAAGGGAGAGGAAGAACCTGTGGCAGGTGGTACAAAGGAAGGAGCAGCAACAGAGGCTCCAACACCTCCTCTTGACCTGCTCCAACAGGTCCACAGCCTTCCTATACTGGTGGCCCCAGAGCTGGATGTGGTCTTCTAGGTGTGTTCTCATGAGAGTGGAATAGAGGGGGAGAATACACTTCCTTTAAACTTACCTCCAAAAGACAGTTTCAGCATGATATTTTAAAAGAAAGGGGAAAGAATCCCAGAAAAGACAATATGTGGAGGCAGTACTAGAGCTGCCACAAGCAGTTTTGTGCAGTTATGGATGTGATTAGTTAATGTAATGAACCAAGCTGGTTTTATCATAAAATGTGAGTTAGAAATGGCTGAGGTCATTTGGTCTGTTCAGCCTGGAGGAGGCTGAGAGGAGATCTCACTGCAGTTGCAACTTCTTGTGAGGGGAAGAGGAGGGACAGGCACTGATCTGTGCTCTGTGGTGCCCAGTGACAGGACCCAAGGGAACGGCCTGAAGCTGTCCGGGTAGGTTTAAGTGGGATATCAGGACAAGATTCTTCCCCCAGAGGATGGTTGGACACTGGCTCAGGTTCCCCAGGTCAGTGGTCACAGCACCAAGCCTGGCAGAGCTCAGAAAGCTTTTTGGACAATGCTCTCAGGCACGTGGTGACTCTTGGTGTGTCTTGTGCAGGGCCAGGACTTGGACTCGATGACCCTTTTAGGGTCGCTTCCAGCTCAGGGTATTCTGTGGTTCTGTGAAGCAGAAGCGTGAAGCACGGCTTTGCTGACTGACACTCGGTGCCCTCACAGCTTTGGGTTTTATTTCAGCCACTCGCTTTGAGAAGGAAACCCAGGGAACAGCACCGTGGAAAGCGGCGGAGCTTCCCTTGGCGGGCCGCCTGTGCCCCGGGGCCCGTGAGGGGTTGAGGGCTGAGGGGTTGAGGGCTGCGGGGCTGAGGGGCTGAGGGGTTGAGGCGCTGAGGGGCTGCGGGCTGAGGGTCTGAGGGCTGAGAGACTGAGGGTTGAGGGCTGAGGGGGTGAGGGGCTGAGGGGCTGAGGGACTGAAGGGTTGAGGGTTGAGGGCTGAGGGACTGAGGGGTTGAGGGCTGAGGGACTGAGGGGTTGAAGGTTGAGGGCGGCGGGGTGCCGGCGGCGGGCGGGGCCCGGGCGGGGCCGGGCGGCGGCGGGCGGAGTGACGCGCCCCGGCCCCGCCCCGCTCACCTCCCGCCCCGCCCCTGCCGCCGCTCCCGCCTGGCAGCCGCGGCGCCCGGCAGCGCCTCTCCTGCGTGCGCTCCCTCCGCTTGGTACGGCCCACCCCGCCGGGGATCATGGCGATTGATGGTAAGTAGGCCAATAACGGGCTCCTCTCTCTCGCCCCGAACCGCTCCCCTCCCCCAGCCCCCTCCTCTCCCTCTCCTCCCCCGGGCACGGGGAGAGGGGCGGCTCCGGGGGGAGGGAGGGCTCCCACCGCGGCGGGAGGTGGGGGCGCACCGAAGCCGAGCGGGACCCCAGCCGAGGAGGGCGGCGGGAGGGCGCTTCCTCTGCTCCCCGTCCCCTTCGGCCCGGCTGCGGGGGCTACGGGTCAAGGGCTCTTTGATGATGGGGGAGAGGTGAGCGTGGTGCTCCCTCCTCCCGTCTCCGTGCCCGGGAGCCGGGCGGGGTAAATAAATCCCTGGCACGGTGGCCGGCATCCTTCCTCCCCCTCCTCCTCCTCCTCCTCCTCCTCCTCCGCCGCCGCCTGCCCTGGGGATGCCGGGCGTGCGCCCGTGGGCGTCGCGGAGGGGACCCGAGGAGGACGGAGCCGTCCATCCCCCGTGCCGTGAGCCGCCCTTGCTGAGGCGGGGGCGGGCGGCGCAGCCCCCGGCCGGGCTCTGCCGCCCCTGTCCCGGGCTGCCCGGGCCCCCGCACCCCAGCCGGGAAGGTCGGCGCCGGAGGTGCGCAGCCCTGCCCGCCCTCCCCGCAGGGACTTTGCCAACTGCTCTAAAACTCGTTGTCACTCTCCGGGCCCCGGAGTCTCTGAAAACTGAGTCCCCAGGCGAGGGATGCTCCCTGCTCGCCGCCGGTTGCTGGGCGCTAACAGGCTCCACGGGAGCTGCTGTCCGCAGATCTTTCTAGTCATCACTTAGAAACAACAACAAAGCACCGAGATGTACTAGACACTTGTTGGGTTTGTTTGGAGATGCTCGTCTTCAAAGGCAGGGCTTCTGAGCTTTGCTTTGAAACCTCTCCTCTCAACTCTGGGAGTAATTTTACACCTCGTTAAAAATCCTTAAAAAAACCCAAAAAACCAAACAGAACTTTATTTCTAGCCAGACAAGGACCTAAAGTATACAGCTTCCCCGGCCGAGGTGTTTCTTTCTGAAAGCATCTGTTGTTAGAGCTTAAAGGATCTAGGAAAACAGTGGGTATGTGGGGGAAACAAACTGTTCTCGTTTGTTCCGCATGTGGGATGCTTCTCTGCTGTCAGTTTCCCTGGATTAGTAATTCAGGCCTCTGTAAGGAGAAGTTGCACTGATCAAGCAAAGCTGCGTGTTCACCCTGTCTTGGAAGCTGTGCACACCAGGAGTCTGAGCTGGCCAGCTTTGTGTTGGCTGGGTTCTTTTCTGCTGAAAAGTCCTCTTAATATTATCAAGAAGATAGCAAAAAAATTCTGCTGGGTCTGGACGTTTTACATAACTTGAGCTCATAAAAAAAAAATCCTTCAAAATCTGTCTCTGTTTTCATTTTAGGCAGCATTATCCCAGAAATCTGTGAGGATCTGTTAGATCTGAAAATATTCACAATATGTGAAATTCATGTGTAATATTTTCAGGGGATTTAGGGTATTATTTCTTTAAAGTTAAAGCAAATAGCCATGGATGAATAAAGCAATCTAGCCTTTGAAAAGAATGCAACACTTCTTATTATGGCCAGACTTCAGAAATAGCTCAACTGTCCTGTAGATGCTTATTTGAAATATCCAAAATGGGACTTAAACTCTTGAGAAAATTGGGTGCATAGTTTATATTTAAATGTGAGGTGGGATTAAAAAACATTCCAGTCATGAAAGTGTCTGCTAGGTTGTTCCTGAAGACAGCAAATACAATGTATCTTTCTGCTGTAGCCTGTAGCAGGCATGCTTCCTCCTCTTTGTTTTCAGCTGACTGGCTGATTGCTGTAGGGCTGTTGGTTGGTCTTAAAATTTTTATTCCTTTCCTTGATGATCTCTCCCTCCTGTAGTGCAACTGTACCTTGCCTTGACTGTAATTTTTAGCAGTACTGTGTTCTGGCCAGCAGTTAAAAAATATGAGTTTGGGTTGAATATTAGCTCTTGAAGGCAGCATCAAACCATGGAATTTTTAGTCTAAACTGTCAAAATACAGAATTTGCATTGTGTCAAACTAAATTTGTAAATGTATTTAAGTAAACAGAGAAAATACTTTGCTCAGTTTTAAGGACACTGCATTTGGCCAGATTTTTAATTTTTTTTCTTTGTTTTTGGTAGAGGCAAAGAAAATAAGCAAGATTGAAAACTTCTCTTTGAAGAATAAACATAAAATAGTTCAAAACTTCTTCAAAGCAGGACATAGATGTGAAGAGTGCATAAAATTAAAAGAGCTCAAATTAATACAGAATTTGTTAGCTGCTTTTGCCTTTAAAAGATTCTTAAAAATCATTTAAAGTACCATTTCCAGTGTAATTTTTTCAGCATACCAGCTTCCAGTGGTTCCAAAGTTTCTAAACCCCAAAGTTTTTGTAAAAGTGAGGCATTTTGTGTGAAGTGTTACAGAGAAGCAGGGTGCCATGGCCAGGGACCCTTTTGGTCAATGTCAGTGGTTTGTTACACTCACTGACAAATGTTTAAAACACTAGTTATCTTCATGTGACCAAGTTCACAGCCCTGATCTAGTGATTGCAGGAGCTGTGACATCTTTTTCTTTAGAAAGTTCATGTCATGTTACAACATGTTCCATTTCTATATCTTTATAAAGACATCCAGTTAGAGTTTACCAGAGGTCTGGTAATCTCAGATTTGTGAGGAAACAACAGGCAGCAGGTCTATTGGAAAAATTCTGCCTCAAATGAGCTTAAAGAATTGTATTTGCAGTTCTTAGTTTCTGTGTAGTTATCCTCCAGAACACAATTAGTATTTACTGGGAGCTCTGCTTTATGATGCAGGGTTATTTTTTGCTTAATATTTCCACTTTTTATAGGGCAGGATTAAGATGAAGCGTATCAGAATGGGGAGCTGTTAAGTATGGTAGAGAGTAAGGCCAAACTGAAAGCAGTAGTAAAACCAGGCTGGTGGGCAGTCTGAGATTAAAATCTTCCCATCAAGTGCTGCCCAAGCCTGGGATCTTGTGGTTGTTTGCTTGGAGTGGGGAAGAAAGCTGAGGAGTGACTTCTGAGAATCCTTCAGCACCACGGTGGTAATGTTCCTCATGGCAGCATAACTTGGCTGCTCTATGCTGCTTCTCCTCTTTTGAGCAATAGCAAAGCTTTGGTGCCTGCCTTAAGAGAAATCTTTTGACTTGAGGTCTGGGTGAGGAACCAGCAAGGAAAACCACACTGCATTGCATGGAATGGGGGAGGCAAAGAAATGTTAGAGGTCACAGGTGGAATGTTTTATAACCTAAGGCAGAGTTGTGTGTCTTGTATATCCTCATGAATCTACTTTTACCAGATGTTTGAGCCACACTTGAACATGCTGTAATCTAGTGCAGGCTATATAAATTTACGTTTCTCAAGGAGGGGAACACATCTGGAGATGAATCTTCTCAGACCAAGCTAAATCTTTTTGATTTTAAACTCTTTCATATGGTTTCCATTGTGAGGAGTTTAGTGCTAACAAATGATAAGCAGCATTAAAGACAACAAGGAGCTGTACAGATAGAAGAAATTTAGCAGAGAAGAAAGAATTACAGTGTGGTGTTGGTGTTGTCATCTAGTAAGTTACTGATAGAGTAATGAGACTAATGAACATGGCTTCATCTATTTTGCCCCTGTGCTCCTATCAGTTTAACAGTTCTCCTTCCTGATGTAGAGGTCAAGGTCTTTACCGAGTATATACCTTTTTATAATTTTGTTCCTGAGTGTCTCTGAAGTGTCCTGATCTCTCTGAGGTTTCTGAGAAGATTGTCTCCTTCTATTTCCCCACCTTCCAGCTCCTTGGTTTGCAGCAGACAGCTGCACCTGTTTGTGCTGTGCAGGGGTTTATTAGCTGGTGGGTTGTCCTTGTGCTCGGTGGGACTTGTGTTTCTGTTGTATTTGACTGATGATTTTTATGATATATTATGTTAGTTTCTTAAAACTTTCTGACTATTTTGTCTTAAATGAGCCAGAGAATTTGTAAACAATACAAGGATAAGGCAGGAAGTGAACTGTTTAATTATATAACCCTTATTTCCTTGGGAAACAAAGAAATTATGGAATGAACCTACTTTTTGTTTATGGATACAAAGAGTATTTAGAACACTGCTTCATATAGGTCACATGAAAACTATGCCTAGTTGCAAAATTTCCAGAATTTAGAAAAGGAAACAACAGGGCAATGAGCTGCTTACAGAGCTTAAGTAGGAGTATCATGTGTAGCTTGTAGGTTGAATCTGGCCTGGGGAACAGTTTTATCTTGACTTCCAGTTACCTGGGCTGTGCAGGTGTCACTGCAGGCTGCACTAGGAGGGTGTAAGGTGACATGGACATCCTCAAGGTAGTGCTGACCTGAAATGACAGTAGTGCTTCTGAATCCAAGTTAGTGTGGCCAGGGCAGGGGTTGAGCAGCAGCATCAGTATTTAATGAAGCCTAAATATAAGAAGACATATTTTATACTTAGGCCCACTTTTAAACACATTCGTCAACTGTGTGGTGGATCACATGTCAAGGTATCATATTGGATCAGCCAGACAGAATTGGTTTAATGCTGCCTTGTGCTTATCCAGTGACTGTGGTGGAAACTATTCAGTGAGTGTTGCCTGGTGTTGTCATTGTAAGGATGATTGCCTGCATTATTTGCTGATGACAGTGAAACCTTGTGCCACAGGCAAAATCACCGGTTTCCTGGTTGGATTGTCTTACACCATCATCACTGCAGTATTGAATCTATTGAAATAAAGAAAGCTGGCAGGTCTCTTATCTTTTAGATAACAAAGGGGGCAACTGTTTTTAAAAAACCCACCTAATCTCTAATGTTTTACAGACTTCTTTTTGACAAGTTCCCCGTGGGCTGAGATGAAGCTATCATACTTAATATAAGAACAGTTGATGTGTTCAGAGTGAAATTTTTCTTGAATTCTCTTAATTTTTAATGCCTAGCACTTGTGCAAATTGGAATTCTTGGCTTTCAAGATAGGCATGCAGGAAAGTAAGCATGGAGTCATTAGCTGATTAAGAATGTTTGCCTATGTTGCCATCCAAATACAGGGAACCTCTTACAAAGGAAAGAGTCTTGCTGTCCTCCAGAGAACTTCCAACTGTTTTAACCACTAGGTCTTATTTTCTCTTCGGCCTAATTTAGTTATACCTCTTCCAGCTTTTGTAGTGACTGACGCAAGGGATTCACAGCTGATACTCTCAACCTTTTTCCTGAATATTGTCAGGTTCTGAACTGCATAAGGCCAAGGTTCCATGTTGCATGTAAAGGTTGGAGTGGATTTCAAGTTGGCAATTAATCACTGAACCTCCAACTTTTGTGTGTTTCACTATTCGAGATGGGAGATGTTTCCTGATTTCTGTGTAAATCTGTTTGTAGAATAAGAAGGGAAAATTTTGGGATGATTTTGAAAGTTAATTCTAAGACAGCGAGTGTTGAGTTTGTGAGCTAATTGGTCCCATTCTGCAGAGGAGAATAATCTTTGATGTGAAAAGGGGTAAATTCAGTACGACTGACACATTTTATGGGTACGTTTGTTCTGTAGGCTAAAATAAGCTGTTTTCCTACCAAGTGGAATCTTTTGCAATACAGATTCTTCTTAGTAATTTCCTTTTGTATCACAAAGTTACTGCATTATCTGAAATATTTGGAACTATTTCTAGGAGTATATTTTTCTCTGTAGATCATAGAGTTATTTTAAAAGAAGAAATGTTTCTCAGTTTACTTTCTCCTGTGAAACTTTGCTCCAGAGTAGTGATTAGTGTTGTTAATTAAAAACAGTAGGAATTTGCTAAAAGTCATACTAATTTTTCATCTTTTTTATTTCAGCTTTTGTTGCTGACATCCTCTTTTTTATTTCCCAAACATTTGATAGCATTGTGCATTGCTTCTCAATGTATGTTTAATTTTTTTTGTCATTTTCAGTGAAGTTGTTTTTAGGTTTTCTTTCTATTTTCAGTAAAAAGAAAATTTTAGGTTTTAGGTCAGATTTGAGTAATTTATACTGGCTGTTTCTATTGCTAGTTTTATTCACTGTATTTCTTCATTTCCACCAGTAAGACTTACCTGAAGAAGTACTAGTCTGAGAACAAAGTGAAATAAAGAACATACTAATATTATTAGTGCTAATTATATTTCAGTTGTCGGAAGAGTAGGAAAAGAGAAGTTTGTGGTCATTTTGGATAGAAAGGAAGCAAAGATAATACCATTTTCATGATGAGAGGAGGAGGTCCCAAATAACCTCTCTACTTTATGACTTAGCTTAGAAAATTTGTCTCTTTTTAGTTGCTTCCATATGGACACTTCCATTTGTTTTAGTGTGGGTAGGAGTGGATGCAAAATTTGTTTGAGAAGCAGAAATGGCTATGCTGTTCTTGATCAGTTGTCACTGATTGCTAATTCATTGGTCAGTGTCATTGGTTCTGTTGATTAGAAATATAATTTAAAAATTTAATTTTTTCCCATGAAAAAAATGTTTTGATGTTTACCATTACTTTTATAAGTGGGTAACAAAACCCAAAATATTCTTAGGACAGAATAGATAACCTATCCTTAGGCTAAGAAATTATTAGATAGGGATCTTTTTAAATCATGTAAGCAAAGAAGATATTCTTTACAGTAAGAGTTTGAATCATAAAATCAGAACATAGATATCTGAGTTTTACTCTTCTGGTCTTGAACATGTCTACTGCTAATTTAGTCTGATAGTTATTTCTCTTATTAGTGGGTTAGACAGTGAGTAATTGTTCTATATTCACCTGTTTAAGCCCACCATCTGTTGTGGGTTTTTTTCAGGTCCAAGAGTCTTAGTCTATTAAGTCTCTCCTCATATGGAAACCATTTGTTTTTTAACTATTTTTATTGACTTTTTTAGGGTCTTTCTCTGTGTCTTCTGTGGTTCTATTTTATTCTTTGAGGTTGTGAGACCAAGAGGAGACCAAAACTGCACAAAACGTAAAAGATGTAAACATATAAATAAGTATATATAATAGCAATTTTCTTACCTTGGTGTCCATCTCCTTATAAATTCAGATGTTGTTTGGTTTTAGTTTGCTTTTTGACTAGTTCTCAGCATTCAACTTTAAACATTTCTATTTTATGTATGCAGTTTGATTTGTAGACTAAATTTGTGAAAAGGATGCTAAAGGAACGCAGAGGTGATTTTACACCATGAGTGAGGATGGGCTAATGATTGTATGTAACCTTCTCAGGAAAAACACTGATGAAGGTGTAGGGTTGCTCCTGTGCAAAAGTCTTCAGCTTTGTTTATTTTCCATTACCGTTGGCTGTCTGTTCATCCAAGCCCAGAATTCAGTTCATGGCATGAGGCAGTTTTTAAAGTAGATTTGTTGGTATATGCAACCCAGAAGTCTTTCATTCTAATTGTCTTTTTAAATAAATTTGTAGCCTGTTGTGTGAAACCCTTAACATAAGAATGGTTTTCCTGGGTCTCTTGCATTCCTGCAGAAGCGTTAGTGTTTCCACATGCTTAGACACAGTAACATTAACATTGTGTTGGACTTTTTCACATGTATCCCGTTTTATGTTTCTACACTGTAGCACCCTGTTCCTGCTACTCAACCTCCTCAGTGTTGTTGTTCCATGCTGGAATGTCGTGGGTTTGCCAAGGGAAAAAATAGTTGTCTATTGTTGAATAAAATGTTAAGTAAACGTTTGTTGAATGTGATCCAAACTTATGAAAATGCTAATTAAAAAACAATTCTCAGCAGGAAAGTAATTTATCATGTAAAAAGTGTATCCGAAAAATTACACCTGCTGACAAAAGGCTTTTGTGATACAGTGTAATGTTCTGCTGCAGCTACCAACATGGATTTTTTTTCTGAAGAATAATGAATTTTATATGCAGCAGCCTAAGTGGCATCACAGTTTTGGTGCTGGAACTGGGACTGTGCACCGTGTTTGTTGGTGGGACGGAATGTACCCTGGCTGAGTTTATGGATGACACCACGGAAGGAGTAGTCAATAAGCTGGAGGGCAGGGCTGGCAAGCGCTCAGCAAGCTCAGAGTGGGCTGAAGGATCCTCAGAAGCTTCCACAAGGACAGGTGAAGTCCAAGCCCTGCACTAGCAGCTGCAGGCAGGCTGGCTGGGAGCACCTCTGAGCAAAGAGACCTGAGGATCCCGGTGAGCAGTGAGCTGTACATGGACCAGCCACGTGTCTGTGGCCTGGATCCAGCTGTGTTAATCCAGCATGAGAGGCTGACAAACTGGGAGACCTCAGCAGAGTGCCACTGAGCTGGGAGGGGACTCAGAGTACCTGGCACATGAGGAGAGGCTTAGGAAATACATTTGTGTAGCCTGGGGAGATCTGACAGGCACTCTTGCAGCCTTTCATTGTGCAAGGGGGTCTGGGAGATGGCCATGGGTTCTTACACTGCCCAGCAAAAGCATGTGGGCAGTGGGGGTGAGCTGCATCAAGGGCAGTCCTGGCTGGCTGCTAGGGAGAAGTGCTTGCAGTGACAGGGGTGACACCTTCCCCCTGAGAAGCACTGGTACCCCTGAGGTCCTGGAATTGTGGTCATTGCAGAACACGGCTGGTTGAGGCTCAGAGGAACTTTCTGTAATGCTGGTCCTGGTCTAAAGTCTTTGAGAACACCAGATGTCATTCATTCCCAACCTACAGCACTCTATGGTAATGCCTGTGCTAAATTTTCTTGACCATTATTATCAGCATCTAGTGGTGAAGTTCCAGCCGAACTCTGAGCATAGCAGACCTTTGAATCTTGAATTGTGCTAGTTTAGAAAGACATAAAATTTTGAGTTAATACAAAATTCAGTGTTCTTCTTTGATGTACATATTTCCGTCTTGTTGCTGCCATAGTCATTTTAGCAAATAGAGACTTGGTAAACAAAACCTTTGTCTTCAATTGAGAAAATTATACTTCATGAGCTGCCTCTGGAAAACATCTGGCCACTCTTTTTGTGTTAAATGTTTGAATGATTTAGATTTTTAGGACCACTAGGTAGTTTTTCTTGCTCAAGAAAATGAAAATGTTTTGTTGAATGTGGAGTTCTAAAATTATTTGATCTTTCATTATTTTTCATTTTACTTCCATTGTCTGACCTTATGAAAAGCTCTGTGTACCCAAGTGGGTTTGTTTCTCTTCTCAGATTACATTTTGAACAGAGTATTATGTAGTTTTATATGCAAGCTCACTCAAAACCTTAAAGTCTTAAATAGGAGATTATGTTCCTAGTCAAGATGGAATTGAACTAATAATAATTTGTGTCTAAATCAAGCATAAATTTTAATTAACAAAACATTATGGTGAACTAATACTATACGATGATAAATTACCTAAAAATAATATTTAAAGAATAAAATTTAAGTGTGTCATGCCACTGAACCTTTGGGATTTGTGGGCTAACCCAAACAAACCCGCTATTTTCAGACTGAAATGCTAAATTAATGGTTGGCATCTTGCTGTCATGCAAAATGTTTCCATATTTTCAGTTTGGTTTTTTCAGTAACTAGTTTATGAAAAGCTGAGAGAATTCTTGGGAGTTGTAAAGATAGAAAAACTTGGGTTTATTTGTTAATCCATGAATAAAAGCAAGGTGTGAATTATGTATTAGGTCCACATTTCTGAGTACCACAGGGAAAAAGAAGAAACAGTCCAAGTCAATTGAGGATAAAATTTCACATATTTAATACGTTAATTTAAAGTATAAAAGATACTTCTTTGACTTTTATATAATTTGATGTATTTTTATTTAATGGTTGATTTCCATCCAAAAGCAGTTTAAAAAAAAAGTAGTAAATGAATCACCTATTAAAAAAAGAAATAACATTCTAGCATTTTCTAGGAAAATGAAAAGGAATAAAATCCTGACTGTATGCCTGTTAAATGGTATGAATTCATTTTCTAACATTTTGGTCAATAAAAAGCATGGTGATTAATGTAAAGGCTTCATTTGGTGGAACACCATCTTACATTAGAAGTTGAATGTTTCAGTAAGGACCTCTTGCTTTATAAAACAATAGGTAGCAATGCGAAATCCAAATCTAGAATTAGTATTTTGTGATACAATTTCAAGCTGGTTGATTTCACTGAGAGCAGTGAATATAATTAAAATCTATTGCTGCTCTCTTCCCTCAGTGAGTTTTAGGTGAATCCTTATTTTTAACTGTCTGGTATCTGTGTAATGAAAAATAATTTTATTTTTTGCCATAATTTTTATTTTTTTCTTCACTGCCGAATTTAAAACTAACAGGGCAAAAATTCTAGGGAGAAGACTTTCAGTCACTCTTCTGCTTTATCTTTTGTCCCCTAAAGATGATTGCAATGACTTTAAAGAAGATTGTAATCTCCTCCCTCTGTCTGGTTTTGGGTTTTGTTTGCGTGTTTTCTAATGCCTTATTATTATAAAAGCGGATTATATTTTTAATTTAGTTTTTTTTATGTTTTCCTGTCAAAATCCTTTCTGAATGAAAATGATGTTGCCTAGCTTCTAGAATGCACTGAAAAGAGGGAATTATATTGCTATCACAATGGGATTTTGTAAGGGTGATGACTCTACAAAACTCCTGGGATCCTCAGACTCACTGATACTTAACTTCCCATTCAAGAGTATATTTGAAGCTTGTATTTCATATTTCTGAGTGTGTTGACATAAAATGAGGATTCTTTTTACTTTCACAGACATTTAATTTTATATTAGAAGAGTCACATTTTATTCTATTTATTTGATTCCTTTTCTCACTCCAATATATGGATTTCCTACAGTTATTTCTTTAAAGTGTAAATTTAAGTAGAAATACAGGTATTTTCTTAAAGCTTTATAATACCATCTGCTAGTGTTACCAGTTAAGAGTTTTGTTTACAAGCTGTAATTCCAATTAAAGTGGTCTCTATTAAAAGGTTAAAAAAAAGTATAGTATTTCTAGCAACAATTTTATTGTTGTTGAATAAATATCTCAAGGTCTATACAGCTGTTTTTTAATTTAAAAATATCTAAAGGAGAAATTCTGGGTAAACCAAGTATTTGTTAATAGGGTGGATTTTCAGGGATTTTTTGTTTGTTTTTTTTTCTAATTACTGTGGAAGATAATCATTATGGTTTTTTGGCATTCTATTATATTGGATTTTTTTATATTTTCACAATTATTATATTTTCACAATTCTTCTGTAGGATAGTTTTCTCCAAAGAGGAAATTATGTCTATACTTGGGAAATATTAGTGTGGCTTCAGTTAAGGTACTTGCTTTTATAATTTTATCTGTATAAATTCAGTGTAAAGCTCTTCAAACTGTACCACCATTAGCAGTATTAAGCCAAATATACATTTATTGTTTTTTTCCAAAGGATTTAATGTATAATTTGAAAATTTGTTAAGCCAATCCTCTGCATTTTTATTAATTGACAGAATTTTGGAACTTTCTTTTTCACTGTTTATAAGCCTTATAAAGAAATGAAATACATTTTATTTGTTACTGTTTTCTAATGGTGCATTTCCACACAGGTGGAGAACGAACTTGTGGTGTACATGAACTGATCTGCATCAGAAAAGGTAAGCAATGATTTGTGAAAGTGAACTCCTTAGCTTGTGAATATTCCTGGTGAGAAATCTGCTGCTCTGACTTTATGTGGATCTTAGTGCTGCATTTTTGTATTGCAGAATCTTTTGATGCTGACAATGTCAATAGGGAAATTAGTGAAATTATAAAATAAAATTTGATTTTTCACAAGAGGGAAAAATGTGCTTTTCCAAAATTCACTGAGTTACATGGAATTTGTTAATGTTATTAAGCTGTGATGGATAACCATGAAAACTTTGATCTTTGCTTTATCTGGATATTTGTATGATCATATGATTTTCATTATTAATGGAAAATTGTGAGGATGTTTTAAAAAACTGATGTAATGAACTGGCAATCTTTGCCTCTGATTTCAGGTGAGATCCTAATGACTCAAACTTCTTTGCTATCAGCTGCAGCAATAGTGAGACCAGCAGCTGACAGAGCTCAGAGCAGAGCTGTGCTCCAGGGAGGGCTCTTACAGCTCAAAGCTGAGCTACAGTGACTGAATTTGGAGCTCCACAGAACAGCTCAGCTGATGTAAAGGCCAGATCCACTTCTCTTTTCTGTCCCTTTTGGCAGCCCTATGCTCCCTCCTGCAGCATTGCTGTTGAATTTCCGTCTTCTCATCTGAAAGCTAATCCAAAAAAAAGAGGTTTCTTCAAGGATGAGTTCCTTGAATTGAGTCTGGGTTAGGTCAAAAGAGTCTCAGTGCTTTCAAAAGGAAGGAGTAAGAAAACGTGGTGGGAGAGGAGTAAAGTTGCAAGACTCTTTTGACAACAACTTAGTCTTAGACTGCCTCTATAGTATTGTCAAACCACATCATACTCTGTGGGAAGAAATTTTGTTTGTCCTCTTCATTTCCATTGCATTCACTGAGACATTTTGGTAAAATTGTTTGGGTTTATTGAAACATTTATTTAACAATGCCTAACCTCAGAATTAAGTCTGCCAGTTAAGGTCAGAATAGCTTTATGGTCACAATTAATCTTTTCCAAATATCTTTTGAAAGAATTTTTGAGTGTGTATGTGTTACAGTACCGTAATTAAGAACATTTCTCTGCTTCTCTAAACTGTGAATCATTTAGATCTTGCTTTTATAAAATTCTTTCTCATTTTGGAGGGGAGGTCGTGGTCATTTTTTTCTTTTTATTGCTGTCTCTCTTTTTCCATTGACAGATAAGGTGGTACACACAGTGCTCTGTATTCCTTCTCTAATAGTTGCTGTTTATCTTTCTGAATTGGGAAACTCATTGGAATTTCAGAAAGCCTTCTGATGAAGTTTCAAGAGCTGTTAATCTTGCTAATCCTTATTTATTTTAGGATGCTGTACTGATTTTAAGAGAAACAAATTTACTGTGTTCTTGGAGACAGTGCTGTATGTTTTAATGTTAATTGCTGGGAAGTTAAATTGAAAGATGTGTTGTTTGTTATTTTAAGATTCTGTGTTACATTTGAGCATTGAATTCTAAGCTCTGTTAGCCATTGATACAATAAATTAAATAAAAATAGCATAGAACTTGTGTTTTAGCATTGGTGGTTATAAATTAGCCTAGGGATAAGTGTGATTAAAAGAGAAATATCCTTTTAGTGCCATTTATACTTGCATTATGTTGGGTTCCTTTTTAGGTCATATGAGTTTCCATGTACGTTCTAACGTTGTGTGTCCCTGTGTTACTGACAAATTTCTCCTTGTGATGCATGGATTTGGTGCATTCCTGTCTGTCTTCACTCCCTACTGGAAGTGTGCCTTTAAAGCAGGAGGAGATTGCCATTGTACTGCAACTCTTCCAGTCACGTGGGCTTTTGCTTACTTTGTCTAAGACGTTACATCTTCTGATGCACGATCAAGATGCTTTTGATCAAGGCTCCTAAGGAATACTTTATTTGCAAGTTGTCGAGCCCTGCTTGCTTGCCAGGATGAGATTGCAGACTCAAGATCTCTACTGACATCCTCAGAATAGGAAGGCATTTCCAAGCTGAGAGTTCCTGGCTGCCAGCAGTCTCGGGCTGGTCAAATCAGACCTTCCAGCTTTGTCCTTAATGTCACTGATTGCTCATGTCAAGCTTATACAGGATGGAGTTTCCCATCTCTTGGCTGTGCCCTGAAAGCTAAGCTGTTTTTTGGTCTGTGAGCTCACAGTAGAAGTTGAATGGGCAGATTAAGTGTTCACACTGACACATGGGTAATTCCCTGCAGTCTTGTCTGGTGCTGGGTAAGGTTGCAGTGTGCCCTTCTCCTTTTTCTCTGGTGTCTGTGTGACTGTGGCACCAGGAGAGTACATTCCAGCACTCCTGGCAGTCATCCACTCCCTCATTTTCATCGACTGCTGTCTGTGAGGCTTTGAGAGCTGGTGGTGTTTGACAAAATGGTTCTCCATTTGCTATTTACCTGAAAGCCTGTCATGTTTTCTGCCAGGAGATGGTGGGTAACTGTGACTGCTCTGTGACTGGAGTTGGAATGCCTGTGTGGAACCTGTGAAAGAAACATTAGTAGTAAATAGCCTGCATTAAGGAGCTGGAGTTTTGCAGTGTACATTTGTGCTTTGCTTGTCTGTCCATCTTTCTTACAGCACTTCCATGTACATGGCTGTTGAGAAGCAACTAATAGGATAAATAATGATGTTCCATCTTTTTTTTTCTGCATTGAATAGGGAAAAGGGGAAAGTAAGCATGCAAGCAAGCATGTGTCTTCTATGAATAATGCATGGGAAAACTTTCCGGTTTCAAGTGATGGAATGTAATTACAATTTATATGGGGATTATATGACTTGAAGAACACCTATGGCTGGTGGTTAATTTTTCTTTCTAGTCAGTGAAGTAATGCATTCCTAAATTGTATTTTTCTTGCCTGCCCTTTCATTTTTTGCTAGGAAAATAGAACCTTGGAGTATCAGGTGATGAAATGTGGAAAGGGACCAGAAAGGTCTTCAAAGTTGCTACTACACCATTTAGCTCAAATAACATAATGAAAACTTCTTAGCTGTAGTTGAAAGCATAGCTTAAAAGCAAAACCTTAGCCTTAAAAAGGAAATGTCTGCTCTAAGATTATTAAGCTGTAAAAATGAAATATCTTGAAACCTCAATTTTGCTGGTTTTTAGGTTTTGTATTTCTCAGATTATATAATTTTAAATGATAGACTCAGAGGTTTGCAAGTACCAGTTATAATATTCATTGAATATCTGAGATTATGGCAGTTGTAGTGTAAATATGATCCCAGTATGGTGATACAGGACTTTGGTTTGCTACCCAAAGATGTAGCCATTGTCTGGCACAGGCCTCCTCCTGTGCCACATTAATGTTGCTATAGTTTTGTAGTTGCCCAAGAGAGACTGTGCTGGGTTTCCTTCTAGGCTGCACAAGAAGGATTGCAGTACTTTTATAGGGTTTTTTAACTTGGTTTCCTTTTAGCAAGTTCATACATTTTTGAGAAGAATCTGCGAAGAGCTGATCAGGAGTAAGGAGACTAATAGGCTTTTCTGGAAAGCCTTAAAAACTAATTCTTATGTATTTTTAAAGAGGCTTCCTCTAAATGCATAAATATAGGGAGTGTGTGTCCTGAGAATGGGAGTTATTTTGTGGCTGTTATGTAACATCTAATAGCTACAAAATACTGAACAAGTCACTTCCCAGCTTGTAAAAAGAACTTTAAAGATGGTCAGCTGCTAGAGAATCACTGCAATATGTGTCTCCTATGTTTAACATAGTCAAGTAGTTGAAGTGTTTGTGTGGCTTTATATTTACACAATTTTGAAATCTGGAAATTGCAAAAAAGGAAAAATAAATTCTTGCTTTTATTATAAATTAGCATCTTATTTACTTCTATTATTTAGTGCAAGTTTGTGTTCACACATTTATTTAGTGTCTGACAATACAAATTGAAGACTTGGCTGTGAAAAGAGGAGTCCTGCTTAGTTTTTGACAGTGGAAGGTGATAGAGTTTCTCTGAAATGACTCAGTTAACAGTTTGTCTTTTTGCTGGATATCTTCATAGTATCCAGCTGTTTTTGAGAGAGTCAGGATATAATATTGTGTAAGTTGTTCCTTTGGTTATTTGCTATGGAAATAAAAGAATTCAGGGAACTTGAGATTAGACTTGAGAACAATATATCTTTTTTAGCTGTATAGCGCAGCTGCAAGTCTAACTTGGAATTAGCTGTTGTTAGATTTAGTAATGTTTTAATTAAGGCTGTTTAAGGTTCTCTTTGTACAAACAAGACAGATTTGTGATGACTGTTTATGATATTGAGCTATAACTGAAGAAACTCCTCTTTAATATATTCTGCTACGTATTCATTGTGTGACACGGAAGTGACATTAAATGAGAAAATATATATGGCCATATTATTTTTAGGTTTCTTTCACCCAACATTTTTCACTTGTTTATTTTTGAAGTAGTGCAAAGTGATATTTCTAACTCAGCAGTGTATTTTGTATTTAATTCATGGAAATGTAGATGGAGTATCCAAGTAAGGGCTGAGTTGCACAGAAGTTTAAAAATTATTTTAAGCCCTTTTTTCTTTTGCAAGATGTTCTTTCCTTTCTATTGTTGTGGCAATCTTGCAAACAAAGGAAATTATTCAGGAAACTGACTTTGTGACTAAGAATGGAACAGAAGTGCTCTCTTTAATATGCAAAAGAGAAGTTGCAAAAAGACAATGTCTTTGTCTGACAATGAAAAATGTCACTTGTAATAATAATTTTGAAAAGATAAGAAGGTGTGAATTTTTGCTTTGTCAGAAGTATGTTTTAAGTAGAACTATTCCTCTTTAATGTTCCGGTCAACTATCCTCACCATTTGCATGTGTCTGAATGTTAAGCTGCCAACTGCACTTATTCCAAATAGCAAAAAGTAGCATTTATTCATTAGTTTCATTTTAGAGTAGAATTATTATTAAGTTGAAAGTCAACTGCATCTGATACTCAAGTTATCTTACACTATTAGTGATAATCTGCACTAAGTAATTAAAATAATTTTCCCCTTTCTGGCTGCTGTCATCTAGTTGGTAGAAGTACTTGTTCTTCATCAAGAGAAGGGTGATGTCACAGATGGTAGTAAATTTCTTTATATTAGATATCGTCATATTAATGTAAAATGCAAATATATGTTGTTTCTATATTCATTTAGAGGTTCAGATTTGGATGGTACCAAATAAAGTGCACTTTCTCTTTTTACAAAGAGGAATAAAAAACTCTTCATTTAGAAACTATTAAAAATTAAAGCTACTTCTATAATATATGAAGAAAGTAGTAATTAATACTTTTTTTTTAAAGGCTTGAAAAAATTTTTTATCCCATGGATACTAAACCTCATACACCTGGGAGATATTTAGACATATTGCTACATGTTAAAAAAGGTAATAATATTAAAATTAACACCACCAGAATATATATTCTGAATTTGCACTCTGTTGGAAAAGTTATCCGTATGTATATGTTTTGGATTAGAGAAAATTCAATACAGAGTAAATACTTTTCTTTGAGCTTCCCGATGCCCTTACAGGAAGCAGAATATTATTTTGTGTGTTCTCCTGTGTTTGGAGTCTTCTGGAAAGTGGCAGCTACTGGGGTCACTTAATTCCAGCTATGGCAACATCTTTTCTTTCATGGCAAGTTTTGTGTGTAAGAAGTTTGCTATATCCAAACCCTGGCATTTCTTCACTCAAGTTCTCATATTCATATAATCATTTTTACCATGCAGTACTTTGCTGTATATCCTGGTTAATTACTGTTGGATTACATGGATTGTCTCATGCTTTGTTGTTAATTGTAGTGTCTGATAGGGAAAAATGAGGTTTTAAAATATTTTTATTACATAGATTATTTTTCTTTCCCTGTAGTTGAGAGCTACTTTGTGATGGGTATGAACTTTTTAACTGCAACTCTCTAGACCCCTGTGGGTCTTTAATACTTTTGCTTTGGGAGGATTATTTGAGAATACCATCAAAAATGATAATCACTGCTGTTCTCTTACCCACTGCGTGGATAATAGTCATGTAATATGCTATGTAATTGCAACAGATTATTGGGATTTGGAGGTAATCAAGATGATTCCATGATCAGTGTCTATTCCATGTGGCAAATGTGATGCTTCCTTTGCTGTTTCTTTTCAGAGATTTCTGTTGTGAGATACTATTTAATCAGAGATGAGTTCCATGTAAGAGAGAAAAGGCATTGAGGGACTAGTAAATCAGCAGGGATGGCAGGCTGACAACTTTTCCAGCACATAAGGATTTAGGAATTAAAAGATTTCTGTCAAAAGTTTAAATCTCCATCTCAGAGTATGGCTTCAGTTACTCCTAAATTCTTTCTTAGATCAGTGGTATTTTGGAGCCAAGGGTCCTCTTTTTCCTGTAATTAAATTTATCAGCAAAAGACAGTTTCAGCATGGTATTTTTAAAGAAAGGGGAAAGAATCTCAGAAAAGACAATCTGTGGAGGCAGTAGTAGAGCTGCCACAAGCAGTTTTGTGCAGTTATAGATGTGATTAGTTAATGTAATGAACCAAGCTGGTTTTATCATAAAATGAGTTAGAAATGGCTGAGGTCATTTGGTCTGTTCAGCCTGGAGGAGACTGAGAGGAGATCTCACTGCAGTTACAACTTCTTGCGAGGGGAAGAGGAGGGACAGGCACTGATCTGTGCTCTGTGGTGCCCAGTGACAGGACCCAAGGGAACGGCCTGAAGCTGTGTCAGGGGAGGTTTAGGTGGGATATCAGGACAAGGTTCTTCCCCCAGAGGATGGTTGGACACTGGCTTAGGTTCCCCAGGTCAGCACCAAGCCTGGCAGAGCTCAAGGAGCATTTGGACAATGCACTCCTTTGGGATGGTGTGTTTGGGGCTGAAGATTGGACTTTGATCCTTGTGGGTCCCTTCCAACTCAGGGTATTCTATGGTTCTAGAATAATACTTTGTGAAGTAAATGAACTCTATTTGATGTAATTATTTAGTCAAGTAATTTAATTGATTGTAATAAAATCAAATGAACTGAATTTGTTAATTAAAATACATTCTAGAATTTCTTCCTGTGTATAAGAATTCCTGGAATCTAGATGTTAAAATGTGTTTTTCATGTTAGTCCTTGTAATTAGATGTTAAGGAAACAAAGGGAAAAAGAAGTCCTGCTTTGTTTCTGTAGCAGTGCATAATATCCCACAGCCAGAGTTAAGCGACAGAAACAGAATGTTAAATACATTGTTATTATTTCTGATCAATTTTCACTGGAATAGGAGTAACAGTGGAGTTAGACCAGTGTTGCTTTCATGATACACTAATTCTAGTAGACTTTTTGTGTAAACAAACACATATAATTTTTGCTTAATGTGACATCTTTTTGAAATTAACCCAAAAGTGGCATCATGCATTACTTCAGATAATATAAATTTTGTGTGTTCCTCAGTATTTCTTTGAAAGGTCCATTTAAAGGGCATTGTTATTCCAAATAGAACCACTTTCATCCTTGTCTCATTCTGTCAGTCTTAAAGAACTTCTGAGAGGTTCATGTTGCTAGAATTGTTTATAATTTTCTTATTTAGGAAATGTGGCACTCTTGAAATTGAATTGAGTTGTTGTTTCAACTTTGTGCTCATTTGAAATTGCTGTTGCTCAGGGTTGTGTCCTGGATGTTGATACTTGAAGTGTTGAAGTACAGGTAGCTCATGTTGCAGGGCTTGTAATTTGTACTGGAGAGCATGTAAAGTTGCTGTCCAACAAGGTGTGAGATGCAGGAGCAACAAACCTGGAGGAAGGAACATCAGAAGAATGGCAGAATAAAATGTATTTAGCATAGCATGCTGAGAGGTGTAGTTATCAGTAGTGGGCCAAGGTAAGAAGTCTGTGCTGCATCAGGAAAGGCAAAATGCAGTTTTGAATTGGAGGGGGCAGCATCTTTATACTCAAAAGTTTCAGTTTTAATGTTACCTAAATGTAACTAAAAATTCAAAAGCATTGATATATGAGATGTAATTGTGTGTTTTAAGTTGAGCTAAAAGACGTCCTGATTTTTTTTTTGGTAAAATATAGAAGAATAGGTAAATTTTTAGAAGGGAATTACATAATCCAGTGTTTTATATGGGAGATAGAAGAAAGAATAGAACAGGAATCATAGGATATATGTTTGTAATTTTGTCTTTTGACTTGTTGAATAAAATGTTTAGAGTTCATTATCTATCATTGCTTTTTAGCAGTAATATCAGCTAGTCAATTTTTGTGGTACAGTTGCTTTTGTTTTTTATATGGGAAAGTATTCTAATAGTGATACTGCCATATATAGTTCATGTTTTTGAAACAGTCAAGAATGAAGTCAAGAATTTAACGTTTTTAGTCAGAATTCTAATTCAACAGTGGATAAAGCCCCGTAGGTGTAGCATTTTGTTTAAAAGGTTCTATTCACTTGTTGCTTCTTCAATTACTGCAGCAAACAGAAAGATAGTAATTATGTACAAATTCACAAATTGCTGTGAAATGTTGTGTATTGAGTTTCCATTGTTAAAGAAAAGCTGTTTAGAAAGACCATGAAGTCTTAGGTAGCCTTCAAGTTCAGTTACTTGCTTTTAAAGAAGAGACAACCCTATGTAATTAGTAAAAGAAATGTACATGTAAATTGACACGTATGAAAATACAGTCCCTACTCCTGTTGAGTAATCAGACCAAAGTATTTCACTTGTGAGCAGACTCAGGTGTAGAGGGATTTGTTTTTTTCTGTTATGCCATGTCTGTTTGGAGATGAATAATTCAAGCATGGAGAAAAGGCAATCAAGGCACAAATCTTGTTGTTTTGTTCAGTAACCTGCTCAGCTTTCTAAAAATATGTTAATTTCTTGTGCTAGTGGCAAAGTTGGAAAGAAATGACAAGTAATAGTGAATTTTGGATGAAAATATTTTGAGCTGGACAGCAGAGATTATTTTAATGGATTATTATGATGTAATGATGTAAAAAATTAATACCAGTAAATAATTCTTCTTCAGGACTAAATACAAAACAACAGTCATGTATATTTAAAATAATTTAAAGGGCTAAAGTATCTTACATCAAGTTGTAAAAAAAAAAAAAAAAAAACCAAAAACAAAAAACCCAAACCCCAAGTTATAAATAAAAACAAGCTTACATATTACATTTCAAATGTTTTTTGTGCTAGGATCCTAAAGGTAATTGGCATTTTTCAGGTCATATCCCCTAGTTACTTTATTTGTATACAGAAGAGATAGTATTGCATTTATAAATGAATAATTGAAACATCACTAAGATAACTGTGTGGCTTTGTACATTACTAGCTAATGAGTGGTATGATGTAGAGTGTGAAAGATCCAAAAATAGTTGACTTCAAATTAAATAAAGTTTGGGGCTAGGTACATACTAAAATATTAAATACTTTTAAATTTAATATTAAAAACATTTCATCTTTTTAAAATGCCTGAGGAATTTTGTTGTTTTGATGGTATATATTTGACATGTCATTTTCTGAAGAGTTTGAAACAACTTTTTGAAATGAAACATTATGTCATAACAAAGAAGTTATTATTTGACAAAGAGGTGCTAATTTGATATTTAAGATGAAGAGATGGTAAGTTTCTGTGTACTAATACTTCTGATTCTAGTGATGATAACAACAAAATGGAGTTAAAGTGATGTTAAGGTAATACTTCTGTAATGATTATGACTTTCTATGCCACTTCCATAGCCAGCAATTCAATTAGTCTTGGTAGCTTTGTAGAAAGATATTTGTTCTTTTAGTATTTCTAAAACTGCCTTATATTATAATGAGTTTCAGACATAAATTCAGAATTTCATTGGTGTTTTTCTTAAGAACCAAAAATAATGATGAAGTTTATAAAAGTAGGACCTTTGAATTTAAAGGATGACTTTGAGAAAAGACTGCCTTTCTACTGGTGTCTGATAGTAGAAGAAACCAATGGGAACCTCTGAGAGTTTTTAAATGCTTTTCATGGTGCAGTTAATTTCCAGACAACTCAGAATTTATTACAATATGTTTTGAATCAAAATAATTTGGGTGGCATAAATGTATTTTTTATGTAAAAAGAACTTTTAAAATTTTTCTGTCTACAAAATATACCTGCTTGATACTTAAGCTGTGAGGAACTAACTGAAGGATTAATGTGATGTGTAAAACCTGAATACATAGATGGGAATCTGTGCACATTTCATGTGGAAAATTGAAGTACATTTTTTCCCCCGGCTTTATAATGGTAATACTTTACAGGATTTCAGCTTGATAATTTACCTAATCTGTGAACAAGTATTCTAAGACTCTTTACATGAGTGCAAATTGATACAGAAATATAATTTTCAAGTCCTATGTTCACACTGAATTACATAAATAATTAATTAGTTTTGTTGCAGCTAAAGTTTCATTCTTTTTGTAAGGTATCAGCCAATGTTTCTTTTTCATCCAGAAAAATGTCATCAGATACTGTGTTTCCATAGAGAACTATAAGGCTTTCAGACAGTGCCTTTTTAACTACTTAGTGTCCAGCAAGTACTGGAGGAAAAAACCCCAAAGTATTCAGCTTTCAGTTCCTTTTAGGTTGTGGTTAACTTCCTTAAACACATATTTTGATGGATCAAGGCAGATGATTGCTGAGCTACATAAACATAAGTAAAAATTTTAAAAATGCAATTTAAACCTACAGCTTGAAAAGATCAGATGTGACATATGTGATAGTGTTTTTCCCTGAAAATGCTGTACAGTTAATATATCCTATTTAAAGGAGGCTGTCACTGCCCTTTGTTGAGAATCATTCCACGACTGGAATTCGGTTAAATCTCCTGCTCAAAGCAGTGTGGACACTGAATTCGGATAAAGTTGCTCAGGACAGCCTGCTCCACTAGTAAAGCAGTCATTCTCATAGTTCATTCAAAGGTCCCATGATCTTTATCTGCCTTCTGATCTTTCTTCTTTTTTGCCTTCTCTTCACTTTCTGGCTTGTTCCATGTACCCCAAATTGGTGTCACACCTTCTTCGTATCTCACGCTGATTTCCTCCCTGAACATCATTAACCTGTGCCACCTTCTACTGCTCTTTCACTTCTGCTGGTCCCTGTGATTTGCAGTCCCCTCTTGCTGCCTTTTCTGCCACTGCCTCTGTGTTTGATAGATGTTATAGCTGGAACTTACTGAAAATGAAGGTTTTCTATTCTGGGCCCAGTCCCTGGTTTCATTTGGGTCAGGATCAATAATTCAGAGGAAACTGGCTGTTGTTTCAATAGCCTCAGATATTCTCAGTTATCCATATGCAGTCTTGGAAGGGTGGGAGCATGCCCACTGCCAGCAGAACTTGGGGAGATTTCATCTGTTAAGCTTTGAGGTAAAAAAATAATATATATGAACTGAGGCTTTTGTCAAAACTCAGAGTATTCCCATGTGTGGGAAGATTCCATGAAAAATGGTAAATAGACACCTGAAAAACAATAAATGAATGCCTGACACACGCCAAAGTTCATTATAATTAAAATATTAATTAAGAAAAAATTAGCTGACTTTCTCTGTTCCAGAATAAAAATCCACTTTTCTCACCTTGTTACCCCTCTTGATGCAGCAGGATGTCTCATTTGAAGTTGTTGGCAAGTTCCTTTTCATGGGAAAATTTTCAGGGGTGGTTTAGGCAAAATGTTACATGATCTCTTCTGGTTAGAGATAAGAAGTGAAGCAAAAATAATTGCCAGTTTTAAATAGGTCTGGATGTCCAGCTCAAAACAGAAGTGCAAATCTGTCCAATTTTTTTTCATGGTGGAAGGCACATTTCCTTGGATCTTTCTTTCTTTGTCAGATTTAAAAGACACCTGTATAATAATTTAAGAGCAGCACCACAGACACAAATGTTCCCTGTCATCCTGCAAAACGAACTGAGGAGGTTGTGGAACTGCATGTGTTTCTCAGTCAGTACTTTTACATAGATGCATGAGCCCAGATTTACAAAGGGCATATGTCGAATCAGGGAATGATTTCATTTGGAAGGCTGCTGGGAAAGTAATTTACAGTTCAGTCCCCTGCTCAAAGCAGGGATAACATTGAAGTTGGATTCTATAACTGATCTAGGCAATCTGTTCCAGTGATAAACTCCTCTCATTCTGGATTTTTCCCGCCTCATCTCCAATTGGAACTCTTCTTGTAGTTATTTCAGACTCTTGCATCTTGTCCTTTTGTATTGCATCTCTGAATGCTGAGTGTGTTCTTTAATTCCACTCCTTTTTAAATAGTGAAAGATGTTACCATGCAACATTATAGTACTAAAGTGAAGTGCCAAGATCTTGGCAAACAGAATTTGTAAATCTGATAAAGCTTCATAAATCTCTATTAAATAAAAAAATATCAACCCTCAAGAATGGGATTTATAAAGCTGAATGTAGTCTTGCAAAGTCAGGAGGAAGAAAAGTGATATATGAAATCCCAGTTTTCATCCAGATTAATACAGTTGTGTTCAGCTCTGAAGTATGTGTTGTCTGTGTGTTGTGGCCATTAAATCCACTCTTAGGTGTTACTGTTCCTGTTCAGAATGCAGGTTTGAGAAGTAATGTTTCTTAATTATCAGTACACTAGTAATAAATCAGTTAACAGTTTAATTAATCTGTTACATATCACTAGGAATCACAGCTCTGTAATGCTTTACATGGTTGTTAATTGCGTGTAGATAGAGTTCTATTACAATTTTGCCTATAAATTGCACCCAAATGCCAGTAAGTTACAGTTTTATAACCCTTCACTTTAGCCTCCCACCCTACTTCATAATAGATTTGCAATCCTGTCACTATTTTAACTTTTTGCTTCAAGTTTTTTGGATATAGAGCTTGCGGAGTGCCTGCTGGGTTTCCTACGGGCCTTCCCTGTGAGATCCTGGCAGCCTTTATTAATGAAGCAGCTCAGCTTCACTAGAGTCTGTGGGCATCTGCACTCCTTTCAAAAGACCTGGCCTCTCTTGGTCTTGAACTGCATTTATAAGTTGTTACTTATTTCTCACATTTCTAGATTCTTGGGTTGCTGCTCTTCTGCATCCCTTTCCCTGCCCACTCTCCTTTCAAATAAACAAGCTGCCTTTTAAATACTCTTTCCCATTGCTTCAGTTTGCCACATCCATTTGCAGATTTCATATTTCTAAAACCTGCTCCTTGACAATCTTAGTCTTAAATGGTGTAATTGATGTTGTTAGATACTGGTGGATGTCAAAGATGCTACACCTTTCAAAGATCCCCAATACTGCCTTGCAGTCATCTGCTTAATAGCAATTACATATTCTTTATCTTACATATTCTCTAAGGCATGTCAGTCTACTTTGGCCTTTTTTTCCCCTACCTGGTTTTAAGTGTGGTTTATCTCTATTTCTATTAGCTCTTTCTTGGTTCATATGCAAGTGACCATACATGGTTTTTCTCTCTGTTTTTTGCTCATTAATATCCTGCTTGCCAGAGGGCTGGGTGAGCCAGCTGGTCCCTGAGGGAAGAGGAGCCAAGTGCTGAACATGCCAAGGTGGACAAAGGCTCAGTCCCTCCTCAATAGCACTGTCTCAAAGCTGGCCCTGAGCAGAGGCAGCCAAACCTCCAGGAGATGGGGAGCTCTTAGCTCCTTTCCGGTCCTGTCTCAGGCGTTCCATCAGAAGTCATTGGTTTTGGCAGCTTCTGATAATCTCCCCATTCTTCTGCAGAGACTGTCCAGTCCTCCATCAGAACCTCTTGCTCACAGCATTAGTCCCTCTCAGATTAGGACCACATGCATTCTGTTCTTTGAAAAGGTGATTAAGCATTAACTCAGATTTAAATGATGGGGCTTTAATTATATCTGGCATATATGTTTGCATCTTTTGAGGTATTTATTAATGATCAATTCTGGTAATATTACAACTTTGAAAACCTTTACAAAGTTTTTAAAAAGTTATTTCTTTCTGTTTCTTTTAGTATCTCCGGAAGCAATTGGATTCCTGTCTGCAGTTGGGGTGTTCATTATTCTCATGCTGCTACTTTTCCTATATATTAATAAGAAGATGTGTATTGAAAATGTCAGTGGTTTCCCAGATCTTGATTCAGGATACACTACAAGAAAGAATTCACAAGATAAACTTTGTAAGTATCTGACATACAGTGTACTAAACTCAATTATAAGAGTGCGCATTTTACAAGGATGTAGCAACACAACAATGTTGGCTTTTCCTGCGACTGCAGTACTTGAAAGGAGCAAACCCTTGTATCCACAAGCCACAGAAATTCAACAGCTATATAACCAAAGAGTTTGCATTTACTCATGGGGAGCTACTTCTCTGGCATTCCGAGAATACTCTTGAACTTATTTTAAACATTCCATAATTTTGTATAATTAAATCTTTTCAGGTAAATTTGTGAATGGGATTATTGAATTTTCACTCAGCCTGTTACAATCCTTTGCCATACTTTTGGAGAAAGTCTTGCTTTTATTCACACAGAAAATAATTTTAAAGAATAATTTTAGTGATATCTTCCATCTGACTAACACATTATTGAATATTTTTTAGTACAACAAGGTCTTTAAGGATCATGTGTAATGAAAGAAATTAGACCTTGAAAAAGATACTGAGGGTTGGTAAAACAGCTTCTTTCTACTTTTGTACTGTGAAAATTGAACAGGCTTTGTTAGTTGACTAGAGAGAAAGAGCCAGGCACCAGAAAACAGAATGTGAAATCGAAGAGGCCTTCTTCCCCTCTACCTCTCTAAAAGATGGAGCTGAATTTTTATTTTCAATTTTCTAGGAAGCAAAAAAAATGTTCTCCCCAGAAATTGTCTGTCATATTAACTTTCTTTTTTGCTACAAAACAAGTCTTGATATTCCAAAGTATCTTAGCTTATGTAAAAGACAACAGATATTTTGGGGTGAAGAAGTCTCTACGATGTGTGTTGTGTTATGTTAAAAGCCTGTTTTAGTGTGACACTGATGAAAATTTAAATGTCTCACAACTTCTTCTTCACAGGTTAGAATAAAAAAAAATCCACTTCACACAGTTGTCTTGTTTTTGAAAATAATGAATTTTATTATGGCTAGTTGATGCTGCAGTTGATGAAAGACTATGGTTTTGCTGGTTGATTGTGGCTTCAAGATATTTATTTAGTGTTTTTCTTATTGTTTGCAATGATTATTGAATGAAAAAAGAAAAGCTGCAACTTCCCCTGGTAAATATATTGAATTTTGAAATAGAAGAGGCAAATAGCTCTGAAATTGAAGAAACAGAGGTGATCAGTTTGTGAAAGAGAGAACCTATCAGTATTAAGGGCTGTTGCTGAATAGGCTGGACAAATGGCGTTTTTTAGAAACCTTCAGCAAAATCTGAGCCTTCCCTCGATGTCTTCCCTGGTGGACACGCTCAGCAGTGCTGTGGATGACCTGGCCAGTGTTGTTGGTGAGGTTGGCTACTCTGTAGCTGACTCAGTGACAGAGCAAGTAACCAGCATGATCAACGGCCTGCGGGCAGAAGATGAGAGATCCAAAACACAGAGTGAGAAACCTGTGGAAGGCAGAGAGGAACACACACCCTCATTAACTCATTCTCAGGAAATTAATATGAAAACAAAGAGAGGCACTGCAGAACATAAAGAGACTCATAATTCTAATTCGTTAGATTTTGTAAAAAGTGGTACAAGTCAAGTTGGAGTATCTGACCATGTCTTGAACAAAAACCAGTGCCATTTAAGAGGCACAGATCATAATAATCCTCTCAGTGATACAGAAGAACCTCAGGATTTGAAGACTGTAGGAGGACCTTTTAAAAGGGAAGTATTAGGGGGAAATGAGTGTTTTGTAAATGATAAGCTCTTGAAGGATAGTAACCTGAAAAGTAAAAAACTTACAGTGGAGCAATCTATTGAGGAGCAAGATAATTGTTTATATGCAATATCAGATAATTCTAAGAATCGTGAGCATAAAAAAGTCAAACCACAGTCACCTGGAGCTGATTTTAAAGATTCTGATAAAGTGCACAGTATGAATGTTCCCCAAGATTTAGAAACAAAGCTTGTTGAAGTACAGAAGGAGAAATTATCAGATTCCAGCTTGAAGAAGATGCACAATGACCATCCCAGTTGCCTTAATGAAATCAAAGAAAAGAAATCTGAAGCCTTCTTTGACAGAAAAAGAAAACCGATCTCAAATGATGAAGGCAATGTGTCAACTACAATTGCAAATGAGGGCAAAAGAAAAAACTCTAAGAAATTAGAAAGAGAGCTATGTAATAAGAAGACAGCAGGAAAAGGTGAGGAGTCTGTCAGCAAACTGCATTCTTCAGCCTTTCCTGAAACTTACGACATTTCCTGCTTTTTTCACCTAATTTACACATTTAGTAATAGTATTTCCTGTCAGTGAAAGGCCAGGTTTGTTTCAGTGCTTCATTTTCTAATTATGTTGATTTTTCTTGGAAGTTAATTACTTTCCACAGTATTACTTAAAGGAATTGATTAATAAATGCCTTTTCTATGTTCTAACTTTATTCTTTCTCTATAAGTTTTTCTTGCCTTCTCTGCCTTGTGTGCTCTCTACTGAAAACTATGAATTAATTAATACTGGAAGTTACTACTTGTTCTGTGAAAGCTATTTTTATTTTGTTTCTTTTAAAAGCATTGCATAAAATGTGCTATGACAGTAAAAGGAATAACTTCTTTTGCATTTACATTACAGTCGATCTTCAGAATATTTCTGGGATACGTGATATAATGATTTCGAGAGAAAATGAGAAATGAGAAACTCAATAAGAAATGGCAATTAAGTGATTTTAAGTATAGAAAGAAGTGAATGAGGCTTGTCTTAGAGTTGTAGTCTTAAATGAAAACCTGTGTGTTGTTCTTATGGATACTTTTTGTGCTGTCTTCAACATCCAGTCTTAGTGTGATAAGGGAATTGCAATAGCAGTTTGTAAGGAAGAAATAAAACCTTGCAATTTTACATACTTTTGCAGTCTGCATAGTAAAATTTTAGAAAGCAACACATGCTTTTCCATGTTTCCAGGTGCTGATTCTATAAAGAAATGAATGATTTCCTAATAGAAACCCATTTTTCCTTCAATTGTGTGTTTTCCTTATCAGAAAATTTCAGTTATCTGCTTTGTTGAGTTTTGGTTTGGTTTTGTTTGTTTGGTTTTTTTAAGTTTGAATTAGGAGTGTTTTCCATGTTTGTTTGATTAACTATGATCTTATCTATTTCCTTACATAATAATAGATTTGTAAAGTATATTCTCTCAAAAATGCCATTTAGGGTCCATAAAAAGCAAATTAGTAGGTTTCAATAGGTTAATAATTGCTCATGACCTGTGTCAGCCAAATAAAGGAAAGGTTTTGCTAAGAACATAAATTGTCTTAGCCAGGTTTCCAAATAAGGTATAAAAATCAAATGAGAAGTGGCAAGCAAAGGCATTAAACTGAGGGGGTTTTTTTGTTTTTTTTTTTCTTAATGTACAGGAAGCTACTTTTCCCCAAGAAACTGAAACTTAAAAAAGAAAAAAAAAAGTATTTGCATGAATAGCTTATGTTTAAACTTTGAGGAGATGTTTAAGTCCTCTGAAGGTCTTGCTTCATGACTTCTAATAATGGTATACATTCTCATTCTTTTATGATAGGAACTGGAGAAAAAATAAAAACCTGCTATCACTCAGAACTTCTGGATGCTTACAAAAATCAGTGTATTATTAGAGACATAACTTTCAACTCTTCTTTCAAACATGTTGCTGCCATGTTTTATGCTATTCCATTCTTTATGCGGGCTGATTAATGAACCAGATTTCATATTTGTGAATATGTTTCTTGTAATGTTAAAGGAGGCACCTAATACTGATGTCTGGCACTGTATTTTAGGCCTGGTATGCTCTGCTTTAATTATAGTTGTAGGAATCTGTAGAAGTTTCAATGTGGCAGGTTTCAACCCCTGGAGGGCTATATGAAATACAAAATTTTACTCTGTGTTATGGCAAAACACTTTGAGATTCCTTTTTCTGGGCAGCCTCTTGCAGTGAACGTGTTAGCCAGAATATATCCTGCTTGGTGTGATATTTTCAGTAAATGATCACTGAAATTGAACTTGCTTTATAGCCATCCATAAATGGGAAGAACCATATCTGCTAGACTTGAATTAATAGTCTGGAGTTGAAAGATCTAGTTTCTCCTTAGAAGTCTTTTAAGGCACAATTTTTCCTATAATTAGTAAAAGAAGTTGTTGTACACATTGTGTGTAGAGCTGGTAGTCCCACATCCAGATAAGGTTTTCTAACAATTTCCATTGCAAGATCTTATTATGAATTTCCTAAATTATGTGCCAAATTTGAAAGAATTTTGAGGAAATTAGGCATTCTTTCTGTCTGAGATCCTATTGTTTTTGTTTTTTCTTAAGTTATAGTTAAAAATCTTTAACTGTTTCCAAAAAATAGGTTACGGGAAAAAACATGCTGAGTATTTGTGCAAAAAAAAAAGTAGATTTCACCTCAGCTTTACAAAGATGCTGTGGCACCTTTGTGTATTGAAAGATGTGCTTGAGATGTGGGAGAGCACTTCTCCCATGTCAGAGATGCCCATGTTCTTCTGTGAAAAAGCACCTAAGTCTGACAAAGTTGTACATTTTTGAAAAGTTTGCTTTTTGAAAAGACATGGTAAACACTTCTTATACTTTGCTTGTTAAATTCACTGACCATCCCATTTGCACTCATATGCTTCATTGTAGGGACTGAAGAGCAGAGCAGGTCTTACCCTGCCTTTGATGCTTATGGTTACTGATGGACTCTGGGAGTTTGAACAAAAGAATTGAGATTAAACATATTCTATGTGAGGACAGAAACTTCCTGAACAAATAGGATCTGATGCACATGGTAGATTGAAATTTAAACTAGGAATGGTGGCATCTATGGAGAGAACTGATAACTTCATACGAAGGTGGAGAGACTAAAGGTGAAAGATCAAGGTTACATGAGTAGTTGGTTAGGTGCAAGTAAAGACATTGGGACTGAGCAGCCAAAGAGAATAGAGGAAATCACCATAAGAAACCAAATGTGGGTGCTTGGAGCAAGAACTTGGAGTGTGGGGCTGGGAGACAGGAACTTGGCATAGGATTCTACTTGTATAAATGTAGCTTTCCAAAAGATTTCTTACCTAACTTGCAGCAGAGGTTTCTCTGTATGAGTACCAGGGAGAAAAAGACCTCTATGGGAAGTGATTCCTAAAAGTAGGAAGGGCGGACATCTATAGTACTAAGAGGCAAACACTTGACTGTAAAAGATATCTAGATGGCTGGCATACATTGAGGTAATTTGATTTTAACTGGCTGACTTTTGAATTAGCTGAATCTCTCTTTTAGCAGGAATACTCAGCCAGAGCAGTGAGACTGACTGGGCATGAAGACAGATACTAATGGGAGTGGAAACACAGATCTGGAGCTGAGGGGATAAAAGCAGGGAGGGGAGAAGCAGTTGAGTGTGGCTTCATAGCATGTTAGACAACATTCTCTCAGATTCAGGAGCTGAGAAACAGCATTATGAGCACCTCAAAGCTCTGCTGGCAATGGAAATGCACTGGCAAATCATATACCATAGGTTTGCTCTCAGAGTGGAGGTAATGCTGACTTCTGAGCTTACATGAACTCTTAATGCTTATTAGAGTCTGAGATCTACAGAACCTCTGCAAGGCATGTTAAATGTGGGTAGAATCCAATTGAACTTTGGAAGAAGGGAGGAGGAAATCTTCCCTTTACAGAAATAAAAATACAGCTAATCTTTGATTCGTGGGAGGAAGTCATGCTTGAGATGTAGTTGGAAAACATTGGCCACAGGAGTAGGCACTGCAGAACTGCTATAAAAGAATTAACTAGACAGATTTTTTTCACATGTAATTTTTGCTGTTGCCAGATGTCTGCAGTAAAAATCTGTATTAATTTCAGTTATTGAACAAGGAACTGTTTATTGTAAGTTAAATAAAATTGTGCATGCAAACATCTTTCACTAGCATTTTCCCATTTGTTATTGTGAGTTTAAGCACTACTGGCATAACTATCCTAAAGATGATTTTGTTGTAGGCTTCTTTTTGTAAATCAGTTTCATTTCTATGCTATGCTACATGCTCACAGCAAAAATCAGCTGGGAATGTAGGATCAGGAGCTGCTTGCTTGATACGTAAGGTATCCAAATGTAATATTGCAGCAGTGTTGGATTTACCTGACATAAATTATTTTAAGCATTTTCCTACTTTATGAAGGGTTTTAAGAATGTCTATGTCCCGCCTTACATGAATTGATCTGTTTTCTGTTGAATAAGTGCTAGTGTGGTTTTTTGGGGCTTAATGATCTTTCAGGCCTTCTAGAAAATGAGAACAGCCCCCAGCAATTACAAAATCACAATGCTTGTAATTACAACAAGGTGTTTTTAAAATATTACAGAAATTTTAATTGAAATGGCTTAAATGTCTTCAGTGATAACCTCTTATGGTTATTTTCTTGTATTCTATTTTGAGCTGTAGTCGATTTGCTTTATTTTATTCAAACAGACAATTCTTATATGAGTAAAGACCAGCATGGTTCATCATCTGAGAGTGAAGATGAAGCACTGGGTAAATATCATGAGGCCTTGTCTAGAACCCAGAGTTCCAGGCTGCCAGTGGTGGATGGCAGACAGCAAAAAAACTATGTATGGGAAACCAGACAAAAATATAGTCCCCTGTCTGCAGAATATGATGGATACAGTAGTGAAGCCTCAATAGATGAAGGTAAGAGTGATTTAAAAGCCTTCCTTTTATTCCAAATTTCAGAATTGTGTTCTGGATAAGTAAGTCCAAAATGAGAGCAGCTTGGCTAGCAAATAGTCAATGTCTGCAAGAAATATCCAGACACCTCTTCTATTAGTGCATGCTCAAAAAAAATAAGAAAAGCACACACTTGTATACATTCTTCCAGAGATACTACAAATGATACAATATCTTGTTATATTAAGTTTCATTTAATTTTATCATTATTCATTTCATTTTTCGGGCAATTTAAGCTGTTTTGATGTAGGAAGGAAACATGGCAATTCTTATTGAATTTGTGGTATTATAAATACAAAGAAGACATGTTATTTCTGTATTGATAAGCTGTTCTAACAACAAAGTAAATGGAATTGGTTATTGACTACAGTGCATATGGTCATTGCATTGTGCATTGCTGGAGTGTTCTGTATCTTTTCTTCTCCTGAAATGACACAAAGAAATTACTAGAAAGATTGGATTAATTTATTTTTCCATGGTGGTAAAAGTTGGACTTAAACAGTGGATGTTTTCTTACATGGTATATATTTCTTGATTTTAAGTTGGGGTGACAGCTTGATGTAGAGGCTGAGAATTCTGCTCTCAATATTTTGTCAATATGCTTTTTGTATTTGAAAGTAGTTGTGTGAGAACTGTGTCCATAGCCCGTTTCAAGCATGAAAAGTTAGCTTTTCTTGGAGCTAGGTAAAAGTCACATTCTGATAAAGGTACTATATTATAGTAATGTATTTTTGGTCTTTCTTTAGTATGCTAAAATGCAAAAGTTTTTTGGTGTTTGATGTTTTCTAATAAAAAGTGGGTATATGTAATTACAAGATATTTCACCTTAAATGTTCTATACAGTCCAGAAGGGCTTGAAAAAATTTACAATTTCTACAATTTGATATAATTAAATTATATAAAAGTCTGTTTGCTGTTGAAATTTGAAATTAGTATATGGTCATTCATGATTCTAAGCTAAGACTTGAAGGACATGAAAACCATATTTCAAGTAAGTTGCAGAGTAAAAGAATTCTCTTTTGATCATCAGAAAATTCATTTCTTTTCTTTGCTGTTAAATTGTAGGAAGGCAGGAAGTCTGAGTTCCAACAAACAGTAAAGGAGATGCTGAGGTGAGGTGAGGTGGTAAAAACTGATCCTTGAACACTGTGATGGAGAAGGAATAAGGATAGTAAAAGTATGTTTGGTTTTGATATCTACTGAGATCTCTCAACAGTGTTGGTGGTGGGAAGATGAAAGGCTGTTTTATGGCTTCTGTCACTGTTGGGAAAGAATGATGACATATATTAACAGGAGATGCAAAAATGATTAGCAAATCATACCAGATATGAATTATAAGAGAATTACACAGGCAGACTCCTTTCAGATATCTAGAATAAGGTATTTCTCTCTCTGCAGACTACTGAGGCTAGTTGTTGAAATAGCCGTAGTTATATGACATTCCTCTTTCAATTTTGTAATTGCTCTGATTTTTTAATCCAATCTAGTTCATCTAGTTCTCAGTGAAAAATTATGAGTTCATCTGAGCCTTTTACTTTGGCCCTATAGGATTTAAGCTTCAAAGGCATTGTGCTAGCCTGTATCCAATTTGTTTTTTTTAATGATTGTGTTCTTTATCATCCTTTTAAGTCATCAGAGTTTATATTTACTGATTTTTATCCTGGGGAGTGATAATTTCCAGTCTGGAAATCTGTATCAGGATTACAATCTAAGACAAAAGAACCTTTTTGGCAAGTCCAAATATTGCATCCAGAAAGTTACAGTTGTTACCCCCTCCTCATTTTTTGTTGATCTTCTGTTACTAAATATATCTGTCACCAGGTGCTATTCTTTTTCAATGCTCTCTCCATTCTGGAAGCAGGCTGAATATAAATGCCATTTTAAAATTTATTGTGATGAAAGAGCATTCAGGGTTTGGAAGCAAAAAAAAACTTCTAAAACAAAAGCTATCACAACATTCTAACTTAAAAACTTAGATTTTTTAAACCACATACTTCTACTTGCACGAAACTTTAATAATGTCAGTATTTTGCTTTTGCTGCTACTTATGAGAGTATTCTCTTCCCACATTTTACAAGGAATGGAGAATAAACAGTGTTATTTTTTTGACAGCCTGCAATCATTCTACACCGTATGTTCGGCAAAATGCTTGCAAATTAAAGTGAGGAGTTTGTCTCATTTTATTAATCCATTATTCTCAACAAAATTATGTTCAATACTATGAAAAAAAAGTTTTGGGCATGGTAGCAGATTAACAACCTAATATTTTTCACTTCTCAGTGACCTGAAGGTGGCATGCTGGAATAATTAGTGTTAGTATTTTTTATGTTCTTCCTAAATTACTTCAAAGAATCTTTGCACAATGATAAAAATGTTTTAGAATAGAGGAAGAGACCGTGTATGCCTTATGTGATGATCATTACAGAGGGAAAGCTGCCCAGCATAGAACTTTGATGAAAAGAGGTGAAAACTTCATGAAGGCCTGCCATCAGAAATAAAGGAGAGATTATTACTACCAAGCTGTTCATTTGTGTTCAGAGAAGCAGTTCACTTAACAGAAGACATTAAAAATCTAATTCTAAGGGGGAAGCATCAGCATTCCAGATGTTTCAGTGTGATTTTTAAAAATTCAAAGCTTTACTGTTGCTTAAACTTGGAAAAAAATCTGTAGAAGACTTAATGCCACAGGAATGCTGAGTTTTTTTATTAAATACTTGGCTTTTAGGGGCATTGAATTATTTTTATAAGAAGCATAAAGACAGATGATTGAACCATTTATTGACTCTTTTGTGGAACAAGCAGTGTGTTCCTATGCACTTTGTTTAATATGAGAAAAAATTGTCAGTGCATTTGACTTTGTGTGCTTCTTTTTTCTCACATGTGCTTTATCATTTCTACTTCTAAGTCTTGAACATTTTGGCTGTGCTTCCTTTGTAAGGCACTGATCAGTCCATATGTTGAGCATATAACACTTGATAGTGTTAAAGTGAAGTGATGAGAGGACAGAATTAATTTTTGTCTCACCTCTGTTTTCCTCCTGCTTGTTGCCAGTAAAGCAGCCCCTGATCATTAAGAATAAGGACAAGGGGCAGTGGTTTTAAGGAGATCTGGAAGATCTGCTGAAAGAGAGTAGATTTAGATTAGATATTAGGAAAAAAATTATTTTCTGTGAGGGTAGCAAGGCACAGGAACAGATTGCCCAGAAAAGCTGTGGATGCTGCATCTCTAACAGTGTTCCAGGCCAGGTTGGATGGATTTCTGAGGAACCTGGTCTAGTGGAAGGTGTCCCTGTCCAGGGCAGAGAGGTTGGAATGAGGTAATCTCTAAGGCTCCTTCCAACACAAACCATTCTATGATTCCATGACTCTGTGAATTCCATCAAAGTAATGAAAATGATACTTAGTTTTCAGAAAATTTGGGATTTCTCTGCTGAATTTTCAGCAGCTAATCTCTCCCACATGTTCTATTTCGCAGTAGTGAGCTGTGTGTTTTTAAAGGCATCAATAAACAGTTTTGCCAATAACTGTTTACTCTGAACTTCTGCCTTTTTAAATTCGTTTGTTTAGATGTGTGTGTACTTAACTCTGCATACACAAAATTTAACAACAAGACAAGAACATAATCTTGTCTTTATTAATAAGACATTTATTAATACACCCTGTATGTTTTGCTTGTCTTGCTAAAACCGTGTTTAATATTAATATGTTTGCATCATTCAGACCACCAAAATGTCTGAATGTATTATTTTAAGGTTTGCTTGTTATCAATTCTGTAATTAGTTTATTGCATCCTTTTTCTGGCTGCATGCCTCTAAAAGCATCATATTCTGAAGCCTGAAAAATTGTGTTGCATGTTTTCATAGCATTCTTTTCTCCTCTAGATGGCCATATTAATCTTTCTTTTCAGCATATTTGTATCGAACTCGCATGGCATTTTGTATAATGTTTTTAATACTGAAATGAAGAAAGCTATGTGCTCTGCAGCCTTTGTTGGTGTATTTTCATGATGGAATGTTCTAGTAGCACTTTTGGTAATTCTGTGTGATTCAGGGGTTTAAATTTTCATTCACAAATACCTGCTTTTGGCCAGTGTCTGACCTAATTGATATATTTGTATTGCACATTTGATGCATTTAGATTTTTACATATTTTACATATAGATACACAAAATTAAAAATAAATTACTACTCTGCTTGGATGCAAGTATTTCTACAGACTGTAAACCATTGTAAATATGAAACTTTTGCAGTGAACTCCTCATGGACAGGCTTAATTCCAGAGTATCACTAAAGGAAAACCTAATTCAATAGAAAATCAAGTTGATGAGAAATATCAACATAAAAAGTAAAATGGTACAGACGTTTACACCTGAAATTTTCAACTCTTGCACAAAAGACCAAAAGTTTTTAATCTAAGAAAAAAGAAACCTGTGTAACTACAGGATGTGTGGCTCAATCTCTGTGCTTAGGTCCAAAATTCCAGAGTCAGCTTGAAATTTGAAATCTTAATTTTGCCAATAATGTGATTTTTGTATTTTCTAATACTTGCTGAAGTGACCTATTTTTCCTGTTTTCCTGACAAAGCTTCCTTTTAGGTTTTTATAATGTGTATCCTACTTCTTATATTATTTCCTACTATTTCAGTGTTGTCTTTATGTAGTGTTGTCTTTATGTGTTCCAACTGTTTGTAATATTTTGGAAGACAGGATTAATATAGACTGTGATATTTACACATTTGTTTCAGAAAATAAAGAATAAAAAATAAAGGGGGGAAAAAAAGCAAGGAAAAACAGTGCCATAAGATATTTCTTCTGACAAAGAGTTTATGAATTGAAATAGGAATCTAAGGGATAAGAAAGTGTAAAAATTTTATCTTTAAAATTGGCATTAAAATTGGTAATCTTTGTTTTTCATTATAGGAATATTTTTAGTGTCTGTATTGGGATCTTAAATGGACTATACCTTCTTAATAACTTGAATTTCAAAAATACATACAGTATTATATTGAATTGGCCTCTTTGTCTCCGGTAGTGGCTGCTTCCTCAACTTTGAAAAGTCAAGCATTATACTGACAAGTTGTTGTGTTTTTAGTATCTCCATATAAGCTTCATAGGCAATGTATTTTTTCTAAGGAAAGTGTCATCTAAATTCCTAAAAATTGAAGTTTTGAAACTTAGAAGTGTTAGGATATATTGAAATTACATTTAAATATATCCTATTGATTATATTTTGAAATATATTGAAATCACAGTTTTGCAGGCAGATGTCAAAAACTCTTGACAGTTCTTTGTTTCTGAAATCAAGATTCTCTGAATCCCCTGAGATGAGAAAGGTAGAAGAGGAGAAGAAAACAGTTTGGGTTTTTTCATGGTTAATTTGTGATGTGCTTAAAGCATTACCTCTTTAAAAGCTGTGCAAAATTCCTGATTAGGAGCTAGCAAGGAGAATTGATCTCGTTTTGAGGCAAAATAAGTCATGTTGTGAAGGAAAAAGGAGTAAGCTCACTTGCTTATTTAGCGTACTTAGATATACTTTATTTAGCTATAGTTTACCAGTTCAGCACAACCACAGGTTCCATCTCCAGCCTGTTTTAAAATCTTTTTCTAACTTCTCAATTGGTAAAGCCCCCTGGCTGAAGACATGTTATTTCTGAGATTGGCCCAAGTGCCTTACATTTCACAAGGTTTTTTTGAAACATATGGAAGCACTAAAAGACGGCAGCGAGAAAACATAAGTTCTCTTAAATGAGAATCTGCTGCTCTAGCAGGCATATGCTACTGGATTTTATCCATCTTTTCCATATTGTGAAGGTAGAAGATGGTTATTTTTGTAGTTTATCTTCTCCCCTTCTATTCTTCTCTAGGCTTTCGGCACTTTATGTTGATGTGTCTGTGGACATATGTTTGCCTTGTTCTTCAGTGTCAATCTTTGCACGTGAAGGCGACTGTTCTTCTGGAATCTCTTGGATCTAATTCTTTATGCGGCTTTTTGCCTTTTTTTTTTTCTCTCTCGTTAGTTTTCATGTCTCAGGAAAAGTCTCCACACTGAATTACTTAAAGTATATATAGAGATTTCCTCATAGTATCTTTCCAATGTAAACACTAAAAGCTCTTTCACAAGCATCTCAGAAGCGGTATTGAGGTGAATCTCCCCAGTCTGTTTAAGCAACCTGGCGAGTTTTCATTAGTAAATACATTCTGTGAAGCAGGATCCTACTTGTTCAGACTTACCAAGCTGAGGTGAAAGTCTTTGGACAGGCTGAGAGAGGAATTCACTCAGTGAATTCCATGATAACTGTACGTTTTGCAGTTTAGTTTCTATCATTATTCCTTGCATGTAAGTAGATTTCTTTTCAAGCCAAGTGTGAATGAAAACTGACTGTTTTGAAATTATAGAGTGAGGGCCTCTGTATGGCTGTATTGTGTTCAGCAAAATAAGGAAGTTCTCCCAAAACTGGTCTCAGTAAAGTTCGGATAATAAGAATTACAGGCAAAAAATATGTCTGCTGTGGAAAAGAATTGTGTAGTGGTAGTCACAGAGAAGGACTGAAAGCTCAGTTGAATACTCAGTCATAAATACTTATTTATCTTCTTTTTCCTCTAAGAGGTGCTAAAGAAATAAATAAATTCAGTGAAAAGAGTATTTAGCAAAAAGGTGGCCACCCACTTTTTTCTTAGATGTCTTTATCAGATTACCTGTGAGATTTCTCTGGTGTAACACCTATTGGATGGAAACACTAATTTTGTTCTGCAACTTTGGATAGGCTTAGGGCTTCAAATAGTACATTCAAGGTACTTTGAAAGGTTCTTTAGTGAAGAGATTTAAGACAAGTCTTAAGACCCTTTCACAGCAGTATTTCTAAATGCTTCAGAGTGTATTTTGAAGGCTGAGTCATGTTGCAACTGGGAATACTCCTGATATTCCTACTCATTTATCTTATCTGGTAGTACCTCAATTCATGTTATTGACATACTTTTTGGAGATGTTGGGGGATTTTTTAATTACAGTATTTCTTTTATTGGTTCAGCTTCCTGGACCAATGACCCCTGTTATTTTTTTTTTTCTAGCAGTAATTAAAAATCTTCCCGTACTGTACAGGAGAGTGCAGTGATGCAAATGATACAAAGTTCTGATTCCTGATCATTTGTGTCTGCCTCCTCTGGTTAATTGAAACAAATTTTCATTGGCTCCCAGCCCTTAAAAATCGGATAATGATGGTATCTTGTGATTTTGAAGCTCCTGGGGAGTGTGGCTGTTGAATCCATTGCTATATCAAGGGAATATTTAACGGTAGTTTTGTAAAAAAGATACTTTTGTAATTCAAGGACATGCAGAATCGTGTCTAACCTGATTTGCAATGCTTTCTACTTAGTGACTGTGATGCTGTGGGTTTGGGTTTTCTTGTGTTTTTTATTTAGCCAGGTTTTTGCTTGGGATTTAGTGGGATTTTTCTGTGTTCCAAAATAGCTTCCTAGTGCATTATGACAGACTTCTATTGTTCTTCTGTAATAGTGGAAGACAGTTCTCTTAAGTGCTTGAAATTACGATGCGTGTTTCCGCAAAATATACTCAACTGAGCATTGCAGAGACTAAGGTGATTTAAAGATTAACTCTTGCTCTGTCTTTTATTCAGTGTTACAGAATTCATATCTTTTTTTCCTTCCCAACAAAGTATAACTCCTTGTCTTGTGAGAAGTTCCTAATGGAAAGGAACTTTTCTTATAAGCAATTGGGCTATGATCATGTTGAGGTTAGCTTCTTTATGTGTATGAATAGCAGACGTGCATAATGCTTACAATTCTTGAGTCCTGGAATAGGCTGAATTCACAGATGGGAGTAGAAAGTATATGTGGAATTCAGTATTACTCATGGAATTTTCTTGAGGAATCTTATGGAGGAGGCAAGACATAAACAGGGATTGAAATGCAAAGGAGATCCATGTCTGAGTTGAAACACAGTTTGGAAGAGAATGGATTTACATAGAGGAGTTGTGTGTTTAAAAGCCAGATAGGTAGTATCAAAGTTGTGCACAGTCTTTCCAAGCAAAGGAAGCACATGAAAGTGCTTCATAGCATGAATTTGGGTAATTCTGAAGTCATGGGTTTACCCTGTGATGAGCAGCAGAGATGCTGGGGAGAAAAAGATGCTGTTTAAAGTATGCATATCATCTACTGCTGAGAGAAGAAACGCTAGTAACAAAACTCAGTTAGGGATGATGACAAGATTTTCCACAGAAAAAATTCCTTTTCCTGCTAGACCAGCTCCAAAGAGGAGGAAAAACTGTCTTCCAATGGGAATGGGCTTTTTCTCATTATGTGTACAAGTAAGCAAAGCAGTCTGTCAGATTAGGTTCCTCCTGCCAGCATCTTGAATTCTTTGAAGAAATACCCTTGCATTGATGTGAAGGCTTTGAAGAAAGTCACCCTTAGCAATGTGACATCTCTGAAGTGATGTAAATCATACATTAATGATAACAGGAAAGTTTCCATTTTATTGTAAACTTACTCTTTTAATACCTCTCTTACCTGTTTGAATCTGGAATTTATAAGATCATTAACTTGGAAAAGTTCACAGACTGAAATAGTGACTGAAATAGTTTGTATTTAAAATAGATGCTCTACATTCATAAAATGTAGAACTGTTTTGTGATATAAACAAAACAGATAGTACTATATCAGCTGTAAAGATCATTTCCTTGATGAACCAAGTGCTTTTGCTGATTCTAATGGTTCATGGCTCTACCATGGAAGGAGTGACTAAGAAACAAGATTGAACAGTAGACTGGAAATCTCTGTGTAGACATTATTAGGTACCTTGGGAAAAGAAATTTTACTCAGTACTCTACTTACCTCCTGAGAATAGTCATGCTGCTTGATTAGCACAATGGAGCAATTTAGGCAAATATGAGAACTAAAAACTAGAACAGTTTTCACAAAATGGAATAATAGAATGTTTTGGGTTGGAAGGGACCTTAAAGGTCATCTAGTTCCAAACCCCTGCCACGGGCAGGGATTCCACCCACTAGATCAGGTTGTCCTGATCCAGGCCCCATCCAGCCTGATCTTGAACTTTACGTAAGAATATTACAAAAGAATGGCTTACCAGTTCTTCCTCCATAGCAGCTGTGGGTAAATGGAGCATTTTTTTTTACCTTTAAAGGTCAAAACCAGAGGATTTTTAACTCTAGTATGAAACTAAAGTTTGCCTCCTTGTTGTGCATTTTCCCTATAGGTTAAGGAGAGGTTACCATTAGGACTGTTTATTTATATTCTGAGCACATTACATTTTAACCTTCTCTTTTGTAAAAATACATTAGGGTTTTTTTGTAACTGAACTCTTTTTCTCTTTGGTTACCTAATGTAGATTATTTTCCTTATGCATATGTATAAGTTTCATAGACATGCTATAACTATCTTGTAAGTATTCTCTTGAAATGGTTTAATGAAGATTTTGCCCTTACACAAGTTGAACGGTGTTATCATTTTAATCTGATAACATGAATTTTATTGTTAGGATAACTATTTTCATAGCTACTTTGAGTATATTATTGGAGACTGTATTGTATCTGAGTAAACAATATAAAATTGTGTCTGTAGCTTCTGTGGAGGCAAAGATCTGTAATTTGTTTTCTTGCAAAAATGAGTTCTTATTTGCTATTTGAAACACTTGTCTTATGAAGTTATCCTAAATTTTAGGATTTGTTAGAATATTTTCCTTGGGGAAAGGGTAGCACGATATGTTATACAACTTGAAGTAGTTTTTTGGTTTCTGTCCTTTTAGCTTGAGGCAAGCTTTTGGGGTTTTGGGGGGTGGGATTGGTTTTTTGCAATTACCTTTCCTCCGCTGTATTTACAAGCTGGAAATGGATCCTTAGCTAATGTCATTGCCATGCTTCTGGTCATTTTGGTGCAGCTGGAGATTATCTGCTATGAAGGAATCATGGTCTCATGAAATCACACAGGAAACCTTAAAGGGAAAATTATTTTATTATGGAAAATCTGATTCTGGTCCTTTGAGAGAAGCTAGCAGACGTGGTTAACTGGGTATGAGATCTTCTGCGTGGTCACCTATGCCCAATTCAATTAAAGCTTGGTCTTTAAATTTGTAAATAGAAAGTCTTGCTGCATTCACCCTCTCACCACTTCATAGTTCAGCAGCATGTGTTTTTGTGTATATATTTGTACAATTTGCTTGAAAAAATTGACCCAGCTCTCCATTTTGACCTTTGGTTTCAGTCTTGTTGAACCATTCTTAATTTTGTCCTTCAAAGTATTTTGTAAAAGATTTTCAATTATCATGATTTCCTAATTATTTTAATTTTTAAAGAAGTTTTATCACATTCCTTTGCAAATATATCAATTTGTCAGATAAAGGTTAAAAATTAGATACATTTTATTCATGTTAAAGTCACACCCAGCTTATTTAAAGGCAGCTTTGACTTAGAGTTGCAAGCCTGAGGATATTGATTTGAATTATGCATGACTGTCTGGTATGCAGTTCCATTAGCCTGCTGGATGGATAATGTAAACATGTTCAGAATTTTAAGTATCCTATATGAGCAGCAGGTTAAAAATAGAGCTGATAAGAGCATGTGTATCTGAAAAATCCAAATCTTGGAGAATGAAACTACAAAAGGATCATGTCTTCAAGAGGCTGACTTCAGGTGTGAATTTCTTTCCTTTGAAACTGCTCAGCCCGAACAAATACAGCTGATGTGTGTGATTTGAACAGGTGACACGATTGCTGTTGGCTACTGCAAAGCATTGACATCTGTACCAGAAAACACACTCACAACCAAAAGGCCAGGACCAACCCTGTGGCTTTTGGCCAAAAAAGAGAGGTTGTATCTATTCTGGTTTAAATTGGTCAAGATTTACTCTAGGGATCAAGCTAATTTCTTCACATCTTCTAGGAAGATATGATTTGTAATGGTGTTTGATTTTGCTCAAAAATTCTGTGGCTTTCTTTTCATGGTTAATCTAATAAGTTGTTTGGTTATCCCTGTGTTCTGCTCAGTCAGTAGTTTGGTAGCAGAAATAATGACTCCTGAACTTTGCTTTTAAATCCTCAGCACTGTGCTTGTAAGATTTAAAAATAGCATCTTTTTAGAATTTTGCCCAGGTTCTTCCTGTGAATTTTAATAGAAAAAACCCACTACTCTGGAGTGAAAAGTACAATGTCATCTATGTTACATTCTATAAAGATTGATTATATTTCCAAGTGCTTCTGTTGCATCTGTAGCATTTGTGGCAGTTTGATGAGTTAAATGAAAATTTAAAAAAATACTACTGCACATATTTTCAACATCTGATCAATACAAACCAGAAAACTGGTCTAATTTTGCATTAATTTTTACCTACCTTCTCAAAACTATTTTTCTTGGAATCCTTTGTATTTGGCTTGGTTAAATGTTATACATAATGCCAGAATGGAACTAGTTTTAGATTATAAGAATGAGAGAGAATAATGATGTCTTTTCCTTGGACTTTACAATTTTCATTTACTTACATCTTAATATAGCAGTAATCCCATGAAAATTTGCAAGTATATGTATGACTTAAAAGCTACTCTTGATGATGTTGATAATACTGCTCTGATATTTTTTTTTCTTTTCTTCTCAACTCTTGGTTCATGAATTGTATATCCACACAAAAATGTGGCCAGCAGATAATTCTTGGGTAGTACTGGTAAAATTTGAAAGGTACTTTGTGCTGGTGGTCATTTTCCCTCTTAACTGAGGAATAGTTAATCGGTTAAGAGATGGGCATCAAACGCCTTCCTTCAGAGAAACTCATCACCCTGCTGTTTGATACTAGCTGCTCTCTTGACTGTTTTCAGAGTGAAATTCTCTTCACTGGCAATAAGAAGCACTGCTCCCAATCATCTGCTTGTCCTGGCGCCATTTCTTTCCTGTTAAGAGAAGGCACTTTAGAGGAAAAAAATCTTTTGAAATAGCAACAGTAGTTGCCATAAGTGTTAAAGGCAATCTGTTGGCCACATAAGTCTTGGGAGCTACTGTGGCAATTTCCAGAGAACGTCAACATTTTGAAAAGGAAGAGCTTTAGAGGGATAGTAACAATAGTAGTTATTTCTCAAAAACAGACTACTTTGCTCTATAACTCTTCTCAGAGAGGACTTGGGGAATCTCTTGTGTGGTTTTGTGTGCAGTGAAGATAGTCCAGGAGAATATTATACAGAGGAGAAATAATAGCATGTGAAACAGTGAATGTAGTAGCCTGAGTACTGAGCCATTCTATAAATATCTCCACTGTTCCAGGTGCCTTTTTTTTTTTGTAAGTGGTACTGACATAAAACTGCAAAACTGTAATATTTTGGTAGCGCAGACAACTTAGCATAAATGCCACAATGTAGCAGTTGATTTTGAGATCCTTTTCCTTGTTCTCTAGCTTTTCTAGCTTTTTTTTTTTTTTTAAAAGAAATTTTCAGGGGACAAAAAAAGCAGTGAGATTTAATTCTAGTTGAAAGTTCACAGTAAAAACATTTTGTGGATTTTTTTCGTCCCCAAAAGGAAGTTTAAGACAATTAGAAGTTGAATTTAAAGGTTAAAAGAAATCCAGGGAAATAGAAGTCTAGCCTACATTGACACTGTTAGAAAAATGAAAATCTTTAATATTTCTTTACTTCATGAAGTAAAGAAATTTATAGAAAACTTATGGAAAACTTGCAGAGTGATAGTTATTTCATAATACTAGCAAGGGTAAGAGTCTGGGGTTTATGCATCAGTGTCTCTGGCTTAGATATAATACTTCAAATTCTCTGTATTTTAAAGCAGGGTTGAGCCTGTGGATGTGAAGAAGCCAAGTATTTTTTTTTTAATTGAGTGTTTTGTTGTAATACTTGGAGAAGTTTAGATAACTGAGGAAAACAGGCAAGAGCAGCATTTATCTGCTTAATCTTCACTGTCTTTCTTGCTCTTAGTTACCACTCATTTATGCAGTTGATGTCTTTCCAATGATTTAGTGCATTGAAAGTTGGGAGACAGTTCTGAGTCTCTGTCAAGTTTGTATTACAATAATTTATTTTTCCTTCTGGTTATTCCCCTTTGCTTTTCACACATAAATTCAGATTATGCTATCAGCACTTGGTTTTTGAATACTGTGTAAATTTTGCTGTCTCAGTGAGAGTCTTTTGTTTTTGAGAAGAGGTCAGAATACAAAAAGCATAATGGGAAAAATCTGTTTAACTGCCCTCTTCTCCACTGAATAAGTACAAATTATTCCCAGCTTGTTGAAAAGCAATCTGCATTTGAAAATGTCCATAAGAAATTGGTATAAAGAGGGAGTTTAGGGGAGTTCTATTTACTCTAGTTTATGCATAATCTCAGAGTTGCATGCAATGTTTCTGCGACTCCTTTCAGAAATGCTCATCAAGATTTGCCATGTTTTATATTTTCTGTGGATATATTGATGTAGAAACACTTAAACTCTGTCAACTCAAAATAAGCAGCAAACTCAGAATGATTCCCATTTTCATTTCAACACTGTTTCAGTGTTGGTCAGATTAAATTAATTTATGTCTCTATCTTTTTTTCCTTTTGTTTTCCTTGAGCAAAAGTCCTGGATTTCAGACAGAAAAAAAAACCTGCTTGTTTATTTCATTACAAATGGTACTATAGGCAGGTTTGATTTTTTTTTTTGGGGGGGAGGTGGGAAGAGGAAGACAAACACTTGAAGGGGTTAGATATTCATCCTGTATAGATAGCTTAGATTCCTACTGTGCCAGTTTTCTGGTGTTCGATAAGGCACACAAAGCAGTTGTGGGAGAAAGCATATCACTTGTATCCATGGTAACTCGAAAGATACTTTGGAACTCAAAAGGATGGAATAAGCCAGAGTAATAGGTCTCATTATAAGGGCAAAACACATAAAAGGTTCAGGCATATGCTTTTAATTAGTTGCCAAAAATAGCTGGAATCGGGGATGATGCAATGAAACAATAATTCTTGGTGTTAGAAATGAGCAACACTTGAAATCTGAAAGATGTGCTCAGATGAAAGGCTTTATCTTACCATCTTATGGGTATTCAGTCCATGAATACTAATAGGTTTGCACTGGTTTCTTAATCATGCTTAGGACATGAGAGTGCACACTGATAAAAGCTCCTACAAGTCTCACATGACTGTAAGTTTCTGAAGTTCCATAGTGATGTTAATTCTCATGGCTGTGATGCATCTTCTTATGAATGGTATGAGCAAGGCATTCTCTGCTGTCTCACAAGAGTTCTGCTTGAAAAAGAAATGTAATGTGTGCTTCTATGTAGGGATAACAAACAAGTAATTGAAAATGAAGATTAATTTGAGATTAAAGATCCAATATTTTTCAGAATAAGGCACTTTAATTAGTATTAAAATAGGAAGGTAAACATTGGGAAAAAGTGTGAAAACTTGAATGGATAGACTAGAATGGAATACCAGAGAACAAAAATAGTGCAGTATATGAAGTACAAGATATAGGATATTTGAAAAACCATTTTAATAAAAATATTTTAACACAGTGAATAATTTTGAAGTTTTCTATTTGAACATCAGTGTTTGTAAGGAATCCATCTTGTATTGCAGTGCAATTCTCCACATTATTTCCTCTGTTGCTATAGAAACTAATTCTAGTGCAGCTGTGATCGCTTATCAAAATTCTAATGTTTCAATAACCATTTCTTATTTTGAGTTATTTAAATAGCCTTGTCTTACTTTGAATCAAACTGCACATTTCATCACTGCTGAATTGTTGACTGGTCAAAATGTTAATGCAATGTGATGGCAAATGCTGTGGGGTTGTGGTTTGGGTTTTTTTTTTTTCTTTTTGCCATCTAAGCTATCATACTTATTGTTAAAGTTGGAATAACAAGCAAATTAAGGCTCTTTTCACTTGTTAAATTTCAAAGGTCAATATTTGCTGTCTAACATCAGCATTTTGTAATGCACATTACTTCCTCACTGTAATCTCAATTATATTTAATATTTCATCAACCTTAAATGGTTACTGGTACATGGCCATGGGTGTGTGTGTGTGTATGTATGTATATATGTGTGTTTAAATATATGTGTGTGTAAACTATCTTTAAGATGCTTTTAACGTAAAGTATATGTCTTGACATTTTCATTTTGTTGAAATAAAATTTTCAATGATACTATAGTAGAATGCCACCAGTTAGCAAAGTATTCTGGATCTCTTTTGCTCCTTGTATTATTTGTTTCTTTGCAATTAGGTTTGAGGTTTTTTTAGTGTCAGTAGTGGTGGGTTTTGGGGATTTTTTGTGGGTTTTTTTTGGCTGGTTGGTGGTTTTGTTTGTCTGCTTGTTTCTAACAATGGAAGTGCTACACTGGTAGGTCATATGTATTTAATGCAGAATGCAGCAACGTTCTGATTTTGAACCATGTTAAACATCATTCTGCTGAATATGTTTTCAACTGTAAGATCAAGTCCTAAAAACTTCACTGACATCAAATTACGAGCAAGGGTGTGATGGTAATTGGCCTGGAGTCATATGTTGTGTATTTCTGCTGCTGTAGCACAGCTACCAAAATGTTCTTACAGTACTTTTCAGGATAATCACTGACTTTCTAATGAGCATACACTAATTTCATGTAGAGTGAAATAAATAATTTTCAATTTTGAAATTATCATACAAACATTTTGCAGCTGTAGCTGTCAGACTTTGATTACTAATTAACTGCTCTGCACCACCTTTAAGTTTCTTATTCAGCAAGCAGCATCAAACAGTAATTTCAAATTAGATATATAAATTTTTCCTAGTGTAAGAAAGGTCTATGAGAAAAAAATTTTGATGGATAGGCATATTTTCACTCTGTGCCAATGGCTAGTAGGTTTATTATTGTGAGTATAAGACCATGACAACATGATTTTCCAGATAGTGTTTTGGGAAGTTCAGTGTGTTGAGAATGACTGTTCCTTGATTGTTCAGTGCTGTTTTTTTGGGTGGATGACATGGAAGAGCAGTTCCTCTCCTGCTGTTTGCTGTGGGCTGAAGCACCGTGCTCTAGCTCTCAGGAGCCCTTATGCAGCTTGGCCACTGTTTTCTCATGCTCATAAGCTCTTGCTTAGCTCTTATGGCTGGTGCTGTGGCTGAATGAAAATATCTTTATCAGCCAGACTCGTATTCATTTAGTCTTGTCAAAATGCAGAAAGTTACCTATTTTGTGGATTGTATGACAACTATGGAAACATAGCAACACCTACCTCATACATTGCATGTAAGCCTAGTAAAGCAGCTCGTCTGTGACAGTAGGAGGTCTCAGAAGCGCCGCAAAGAAGTGCAAGAAATTTAGTTTTGAATAATTGTGTTTCTTTATGCCTGGAGAAACTTGTTTGAGGCCTTGCTGGAGTGAGCAGAACAGACTGACATGCTCCCTGCTGGTTAATCTGTGCCTTTTCTGTGAATTCTTAGCCCTCTTACCGGGTGTGTGAAGGAAAGATATGTTGGTTTCGAAGCATATCCATTTCCTGTGATTTCACAGTGTCTATTTTGCCTTTCTTTTTCTGCAGAGTTGGCTCTGTAAATGATACCAGAACCATTCCTAAGCGAACTTTCTACAGATGCTAATATCTGAAGGGGTTTAGAGGAGTTCTTGACCCTACACAGACAATTTTCTTCTGTTGACCTGTTAGGCGCTCCTGCAAACTGAGATCATAGTAGATTTTTTTTCTGGGTTGTAGCTGCTTTTTTATTTGGTAAAGTTATGAGAGCTGTTTCAAAACAACAACAAAAAAATGTGATATTTCTAGAATGCTTTTACCAGAAATACTTTAATATACTGCAGGGAAGGCAGTCCATTTTACTAGAGCAAGTCACAGAGCCAGTGTGTCAAGGAGAGAAAGTGCCTGAATAGGTAAAAGAAATCAAGGTCCTTTGCAATTCTAGGATCTGAATAAATAATTACCACTGTCTTCCCACCTAAAGGAAAAATAACAATAAATATAAAATATAAATGCAAAAATAAATGCTAATTGTTAGAAGTGTCTTGCCTCTCCTGGAATGTAACTAGCTGTGTTCTCTAGGTTGTGCAGATTTTCACCTACAAATATGGATATTTCCACCCATCAGACATCACTGTTTTCTCTTTTATCTCTTTGCTCTGTTGACATTGCTTTTTTCTCAGATCTGAACTACTTTTTTGCATGTCATATGTTGTTTTATTTTCCCATTCCTCCACCTTTCTTCCTCTGTCATTTTTGCTTTGTTATTTTACCTGTTTGTAATTTTTCATTCCTGCTTGCATCTTGCCTGTTCTTTATTTCTCTCTTTGCACATTCTCATTTTCTATGCAGATCTACTAAACTTTTCTCTCTTATTTCTTTCCTTTGTTTATTTGACAACAAACCACTCTCTTTTTTCCTGAATCATTGCACTACTTTCTCCTTTTGTCTTTTTTTCCCTTATTCCCTGTACCTATTTTCCCACCCGCATGATTTATTTTTTATTTTCTGCTCCTTCTCTTCCACTGCAAAGCCAGTGATATTGGACAATTCTGTGGGGGTATATATATGAGAGGTTTTCATGTTGATGGTGTTATATTTATGGGAATTTTTCATTTTGGTGGTGGTATTAATTTCAAGTGAATTTTAGATTAAAAATAATTTTAAAGCCTGGAGTATAAAAAATGAAAATTAAAAAAGCAAACAAACAAAACCAAACCCTCAAAAAACAACAGAAGAAGTGGCTAGAGTGCTAGTTTTAAAATACTTAGTGTCTGTTTTTCTGTTCCACAGTTCTTTGAAAGCTTTCTGTGATGAGGAACACTTCTGAGCTAGATCCACAGCAATCTTTATTATCTTGTTTTCACCCTGTACTTCAGTTCTCCATCCATAAAATGCGAAACCTGTTAACTTCTACTATTATAACACTGCCATAATCCACCATAATATGTATTTCACTTATATCGGTGTTAACAGCTATGAGATAGCCAAATTGTGATCATATAGCTAGCTGAAGTAGATGGGCAGAAAATTTAAACCCTACTGAAATGGTTTATGCATAATCCTTGTAGTGCTGCTTTGTTAGTAACTCACTCCAACAGAGAATCCTTTGCAGTCAAAAATGCTGTGAAAACAAGGCAGAGGAATCAAGCTTTGTGTTCCTATTCTGTAAGCAATTCTTGATGCAATGTATCTTTTATGGTTGATTTTCACCTGTTTCTATTTATTAGTGGTAAATAGAAAGCTTAAATGGTAGGGAATTTTATGCCCTTTTTTTGTTGGTTTTTTTTTTTTTTAAATTGTAAAATGCAGCTACCAGGGTAGATGTATTTTTAAGAAACCATGAAGTTACTGCATTTTAAGTTGCAGAAGGAGTTCTCAATAAGAGAGTAGTTTTATTTTACTTAAAATAAAAGTATGGAAAAAAGAATGATGGAATTCTGATAGTTCAATATTGTAATAATTGTATATACAGCTGAACACGTCTTATGTATATCAGTAAATTAATTAAGATCTTGAAAGGGGAGTTTTGTGTCACTTTGAAAACTTCATATTTTTTTATTTTTGTCAAATATAAAACCAAATATGCCTGAAATTAGATGCAAAAACATTAAAATGCTTGAGAAAATTATCCAGACAACACATTAATTGTGCTTTCTAATCATGCTTTGTTTCCTCATTTGAGACTGAACAGAGTGAGAGCAGGAACATTACAGGAATATTAGCTGTGTGTTACAATACTTCACTGGAAATTGATTTTAGACCTCTGTGGGAACTTTTTCACCTTTTCAGCACTTCATTGCTGCTCAGCTCCTGTGCTTAATACCGCAGCTGTACTTTTGAGTACAGTTATACAGGTGATAACTGTACTCAAAAGAAGTATAGCAACGACAGGAAAATATTTCCTGAGCCCATAGCCTGCTGCTACTGTTTGGAGGTATGAGGGAGGTGCTGCTCTGCACATACTGGTGAGAAATTGGGGTTCTCAGGGGCCTGGGATGCTTTTTAGTGGGGGGAGTTTTCAAAGCTTTTAGCTGTTAAGCTCTGAATTTCCCTAAAGCATCCATAAATGCTGGTGAGAGAGCCGAATTTGGGAGAATTTTCACAGAGATGATAAAAGGCATTTCCTTGTCACCAAGATACTCCTAAGAATTCAAAGCTGGTTGTCAATCATCCTCAGCAAGCAGGACTTCTAGCATATTTTAAAAGAGGGAAGAATAAATAAAAGGAAGATTCTATTAACTCATTTAACTTACTGCCTTTTTGGAAGTGATATTTTTCTAACAATTTTGATAACTTGGAAAAAACAGCGAGCAGAGGTGCATAGGAATACCTGTTCATTTATTAAGTTAGTCAACATAGTGATCTGAAAAGTGTGTAAAGGAAATTTGGCTGCTTATAAAAATAGTAAAAGTGTAACCAGCATCTAAATGGAAAGGAAAATACATTTTTCTACCTGAATGGGAATATGCTTTATCTAAGGAAATATAATTATGGAAGGGGAAGGAAACAATTTCACTTCTTAAAGATTACAGCTTTCAAAAAGCTTTAGAGCTGAATGGGGTCTCAGAAAACAAGACATTTTAAAATAAAAAAAAAGTGTTCTGGAGCTTGATATATTGATATTCACGTCAATAAAAGATTAAAAATATTGAACCATTAGATTTAAGTATTATTTAGATGTATTCTGGACAACTGAAAAGTAGAAATACAGAACTAGGTAGCAGAACTCCTTCCTATTCCAATTAATATCAATGCTCTATAAGGAACCAGAGAATGATACTTAAATTGAAAACAAATTAATTCAATAGATGGCAATGTATAATTTTCATTGAAAGACGACCAAAATATTTGGGAAGGAAACAAAAGAATGTCTGTGACAGCTAGTTCATGATAATGCTTTTAATAATGTATTTGTACTTAAAATGTTATAAATGGCACTAATTTTGGAAAGAGATTTTTTTTTCACTAGTACTGGGCTTTTCTGTATTGCTCTGTAAAACAGACCATAAATTCTTACAAATAAGAAGGGCTTTAGTAAGTACAGAGAGCAAAGAGTAAATTTGTTTTTTAGGGAAACAAAATGCAGCTATAATTCTACAGGCTCAAGATGTAAACAGACACAGTAAAAAAAAAAAAATACTACATGTGTTTCAGTTGGTCTTAGACCTTTCCTGTGGAAGAAAATTGAAGTTTTAAGGACTGGACATAAAGATAATTCTATCATTTTGAATTACTTTTATTTAAAAAGCAAAAGAGAACCTTTTTATTACATGAATGACCAGTAGCACTTGAGAGAGTGAGGAAAAGGCAGGGCTAAAAGCTTCACGTGACATCAGGTGTAAATGACAGCAATGCTGTTTTGATTTCCACAGGTCTGGGAGTAAGCTCATAGTGTATGGAATTTTGTAAATATTAGGAAACAGAGTTATCTATTATTGGGAAAAAAACTCCAGTCAAACAGATACTATACTTTTTCTTGTTTGCAGTGAATTGTCTAATGTGGAAGATAGTTCAGCTGTGAATAGAAGTCTAAAATGTGGCAAATGAAAAAGGAAAGCAAATGTAAAAATGAAATAATTTTTTTTCTGTTGTCCACAATGACCGCATACCATTCCTATATTCCCCTTTTTTCATTAAGCATGACTCATGCCATAACTCTTTTGGAAAAGAAATAGGATAATGCCAAGGTAATTTGTTGTTCTGTGAAATAATTTGGGTTTAGTCCTCACAAAAATGCATGTAAGCTTTTTATTTTAAAAGAAGGAGAAGCCTAAGGTTTCATTCAATATTTAATGTTTATATTTATACTCCCTGTAATGTGGGGTAATTCAGTCAACATAATATTTTTGGATGGTAGAAAAGTTCAAACATGAAAATTCCATTTGGACTGTCTGTGCTGCCTATCAGAATTCTCTTAGGGTATTTAATCATTCAGAATAAGAAAGGTTTCTTTAATTTTTAAACATGTATTTCATTTTATGTTTTATTTAAATTGTCTTAACATTTACATAGAACCCCTTGAAGGCTTGAAAACTTGAAATTTACGTTTGATTAAAAAAATAAATAATTATGTAGCAGAGTATGAGCAGAGATATATTAGAGAAAGGAAAGGTACCATTTGAGTATGAAGATATTCTGACAATTACAAAATATGACTTGCAAAAATTACTGATTTATGAAGTGATTATTTATTTTAAAGGAACTGGAAGCCAGATTCCAATAGGGGTGTTGTGATACTGTTGCCATCCACAACAATGTGAATTTTTAAAGCAGTACTGTACATGAGGAACTCGAAGCACAGAAGTGTAGTTAATGATGGCTTATGAGACAGGGGAATTAAAGGCACAAAGGTAGTTTCTTTTTCCATGTAAAGAGATGGGTGTTCTTGGAATTACTCAGGAAATATGGGCTAAGGGGGACTGAGTAGGTGCTGCTGCTGTGAACCTTTGGGAAAATAATTACATTAGGAAAGTATAAATGCTGTAAACATGGGAAAAGGACATAACCAGCTGCACAGTGAGATGTGCAGCCTGGCATGGTCCATGAGAGACCAGAACAGAGAGAAGAAATGAACAGCTTTGGAAGAAGAAATTTCAAGTAGTAGCTGAAAACCTAAAGCATTTCTTATGATAAACTTCTGCATTTTAAAACTTTGATTCCCTCCCAGCAAAATGACTGAAAATTTTCTGGATTTTCTCGTAGTTACCAATTGTATGTTCCAGGAATGCACAGTTTGGCCTAGGTTGCTGTGTCAGATTTAACTTGGGAGTCTCTTGAGGTTGATGGTGAGGTATGTATCATCCCCCTTTCCCTTGCAACCTGTCCTACAGGGGCTTAGGAAAACAGATGAACCTTCTCTGCTTAACAAACAATAATAAAAAGAAGATATTTATTTACTTCTGACTTAAATGTGCTAATGACAGTTTATATGCTGTAATCTCTGAGTCTACCAGCAAAATGCTAATTGCTCAGGTTTGTCAGGTATTTCATTTATGGTTCTGGTTTCTTCACGTATTAAGCAAGGCCCTTGCTATCACCATTAAGTGACTGTTTTCCCAGCCGACTGAGGGAGGATGAGAACTTTTATTAATGCAGTTACCCCTCTAAAAAGTGTTTATTCAAATCTTCCTACTGAGACCAATACACTGTACTCTCAATTTAGAATTTACCAAATACTCATTGCTAAACAAATTTAGTTTCACTCATATCATGAGGATGCCAAGTATTTTTGCATACTTTGGGTGGAGAACTGAATGTAAGGTTCTGTCTTTCTATTCTTCTTTCTTTCTATTTGTCTTTTCTCTGTTATGCCATTTTCTGGCTGGTAGGAACCTCAGACTAAACCTGATTTGATTTCTCCGTGATTGTACCTTACTTCCACTTTTGGGACATATGCTTCCTTGTTTTTTACCCTATCTAGTCCAAGGTGATGTGGTTATTTAATATGATTAATTTAATTTACAAATGAATTTACAAAAAGTATTTTCTATGTGATTTGAAAATTGCATAGAAGCAATGCAATGATTAATTTCAGATTTTCAGTGTACCCATTTGCTTGGAACTCTTTAGCAGCTGTTATTAGCCACATTCAGTGGTCTTCGGGAGGTATTCTTTGGCTTTGTCACAGTACAGTAGTATACATAGCTGTGTCTGAAACTTGCACCTTAAATAAAAGGTACAAGGTATGCAACACACAGGGGTTTCATGTGTGAATATGCAGACATTTCAGATCATCTGGCCTTTCAGTTCCAAATGTTCTCCAATACAATTAGTGATAAGCCAGCAAGCACTAGCAGTAGTTTTGTACTTTAAACTTTGATACATATGCAAAATTTTTTTAGACAGGTTGTCACTATTTCTAAGTAATTTTTAAGGAAAATACCCAGGATCAGATATTTAGTATTGCTGTATTCACTGCTGTCTGTGATATCACTTGGCTTTGGTATAATCAGTCATTAGAAGGTCTCAATGGAATTCAAATCTTCATGGTTTTCAAAGAACCGTTACAAAAAAATTTCATTTTATTGCATCATTTACTGTGGGGAGGGGGAAATTAAAATGAGACAGTTTCGCCTTGAGAATTAATTTGAAAATTTTCATATCTTTTTTTGTACAGAAAGCTGTTGTTCAAAACCAGTTTATAACTCTCTAGGCAGAGATGTCTCTAGATTTTTAATCCCAGATACTTGTTTTAAGAATTTACATGCTATTTCAGTTTGTTAAACTGAAATTTGAAAAATATGTAGTTAAAACCTGCCCCAGTGTTTTAGCTTTTTCTGAGATTTTTGAATCATAGTTGGTTAATAAGAATTTTGTCTTCACTTCTTCCATGCCTACATTAAAAGCACCTTTTCTGTCACACAGCCTGTACAGTTTTCCCATAGGGACATATAATGGAGTTCATCAAAGTGAGAAAAGTGAGTCACACAGTCATTTATTTACTCATGTAAGACAATAATGGTGTTGATAACTACCTGGACACACTTTCATTTCATTAGATTATGTAAAAGCTGGATGTTAAAAATTCTTGTCAGACTTGATGACAAGTGAACAGAAAGAAACTCAGGGCTGCCAGGTAGTTACTGTCTCATTTAATGCTGTTTGTTGCCTTTTGGCAACAATGAGAAGAAATGCTATTTTTCTGAATTTTCTAGAATATTTAATGATATAGATTATGACAAGGAAGTCCAGCTTTCATGGTATAGGCAGTAAAATTATGCACATCTTTATTTTATTATGATTTAAATATCAGTTTAGATTCTATGTCTATCTAGTTTCATGGGCATGAATTGTCTAATGTTCATAGGTGAGGTTTCATGTATATCTGCTAGACAGATGACTGCAATTCAAGTATAGAATTCCCTGCTGTCTGTCTGTTTTGTTTTCCAGCCCTGGGGGACTGGAATTTCAAGAGCTAGTAGCACTGGCTCACTAACAGCAGAAAACCTTTTGCAGGAGTGCTGGAACAGGATTTTGGAATCAGTCTGAATGGCAGGCTGGCTCTGATGGGTTTATCAGAGATGAGAGGGTTCCTGACAGTGGTTTCATCTTGTGGGAGTGTTTTAATTACTTTTTTGCCATGGTTCTTTTAGGAGCTGTTGAAATAGAGAAGAGCCCTGCATTCCCTAGTTAATACTTTCTTTAACTTGCTTGTTTGGTAGGTTTTTCTGCGTGTGAAATGGTATGTTTGAAACCAGAAAACATTTTTGCTTTGAAATTTTTATGTATAAGGTAATTCTTTATGTCAGGGGCATTGAAATCTTCATTGAAACCTCTATAGAAAATGTAAACAAAATCTGAGACAGTTCTTTGCCTGTCCTTGATATTCCTTTCATTTCAGCTGCTGCACACCTTGCTGTCTTTCCCCAATTCTATTCAACTGTGTAATGCTGCATAGTAAAATATGAGATAAAAAAATTGAAATGTAATTATTTTGAATTAACTTTCTGTGTCTGTAGCCATGCATCAGGTTTAATTTCTGAGATATATAACCACATTTGTATCTATCTATCTATCTAGTGTGAAAAGCAAAGATGGTGAGCATCAAGTATTCATCCCAAGCACAAGATTGCTCTTGATCCTTTTTCCACTGTCTTTAGTGACTAGAGGTAGTGTGTAACTTCCAGACACTGGATACGTACCCTTTAGTTGTCCTTAACAAGTAATAAGAAATCTGAGACACTGCTTCACTTTTTAAATTCACTGGTGAGCAGAGTTCATTTGTGTGAAAGGTTGTCTTTTTTAGTACCTTACTTGTCTTCAGAGTTTAATTTAGTATCTCCCTGGTGGGCAACTGCATGGGAGGTAATCAGCTTGATATCATGGCTTTAGGGAGTGCATTTTGTTTCCATAATTGGCCTACATTTCATCTGCACAGAATCTGAATTAAGATATCCAAAGGTTTTTGCAAGGTAAGCATCCCTGAAATTCAAGCCTTGAATTTTTGTCATGTCATATCCGTGCTATGTTTATTTACATGTGGTTTGCACAATCTATTCTGACTACACACTTAAAACTTTGTTTTTATCTAAATTTCTTTCATCTGAGAGATCATTCATTTCCGTTTTGAACAAATTTTTTTTCAGTAGTATTTTTCATCTGATTTGAAATGTCAACTTTTAAAAAAACCCATACATAGATTTTTAAATTCTCTGTCCAGGCATTTAGATTTACATTTTCCACAGAACTGTTTGAACTGTGAACAATCAGAAAGTAAGCAAAGCATTTTGACTTATTCCCAGCAAACTGCATTCAGAGGATGAGAAGAACACCTCCACTGGATGAACTGCAGCCGCCTCCGTACCAGGATGACAGTGGCTCCCCTCATCTTTCCTGTACACCTTCCGAAGTTGGAGACAGCAAATGTGAATATTCCCAGTGCAGCAACAGCCCAAGGTGTTCATATAAGTGCCCAAGTGAGGGAAGCACAGGACATGAAATAGAAAGCTTTCATAACAAAGGGTACGAAGAGGATGTTCCCAGTGACAGCACAGCGGTTCTTAGTCCAGAGGTAAATTAAAATAGTTGAGCGTGGGAAGCACTTATTTAATCTAAAGATCAATGCACAGTTATACAGGCACTAATACTCCTGATCATTTCATTTAAAAAATAAGTAGCTTGTCAGAAAATAGGACAGTAGGATTTCAGATTGGTCAGATTGCTGTAGTTACCGTTGTGGCACCTTAGCTTTCAAACCAGCTCCCTGGAAGAGTTAATTATTTTTTAAACCATTTTAAACCAGTCAGAAAATTTCATCACACTGTAAGGACTGTGGTTGAAGTTCTTCCACATGATTTTTCAGACAACATAAATGAAAGTTTTGTTAATGCTTTTTCAAACTAAACACCCCATTATGTAAAATACTTTTTATTAAAAAAATTACAATGTTTTTTTTTTTTCAATTATTGATGCCATATAGTGATTTGGGCCACTTAATGTTCCTTTTTTGTGCTATAGATTGTAATGATATATATGTATTTTTTTTCTGTGAAGAAATCAACTTTTTTGATGCGTATTTCATTGAAATGCCTTTAACAACCAGTTACTGCACTGACATCTATGGGTGAAGTCTAATTAGTGATGCCATGTGCAGAAGAAGCTCTTTTGCTACGAATTTGTCTTTTGTTGCTGCCAGAAGTTTTGGAGTGTGTGTTTGAGCTCAGCCCTGATGTTTCTGTCTAAGCAGCCCTATTAGTAATTGATGATGTGTACCTGGGGTGTTGATGCAAGGTCTGGAAGGCCCGGCTGCAAGCCCTTCCCATTTCGTGTCACTCCAGTCGTTAATGTAAGCATATTCAGTAAGAACTGAGAAAGCTGCCAATGTTTTTTTATAGCCACTCAAAGCTTCATAGTGAAGCCTTTAGAGGAATGCATTCCCACAGCTATCTGGCAGCCAGGTTAAAATAAGAACATTTCTTAGCCCAGCAGGCTTTGTCTTGGCATCTATTTGTTCATGTAAACAAGCTTATCTTTGATAATGTGAAGACACACTTGAAATACCTTTGTTTTACATACTTGGAATAATTTATTGTATGAGCAATGGGTTGACCATTGCTTGTAAATATTTTCTGTTTCAGTATCCCTATCAAACTGGCTGTTGTAACTTTATAAGGGATTGGTATTTTATTCAAAATTTGAAGTGACAGTAAACTGTTTGAATTTTAAGTTTAAAATAGAATTTTAGGACTGAATATTGTTTACAGAGAGTTCAGAAGATGAATTCAAAACAGATACATCTTCTACAGTTCCGGTAAAATGACATTAATAAAGTCTTGAGAGTGACATCCTTGGCCATAGCAGAGGGGTTGGAACTAAAAGATCCTTAAGGTCCCTTCCAACCCAAAATTTTCTGTGATTTTATGTTTCTATGATAATTTTTGGCATATTCATATAACTTTTGCAGACTGCAACAGGAGCTGTGTAAGGTTTGTAATTCCTGTGTTCTTTGCTGGCATCTCACTATGCTCTCAATCATTAGCTGTCTCTTCAAGCAGTGTAATAGGTGAACTTTAAAATGCATGTGTAAAATACATGAAATAAGATGGTTTTATCTTGTTACAAATGTATATACTTTTTAACATGTGAGGCACAGAAGAAGAGATCATTACAGCCTAATTCAATCTTAGTTCAGACTGATTGGCTCCTGGCTTTTGGTGGTATTGGCCAGGTAAAGTCTTGATTTCATCTTGACCATCAGCCAGCCATCTCCTTTGGCTTTCAGTGCTTAATAACCTTGTTTAGGAAATGAACAAAAAGATCATAGTGCCTTCATATTGTCTAGAGTAAACCATAATTTCCATGCCAGATTAAATAATAGAATACAATAAATAAATAAATAATTGGGGTTTTTTCTCTTCTTCTTCTTCAGGATATGTCAGCTCGAGGATCATCTTCACAGCTTCCTAAACCTTTTGATCCTGAGCCAGTAGCTAAATATGGCACACTGGATGTGACTTTTGACTATGACTCACAGGAACAGAAGCTTTTGGTGACAGTGACAGCTGTCACAGACATTCCAACATACAGCAGGACAGGTGGAAGCTCGTGGCAAGTACACCTAGTTCTTCTCCCTATAAAGAAGCAGAGAGCAAAAACCAGCATCCAGCGGGGACCGTGCCCTGTCTTCACAGAGACATTCAAATTTAATCACGTTGAGTCGGAGATGATTGGGAATTATGCCATTCGCTTTCGACTGTACAGCGTACGGCGCATGAAAAAGGAGAGGATTGTGGGAGAAAAGATTTTTTACTTGACAAAATTGAATCTTCAAGGGAAGATGTCAGTGCCAGTGATACTGGAGCCTTCTTACAGTCTGCCTGTAAGTATTAAATGAGGCAGAATAAGAATGCAGTGAGATACAGTGTCCTGAATTCTGAATAAGAATAGTGCATGTATTTATAGAGTCATCACATCCACTCAGCTTTTTGAACAGTCACAGCACTGCATTAGCACAATGAAAATTTCCTTAGAGCTTCTGTAAGTACATTCACTTTCCACCTGCAAAAGCTGGCCCTATTTTTTCTTTTAATTCCTTAGAAATTTCCAGTCCATAAATAATGATATAGTGGTGAATGTATGTTTCCTTGCATATAGATATGTATGTAATAGTATTATCTCTACAACTTGCAGCACTTCAATTTAAAAAAGAAAAACACACCAGAATGGAAAAATAAGAAGCTATACTAGCAAATGTCCTCCATCTGTTGCTATTAAGTCTTGGTTGAAAATAGGTATTTTCCTTGAAAGAAAGAAAGAAAGATAGGAAAGAAGGATTTTGAGAGTATAAAGCGATTTTTAATAACTTCACATTAAAACCTTGGAAATAATTGATTTCTGGTTCAGTCTGAAGTGAAAAGTAGTTGAAATTGAAAAAGATTTTTTCTGAAAAAAAAACCCCTACCTCTCTGATGAACAAAATTATTTGTCTCCAAATAATATTTCTGATAAAGCAAAGCAACAATAATTAAGGATTAACATAGGTATCATTATCAATAAACACAGAAGATCACTAAACTGGCAGTGATAACCATCTTCTTTTTGTTGTAAGAGTTTAAGTATGCTTTTGTCCAGGAAGAGAATGTTTGTCATGTTGTGGTCTGGGCATCCTGGACTAGGAGTGCTTGAGTGTTCCTTGCTTAAGAGTTGCATGTGTGCTCTATTACAGATATATTTTGGGGAGAAAAAAATGATGGTTATCAAGGACATCCATATTTGGTCATTGTATGTATATTGTTTGGTTTTTTTTAACAATCAATTAAAGAAAAAGAGGAGGAGAAGGGAGAGAAAGGAAAATTTTTTTTAGGTGAAGCAAAGCAGTTAATTTGTTCTGCATTTTGGAAAAAAAAGTTTGGAATTATCAAAATAGCATTTCTGGTGAACATGAGTATTGCCAAAGACTCAAAATAAAAGGCTGTTGTATTTAATGACTGGAAATATACTTATTAGTAAAAGCTGAGGTTAAATCATGGATCTGATGGAGGATCAACTGCCAATAGAGCAGATTCCTCATGGTTTCCTAAGAAGCACAAATCAGTCTAAGCCAAGGATGAAATGGTTCACCTCTCTAGACCAAACTTTCTTAGTGAAAAGTTTGCTAGTTTCACAGCTTGGAAAAAGCACCCCATGACCCAAACCATTGAAAATTCTAAAGGTACTTGCTTAACTTGTATGTTTTCCATAGGTTTGTGTATAAAATTTACTAAAATAAGTTCAAAAGGGCAGTGAATGGGCCATGTATGTGATTGATTGGTGTATCCCATATGTGCACTGGTTATTCTTCAGTATTATTTTCTTGAGGTTTTGTGATAGGCAGAACAAAAACAAGTTCCATGAGGCATGAAAGATGATAAGGTTATTCCTTAATTTCTATTATGGTAAGGCATGGTCAGCATTTGTCAGCATTTGTGCCCTCGGTGTTTGGGGGTTGAAACAAGAATAAGGAATATTGGTAGAAAGTGAAGGGATCTTTCAGAGTTTGTTGTAACAAGATTTAAGCAGCTCTACCTGTTGCTGGAAAGGATCCTTCAGAGTCGTGATAGCTTGAATGAGGAGCCATAGTCTTCTGGAACTATGCAAATCAGGTTTTAAACCTTTGGGAATTGATTAACTTCTGAGTTTGTAAGTATTTTATCTTATCATTTATAGCCAATATAATATTTTTTCAGTAAGCAGATTTATTGCAGGATTTAACATCTATTTAGTTTGCAAGACTGCTAAAACTCATTATGTTTTCAGGATGTGTGTCTGGAAGTGAGGGGCATCCTTGGGCTCTTGAGCTCAAGCCCTAGTTACTCAAAACAGCTAGGTCATCTTGATCACAAAATTGTGATTTTTCATCTGAAAATATCAGGTTGTTTTGTTTGCAACCTGAATTTCTTCTTGGCCAAGTTATTACCATTTGTTCTTCTGCCAGCATTGGCCTTGAGCTTAATTAGTTCTTACCCTTCTCAGGTGTTTGCCTCTGGGTATATTTATACACATTGATTGTATTCCTTTTTAACTGTCCTTTTGCTAGAATAAACCAACAGCCTTTATGTACAATTAATCATAAATGTCAGGAAGGAGTTATTTAACAGGAAAAGGTAAGTGCTGTTTGAATTTGGAGATATCCAGTTGCTCAAGGATATTAGTAATTATAAGATCCATGCTGAGGCACATTCTACATTCAGAATTAAATTTGCCTTGTTCAGGTGCAGAGGGTTTTGTTGCTGAGAAGTGTTTATATGTGACAGCTTTTTTATGAAGATATTTCTTGGACACATGACAGGTGTCCTATTTTTTCAACTGCTTCTCATTATATGGATTTTATATATTAAATATACCTTCTGTCACTGAAACTTCCTAATCCATTGAAATATCTATGCTAATCTCTTCTGCAGAAATGTATTTTATTTCCTTCTGTCTGTGCCTGATATTATATTAATGTATTTTATTAGCTAATCATATGCCTTCTGATTGTATAAGAACAGTTTGTATCCTGTGAAGTTCAGTATTTTTTCAGTGATACCTTAAAGCTGTACACAAGGGAATCTGACTAAAAGTAGATCAGCAAGTCCAGTGCCTTTCAAACATAGTGACAGTTTGACATGAGTGGGGCCTGCAAGTCTCTGGTTATTGTTAAAATGTCAACAAATGAATGTCATGGTGAAGACATGATACTAGTATGTTCCTTAAATAGGTTTCATGGCTTCAAATTTATAAATATATTCACAGAATATTATTTTCACCCAAGATTTCACCACATTTCTCTCCTTCCCACATTGTGTATAATGCCTTGCATTAGCAGTTATTATCCCCAGTCCCGTTGCCATTTGTCTTTAACAGCCCTCTGCTGCTGCAGTTCTCCCACGTAACAGGGAATTCCTCCTCAGCCCCCTTATTTATCACACATTTTCTCCCAAGTTCAGGGAGAATGAGGAGGAAGCAGTGAAACCAATATGAGTTGGGCAGAATGCAGTTGTCACTGTTATCTGAGACTGTCCCTTACAGATTTAATAGAAATTGTCCATTGCATCGAATGTTCAGGGGTGTACATTGTGCTTTTGTCAGAGTATAGTTTGTGTAGGAAGATATTTGTCGATGCTTCCAGAGAAATTTTCCCTTTTAGTACAGCAGTAGACAAATTTTTCTTCACCCATCTTGGAGTTTAGAAAAGCTGTTTATTTCTCTTCAGGAAATCCCTGTGGACCTGTTTTTAGTTACTCTTCGTTCTCACCCAGAGAAATTTTCCTGACAGTGAAAAACAGCCTCTAGTATGATGCGATTATAAAAACATATAAGCAGTTTATTGAGTGAAATCTGTTTGGAAAAGATCAAAGAAACATGGGTAATCCACTTCACCATCCCATAGGTTGCTTTTTGGTGTAGAATAACAACAATCAATCATGGTTTTTATTTTGTGATTGATTTGGGAAGTACTGTTTGGGTGACCGAAACATACCTCTTGCTGCTAAGAAAATCTAGTAATCATTCATTATGTATCATCAAATTACAAGGTGTTTACTGCAAAGAATTAAATTTCTTTTTCTTTCTTTGTGTAGCATTCTCCATTTCTAACATCTCGAACTCCCAGTGTGATCCCCATAAGAAAGAACCAATGGTGAAGGCAGTCATAGGTGTTTAAAATATTATTTTGTACATCCTTACTATAAAGATCCAGAGTGTCTGGATAATTTTTTTAATTGGTTTTTTTGAGTGATGGCAATTATGCATGCAGCGTATAAAAATGCGCATTCTTGCACACACACACACATGTACTCCGCTATGAGGAGAGTGGTTAATCATTTAGTGTGCACTGGTTTATGCACTGTGCTTAAGGCCTTTATTTCATGTTGGCCTTTATGTGTGGCATGTCTTGAGTACTCCTTCTAATGTTTATCAGCTCATAAACTTTGCAGGAATAAAGGCTTTCAGGGTGGCATTTCTTTTTTGGGTATTCCTGTCCATTATAGAGTCAAGCTGTCAAGTTTTGTGCAGACAAAGTAGAAGAGTCACTACTACTGGCCTTACTAATGTGTTTTTATGGCATGATCTATCCAGGATTGTATTTGGAAGGCTAAATACTAAAATTTATATGTATAAACAGAGCTTTATTAGATACCAGTATGATACTTTAGGCTGCTAGTAAGAAAAACGACTAAGACTTGTCTAGGGAAGAAACAAAAAGACAAAATATTTTGTTCTTAGTTTAACTGGAATTTTAACTGGAATTCTACCTAAAATGAAGACTTTCTGTGTGATAATATATAAATGCTCTTGGTTATCTTGTATAAATTATATCCATCAAAGTGAGGGACAATTATATTTAAACCCCGAGCACATTTTGTCTCAGGAATAACTTACTCAATTCATCTGAGTTAGTGGTAGTAACGCGCAGAAAATCAGAATTGATCCTTTGATACAATAAGAAAGATGATTCTTGCTGTAAGTTTGAAGTTATTAGGTGATTGGAGGACGGTGGTAATGTCAGTGAGGCTGCAGGAGAACTTGGCAGTACTTTGCAAACAAAGCATTCTCCCTGTGTTTGGCTGCTCGTGCAACATTGCATGGCAGTATTGGCAAGCAGCATTGTCTTCTTGGTGTTGTGGCTGGGGTAAAAAACATTGACTTTCAACTCCCTTGCTGATACAGATGGGGAGAAAGTTCCTCTGTGGGTAGACAGATCTATTACCGTAAACCTGAATGTAGGATACTGAGAGAATTTTTGGAAATCACCAATGTAAAGAATTTTATCTAGATGTCAAAATCATCACTTGGTCACACAGAGTAAAATAACAAATTAAAAAACAGGCATGCTTTGCCGTCAATTAATGAGTTGCTTCAAAGTTACTTACTCAATTTGGTCCCTACAGTCTTTGATATTTGCAAATTATGGAAGCTATGTTTCAGGTGTGGTATTACTATTATGAATGTCCGACAATGCTTTTCAGCCTCTAAAGTGCCTCCAGTCAAATGACAGGCTGTGAATGACTGTTCTAGATTAACTTACAATAATCCTCTTGAGCAATACTGGGTCAGAAAAGCCAGTCCATCAGTGGCAAACATATTGTCTAGGATTCTATGTCTTGTTTTGATCATCTTTAAAAAAATTAAAAATAGAGAAATCTTACTAGTACATAAAGCTAAAAAAGTGAGGTAACTGTGAGATTATATCATTCTCTTTTGTAAAAGTATGGTCTCCCAACCTGGCTTGGGATTTCTAAGAGCAGTAAGGAAAATAATCATACTGTACATTTCCCAGAAGTGAAAGTTTAGAACATAAAAGAAAAGATTGTCAGAGTTGTCCCTTGTATGACATTTCCACTTTTGAAAACTATGAGCTACTGCTTAACCTTTCTGAAGCAACTCTTTCAATGGAGGTTCGTTTTTTAACTTACCAACCCAAGTGAAATTTCTGGTTCCCCTTAGAGATGCTGAATTTCCCAAATATTTTGTTTTCTTATAATTTTGACTCTTCTTGTTTGCATATATATGTACGCACAAATATCTTGTCACATTTGTTTGTGTCTTTCAAGAAAACTAGGAAGGATCAGAACACAGAATTGGTTCTGTTGGCCATTTTGAGCACCCTTCAGCAAATGCTTGTGCACCATTTTCCTTCGATTTATTTCCATTGAGGGAAGTCCTAATCAGAGATTTTGCAAGAACAGATGAAGTCACCTAGTCTGCAAATTCATAATGCATGTGGTTGTGGAACTTTTGAATTAGTTTTTGATTTATTTGCTGGATGATTCTTCGTATTACTCTGGTGGGCTTTACAGTATAACATAAATCTTCTTCATTATCATTACTCATTTCAGACTTGAGGATCTTCAGGTAATCACTTCTTTTGTATATTCAAGCAGCCGGTATTTGGTATCAGATAAGCATTTCTGTTCACAGGGTGCCCCTAGCAAGGGATCCTTTTAGTCTTAGTGTTTCAGCCTCTTGTCAGGTTTGCCCTTTATATCATTTGACCTTGAGCTGAATCTTTCACAGCTTCTGTCTTTCTGTTGGGCTTAATCAGCTGTCAGCTGGCCCCAGGAGAATCCAGTTTATCTTTTCCCTTTCTTTTTTTTTGTGTAGGATAGCTCTAAGAACTGAAGCAGATCCCTTCTGACTGGAAACACCTGGTGGTCCTCTGATCATGAGATTAAACATGACCTGAGCAAATCAAAAGGGCACCACTAGCAATTGTTAATCACAAAGAGTTTACCTGACAAATACATTCTAAATGTACAGTTAATGATATGGGTTTGTTCATTGTGAAAAATAATTGCATATATGTTTATGCAATCAAATACTAATCCATAGATCGACTACTCATAAATTGGGCTTACTGTTTGATTGCTGAATCGTTCTCTTTTCCCAGACTGAAAGGGTGTAATCAAGAGAAAAATGAAACTATTTGCTATTGAGCTCCCCAATGAGCATAGACTAAATCCAGCTGGACAGAGCATTGTCATTTAAAGAAGTCTGTGGTGTTGGAAGCTGTCCTATCACCATGCTCTTACATATTTGACTGGGAGTAAGGAGAGGGGGGATGTGTGAGTGGATCTGGGTGGGAGCTGTTAGCGTAGCTTCATCAGAAATGCAGGTAAAATGTCTGCATTTTGTGTCAGATGTTCTTACCTAAATTGCTAACACAAATATCTAACAGCTTTTAGTGCTTGAATGTTTCTTTATGTACCTGTCTTATCACAGAAAACAGAATTGGATAATAAAAGGCCTCTTGCCTCTTTTCCTCCCCTGGCCCATGGCTGTGTAAAAAGCTGCTAGACTTCTGCAGTGTAAAAACAGTACTTTTGCAAATGCTGTAAATTCCATTGTAGGTTTGTTTCCAAATGCCTCCTCCAACTGCTGCTTGGGTTTGCTCTGCAAATTTCTAGCCCATTATGTCTATGGAACAACCAGGTGACCTTTTATCATCCGCCAAGGGCGTTATTTCAGTACAGACTAATAGAAGTTACAGAAAACTTAAAATGTTTCCCTTTCAGTAGAAAATTAATGTTTTGTTCTGCAGAGCTGATAATTATAAAGAATTTTAGGCACAAAGTACTAACAGCAAATTCTCATGAGAGAGGAAAAACAACACAGAAATCTCTCAAACTTGTTCAAAATCTTTCAGAAAAGTTGAGTGTTGATTTGTCATAATTAAGAATATGTGTATTTAATTTTGTTATTTAAATATTACTGCTAAATTATAGTATCTTAAATTTGAAACCAAGTCTTTCTTTATCAATGCAATATTCTTACAAGAAATTCCACAAAGATTTAATTTTTTTTAAACTAATTATTGTAAATTATTTTGGTATTAAAATTTCTGTATTATCATAATGTATCTTAGGAAGTTTTTTGTAGTGTCTATGGTAAATGAAATCTGTGTATAGAATTTCAAGGTTTTAGTACTTTGAATGTAGTGAATCAAGGAATTTTAATTTGATCTCAGTTTTTCAGTGTTCCATCTGTGTGAAAATGATGTAGTTTTTAGAATTCTGCATCCAGAAGTTTTTCTCTCTTGAGAGTAAAAAATGGGGTAGAGCAGAAGCTTTTGATGAGAAATGGGAATATTATAATTTCAGATAATGATTTTCAACTACATTAATAGTATTTAATAATCAAAACGATCCATATTTGATGTGAATATCATTGATGTTGAGTGGATTTATTTGCTAAAATTGGAATTTTTGACTAGGATGTCTTGGTAATATTTAAAGCATGCCATTTTACCCAAAATAAATGTTTTTTTTCCCCTAAGATCAAGTTGCATAATGGAAAGATTATTAGACTATTTAGTTTCATGTTTGTGATTTAAGTTGACTTAGTAATGCTGTAAAGTGTTAAGTACATGAATAAAAATGCACATTATACTTAATTGGAACATGCTTCAAGGAAGCTGTTAAGCAAAAACCCAAATAATTACCTGTCATAGATAATGATACTTTCCTAAACTTGAATCTTTGTGAGATGCTTAAAACTATATGTTTCAATGTTTGCAAGTTCAGGTTATAAATTTAAAGCAAAATACAGATAGCCGTGTGTTCTCCTAATTTTACAGTGCAGTACAGCTGGCTTTAAACTTCGAGATTCCTAATTATTTTACATCCCTCCATTTTCAGGGCTGAGTTCATCAGGTGGTTTAAGTTCTCTTTCCCAGGAATGATCTCGAAATTTTTTCCACAGCATTTTAGGTTTGGAATGTGTGAAGTCTGTGGTGCTGAAGCCACTAATGAAGGATATGGAGCCCCCAGGTTTGGTTTTCTCCTCTTGGGAGCTGGTCTGGAGCCCCTGTGGGGCTTGGCTGCTCTCCTCACCTCAGCAAGCTCAGAAGGGAACGGGAGCTTCAGGGTTCAACCCTAGGGTGAGGATTGAGAGAGATGAATGCTGTCATCAAAAAACTGTTGGAGAGCCGGTTTGAGGGGCCCCCCCTTGGCCTGCTAGGATTCACATTTTCTTCCTTAACCTTTCAGTTGTATTGATCTAGAAGTAGAAAAAGTAATGTGCAAAAAAGTTCTTTAAGAGATTAGTGGTATAACATTAACAATTAAAATTAGAGAGAGACATTTTGACAAGTAACATGCTGTGAATCAGATTTTTGTTGCTGAAGGATTGTCAGCAAGGTTTCATCTCTTCTGTATATATTTTGAAAAGCCAAAAGAGTCAGATGCTCTTGTTTCGGAAGCCCACAGAGACTACATTGTAACCTGTGCATTAGGGAAAATGAACTTTAACTGCCTTGAAAGCATGGCCACATTATTCCCTGTCATTAACTCCAGTTGGCTTAAGAGCAGAATTTATAAGCAGAACTTCAGGGTATAGAAAAATAACAGTAGGAAATGAATATGTAAGTAACAAATACTGTGTTTCCATGGAATTTTGGGGAAGGAAGACAAATAAATACATTTTACATATATTATCATGGATGCAAATAGATGATTCTCTATGTTGTTAGAGGGGAGAGAAAAACACTATTGAAAATGCTTCTCAGGGTCTGAAATCTGACATCATGCATTCTATGTGTTCATGTCCCCTCATGTGGTATGAGGGGGAAAAAAAAGTGTTCTTTTGTACAATGGGAACATAGGAAATACAAAGCCTGCTAAATTGGAATGTTTTTTATTATATATTTATTAAGAAGAAATGTCTCTTCCCCAGATAATATATGCAAAGAAGTCATCAAGGACAATAGTTTGGAGAATTAGTAATTAACTTTTTGTAGAATATGACACATACTACTTTTACAATCCAGCGGAAAGCAGCAATTCTTGTAAGTGTTGATCAAATAAAATCAGACTAATTTTTTTACAAAGTATTATCCTGTGGTGTATCTGGGAAAGGTTTAGGTCCTTCACACACAGCTTCATGTTAGACAATTCAAAAGCTGAACACTTTTTATATACTGCAGTAAGATAGATATATGAACCAAATATTTGGAATAGACTTCACCATGGTTTTTTTGCAGTGCTTACTGTTAATAATGTGTTTATGGCTAAATTGACAAAAAAGGGTCAGGATTTAGTATTAATATCCTGGAGACAATCTCAAGAGACAGTTTCCTGCACTTTGACTGTTCATCTAATTTCCTAAAAATCCACATAGAAGGTTTTGTGATAGTTCTCACTAAGCTCTTCTGGTGCTTCACTGATCTTGAAAAGCCTTTGCTCTTATGGAACCTTACTCCTTCTTTTCCTTGCTTGTTAAATTCACACAGTGTTTATAGAGGATGAGAGGGAAGCTTTATGAAAATAAACTTACATAGACATTATTTCAAACAAATGGTTACTTTTGGTCTGAATCTTAAGTTTCCTACAGGGAAGCAGCAGTAGCAAATTGGACTATGGATAGCTTTACAGAAAGATTGAATGCAGACCTGCATGGAGGTGAAAAGCATCTGGTTGCACTGTAATGTTGTCATTGGAGCTCCATCTATATTCATGTTGTATCAATGAGAAATTTTAATGTTATTATTTTACAATTTGACACTTGGCTTTGAAGGTTATATTTTGAGCAGGTAAAAGCGTAACTTCTTGTCTGGTGCTTTTCTTGATGAGTTTGTCGGTGCTTTCCTAGAATTCTGACTTGTGTAAACACAAAAAAACCCCTCTAAACAGAAACTTTAATAAAGCTGCTCTTTCCACTTCTAGTGCAGCATCTGACTTAGCACAAAGTCAGGTTACTTACCCGCAGATGTCGTTAACATGGAATATCTTCCTAAAACAATTAGTGGATTTCCACAATGTGAACAATAAACTCAGTGCTGGAGAATACTTTGGAGAAGACATCTAATAGTACTCAGTATCTCTGCTTTTAACTTTGCCCTGCAAGGGAAAGTCTTTCTTTAGTTGTTGATCTAAGCCCAGGTGATCTCGGCTGTTTCTTATGATCCCTGATTCTGGTTTCTTCTCTTCCTCATAAAATTTTTGTTTTCTTTTAAAAGAAAACTGACAAAATGCAATCTTTCTCTCCCCTTTTCCTCAGATCTTTTACATACATGTCCCTAAATTCTCTGTTTTCTTCCTTGTTATAGCCACAGAAAGTATATTTTGGTTTATGTTGTTTAATCTTTTTTTACCCAGTAATATCATTCTGTCTTCTAATCTGCTTCATTTTCCTTCTTAACATTTCACTTTATCTTGTAGATTTTCCAGTTTATAACTAAAAAGAAGAGTATTTTTTTAGTCCATTTGGGTCAGCCTAAAACAAAATGAATTGAAATTGAGGTTCTTTTAGAGTGAAAGGGAAAACAAAGTGCTGTTTATATTTTTCATTTAGTGAATATGATTGCTTTATTTTAATGTCTTGTCTATGTCCTCACAGTTTTGTAGGAAGGAGATCAATAAGTTTATTATAAAATAAGGATTAAATAACATTCATTTTTCTCAAACCTGCAAAAATATTTTGGTTTAGAAAATATTGTAGCAGAATATTTAAGTTAGATGCTCTCCAGATTTTCATCAAGCTTACATCTACCAATTCATTCTGTGCAACTCTTCTAAGGTGCAGTCATTTAGTTGCATTTCCATCCACTTAGAGTTCTGAAGCATCACCTTGGTCTTCTCACCCCACCATTCAGTTGGTGACATCCTTTTGCTTGGCCTTGAAAAAGGCAGTCTTGTCCTTCTCCTGTCTACTCAGGATTCTGCTGTAAAGGGATGATATTTCTAGCCTGTGCTTATGTAGCTTTGGAATACCACACATTGAATTTTTCAGTTGTTTTCCTTGTTCTCTATTATACCACACAGAAGCTCCTTGTCTTCTCTTTCCTGGTACTTCAGGACTCGTTTCCACTCAGTAGTCACTCATTTAATATTCACTGTTTCTAACAGGCTAAACCTTACTCTGATACCCATTGTAGTGAGTTTGACTCTGTCATAAACTGGTTTCTAAGTCCCTCTTAGGCCATCAGTAAACTGTACAAATAAATCCCAGTTAGGAAAAGGCACTATCATCACCTTCTCTCAGCATGTCAAAGCGCTTGGAGGATCTGGGGACAATGTTACCCAGCTGCCTTCTTTGTGTTTTATTTTTTTTTTTTTTTTTTGTGGGCTTACAGCGTGACCTCCATCACATTTGAAACCTAAGCTTTGAACAGTGTCAGATGGACTGTGCTAAAATTCCTGGCTCAAAAAATGATAAGGTGAATAAGCACCATGGGGATGATGTGTTACAATTTTAAAAGATCAGAAAACTAAATAATAGCTGCAGTTGTGACAGGCTGAGGCTTTCAAGTGTGCAGTGTATACTGTGACTGCTGAATCAAGTCATCTTTCTTTTAAACTTTCTATTTTGTTCCTTCTGTTGAAGTTAGGAATCAAAAGTTTCCTGTTCTATGAATGACAAGAATCAGAGAATGAATGTATACTTGTAATTCTTTTTCAGCAATTAACAATTTGCAAGCAGTTTGAAATTTATTCTTGCCACTGAATAAAGAGCTTTTGGAGAAATAACCAAAGACTTAAAATTCTGAATCTGCAGCTTGGGAGAGGGAAGTCAAAGAAATTTGTTGAGGTCCTTCTTCAGTAGTAAGAATACATTTGCTAACAAGAGTTAATGTTTATTAATGAGGAACTGGATTGCTACTTGAAACTTCTGCTAGACTTTTGGGAAATATTCTGTTGAAAAGAACTAGTTAAAATGTCAGTAAAAGGGATATTATTGTAGGTATCATGTCTTCTGTAATCTGAGATTCTATAATGCATGTGGGCTTTATATGTCAGCTGAAGTTACTTTTAAAGTAACTTATTAAGTTAACATTTATCTTGATGAGGATTTGTGCTATTTAGGTTTTAGGTCTGATCTTATGCCCATGTCAGCTGTTGTTGGAAATGATAGAGACATTTGGAATCTGGAAGAATCAGCTTCACAATATCATCATGACTCCTTGGAAGAGTGATGCCAGGTTCCCAAATGAGTCAAGCCATATTTGAAAAATCTGTGGACCCAATTTACACTTTTTGTGAGAGAATCATAAAGGGACGTGTTGATAATTCAAAAATCTCTCCTCAGTTACCAAGTACATTGTCATTCCATTGGCTACTTGCCATCCAGTTTTTTGTTTTCTGTGGTACCACTCTGATGTGGTAGTGCAAATGGGAATAGGAACAACTATGGTGTGATTAGTATGGCAGCATAAAGAATATGTATTTTTCCCCTTTTTTAAATGCCAATAATGAGGAGTTAAAATGATAAAAATTAGTAATAGAAGCTCGCATTGAAGATGTGATGTAGTGAGAATGCATGAAAGATCTAAATTTTTTGGAAGCTTTCATGGTGGAAATTAAAACATTGCTTCCTGAGTTTTGGATGGCATTCTTCCTTTTCCACCCAAGACAATGGGACTATTGCAGTTCTGTATCCCTGGATCCAGTTAAATTCCTTGTAAGCTAATTTATGCTAGACAGAGTGCATTTTTCTAATTGCATGTGTTCAGTAACTTTGCTAACTCATAAATTCACAGGCTAGAGAATAACCTTTATAAAGGATGAATAAGAATTTTCTGCATTTTATTATCTTCAAGGTTCCATTGGTGTTCTTCATTTTTTGGAAAGTAAAAGATCCAAGGTTTAATGTTTTCCAGGATGCTGACAAATTATGTTACAGGTCTTACCTTAGAAATTGAAGTAAATAGGGATCATAAAGGCTGTTCTTCATCTTCTGCTGTTATTTCTCCTTAATCATGAAGCACCTAATAATTGTTTTAATTTCAGACCATTTTATTGTTACCTCTAACATGTGCAAATTAAGCATCTATTAAGAATGTACATTTCATATTGGGTGATTGAATGGAACTTGTTATTGTGACTAAGTTGCTTTCAGAATTTTCTATGCATTATTCTAAAACTTGACTTCCCAGTAACATCGTTCCAAAAGACACACAGAACTTTTAATCTCTTTTATAGGGTTGTGACTCTCAAATGAGCATGTCAGAAGTGTCCTGCAGTGAAAGTACCTCCTCTTGTCAGTCTCTGGTACATGGCTCAGCTCCAGAAATCCTCATTGGCCTACTCTATAATGCTACAACTGGAAGATTATCAGCAGAAGTGATAAAAGGCAGCCACTTCAAAAACTTGGCAGCAAACAGACCACCCAGTGAGTGAAAATTTTTTTTCATCCTAATGCTTCTGTACTGGTGGGGTTCTCAGTAGCAAGGACTTCAATCTTATCACTTAGTCTTAACCAATCAAAATGAAATAGAGCAATCATCAACTAATCTGTTTCATGTTTTATATTTCTAGTCAGTTGGGAAATAGCAAAAAATCTAAAATTCAAAATATTAATTGTAAGTTGACAAGCCTGTTTTAATTTTTCATGATGACTGACTAATAAATTACCTTTATCATAATGATTAATTGCTAAATTACTAATGCCTCACATCACAGGCCAAGAATAAAAAAGTCAGTGTTTAAAGAGAAAGTACATGCCAGTTAATATTAATATAAACATTCTGAACAGTTATTGCTGTTCCTGGAGGGGTTGATGCTGCAGTCTTTAATTGCCTATGTGCCGGTATATATGTGGTAATATATGTAATTTGGGAATGTCAGTAAAGACAAGGAGCAACCACTTAAGGCCTTTGGCATATTTACTGTACAGGAGGAATGTTCACCATCAGAAAGGACTTGAATTGTGCCTTCAAGCATTTGTTCAAAAATACATGTCTGAAATATCTGTGAAATTTATATACTTCTTAAGTGGAGCCAGATGGAATGTCACAGGGAGAGAATGTTATTACTGTCTCTAGCTCTTTGATAGAGCTTGAGAAAGTTCAATAACAAACTTCTTTTTTTTCCCAACGATTTTTATTGTTTTTAAGATGGTATGTCTGATGTACATAAATGTTAATAAGAAATACCTACCTGTTCCTTTTGATTTTGTAAGGAGGCTCAGATTTTAGCTGCTCTTTCTGGTTTTAAGCCCCAGATTAGTATGGCACTAGCAGATTACCTGCTTCTGGATTATGTGTTAGGCTGCCGACATTTTGTAAGAGGTTTGCACATCTCACTTTGTCGTCAGAGTTTAGGAAGTAAGCCAGAGTTGATTCTGATGCTCTCTCCTCTTTCTCATTTTCTTGACCCATGTTTGTTCTATTCATAGTTGGCTCACCTTACTCTGCTCTGCTTTCTCTATACTTTTCACACTGATGGAGCCAGACTTTGCTAACATAGCCAGGGAAGGAAGGCAATAGATGAATCTCTAATAGTTTTACATAATTGGGCAGCTGCCCCAGAGTCACCTGTTTGGAGACAAAGTGTAGAAACAGATGGGGAAAGCCAAAGAGGACACTGGAGTGTGGGAGAAATTAAGGGGAGAGATCACCTGTTCCCTTAAAGCAAAACCAGATGCTTTTCTTTCTGGAATCTCAGAGATGGCCAGTTTTTATTTAATATTTAGAGTATGCAAGGTAGGAGGGCTTTAGTACTTGTTTTGAAAACAGAGAGTCTCATTCTCCAGTATGTTAATTCCCAAAATGTGCTTAGTGGGCTCATGCTATGTAGCTAACAGTTGTGAGTGTCATTGGGGTGAAATCTGTTTCAGATTGCAAGAAAGGACCATAGAACATGGCACGTAGCCCTGTAAAACCATGTTCTGTCTAACCTTTTTGGGGGGAAGAGCTTCCATGCTACCTTTTGTCTCTGTGAAGGATAGGGGGAAGATTTGATATTTGTAATAACAATAGTCCAGTTCTGTCAGGGTTTGGAGTTCTGTTGTTTCTAGAAAGCCGGAAACTAATGAACTTTCTGGGTCAGGTAAAACCATGCACAGAATATTGTGGAATCCAGATTTCCCCTTTGGGCTGTTTTGTGCCATCCTCCTGCCCTGCCCCCAGCAGTGGTGGCACCTTTTAAATGCCTGGACCCAGGTCCATGCCACTGCCATATCCTAACTCCCTGTTGCATACATCATGGACATCTGCCAGCCTCAATCTGTGCCATCATTTCCACAAAATGAAAACTAAGGCCCATAGGGATGATGAGGACGATGATGATGATGATGATGAAGAAATGTCCTGTTCACAATTGTTGTTTGGACTATCAGTGGTCCAGAATCCTGAGAAAAGCTGCAAAGTATATGCACAGTTTAGTTTTCATTCATGCATTGATGAACTGTGATAGAAATGAAAGCAATTACTCTTTCCCACATTTCTGTAGTCTAGGGCTAGGGAACTTATGAATTTTTGTGAAGTGTTTCTGCAGCAAATATGAACTGAAACTGAAAATTTCTACTTCTTACTAGTGCATGCTCCTCTACTGCGTACTTATATTACATAGTAACTCATTTAGCAATTGAGTACAAACAAATGGGCCAAATCCTGCAGGCAGTAACAGTGGATGTGTCTTTATTTCTCTGTGTGACCATTAATATTTTGCCTGAGAAAAAGATGCTTCTCAGTTTTCCGTGAGGTTTAGTTGAAACAGGGCTTTTGCATATTAAATGCATGTGTGTATATGCATGCACACACGCATTAAATCCATAAATGTGTGGATTTTAATAAGCAAGGTCTTTACATCCTAAATAGAGACCCATTGCTAAATTTTAGGTATAAGTGACTCTCAGCTCTTTCTAGAGATTACATCAGAGTCATTCTTGTGCCCCAGTTCATCACTACTCAAGAACTGAAGTATTACAATCAAATATCTGTAACTAGAAAAGCCAAGGGCAAAACCAGCTTGGTTTTCAGTTCAATTATTTTTCATTTTATTGCTTAATATATGAAGTTTAATTACTTTAATGTGCAGTTTTTCTAAATATGCTGGAGTTTGCATGAAAAAGCATAAGGTTTGATAAGGATATAGTGATTTTTACCCAATCTGCTATAACTTAATAATTTGCAGGATTCTTGCTATGGTAAGTGTCGCTTAGAATCCAGTGTTTATTAGTCTTAGGATAACCCATTATGTAAGCAATGTAATTTTTGTTAAAGATTACACAAAAACTGCACAAAATTTCCATTTCATTAAATTTTACCTAACAATCCTTTTGTTCGGTCCTTTTTCTGATCTATGCTGCTATGGTTTCATGTTCTTCCACTCCAGTGAATAGAGTTTCCTCTTAAACTTAACCTTTGATCCTCTCTCACCCAACTATTGACATCTGGTCATTATTTCTTTTACTGCTTTCCACCCCCTGTTGTCAGACGGACTGTTCTGTTGTCTAAAACACTTGATAGGTGGACAGGTTTATATAATCCGAGGTGAGTTCCTGTAGAAACTAATTGGATGTTGTCTTTTTCATGCAAAAGAAACCTGCCAGCAGTAAAATATCCACAGCTGCCTACCATGCCAGTTTATCAAAGTATATGTTTATTTTTTGTGGCACTCTCTAATGCAAATGTTGCATTTATCTCTGATTATGGATGTTGGGGTTTCAGTGTACCTGCGAAGTGAAAATATTCAATGTGTTTTTTTAAACATAAACTCCAACCTTTAATTGATATTATCCATTAATATGAAAAGATAGGAATAAAAATTAAATATGAGATTGTTTTATACAATTTTATATTTCCTATCATTAGTTAACTTTATGAAATGTGCATCCTTCTGCAGGAGCATGGTTTGGTGCTTTTGGTCCAATGAAAAAAGATATTTAAAAATAAGGGCTTATTCCCAAATGCTAACACATAATGTGCGCTTACATTACTCACATCAGCTTCTTAAATGTATGCTTAAAAGCACCATACAAGCTACTTTTTGAACAATCATCTTGAATTATGCAAAAACTTGCTTTTCTTAAAACATGCAGTAAATGTATTCCTTCATGAATCTAGGAAATAATAGAGGTTTTTGTATTGTGTAAACTGCCATCTTTGAATGCACTTTGCTACATTTTGGTTTTCAAGATAAATAAAACTGAAAAGCCCAAAATGAGAACCACATCCATGCAGAGATTAATCTTAAGCATTTTTGATATCATTGCTGTTTTGATATCATTGCTGCATTTTGATATCTTTTTTTCCCCCTCTTCATTAATTGCCTTTATTCCACTTCGTTTATCCATATTCTTTGAAATTTCAGTGGTGTGCTTACAGTGTTGTGGCTAGTTGGAGCTTGCTAAGTGTTAATGCAATTTAAGTTTTTTTTAGACTAAACAAGGGGGGAGTCAATGGGAAGAGGATTATGAGGTATACCTTTAACTTAACCCATGTTCATAGTGCTGGAGCTAGTTCATTTGTTAGTGTGTTTGTAATATTTTGTTTACTTGTCATCTCTATGTGTGTTTAGCCATCTTGGTATACACCATATCCTCGTTCTCTGTAAACACCTCATTCTCCAAATCTCTGGCTCCAGGGTATCTGACGTTCCACTGTGTGACTTCTTTTGTAGATACATATGTGAAGTTAACACTGCTGAACTCGATGGGGCAGGAGATGTCCAAGTGCAAGACTTCCATCCGCCGGGGGCAGCCGAACCCGGTGTACAAGGAGACATTCGTTTTCCAGGTGGCGCTGTTCCAGCTCTCGGACGTGACGCTCATTCTCTCCGTGTACAACAAGCGCAGCATGAAGCGGAAAGAGATGATAGGCTGGATTTCCTTAGGTCTCAACAGCTCAGGAGAAGATGAACTCAACCACTGGACTGAAATGAAGGAGTCTAAAGGACAGCAAGTCTGTAGATGGCATACTCTACTGGAATCCTAATGGATGGTAGAAGGTGCAGCCGTGGTTCTAGGGGAGCTTGTTCTCCCGGGAAGACGATCATCCCTGGTCGCAATCAGCAGATTCGTTGTGGGAGTAAAAAATGGAAATTGCAGTCAACATTCCATCGGAAAGGATGCACAACCTGCAAAATGGTGGGATTTAATACAGAATCTTCACTTGGTGTCATGAACTTCCTTGGTGTCAGAGGATCCTTGCTGTACACAGATACGATAGCGGTCCCTTCCCCATCCACCTGATGCTGTATTTGTTTGGGTTTGTTTTGTGGTTTTCAATTCAGAAACATTTTGTGCAAGGTTCTCCAAATTAATGTAAGCTCCTCCTTGTGTACCTTTTGTATTGCTTTAATACTGTAGCTTCTGACCTGCCTGCATTCAGATTAAAGGTCAATAGTTTGCACTTTCAGAAAAAGTTAATGGTCTGTAAAGCAAAAGCAAAAAAAAGAAAAACCACAGGTGAAAGAACACTTAATAATACAACAAATAGAAATATACTGTTGTTTTGCACTGAGTTTCTTTCCAGGAGCTTGGTAAAGTAAGTTTTTGTTTTTTGATATACAGTTGGTTTGAAAAATACTGGCATTTGGGCATCAGGTGAACTTTGACATCAAACTAATGTTTCTTCAATCTATGACAGGAACAAGCTCTATATATGGCAAAAATTGGGTTTTTCCCTCTTGCCTGTACTTCTGCCTAATCCAAAGAGACCAGACCATTCGTTTGGTCCCTTCCAAAACTCCTTAGACAGGTTGTACTGTAAAACTATGTAACTTTCTGTTGAAAGCACTTCCTCTACTCATGTATTCCAATGTAGGAAGCTCATAGAGCACGACTTTACTAAAATATATTTTCATTAAACAAATTGATACAGGTTTCTTTAAAATGTCAGCAGTTGGAAGTTAGGTTGAAAGACTGTGAAGGAAGTAGCAGCAGTTGAACTACTCTGATGAATGCAAAATATTGTGGCTTTGCTTGAAACAGGTGTCCATTCGGGTCTCTTGTGAGCTGTTTTAGGCATTACCATATGCTGTTTGTTGGAAGTAGAGAGCAGACCAGGGGTTTTTACCTTTCTTCTTGAAGAAGAGAACATCAGTAAGTTATTTTTCTAGTGATTTGCCAGCAATTGAACGAATGTTCACACACAAAATAGAAGTTTGCTTTGCTTATATTCAGGTTGGGAAACACAGCTTATGATGCAGTTGAGAAGCTGCAGTATCACCAGATAAACACTCCTGGCATCCACCAAAATTGGGGAAATATCAGTGCTTCTGAGGTTCCTATTTGTCCCAAAGCCTTTAGCTGGACTCACAGCAATTTATGGACTGCTGAATCTAATTCATATTACTAAAATGATGAATTACAGAGTAGATGTATTTTTAAAAACTTCCCAATTTAAATATTCTTTTTGCTTGTAATTACAAGTTTTGTTTAATTGTTCCTGTAAAGAAAGCAAGCAATTTCTTTTTTATTATAAATGATGATAATGTCTTACTAATATGAGACCTCACTGACTGTTGTAGCACTTGGTGGGTAGAAAACTGTTGGATTTTGTTGAGACAATTAGTGTTAGTCTCAAGTGTTTTCATTAGGACAGATGTGTTCCTCTTGAATTCCTTTATAATACCTTTGAACAATCCTGGCTTTGGGGTATACAGACAGTCAAGTACAATGGGACTGGGGATGGTGAGTATGCTGTAATAAAGATATTCCACATGGTTCTCAAATTCTCACACTATTCAACAATTTCATTGAGTCCTTTTTAAAGGATTTTGTAATTCCATGTCTTGGTTTATTTGGTGTCGTTAGACTGATTTATTTGCAGAGCCAGGCTTTCAGTTTTTATTGATTTAAAGACTTAAACATTATTACAGACCTTTGGGTTTTGGGTTTTTTCCTCCTGATATTGCACTGCTGCTTCATTTACAGAAGCTTTATTTACTAAATACAAATAATGCAAAAACTTTCTTTAAACAGGAATGGTCTTGCAGTTATACAATGCAGGTTGTCTCTCTCAGTCACTTTTGTTAGTCCAGTTTGTGAAATGTAATGTTGAGTGTAGAATTTAATACAAAATCAGCATTAATTTAATATGCATAAGGAAAATGCTCAGATTTTCACAATCTTTTCAGCTTTCCATATAATAGAAGCAATGACGTAGAAGCTGTTGTGAAGCAGTTTTTCATTGGATGTCAAGGTGGTTTTATCTATTCTGTTTGTGGATATTTAGATGCTCTTTCCTAAAACTGAAAATTGTCTCTTGATGGTTGTCTCTTTGTACAGATTTTGTTATTTAAAATAATGTACAATACTGAACAGCAAGAACTGGATCAGGTAATTCCAGTGGAGAACATACTTAACCTCATCACTGAACAAATGAAGAAGTCAGTTTGGAAGGTGCAGCAAATAACCTCTTACAGAACCAAACGAAACGAAACTGTGTCATTATGTGGGTTTCTGTTTGTAGGTTGCATTGCTTCAGCTTTACATTTCACCATTTAGATTTCCAAGGCACTGAAATCTTAATTTAGACACAACAGAGATTTATGGTACTCTGTGTTGGGCTCATTTGGGAAGAGGAATCTCTCCTTAGGACTTTTCCTAAAGTATTCGGGACCAGTTTGTGCTTCAGAGAAGAAGGATTGGTTTACTTGGATTTATACTGTACAGAGGCTAGAAACTGAATGTTTAAAGAATGGAAATGAATGTTTAATTTTGACACAGTAGAACATGGATTTGCTGTGCAAAACCAGTCACACCAATAATTGGATTCACCTTGGAATTTTTGTGAGTTAATTGTAGTACCAATAGCTGTCATGTTGGTTTTTTTTCTTCCTAGAATCTATTCTTATTATTTGATTTGTTTGTAATTTTGTTTTTCATTGCTTATGCAAACCTACACCTTTGTATTTGGAATCTGCCTTCATCTATTGTGGGTTTTTTAAACCCTACATAAGGGCTTGCACACACAGTGTGGTTTTGTGCATTCAGTTAGGTCTTAAGTATGGAACAGAATTGCTGAAGAACAAAGTATCACTAACAAATTAGAGGCACTTATATTTTCCCCAGAGTTGGCTGTGTTTTTTTCATAGCTTTTTGTTGTTTGCCTTTGTTCAAAAGTACAGTAAGTACTTGAAAAACATGTTATCAAATTAGTTACTTTTCTGTGTGCCAGCAAACTATGTAGAAATTGCAGATCTTGAATTGAATCTGTTTCCTGTCAGTGTAGCCTTAAATAATTGTAGAACAGTGACGTTCGTACAGATTCTCTTCTTGGAAGTATTGCATCCTTTCTGTATATGATCTGTTTGGTTTAGTGCTTAGAACATTTCACATAGGTCATCCTAAAGTGTTATAAATGTGAAAAAGTTGGTCAATTCCTTTCTGTTAAGGGCAAGGCTGTGAAGGGCAGGACAGGCAAGCAGGGAATCAGTGCACCGAAGGAGGAGAGGTTGTGCAGCACCTGCAGGACATCGCTGCCTCCCATCCTGTGGAGCAGGAAGGCAGCAGAGCCATCCTGCTGCTCCTGCTCAGCCAGGGGGCACGGGACACCAGGGGAGCACTGGGAAGATGCAAATCTTGGTCCCTATGCTGCTGCCTCATGCTCAGGATGTGAGATGTCCATGCTGTAGCTGCATGGTGAGGTCTGACTGCAAAGGCAGAAGTAAGGCAAGGTGTAAGCTCTACTATGGGAGAAATATGACAATTTCTAAATGAAATGGAAGTCTACTAAATTCATTAAAAATTGGATTCGGAAATTTGGGGAGCCCTTGGAATGAACATTTGTGCTTTTGTGGGAGCTAAGCATTGTTATCAACTTAGAAAATACTTGAGCTGAAAACAAGATTTTATGGCATTTACTATTGGAAATCCTTTTACCCGTAAATTTTTCAAAGACTTTTGATGGCAGATGCAGTGTCAGCATCAGTACCTTCCCATTTGCATTCATTTGGAGCAATTCTTTTGTTGTCTAAAATCTGTGTTTACAGTGTTCTTGATTTATTCTCTTTTCTCCCCAATGGCTCACTCCTGCAAACTTCCCATGTCCCTGAAAAGCTGCCTGTGGCAGTCACTGGACCTTAGAGGTAAGGGATACTGTACTTTAAGGTACTGGTGGGTACTAGTGCAAAATTTCTGTCACCTCTCCAACTCCCAAAGATTTCTAAAATGCAAACCATCAGTTTTAATATAGCAAACCAGAAGAAGAAAACTTATTTGAGGGAGACATTTTCATGTAGGAATTGAGTACAGATCACTCTTACACATTCCAATTCTAACAAAAAGTCTGGGCTAAGGTTGGGGAATGAGATTTGAGGGCAGGCCTTCTGGCCTGAGCTATTCCAGCTTGAAACTAACAACAGAATGCCCCTTCACTGAACTCAGAGTTGTACTGAGCTGTCTATTTATGACACTTTTCTGGAAGAAGAACACCTGTCCCGTTTATAGTAGTCTTTAAAATTCTGGCTTGTCACTTGGTTGTAAGGCAGACTGACTTCCTTCTGAAGCTGAATTCTCAATAACAGGTAAACATGCTTTTAATTTTCCCACTGATGTGCATGTCTGCCTGCCATTAATGTTAGTGAGAGGAGCCCACAGGCTTCAAGAGGAGAGCAGACTTCATGAAGAGCAATAGGATTGGTTAGACGGCTGGTACAGCCTGGCACCTGCAACATAGTCAAATATGATTTCAATTATGAAGGGAGGCAAAAAACCAAACATCCAGATACTGTCATAAACTTGTTATTTAATCATTATCTCTTATTTTTGTTTCTTCTTTTCCTCAGCTTTTGAATTTTTTTAAAACTTACTTATTATTAAAAATGTTAAAGCAGTCCCTAAACATCTTGATCATTTTAACTGGAATATTCAGCAATGTTTATTGTTAGAAGGAGCCATCGAGAATGTTCTGGTTTTTTTTGTCTCTAAGTCAACTGCTAGATTTTGTAGTACATCACAGCTGGATTTCAGACTACTTTGTTCTGATGGTAGTTCTTGAGCGAAGAGTCACAGGAGCATTTCCTTGTCAGTGAATCACCAACACCCATTGAAGAGATGTCATCTGAGAGCAAGAGCATTAAAATAAGAGATGGTTCCTTACAGTAGCAGCAGCAGTGACTCATATTCCTCTCTTGGAACCCTGTGGCCCTCGGAGGATCCTGCTCAGACAAACTGTGACGTGTGAGTTGTGGAGTTCATGCATTCACAGCAGTGCTGGTCTCTGCGGACATTGTGTGGCTGCTAAACCAGTGTGTTTTACAGAGGGTAGATGGTTTTTTATTTGCCTTGGGTGAGTAGGGCAAGTGCCAGCTGTCCTACAGTGACATGGATTAGTTTAGCCTTAAGAACTTATCACTGCCCCTCCTTAAATTCAAGCCGGGTTTCTTCCTTTCTGCAGACTATGCAGAAATCTTATGCACGAGTATCTGCTTATGTTATGTCTACCTGAATATGGCACAATTATTAGTGCTGGCAAGCTTAGTTCCTATGTGGTGTGACTGAAGTAATGGATGGGCCTGGTACATGCTGGATCAGGTTTTTCTGGATCAGGCTTTTGCTGGATGGATATAGATACATGGTCCTTACGCTGAAAATGGGCCAGGATCAGGAAAGTGGCTGGTACTGCTCCTGTAGGAATAAAGATCAGGAGACAGCTCTGCCCAGACAAAGGGCAAAGCTGTCTTATAGCAAGAAGGATTAATTCATTTCCTTGGAAGCATCTACTGGTCGAGCTGGCATAAAGGCCCTACTCAGGAGAGCAGAAGCAGTAACACCATACCACTGAAGGAATACCTCATGGACATTCAGGGATGTAATTAATGTCATCCTTTTCTCTCTTGTATCTGAGAACAAGAGTCTTGCCCATTGTATCAATATAATTTTTTTTCTGTGTTTTGCAAACCCCGTGGACACTGACTGCATGCTGAGGGTCTAAAGTGGATTGCTTTTTAACTTTTTGTTCATTTCCAGAGTGTGAATTTGAATGATTTTGCAGAATTAACTAGAAGCATTATCATAGCTTTGAGATGTAATCTCTGGGCCATAGTACAAGCAAGGAGCAGGGCTTTGAACCAGTTTTGATGGTCAATTTTGCAAATGGCTTGTTATGACATTTTAAGAAAATTTCTAAGCAGTTGAATGTATTAGGGAATATTTACAAAAAAGGACATAGAGCAATGATCTTTTTTTACTATACAGCTAGTTTGCTGTCCTTTCCAGTAAACCACAAGGTTCATTAGTGCTCAGTACTGTTTCGTTTATGATAAATGTTTTTAATGTGATTTTCATGACGAAGTGTAATTAGTGAAACCTTTTATTCAATTTTTCCCTTTATTTGCTTTTTTTAAGGAGAAGTTTCTCCTTATATAGTATATATACTTTCTTACAGAGCTTTCTTACCTATTTTTATATAAGATGATTTAACAATGTAAAATTAAATGCTCTATGAGCAAGCTATATCACTGTTAACACAATCAAAAGTGCTAATATAATGACTAAGGGCCTGAACGTTCTGCCTTTTACTCAGGTCCTGGTTTAACCAGATGTCTTTCATGCTGTGTAGGACCTTTCCCTGTAAGCCCTTCCATCTAATCCTGGGGATGTCTCAGAGAAAGGCACTATGAGCATGAATAACAGTGGTAAAACTGAGCCTCCTCTCCATTCTTAGTGGAACATCTGTCATGAGTAAAGGCTGCTGGCTCTGTCCCAAAATATAGTTTTAGATTATAGTTCCCTTGATCTTCAGTGATTTTGAACTTGTTTTTCTGGTGGCTATAAGCTAATAACTGATCTTAGTGAATACAAATATTGAATTGTGCTGTTACCAGCAAGATTATTAAAATGTGTTCCACATTTTAATTCATTCTTTCATTGGGATATAAGGCGTTGGATTTGTGAAGCATTATATTGCATAGAGATAGCACACATTCACCACATTTCTAAAAGGTATGAAATATACTGTATGTAGCATTTTCTTGCATACTTTTATACTGCCTATATGTCACTGAGGCACTCGATGCCTTCGTTCTTTTGTATGAAACTTAATCTGTAGGGAAACTGAAGTGTGGTGTGTAAGCGATGTCACTGCAACCCAAGAGACATCTTAAACTGATTATTCCCAGTCCGGGAGGTTTCAAAGGGCAGTTCAGTTTAACACAATGCATTTCTTTGAATTTGGAGTTTACCCCTTTCCTTCCTCTCCCCCACCCCACCCCCATCCAAAAAACTTCCTCATATGGCTGTTTTTTCTTAATTGATTCCTGTGTCTGATGTAAGTCACATGGTGTTAACCAAAGAACCAAGCCTGTTTCTAATTATTTGGACAAATAATGTTTGGACTTGCAATTACTTAAAGACAAAAATGATACGATGGATCTCTGTTAACAAATATAAAATAGGCTTCTGTAAATGTGACTCCCAGCTGAGAATTCCAAATACCTCTTTTCTGACTGGATGTGCATTGTTGTATCAGTAGCAAAGTGTTTGGGTGGTGTTTCTAGGTGCATTTTAATCAAAATCCTATCGCAAACAAAAATATCAGTCAGTAAGTGCTGTTGGATTAGCTTGGTTTACCATGTTCTACCTATATCTGAAGTGTGCTGCTTTAAGAACAGATTTGGCTTTCCTGTGTCTGAAGTCCTGGTGTTGTACAATAATTATCTGGTGTATGCTGGTCTCACAGGAACAGACTGATGCTGCATTATATGTACCCCTCCTACCAGTGTCCCTTCATTGTACAACTTCTGTAATATAACACAGTTTTCAACTACTGTTTCAACCTGAAATTCCTTAAATTTCAATGCATGTATAGCCTTAAACATCTAAGACACCAAGCACAGTTTTAACGGGAATAAGTTGTATTTGCAAGTCCTGTTTGTCTCAGAGTCATAGAATTATTTTTATATATCAGTCAAAGATTGTAGAAAATGGGTACATTGCAGTTGTGTTATCAACCATGCTCCTAATTATATGCACACATGAAAAAAAGGCATTTTTGCTAAATGTTTTAGAGGTGAAGTATCAGGGCTTATTTCCTTTCTTGAATTTGTTTTTGTTTTCATATTTCATTTCTGTACAGAACCTTGGAGCCCTTAACTAATACCTGTGACTGAATTCATACGGATTTTCAGTATTCCTTGAGCTGCTTTTCTTTTTTGTTCCTTTTTAAAATTGAATAAGCAGTAATTAAAATTCCCCTAAAAAATTGCCTTTTTTTTTTTTTTTTTTATTTTGACAGTAACATAATTAGAGCAAATGACTGTTTGCAGCTGTTTATGCAGCTTTTTAAAGCCTGAGAACTTTGTTTGAAGCTGTCATTATAATCCAGGTGAAGACATACGTTTCATGGCATTTCAGCCCACATCAGGTGAGAGCAGGAGCTCTGGCGATGAGTGTGCAGATCTGCACATGGTGTGTCAGATTCCAAGTCCCCAGAGGGATTTATAATTAAGTGTCACATTGTATCTACAGAATCTCCAGTTGAGTGTTGTCAGATACTTCTTGTTTTGGTTTCTTTCTTATTACCTAGCAAAAAACTACTTTTATCATTTTTGTGCTACTGTATATTAATCTTGAGGGTTTCCAGTGTGCGAGATCAGTTTAATGTTGTCAGTTCTCTTTCTGTAAAAAAACCCTGGACTTTCAGCATACACATCAGATTCCTTTTCTGGGGAGAGCCAGAATGCCACGAGCTGGTTTTAGTTGTATTTACCTGTACAGCACGGGTAACTTCAGTCCCATATTAGTTTGATTGAAACATGCTATAGTGTATTTTCAAACCTAGGATCTGTCACAACATTAAAATAGTCATTTTGCATATCTGAAAATTTGCAGCTGTGGATTTGTATTTTGTTTACTCTATCTCTGTGAAATGTATTTTTGTCAGTTTGAGGACTTTGGATATTTCAAAGTATTTTCTGTACGTGAAATCAGCTTTTTGCATGTGAATTTAATTGCTGGAAAGTATTTGAAAAAAAAGGAAAAATCACTTTTAAAACCTTTTGTTGTCACTTTCCTTTGGATTTCATTACCTTGTAAACAAAACCAAACTTCACTGTTCAGAAGATAGTAATGTTTTGTCAACCTTTGGAACCGCTGTCTGCATTAAAGAAAAAATATTTTTTCTTTAATGCAAGGGCATCCTAGCCCTCACACACATTTTGGCTCTGTTTACAAATTTCCCAAGTTTTCCCAATTTCCTTTCTGTCCCCCACAGTCTTTGTTGATGTCATGAACCTTCTGCTTAGAGAACTTTAAATTAACCAGTGTGACAATGTTCTAACAAATATGATGTGTATACTGGCAAATAAAGACACACTCAGGTGATCATTCTGATTGACTTTATACCGTTTCCTTCTGGGGTCATCTGTGGTTCTTTGCTTGTTTGTCCCACATGCATTTCTCAGAAAAGATCTCATCTAGCATATTTATGCTTAACTTTTGCTTTCTAAAGAATAAGTAGGATGAAATAATTGAGGCTTGATTTAAACATGAAAGAACACTTGCCACAAGTAACAATGATAATTTTACTGTGACCCAACTTAGATGTTCTGTACTCTTCTGTCTCATGATTCCTGTGATACCTATTAGGAAAAAGTTTTCTGGGCTTTCATGGAAGCTCAGCTTTAGGAGGTGAGTGAATATATGTATGTTTTAATACCTACTAGCATGCATGAAAAAAATTGTTAGAACAATTAAAGAATTTTTTCCCATCCTAAATGTGGGAACACTTAGTATAAAATGCTTTTATTGTTTCTTCCCATTTCTGCAGATGAAAGGAGCACAGCCCAGTGACTTTTATCAGATGAAAATGGAGAGAGGGGTGAATTTCTTTGCCATATGATTCTGACTCTCTGGACCATCACCATGTGTGCAAATCCTAGAACTCCTGCAAATAAGATAAAATGGTACTTGCTGCTTTAAGGCTAGCATTTTCCAAAGGCTGTACAGCTAAAAATAACATGGCATTCCATATGCATATGACACATATTTGGTGTTTGAGAAACTTTGAACGGAGCACTTGTGACCACATTCTCTAGAAGATGTCTCAAGACCTTCGGTATCCTTGTCTGTCAGAAAAAAATAGCAACCCGGGTGTGTCTGCCTCTAGATTATATAAGATCTCTTAACAGGTGATAATATGAAAAATATTCACTTTCAAATGAGGATTTGTGAAGCTATGAGAACAGGGCAGAATAAGTGAAGTAGAATCTGTTGATTGACGGTTGGTCACCAATTATGAATGGCCATTTTCTACTCAAAGATGACAGAAAAAAGAGTCACTACTCAGCTTCAGCTGCATGTGTGGTACCTCGCAGTCACCCATGCTTCATACAAGTAACTGAGAATTACTTGTAATGTAATGCTCAGAATTATGTGTAATGCTCATAATGGGTAATTAGTTTGTTATGAAACAGTAATTGCTTCAGACAGGTAGAGCCAAGTTACACCACTTTTAGGCAGATACTACTTTACCTGTCAAAGGTTTTCTCTGAGTAATTGTCTTCATGTGGCAAATTCCACATTAGATAGTATTTAAAATCCTTTGAAAGTCACTATTTACTTCGTTCTGAAGGTTCCTGTGGGCAAGGGCTATTTAGCATTTTTCTGGATGAAATTTGTAATTTTTTTTCTCTAGTATTTTTGTTTTTACAGTCCAACAGTGCAGTTCCAATTTAGTGTTCTATTCATATTAGACATTTCATTTTACTTGTAAATTAACCCTCCCAAATGAATGATACTTTTGCTAAGGCATTTGTTACCTGATAATTTTATTGAGTAGCATTTCAGCATAGGGATTCAAAAACCAAACTTACTGTTGTTTTGGCATAAGAATAGTAAGGATAGAAGGAAGAAAAATTGCAGAAATTAAATAAAACCTCATCACGTAACATCATGCAACAAGTCAGCTGGGTTTTAGATAAATGATTTATTTTTAAATTTAAAACCTAATAGGTTTGTGTGTTCTGAGTGTAGTTTACACTGGTTTGTTTTCCACTTAATTAGAAGCCTTTCATTTCATCTTATTAATAATGAAAATCCTCTTGTCAAATTGTGTAAGATCATGTTGAACTAATATATTTTAGAGGCAGATATGTATATAAAATATATATATTTTAGAGGCAGAATAAAATTTCCCCTCATAGCCTTTCATATTATTTCATTGCATTATGCAAAAAATTATATTCTGCTTTTGATTTTGCTAGTGTGAAGTAAGAAAACTTCATCTTCTATCCCTGTCTGAGAAAGTCCTGGTTTCAAGAACTGTGATGAAGAGAGTCCAATCACTGTGGCCCACTGTTTGCAATTAAAGGTTAACTGCAAACAGAAATTCAGAATACCAGGCCGACTGAGCTTTAAAAATGTAGTGAATGTGGGTATAAGAGATAATAGTAATCAAACCTAGAGTTACATCCTGTGATATCAGTTCTTGTTGCAGTGGTTCAACAGTTCAGAAAAGGAGCAGCCTAAACATCCCAAAGGAGACCAGAGTTGTACTCCCTTTGCTGTTAGAGTTAAGTGCACATTTCCCATGATACCACAGCATTTTCATCTGCAGAGACCTAAAGTACCAAAGACTAAAACGTCAGTCACGCAAGCCTTTGCTAATTAATGCCTTCACCAGAAAATGTCTGGCATTCTTATGAAATCAGGGAGATACAGAATGCAGAATTCATTCATATTTATATTAAAAAAATAGGCAGGAAAAGGAATAGCCACATAATCAGCTGTTTGATAAAGCTCCAAATCAGTCAGCTAGGCTAAAGGTCATGAATATGTAGCTAGATCTTTGTAAGCCTCAGTGGCAAATCATCACACACGCTTGCTGCAGTTTCCGGAGACCGTATAAAGCACTTGGAAGCACAAGCCAGGCCAGTAGGCTGAGAAATGGCATTAACCATTCAGCCTTTGCCATCTGTCACCGTGCAGCCAAGCAGGCACCTCTGATGGAGTCCTTCTGTGTCTCCTCATCTGGGTTTTTAACTGAACTTCTTCACGTGGGGCTTGCCAGCAAATACCAAGTACTGTCACCCACAGCACTGCCTTTCTTATTCTCATTGCTAAAATTCCTGTTGTCTGCCACGTCATTGATATAGCCAGGCAGTCAATGACCTGTCAGACTAGTAAATTAATCAGTGCAACTGATGCACATCTTGGAAAGATAGCATGAAGTAGTTTGTAAGGCATTACTATATGGAAATTTCAGCCGATGGTATTATATCCAGAAGAATGCTTTTCTGCTTATGCTTAAACATGCCAAATACATTTGCTGAATACCTCAGTTCTGCAGGCTTTCAGTTATGCTTACTATCAACAAGAGTCACTGAAGGATCAGGATAAAACCTAAAAACGACTTCTTTAGTTTTCAGTGAGATCAGTTCCCCAGTGTGACTGAATTGGAACCTAAATGAGTGCCAGTGCAGCGAGGGGGGTGGGAGTGCACAGCTGGAGCTGAGCTGTCCTTCCCCCCAATCCGTGCTTATCTCAGCTAAATACGACATGGAAATCACTACCTGAGGAAGCTCTGCTGAGCATGGAGGCATTTTACACTGCTGACTGTTGCCTAGTGGAATATAACCAAACACTTCTCATCTTATTTTGAAAAAAAAATCTAGCAAAAGTTGTTAAAAGTTAAATCCATAGGTGCAGGCAGGAGCGGATTTAAATACTTTTGGTATACCAGAGAGCCATTTTGATGACACAGAAATCACTACTTGTTTCTAGTATAATAATTCATCCTTAAAAAAATCAATTAGAAAATGTATAGCAGTGTCATATTTTAAAATTCTGTCCTTTTAATACAGTTGATGTTATTTTGGGGGTTCTACTAAGCCTCAACAACATTCCCTCTTTTTTTTTTTTCCTCATCTTCCCCTCCCAGAATACTCATCCCACAGCAGGACCCCCTCCAAGGCCCTAGGCTGCCCTTGCCATCTGATACAAGAGCAGAAGGATTGCTGCTGCTGGTGCTTGGGAGCCTTTTGGGAGGAGGTGAGGTTGTGTGGGAGCATCAGCACCACTAGGAAGCTGAGAGAGAGCAATTACTGAAGGTAAATCAGGAGCAGGTGTTTCCAGACAGCCTGTAAAGATCCAAGGATGCTGGTATCCAAACCCCTGCACATCTCACAGACGTGCTGCACTGCTCCCTTCTTGGCTCTTCCATGGAATGGGGTTATCCACACTTAAGCAAACCAATCATAGCCAGAAATATTTCAAGGAATTGTTCTCTTGAGTGCATATCCCACCCTCTCTAATTATGCAGAACATTTCACTGAAAGCTTTCTCAGTAGGCAGACATGCCTTCAACTATTCTTTGTCATTCTGGACAAACCAAATTAAGCATCCCCAGCAAATGCTGCCATCAAAGAACAAAAGCTGTAAAGTGATTCAATGAATTTATAGTCCATGTAACCACTGGATGACAAACATTTCTGCCTTCTACTAAAACTAGGAATGTTGTTGTTTATCCCAGGGGTGGATCTGGAACAACGTTAACACTTTGTGTTGGTCTGCAGTTAGATCTTCAGCCTTCACTTGTATCCACTAACTCCATTTGCCAGTGGATTTCTCAGCAAGTTTATTGCATGTGATCTTTCCTGGTTTGTTTTCTTGATACAGGGTGGAGTTGTGCTTTTCACATTATTTAATTACTTAATTAATAATGTCCTTTTGAAATGTTAACAAGTACTAATTTTGGTGTATGGTCCTGGGTCATGTGAGTGTACTGATGTTCCTAACCTAACCCTGAAATCAGTTTGAAGATGAAGCCTAGAAAGCTCTTCACAGCAATGGCTGCTCACCAGTTAAAGGGAGGAGACAAATCCATCAATCCTAATTTAATGGGAGAATTTTCAGGTAGACAGTAATTGAGTTGGAATCTGGCCAAAGCCTTGGGGTTAAAGAACCTACTGTTATGAAGTGTTAGAGGATCTTTAATGAATACAAACAATTGAGATCATGGTTTCTTCTCTTTTGCAAGGGGTAGCAGAAAATGCTGCTTTACCTCCAGAAATAATTGGGTGCCTGTAATCAGGCTGGAGCATTGAAAAAAAAATATTCCACCTTCTGAAACAGCAGAACCATTTTCTTACCAATGAAGATCTCAGTGTGTTGACCTGTAGGAGGAGTAGCTGGTCCATGTATTTTAGGAATAACCCTCACATCCGTACTGGGAAATAACCACTAAGCGAGTAAAGAAATCCTTAACAAACTTGAATTGACTCACATTAGATCCAGCTAAGTTGGGGATTTCTTGCCTGTTTTTTAATCTCAAAAATTCTGCTGGTTTGCAGAATAATTTCAAACAAATTTATTAAGCCCTTCAGTTAGGCTGGGTGAGAAGAAGGTCTCCAGACTTGCTGTTTTCCATAGAAAGGTAGATCCATTTCCATAAGTTCTTCTGGATATTTATTTCTAAATATGGATAAAGGTTGGAGAAAGGGGCATGACTGGAAAAGTCCTTGACAGCCTAAACATGAGGGAAAATTGATGCCTTACAGATACTAGAATTGTTTGCCTTTGAAGCTGTCCAAGTAAAAAGAATTGTGTCAGCCAGCTGAAGCCCAAATATAAGTTACTGTGTGCTCAGAGGGGGTTGCATTTTGTTGTTTTAAACCACATTTATTGAAGGAACTTTATCAGCTGAATCAGAGAAGTCTCTTTAAAAGAAACAGCCTTTAAAATGCCTAGGAATGTATTTACTTCAGAGATTAAAAAACATGCAAGTCAAACTTTATATGGGTGCTTAAATTTTTCAATATGGGACTTGAAATTCCAGATACATTGTGCTACCTTGCATCAGGACAGCCCCCCAGAGCAGCAGTGATTTTGAAATGCTACCTGTTGAAGCTTAATTCTTGCTAAACTAGCAGAGGCAATGGTTTATTTGTACCTTCTTTAGGTATGCATTTACTCTTCATTTAAAGCTCATAGTAGGTGTGTAGTTCCCAGCACACTGACAAAGAAGGACCTGACATATCAGGTTGTCTCCAGAAACTCTGGAATTATTACAAGCTGTAACATTTACACCTCTGTGTTTGTAATGGCTCAATTGGTACTGGGTGAATCATACTTAGGCCGACCAGTGCCCTGCTACAGAGTATAGTGAACCTCCTTTCCAAAATCTGCATTAAAATTTATATATTTAACTTTGGGCTTCTATTAAAGAGAGTACTTCCTTTGTACAAGCATCCTTTGAAACACAGTATGTGTTCTGTATTGCTGGGATTAGATTTTGGAAGGTAAAATCAACTTTATTTAAAAGCACACACAGTATGTAAACTGAGTAACTCAATTTTAGTGCCCTGTCTGAGATTCCCTGCATTCCCCTAATGCTTTTCCCTCCAGTCTCAGTCCTTAGAAACAAATAGACAGCAAAACCTGGGCAAGTGGTTAATTCCCTCAAGATTACATGGACTTGGAATCCAATGAAATATTATTCTTCCCTTTATATTTGATTTTTGGTTTGGATTATTCCAGGATATTTATCCTTCTCCCTTGGAATAATTTTGCTTTTGGAATAATTTCGGACAACAAACATAGTACACAGTTTAACATACTGTGACCCACTGCTCCCAGAATAACGTTTACCGACTTATTTCTCAACTGTTGGCTATGCTCTGCTGGTTTTTAACTCCTATTGTGCCCCTCAGATCTGGAATTGCTGCAGAGATATTTTTCTTGAGGATCTCTTATTTCTGATTTACTGTGTGTTTCTCTAAGTAAAGGAATTACATGTCTGTAAAGTAGTAGGAAGCTGCTGATGCTTTTTGAGAGCAGAATCACACACAGGAGACCCATATAATTTGCTTTGTAATTGAATGATACATTTCTCAGCATCCAGATTTTTAGCTGTTGTGATTTCTCTTTTAAGATGATAAATCCTTCAGAGGTTGCCATGCATTCCTATTAAAGACAGCTAGGATATATTTCCCAAGCTCATAATAATAAGTCGCCCGAGCACAGAACTGCCAAAGAATCTCCCTTAGAGTTTTTTGTAATCTTCCAGTAACCTTGTGCAAACTTCTCCTGGGATGTAACAGAAACTTGGCACCTTCTTCTGGCTGTCCCCAAGCTGGGCTGGTGCCTCTCGGAGCTGTGCCCTGCACTGTTGCTGCGAGCTTGTTTTTGTCTTTGGGCTGATTGGATCTTTCTCCTGGAGGCCAGGTTGTGCCAGCTCCACTGGGGCTGAGCTCAGAGAAACTATTCATGGAGCGAGGTGAGCTCCAGGAGCTGCTCAATGGGAGCTGGGCTGGCACTGCCTGGCCCTTGGAAGCAGAGAGAGGAAAGTCTTTTCCTGCTTTTGTGAAAGCAGAGAGCATGTGTAACTGAGAGGGATGGTGAGCAGGAATGTGTCAAGAAGAAGTAGACATGGGAAGGAAATGAATCTTTGATTCATTATCATGGAACAGCAGCTAAGCTGGAGCCAAAAAATACTTGAGAGATTTAACATGAGATCTAAATTTTATTTTAGAGTTCATGCTGAAAATTCATTGCAATGACAAAAATGATTCAACTGTATAATTGAACTGCAGCTGATAATTGTTCAGTTTTTCTTGGTGGTTTGATGGATGAACTGATATTGAAGTTTAAAATTCTCTCTCCTTTTAGCAAAAAAAAAAGAGTTACTGTTCTGCTCCAGAGCACATGCTTGAGAAGGACTGGATATACAGTGTCTTTGCTGCTGCAGATGTAGGTGAATGTGGATATGGACACTGGAGTGAGTATCAATATACTGTGAACCCTTGAAAATATAAAAGAATACATAACTGCTTCTCCATACCTTCTTTTTTCTGTTTTTGTTTTGTTTTGTACTTTGTTTGTTTCTTTGTTTGTTTTTGTGGGGGTTTTGTATTGTTTTTAATTTGTTTTTGTTTTGGGTTTTTGTTAAATCTGGGGAGTAGTGCATTTGATTGAAACCATGAGTATTGCTGCACAGGTTTGTTTAAACCAAAGCAACTGCCTGTCCCTAGCCATTACTCACAGCAGTGAGAAAACTTCACAGGACTTAGCTTAGGCATCTCCCAGTCCCTGGAGCTTAGATATAGTCCAGGACACACCATGTGGATAAACAAGAGGGTTGACACAGCTGTGCAGGAGCTGTGAGGAGGTTTTGGAGCAGCCAAGCAGGAACAGCTTTGGGTAACTGCCATTGCACCAGATCCTGCTCTGAAAATGCTGTCCCTCCCACACATAACACTGTCTTCCTTTCTGGACATTGGAGACTACTCTGGTCTGGGACAGAGGAAAGTAAATTCTCATCATCAGTGAGGGGCCCAGCACTTGGTTTCCTGCACCCCTTTCACCTGTAGAGCAGGGGGAATATCCTGTGTTGCTCCAGCTGGAGCACACCCATGTGTTCCCCTTCTCCACACACGCCTGGGTCTGCACTTCCTGCCCAGAGCATGCTCTGGAGACTCTGCCAGGACACCTGGTCCTTCCTGCTCCTGGGAGTGTCATCCACATTGGACTGCACTGTCCTTATAAACAGACCCTGCTCATGGCAGTAAAAGCACTGCTAAAAAATGAAGTTTTAAATAAAACCAACTGTGAGTGCTGGAGGAAGAACCACTGGTGTGGATCACAGAGCTACAGTTCCCAGCCTCCACCAGGACACACGTCTCAAAACAGTTCTCTAGTTGAAAATTAATTCTCAGAACAACTTCAAGTTTTTTTAAGCTACTGCTCAAGTAAAAGGAATAATCACTTTCTGTAGCACCAGCTAAATAATTGAATGCAGATCTTAGCTGAATGTTATCCGTCCAAGGACAGCGGTTGCATAATTATTTCATATGATATAAATATTTAGAGATTATTTTTCCCTTAGCAATTAAATCAATAGATTGGGCTTAAAATAAAAACTGAATTTAAAATGCTTGATTTTTTTAAAAAACTTAGCATTTTTGGGTCTGCAGTGTAAATTGAAAATTTAAAAAAAGCCTGTCATATTTTGATTAAATTGATCTTTTTTTGGGTAGTAAAAGTTGAAGTCTGAAAACAGGGAGACTGGCAAGGAGACTGAGAAATGAATAGGCATAGTCACGTAAGTAAGAATCTATCCAAATGCTGAAATTCTAGAAAAAAAAAAATCAGTCAAATATGAAGTTCTGCATCAAAATTTTATATGTTCACTTAGCACTGGAGCTTGTGAGGCTAACCCAAAAAAACCTTTCTCAGAGGAGATGTCACCAGAGCACAGGAGTGAATGACTAATCCATCCCTGCCAAAAGCATCTCCTGCTGATTACAGGTCATGCGTGCTGCCTGCTTGCCTCATGAGCTACTTTGTGCATAAAGAATGGATACTCAACAGCACAGGTACCATAATTTTATAATCTTTTCATTACTTAGACATTTCTCCTTTCCCAAGGTGTTTCATGGGCATTGCAAGTATTTACTATGCAATGAAAGCTTTCTAAAATATGCTTTTAAATCAACCCCCCTTGTCCCATAGCAAGGTGGTCTCTCTCCATTCTCTTTCCTTTCCAGCTCCTCACTGCAGTTGTGCCACTTTTTTGTGGCTGGGAGATTTTTATCCTGTAACTAAACTTTTTGTGCCTAATCTCTACAAAATGTGTGAGAGTCATTCCTGGAAGGTGCTCCCTGCAGATGCCTCAACCCAGGCAGACAATCAGGGATATTTTCTGTTGTCCAGAGAAAAACAGGACATAGAGGGGGAGAAGCAGTGGTGCCTGAGCAGCATTTGGATCCTGGCTGGCCTCTTCTGGCTGTGGCTGCTCTGGCTGCTTCAGGAGGATTCTGGAAAGTGGAAAAAGCTGAGCACAACAAAAGGCTGAGAAAGGGGGCAGCCAAAGTGATTACAGTGATTTTTGACTTGTGGATCTCTAAATGTTTTCTATCATGTGCTTGGTTTTATCCTTCTGCATTGCCTTCCCTGCAGCGGCCGCCACTTCCCAGCTGATCCCTCCTTTCTGTCACTAAAATGAGCAGCCTTGGAATGATGAATATTAAAATTCACCCACTAACACTGCAGTGAGGTGGGGTCTGAGCAGCTCCTACCTCCCAGCCTGCTGTGCCACCCTGCCAGCAGATTCGGGAAGGCGACACCACACTGGTTTATCCTGGTTTCCTTCCCAACCCTGACAGCTGGTTATAACTGGTTGAGCGATGGCTGGAGTTCAGCACAATTCAAATGTCTCAGACAGTCTATATAAACATGGCTCCTTACTTAGAGGTCCTGTTGGAAGCTGTTTCTGTTGGACACTTAGTGAATTACAGGCTTTAGAAACTACCTGGCAATGCCTTGAACCAGACACAAAACTTCCACTAATGCAACCTTTAGAGTCTTAAGTAGGTACTTGGCTGCCAGTTGCTTTCAGGCACACTGTAAAGGGACTCTCTGAAAAAAAAAGAAAAAAAAATCTGACTCTGGACCAGCATCACAGTTTGTTTCATCTCGATTTGGAGTGGTTAAACAGGAATTTGCAAAGGAAATGAATGAGGGGACCAGCTTCTTTCATTTAATAGGCTTGTCTAAGTAGAAGCAAGCAACAAAGGAATTCTGTGTAAGGTTTGCAATTTCTGTTGCTCTTGTCTAACCAGATTTAAATCATCAAAAACAAAACAAACAAACAAACTCCCCAAACCAACATGAGCAAGTGCGAGCGATTTAGGCTGTATGCATTACAAGTGATACAGAATATGCATTTATGATTCAAAATTTTAAACAGCTGAGAAATAAATATGCAAAGTAGATTGTTCTGTTTGCAGATGGTAATCCTGCCGCACTGATTTTGCTCAGCTGTCTGATTTTTCAGTGTCTGCATTCCTGGTTCCTGGGATTCCTGATTAAGAAATAAAATATGAGTCATGGTGCATGGTTACCTTCTGCACATCTGAAAGGCTAACTCAGTGACTGAAAACAGATTATTAGAGGCTGATCTGGCCCTGCTGAATTCGATTCAATGTCAGGGGATTGGGAAAAAAAATCCCTTCTGTGCTCTGCCCTTCATTGATACAGCTGTAGGATAAATGTTCCTGCCAGAGCGGCTTGCAGGAGAGCGTCTGCCCGGCCCCCTCGGCCGGGGGTCCCTGGGTGGGGCCGGCCGGCGGGCAGGCTGCGGCTCGGCAAGGTGAGGCACATCCCTTCCCTCCCTCTCCCCAGGATGACTCAGGCGGTTGTTAAAGATTTCCAGCTTCCAGCTAAAAATGGCATCGGCAGCGGTGCCCCAGAGGGAAGAAGGGGAGACGTGAGAAATGGGTTCTGCTCCTGTCTACGAGTGCTAACACACTGTCTCACACACACACACTCGCAGAGCTGATGTGGAGCTCATCTGGGAAAAGTTTATTTTGCAATAAGAGGGTTTAGTATTCTGCTAAAGGCTTTTACGAAGACTGGATCCAATTTTCAGAGCCTGTTGCCAATATTTGTGAGTCATTTCCTTGGAATCCTACCTTTGGTGTTTATTTCCCTTAGAAGGAAACTTGTAAAAGAATAACAATAGCTCTCATTCTTCGTGGAAAGTAGCACAGAGCAAAGTGGGAGACAACTCGCTCTTTGTTCCAAAACACTTTTGTGTTTGTTTTGTTTACTTTCTTCGGCAGACAAAAAGTGAGGAATGCAATATAATTAACTCCATAAACCATCCCATTTACGGTGCCAGTGACACGCATGTGCTGTGCACGGGAGTGAAAGTTAAGTGGGGAAGCGCTTTTAATTGGTACCTCTCTTCCAGAGCAAGTGATGAGCACTGCCTGGTGATTTGGGAAGTCTCCTTATGCAACAGCAGGGCTTTGCTTTTCCTCAGCCCCGCCTGACTACCGGCGCTCCTTTTTCTCTCCGACTTCAGTCCCAATAACAGCCCTGGGAGCACCTATTCAGTGTTAAACCGCTCACAAAGGTTAACTGATCCGAAATGCTCTCGGTTGCAGTTTGCAGCAAGAGGAGCACCCTTTGCCCTCGGGATACTGGAGCGTTTTGAGAACTAAACCCCCCCTGAGCTAAGTGCATCCTGGACAGAGTTTTTTATGTCGAGCAAGGCCACGCAGCCACCAGCGGGGTGGAGGCAGAGAGCATATGAGACATTTTGGCTAAGAACACTGGAAAAAATATTTATGCTTACTGAAATGAATACCATGGGGCTTTATTGTTCTCCCAGACCAGGCAGGCAAAGCAGCCTTAGGGAGATGGCTGCAGTAAATGTGATGGCACCTTTTCTCATATCTGCCAGAGCCCCGTGGCAAAATAAATTACAATTTTGCTTGCATTTTCATATATTTGCATAAATTCTGGGGAAAACTTTAACTGTTAGAACCAGCATTTAAGAGATCATTGCATATTCGCTATCAAGAGTTCTGATAGGTGACATATACCTCCAGACAAATGAAAGAGGAAACACCTTTTCTGTCAGAACAGAAACTTTTTCTTGTTCTGCCTCATAGAAACCAAAAGCAGGAGAAAGTACAAGGGTTAAGAATCCAAAAGGACATTTTCTTTTAAATATTCTTTTTCACTGAAACCCCGGGGACTCTGACATACTGGCCCAGAGTAACTCCGTAAAGTCTTTCTGGGAACAATTCAACTGAAAAGCATGTAAAGAAAAAAAAATGGAATATGGAAATTAGAAAAATTAGAGAAATATTTGTTTTAAATGGTGTCTGGAGAAAGAGACACTTAAGCATCTGGAGCTGCATAATCTAAATTAGGGTAGAAGTTAAGTGAAGATACTGTTGAAAAACTCCCATGAAAGGGCTGTATCTTGACACCGAAATCAATTTCTGATTTCAAGTTAATTCCTTTTCTACCAAACAGTAAGTCCAGCTCTAGAAAAAGGAGGGGGAAAAAAAGAAAGAAAGCAAAAGAAAAAAAAAAAACAGTGGATTCCTTGAAATTCCCTGAAGTAAGGGCCAAGAAATACAGGGAAAACACTAGACTCGGCAGGTCTATAGTTTATCTATACCTCCAAAGGATGAAAAGCTGAATTGACCCTGTTGGCACACAGACCTGTTGTTCTACCAGTCTAGCTATTTCAGCCAGCCTTAACCCTTTCATTTTGCCCTTGGATCCTGCTTCTGTTAGATGGTGTTTTACACATTCCTGGTACAGGTACAGCTGAAGAAACAGAAAATCATCATTGCCTCGGGCCCAGAACATCTCACTGCACCTGTCCTCATTCCCCTCTTTACCCCCTGCTGCCTCTTTGGTGACTCTCCCTCACCACAGACCAGGAACTGCTCTGCACTGGCATGCTGCAGTTCTCTTCAGCTATCTTATACCAGTAAGAGAAGGAAGAAATCTCCCAGCCATGGAAGTCTCTTGGAAGTCCAGTTTTCAATTTAAATCCATCATGGCCAATTCCAGAGGCTTTTCCACTTCTTGCAGCCTTGCTGCTCAGCTTGCCTCCAAAGCCCTGAGTGCAAGGATTGTCTTTGATCCTTTGCTTTCATTTCCTGTGGCTGGGCTGCCCCAGTGTGCTGTGATTAGCTGGCCCTTGCATTTCCACTGCTCCATTCATAACATTACTACAGCTACATACATATCTATCCAAACAATAAACATTTTAATCAAGGCCCTCATTATCTCCCATCTCTGTTTGCAACTTTCTCCTCCTTAAACCTGTGACATATCAGCCAGTTTGATCTCTTTAAAACAAGCTCCCAACTTCCTCTTCCCTATCCGCTGCTGTGGTCAGAGCCAAGCCACCTCCTGCCTGTCCTCCTTGTTTGCCTCCATCCAGTCTTTTATTTTCCCATGTGAGGTTGTCACAGTTCTGCCACAGCTTTCATCACTCCACCATTGTCTCCACAGCATGGCTCTGCTCTCTTTGCCAGTGATGCTGGCGTCCTGATGCCTTTATCTGCTGCTCCCAGGGGAGCCTTTATGCCCTTTTCCATGACGCTCTTGTCCACAGGATGCCCTGCCTCCCTCAGCTAGGCTGGTGACACCAAAGTTTGTTGTATCAACCATAAAGAGCAGGTGGTTTACAGTGAGATTAGCCTGGACTAGTTTACAGGTGATACAGTTGGGTTTTTTTAAGGGAGGTACTTCAATCTGGGTATGTGTTTGTGCCTTTCCCCTTCCTTTTGCCAGCTGCCATTGCTTCCTTAGACAGGGGGTCTGCACAGTCTGTGTGCAGTGGCATTCCTTATTGCTTCTGCATTGAAAATTTTCTGAAACACCAGAGAGGTAACAGCTACCAAAACGATGGCAATTTTGTTTTCTAAGCACTGCAATCCAGATGTTAACAATGATACAGCGCAGCTCAGAAACGCTATTCTCTCAAGCCATGTTGTTATGCAATGGAAAGCTCCACACTACGTGATAAAAACTGAACCTGCTGCAGAGCTTGGGTACAAACCCAGGGCTAAACAAGGGATAGCCATCTTAAGTCTATTCCCTTGTTTTTATTGGTCTCAGTGAGACTTGCAGCTTTATAGTCATGGGCATTTTATATTTAAGTTTGGGTTTTTAGAGGCATTCTGGAACTGTATAAAAAGCCCCTTTCTCTGACATCGCATCAGGCTTTTTGTAGTGTGAATGGCATCATTACAGTTCTCTCATTAACATCATAATGGCTCTGGAGGAATAGGGAGTGAAAACCCCAGCAAATGGAGTAGTGTGGCAATGTATAGTCGTCTTACTGTGTGAAACTGAACACGGAAAAACTTTGACATTTTAACCTTCAGGCTGCTGCAGATGCCTCGGGGTGTCCTCACACTGAATGCATTTGGCTGACAAAATGGAAAAATTCTGGTAGCCTAAGGATGGAGGGCTGGGTTCAATAAAAAACTGTGCCTGGCTTCCATGCCACTGAAGCCCACACAAGGCTCCCAAATGGATTTTTCAAAATTGAATCCAGCCTTAAGTGTCAACCTTTTGCTGTAATTTTATATGGTAAATGTATTGTATGTTCAAATGTACATCTTTCATCCTTTATTTCCAGAGGCGCTAATGAAAATGTAACAATGTGTGTGCTGTTCTGCAAAGTCTCATTGAAACCAACAGGATTTTGGATGAAATCCCTCCATTGCATAAGATAATGTAATAGAAATGGGTTGGGCTGGAGGATGATGAGATCTGGTTCTATTTCTGGCGCTGACACTGATTTGCTGTGTGACTTCTGGCAAGATTCTCAGGAATGGATTTTGCCACCCTTAATGGGAAAAGCAGTAGGCTGGTTCTTGGGGAGCAGTGCCAGAGGTTCTGTTTGCAGAGCTGGGTCCAGCAGCTCTTCCTCAGTAAACACTGGCTCACAGCTCTGCTGTGTCCAACTCTACCTGCAAGGAGGGACTTTTCCCATGTGCTGGGTGCTTGCAGCTCCCTTCCCACTCATCTGCAGCAGCTGGAAATCAGTGCTTCTGAACATCCAAGGGGAACAAATGGCACACCCAGAGCCACGAGACCTTTTAAAAGGACTCATTCTCAGCTTCTGTATGCTGAAGCAATTCCTCTCCCACAAAATAGGATTTATTTTGTAGCTGACAGCCCCCTCTAAATCTTGATAACACAAACTGAGACCTACAAGTTTTGTTTGGGGCTTTGGTTTTCTGGTGATCGAGGTTTTTTTCTCCGAGGGAAGGGATATTATTTATGCCGTGTTTTTACACAGTTTGGAAACATGGAGAATGTGCACGGACAGTAGCTGTTTATGGAAGTGAACTGGCCTGCCTCTATTAATTTTGCATGTTGTAAATAGCAGAAACAGTTCATTTACTTTTGTGGCTGCCCGGAGAACTCAGTTTTTCAAGATAAATGAGCAGCACTGGGCAGAAGGCATCCCAGCGCTTCCTTCCTTCCTTCCTGCATGTTTCTGCTTGAGCTTAGAAAGACCTATTTGTGAGAAAATATGGTAAAAAAAAGATGCAGACTTGAAATCTCTGATTCTCATTAAAAAAAAAAGTAAATTCACAAAGAGGTGCTGAATTCATTATGAGCAAAGAAATCCTGACTTCCAGAAGCAGCAGTGAGTTTATTCCAACCTTTATTCTCTCAAGATAAACACTGACTGTTGATGTCTTGCCAATGTGAGAAGATTGATGTGCCCCTGTGAATGATTCCTCCATCTGGATTAATGAGAAGAGTCCATTGCTGGTTTCTAATGACAGCGTAATCTTTTCAGATACAAAATGTATGACTTTTTTGCTAGTTCTTGGGTCACTTCTTGGCCCTGCTCTTACATCAGCAGACTGACTCACTTGTTTTGACCACTTCTTCCATGTGTTGGTACTCAGCTGGTAAGAAAATGTGTGGGGAATAAATAATATATGTTGTCCATGTCAGGGATAATTTTCAATGGGCCAGTCCAGTGGCTTGCCATTCCCTGTGCTTTTTCCTGAGGGCTATATGCAGTGCATTAGCAGTAAATTGGCTCTGAGGAAGGGGTTTAGGCACCTGTCAGTTCGGCTGCAGCGAGGCTGGTGGCCTTTACTGAGGCAAACTGCTTGGGGACCTCAGCTGCCTGTGCTCTCAGCTCCCGTTTTTGCCCCGCTGAGGAGGCAAGGCAGATCCATGCACGCAGGCATCCAAGACACAAACAGCGCACGCTGGAAGCCGTTTCTTAATAAAGTAGCAGCCTTGTGCTAGGATTTAAGAAAACAACTGGCAGATGTGAACGATTTATTTTTCCTCCCTCTTCTGCTGCGGTTTATTTTTTCCTCTTGTTCGAGAGCGCTCAGCTGCTAACACAAACAATTGCTGAAATTCCACCTGCCCACCTGCAGCCCCTCCTTCCCGCCGCCTGCTCGGGCCGTCGCCTTCCTCCGGGAGGGCTGCGCCGCGGGGAAACTACATCCCGCTTTCTTAGAGAGAGGAGGAGGAAGGAGAGGGAGGGGCCGGGCCGTGTCTGGGCGCATTGTTCCGCGCTCCTCTGCCAAGAAGTAGGTGACTATGAACTCATCCTTCGCTCCTCGCAGAAAGTTTGCCGCCCCCCCCCCTGCTCCCCTCCCCTCCCGCCCGCTGGCGCGGCAGGAGGCAGCTCGCAGCCCGGCGCTGGCCCCGGAGTCCCCGCTCCTGCTTAATATTCCGCCCGCTCCGCCGATGTTGTGCTTGGCTCCGGTGGGACCGCAACTCACGGCGTGAAACCGGAGCCAATTTTCTGTCTTAGTCTCGCAGTGTTTTGACTGGAGGCAGATCCAGTTCAGTCCGATCGGGGCTAGTGGAAACAACTACCTAAGTCTCCGCTGTCTGTATCGTTTGGGAGGGAAGAAAGAAGAAAGGAACGCGATCCCGGACTGCTGGGCGCGCTCTCTCTCTCTCTCTCTACACACACACACACACACACACACACACGCACGGCAGACACACGCACCCAGACAGGCAGACTCGCACCCCGCCGGTGCCGAGCGCGCCGTGCCACCGCCGCCGGGAGGAAATGGGAAGCCAGTGAGCGGATCCGTGCCGGTGTGTGAGCGCCGCCGAGGCCGGGAAGGGGCAGCGGGGCGAGCGGGAGCGCGGCCGGGGGTGGCGGGAGCGGGGCCGGGGGCGGCCCGGGGGGAGCGCGCACCAACTCCCGGTGCCGGGGACCCCGCGCCCTTTGTGGGAGAGGGCTGCGCTCTTTCTCCTGCCGTAAGGAGGGGGGGAATAAACCCCAAACGCGTGTTTGTGTGAGATCGATATGCGTATGTTTTTAATATACGTGTGCGCAGAGGTCTGGCTGCCGGGGGCCGCGGGGGGCGGGACGCGGCGGGGCGGGGGGCAGGTGAGGGCGGCGGGCGCTCACCGCGCTGCTTCGCTTCCAGGTGCCGGCGCCCGCGATGACCCTGGTGCTGCCCATGCAGCGGCTGGGCCGCCCCATCGCCGCCGAGGGAGCCGCCGACCTCGCCGCCTACCGCGCCCTCTGGGAGCCGCCCTGCTGCGGCCGCCCCGGCCCCGCCGCCCCGCCGGCCCCGGCCCCGGCCCCGCCGGCCCCCGGGCCCCCCGCCGCAGGTAGGCACGGCAGGGCACCGCACCTCCGCGGGGGAGCGGGCGGCACCGGGGGCTGCCCGCGGAGCGAGGCGGGCGCAGGGCGGGGGCTCCCGCGGGGCCGCAGGTGCGCGGGGCCGGCGGCGCTCGGCACCGGGGAGCGGCCGGGGGGCGAAGTTGTGCGGCGGCCGAGCGCCCTGCGGCGGCCCCGGCTGCCCGCGCCGCCGCTCACACCGGCCCCGGGTCGGGCTCTGATCGGGAGAGGGTTCATTTCTGATCGCCGCGAATAGATGCGAAAATATGCGGCGGCGTTCTCCTGTAGCGCGAAGGGAAATGAAAAGTATTTTGTTTGGAGAACCTCCGGCAAACCGCATGTCATTTGTCATATCTGATTTATTACCCACAGGATCACATTACAGGGGAATTTCAAATCCTGTAACAACATCCAAGATCACATACTTTAAAAGGAAATATGTGGAAGAAGAGGATTTTCATCCGCCACTCAGCAGCTGTGCGCATAAAGTACGTTTTCTAATAGTCATTATTTTTACTCTGAGTTTCAGATGCTTAGTAACACTCGATTGACCCATTTCCAGAAGGCTGAAATACTCTGCTGAAATTAGGAGAATGATCCAGCTGTTTGCTCAGAAACAAACAGTTGTCACTTCTTCACATTTATTGTTGTATTGTCATCAATTGCAAAAGAAGCAAAGGCGTTTCTGCATTAATAACAACTGCAAATGGGGATGCTGAGAATAACTTTTTTTTTCTTATTATTTTGTTCTTAGCTAGTTCATGCCATGCTTACAGAAACAGATCTGTAACAGCATTTAAACAACAGAAAGGAAGAACATAAGTAAAATATTTCCCACTCATATAAAACTTTCTTTCCAGAGGGGAAAATAGTAAGAGGTTCCATATACCCCTCACTGGTCACAGATCCTCTAAAAAACCAGAATGGCTTGGAAAGCGAGTACAAGTTCCCTCAGTATTTAATCATGTTTATTAAAAAGCTAATAACTCCCAAAACCAGATTAGTAAATGAAGGATTTTTTTTTGTGAAAGTTGCCAGGGGAGAGATTAGAGCAAACGTTTCCCAGGCCAGTGAATACATAAATTGAAATCTGACTCTTTTTTTGCGAGGTTTTATGCTCCTCTTCATTAAGGGCTCAGTTCTGCATGGAACTGAATGACTGGGGTGAAATGCTTAAGGCTAGCTCATGCCTTGGGACACCATCCTTACCTTGTTGACTCCCACCTGGCCCACGGAAGTCGAGTCCCACCCATGTTCTCTTGGCAATGGGGGAGGGATTTCTATGGAGGAGAAGCAAGCATTAATGCTGAGCTCAGTTTCCAAAGACCTTAGAGTAGTTGAAGGAATTTTCAGCTACAAATAGAGTTGTCTGGAAATAAGTACCTGGACCAGAAAGGTAAAAAATTATTAATTTCAGAAGATGTCTGGTCTGCTGCCAAAGCAGTGAATAAACAGCACCAAGGGTGTTGAAAAAAGTTCTCTGGTTAGTGAGTGTCTCACACATGTCACATTGCTCTCCCAATTTTCAGCCAGGCTTTTTTTTTTTTTTACAAGATTGTTGGATTTTTGTATCAGTAATTAATTTCCTTACAAAGAGGGGGAGGAGGAATAGTTATTTAGTCTTTTCTAACAGCAAGAAGAAGCAGTTGTAGAAGCATTGGTAAGCTAGACCCAGCTACTGTTTTGTCATGTTGTTTGCAGAGGTGTAGCATGTCAGAAACTCTGGGTCACCAATTTCTTCCATTCAGCCCAAATACATTTTCTTCTTTACAGCACTGAGCTCTGGCACAGGGAGGATGCCCACCAGGTTTCCTTGAATTTCTTACGTGTTTATACCTCTGCCACCCAGTAAAGAGTTATGTTCTGAGATTACTTGTCCCATAGAGCGTATGGTGGTTGGGCCTGGGGCCTCTCTCCAGAGGGCTGCTGGCAAACACGTAGAAGAAAGCCTCTGACAACTTGTTCCTACTGGTGTCCCTCCAGTACATATCTCCAGGAGCATCGCAGTTCAAGGCTTACTTGTTTGCTCCAGGCTTTTATGGCTTCACTGACTGTTGCTGCAGCAGGTACAAAGGACGCAAATGAACCTATAGGCTTAATATAATTTAAAATGAGTCATTTATTATAGAAAATTACTCTCTCTAACAAAGAGCTTCAGCTGTGAACTCATATGAAATTATGGCCAATTTTTGTTTTTATGAGGCACTGTGCTGCTTCTAAGCCTCGCAGACATGACCAGGCTGTGGAAAGAGCTAGAGGGCTAAGGAGAGCTGAATGGATGTGAAAAGCAGCTGTGCTTTAAGCTCTTTTAGTCCTCATAGCTACGACTTCCACTCTGCAAAAATGCTGTAACCATGTGGGAAAGGGAAGAATGATCAAGCCATAGATGGGGGGATTTAGAGCAGTCTCTCTTTGTGCTGTGCTGCTCTCCTCCTACGCGAACCAAATTCTTACTAAAAATGAAAATCAGTTACTAGTGCTTACAGTAGCATGCATTGCCCCCTCTCTTATTTTGATTCCCAGGGTAGCGATTGCAGTGCAGAATCCAGGGCCTCCCAGGGGCAGTAACCTGCTCATGCTGCCCGTGCTGAGAAAGGGAGTCCTGGAAGGACCATGGAAGGGAGAACAAATCTGTGGGCGTAGAGCCAGGATTTCTGCAAATCCCTGTCCTCCCATCGTTTCCTGACCTTATCCCTGCCTATCTGCATTCCCACCGGTCCTGTAGAGCACAGGGCGTAGCACACAGGCCAACAGCTGCTCTCCAGATGCTGGGATGCTTTGAGATGGGTTTCTCCCTGCCTGCCTCCCTGCATGCACTTCTGTGCACAAGAGCAGTGTAAGAGCCTGGCAAATGGAGACCTCCTGGCTGGAGGGCCCCTTCCACTGGCAGCAGATGAAATGCTCCAGCACTTGCTGTGTGAGGCGATGGCTGCTGGCTGCCTCTTGCAAACCTTGGCGCCGCAGGAAGGACCCTTGCTTGGCTTCAGAGCTTTGCAGAAGCCCCACAGGGGATGATGGAATTGGGTCCATTTGCAACAAAAGGCCCCCCTAGCCATCACTGGAGCAAAACTGCACAACAATTTTATGTTCTAATCCCAAATGTAATTAAAGAGCCAGATGTGTGCATCTGGATTTCACTCTCCCACCTTGGATTTCTGCCCTGCAATTGCCTCTGTGGTGTAATGCTCAGCTACTTACCTCCTAAGCTCAGCTGTTACCCCCTAAACATGGGGGAATGCTGTGGCTGAGAAAAAGCAAGTCCCCAGCTACAAGGATGTGCAAAATGAAAAAAAGCCAGCTTTAGATAACTCAGGAAAAGAACAGAAAAGTAGTGACACAGAGGGAATACTTTGCTTCATTTCCTTTGTCATTGTCTGGAACAAAACTGGTTCCCTTCAGTTCCATATCATGTGTTTTTTGCATTTTCAGACGATCTCTGTGTTTGAGGAGCGGGCCCATATTCTCTACATGTCTTTGGAAAAGCTGAAATTCATTGATGATCCTGAAGTCTACCTGCGCAGATCCGTCCTCATCAACAATCTCATGAAGAGAATCCACGGAGAGATCATCATGCAGAACAACTGGTGCTTCTCCACCTGCTCCTTCAGTGGCGCCTCCCCACAAGAGTGGTTTGTGCCTCAGGACTGCCCATACAGAAAACGCCTTCGGATGGCAAAGGAGGAGTATGAGAAGCTCCACATGTGCTGCTTCTATCAAGAATGTGGCAGTCACTATTTAAATCTACCCTACTCTGTTAATGCTAGTACAGAAAGTAATTCCTCTTCTTCTTCTTCCTCCTCCTCCTCCCCTCCCATCTCTTTGCCAAGCTGTTCCCAGCAGGTGGATTATGAAGTTGGCAGTGCACCTTCTTACAGAAATGATGACCAGATACCTGCTAATGAAATATTCATCACTAATGGCAGGTCTCACAGTAATCAGGAAAAGGCAAAATTTAATGACAAGAGTGGAGGTAATGAACCTGAGAGAGAAAGCATCACCCTAAACTGTGAACCTGTAAGAGGCACCCATGCTCTTGAATGTAAAGGCAAATTTTATGACTATTTTGAGACTGGATGTAATGACAAGAGCAACGTAAGTGAATCTTGGAAAAAATCCTTAAGGAAAAAGGAATCTTTACCAAGTAATAAAATCTGCTGCAACAAAGGAAGTAAAATATGAGGCATCTTTCTTGCTCTATTGAAGCATGCACAGCATGTTCCTTCTCTATCAAATTTTTATTTTGAACAGATTTTTTATAGTTTTCTACGAATGGTACAATCATGCCACAAACGTGACGCGTAGAGTGGAGAGCAGATTGCGTAAAGAGTCTCTGCCACCTGCATCAGCAGCTATTTATAAATGTGGAGACTTCAGAAAGAACACAGTTGCATTGCTGCTGAGCACTGTAGTCTGTGCAGCCATGGTGGAGCACTCGTTGCTGAAAATGCCAATCAGCCAGATGGGGAAAACATATCGTTTTACATATCCCCGCCCCCAAGAAGTCTGCCATTAATTAAGAAGAACCTCCATTATGTTTACCAAGGAATTAGAAGTCTGGTAAACAAATTGATGCTACCAGCAAGGATGATGTGCTCCTTGTAACTCAGTATTCATTCTGACAAAGGACTGTCTTCGTGGATTGGGAATAAACCATCCTTATGTTTTGTAGTGATACTCTCGAATTCCTGTATTCAGCGTCTTGTTCAACTGACAAAATAGGACATAGCATAAAGAAATAACCTGTTTATGGAATCTTAATCAGAATCAGACATGCAGCTCAAGTACTTGCATGTTTTCACCTCGGCTGTAGTAACTAATGAGGTTTGTTGTTACACAGAGCAGGTTTTTTTTTGGTGCCTTACTTTTTGTCTTAATTTTTGCCAGTGTGAAAATTAAGTATGAATCTGATACAGCAGGGATTTAACCTAAACAGAGATTAAAAAAGAAACCCACAGGGTGGATCAATATTATTAGAAACCTTTAACCTTTGAAGTACTGAGTTCAACTTCCTATTCAAACATCTCTGTTCTTCCTTTTTGATGCTCAATTGCTTTTTGATTTGCCATCCTTAGGAAGGGATTTAAGAAACAATAGAGAGATGTCTCTTGTAAACAAGCATTCGATGCTTGAGTGTTTCTATGGCAACTGTCTGTTGCTGGGGCTCTTTTTTTTTTCTTCTTCGTATAATGAAGTTCATGACCCAGTGGCATGTTTTATACTTTGTTCTGTTTCACATAATTTCTCTATTTTAGATTGCAAAAGCATGCGGGAGTTTTCTATGACTTTTGCCGTTGATTTAAAAAAAGACAAGAAGGCAAAAAGCACAATGTTAATTAATAATGTGGCGATAAAAGCAGTTCTATCTGAATGAATGTAAAGGGTTTAATTTTAAAAAAGAACATTTTGGAGATTTCAGTGGCTGAGGACAACATTTAGCCATCCCTAGGTAGACTGATTGCAAAAGTGTGCTGTGTAAAATGCCCAGAAGACATTAGTTGGGGTTGGACCAGAAATGAGTCTTAGATTCACCAAATTAATTAGTTCCCACAGTCCCTATAACAACTGGCAGGATGTGCTCAGCAAAATAGCCACATCCAGGCCACAGCTGACTCATAAATAGCTGCCTGTTCCCACAGCATCTTGCACTGAAGTGACATCTCTGCTTGCTTCTTGCCCAGAGGGTGAAAATCACCTCTGTGCTGGGGGAGCAGCCAGCTCAGTGCAGGGCAGGAGTGTCCCCAAGGGGGACAGCCCCAGGCTTGGCACTGGAGTCAGATAGGTCTCTGGGTCTAAGAGCTCCTGCTTTGGGTTTCATGGGTTCAGCTGGAGGAGTCCTGGGCCATGGTTATTTTGGGTAGCAAAATACATTTGCAAACTGTATGGTCTTTTTCAGAAAGCCCAGTGGTCACAGGGAAAAGCTACCCCCCAGCCAAGGTGACCACAAACACAGCAGGATATAAATCAATGGTAACCTTTATGAAGTCAAGTGAATTTAAACTGATAAGTTTGTAAGGGTTATCATTGGGAAAAATGACAAATAAAGAAAGTACAAGTCCTTCCTGATTTCTCCAAGACAGAAGCTTTTTTATTAATAATAATAATATTAAATATAGATCTCATTCATACAGTGTATGAGTAGGATCATCATTTAGACATTTGTCCACAAGGACCAATTTTTTAAAAAACCTGATTTTTCTTGTGTTATATCCAGATAGTCTAGTAATGTCTGCTCTTTTCCAATATTTGATAAACGCTTGATGTTTTAAGCTTAAATATTAGATGCTTGTATACTAACGTGTTGTTGTAGTAAAGTGAAATTTCCTTGATATATATTTATTAAAATGACCAAAATTCATTTTAATTTTACATCTCCAATGGCTACTGGGTCCTTTCCCCCATGTTCCCCTCCCTCACCAAAGAAAACACCATTTAATCAAACTGCTCCCTGCTCTAGAGATTGCACTGACTGTGCACTGGGTCTGTGAGGGAGCTCAGCCTTGCCAGGGTTTCAGGAGCATTTAGGACACTCTGAAGGTGCACTGAGAAGCAACAGATTCTCTGTAGACTTGCACGTACAGCCAAGGAAAACACCTGGCCAAATGCTGCCCAAACCACAAATCAGCTAACACTTTTGGGGGGACTGAAAGCTTTTTGACCCTAAAGGGCTCCTTGGTCTTCCAGAACAAGCCTACACACATAACCTGTTGCAGAGGCTTCTCAGTTGAATTTGCACAAGCTGAAGTGATGGATCAGCAGATCTTTGTCTACTCTGGCCTCTATAATGGCTTCTTTAGTTCCAGAGACTAAAGATTAATGGGTTAATCTGGAAATTAACCTGTAACAGCTCTAGAGAGTGTTATTATCATCAGGGTCTGTATGGGAGGAAATGCCATCTAATGAAAGTTGCCCTACAGGTAAGTGGGGCTTTATGCCTTTCTCTGGACCTTGCCTCACAAAATAATAGCAAATACTGAAAGTAGATGTATTGAAATCAGGAGTCCACTGAGTTATCCTGCTGGGCTCACAAGAGACAGAGGTATTCCACATTAGAAAAGGGCGGTGGAAACACCCTTGTCCCATCCCCAGAAAAGCAATAGACCTTGACAGGATCTCCATCCTGGGCTAGACTGAATGGACTTAAATTCAATTTGATTTATCGCATGTGAAGACTGTAAGCCTGATAAGCCTTTTCCCCACTGCACACTCCAGTACTAAGGACATTTTCTAGTATCAAAAATTTTCAAGAAATAGTTCTTTTACAAGATTATATGAATGCCTTTTGTCCGTATGTCCCCCACATAACTGCTAAATGAATGCTCCTGGACTTGATCCTGGCCTACCTGCCAGGAAGAGCTGGACAGAAGCACTTCTCTCTAGGAAGATTGTTTTTCTCTCTATCATGAGGCACTTTGCTCCTAGAGTGTACGACTGTACAGTACTGTGCCTTTCAGCACATGCCAAACAGCAACCAAAAAAAAATGTTTCTGTTGTCACATCAATTTTGCTGTCGCTAGGAACAGAAGTGTCATCTTATCTTCAGGATCCAGGTAATACATTTCACTTGGAAATGCACAGTTCATTTGAGTTTAAAAAATCATGTTTCTTTTTCAAAGCACGTGGCATAATATCATTGTGCTTCATGTATACTCACTACTTTTGGTAAAATTTTACTATTTTTACTGTATTAGCTAATCTGTTGAAACAGCTTAACATGGGTACTGAAGCATCCTCAGCACTCAGACAGCCTCAGCTGGCAGTGATGTGCAGTGCCAGCAGAGCAGCTGGTTCTGCAGGGAAAACAGCCACAGCCTGAGCCACAGAAATGAAATGCTTCTTTCAGTCCTGAAGGTGTTACGCCCTTAAGCAAAATTGTGGCAGAGACTTCTTTCACATTTCATTTTCCTGCATGCCCTCCATCCTCCTTTTACACCCCTCATCTACCATCTGTCCTTTTGTGTCCCACCATCATGATGACCATGACATGCTGCCAGGGTGCCACGGTGTGTGCCACCACCCTTTGGATTTGTGCAGGGGAAGCAGGGAGCTGGTTCAGAGCCACAGCATGAACTAAGGTGGTGTTTAAACAAAGTAACCAGGTGGCTGCTCTGGTCCCCCTGGAGCCTTGTGCCAGTTGTGACCCCCCACACCTAAATGACTTTTCCAGCTGCCTGTAGCTCAGATTGCCACTACAGAGTGATCTGGTGATAAGAGGTGAAGGTGATTTCTAGCCTGCATTTGACTTGTGTCCTTTCATTGCCTTCTTGAGCAAGAGGTGTAGCAAGTGCAGTGGCTGCTTACTCATGCCAGGAACCTCGACAATAGAGGTTTCTTAAGTTTTATCACAAAAAAAACCCCAAAACCAAAGGAGTCAGTCACATCAGGGAAAGGTTTAAATTGCTGTGAGGTAAAGGATTTCATCTGGTGTTGCACTCAGTGAATATAACTCTCACATGGAGGCCTCCCAACGGGACCTGACCTTTTACATTGTCCATCCCTTGCTTTGCAACCTCTAAGACAGGGGCTGCCCTCGCTTTCTGGAGGTCACCATTTGGGCTCCTCAGTACTGGTATGAGCTTTTCTACAGCTGCACAAGGCACCCCAGAGGCTTTTCCTGGCAGGCTGTGCAGAGCCTGTTAAAATATCATAGCCAGGAAAGTTTTTCAAAGGATCCTGCTGGAAATGTTAGGAGATGCGAATCTTCCACATCCCATATAACAGCCAAGCCGCTCAGTCACAACTACTTGGAATACACAGTAATTTCCTGTGTTTTTTCAATCTCACTTAAACTTCTCTGACAGATGGGGAAAGATGACTAAACCAAGGGAGTTTACAAAAGTTCGTCTTGTGGTGTTTGCAAACTGTCTCTGTGAGGTCCATTTTCTCTAATGTAAACACAGCCGTGGCTGGGTGCCGAGTGCCTTTGCAGCAGCTAATCCTGCTCAGCTTAAGGCTGCTGAGACCAGGAGCACCCAGGCAGCCAGTCCACCCTGGGGGCTGACCATGAACCAGCCCTGGGGCTGAGGGATGTTTTGGGGAGACCTTCCCTTTCTGGGCTTTAAACAGCGTGAAGCAAAGCAGCAGTGGCTCTAAGAGCAGACCAAGTTTACTGTGCCGGGTCAGAGGCTTTCCAAGGAGCCTTGGGTCAGGTGTGGAAGGTTAGATAAAACTCCAGGGTAATAATCATATGAAAGCAATTGCCTTTGGAGCTGTAGTTGGCCTATTGTTGCTCTCCCTAGTCTTTAAATCACTGCCAGGAAGCGAGTACACCTTGGGGAAAGGGGGGTTTCAGTTCTTTGGCTTTGCAGAAGTGGTGCAGAGTATGCAAAGCTTTTTCACCAGCTCCAGCTGAAAGGGCAGGTAGGCAAATGTTTTAACTTCTTTATTGCTCAAGTTCCCCTTGCTGAGGAATGCAGGTTGTGTGAGGAGGAGCCGCGAATGGGTGGTCTGTGTACACTCAGAAATACGCATGAGCAGAAAACCCCAAACACCAACAAAAACCCCAAAGCAGAGAGATGCTGAGTTTGAGAAGTAACTCATCTTCTATAGCTAGTAATTCTCAATTAATCCAGCATCACTCTCCAGTTTACTGTGGAGAGCATTTATTTTGTCATACTGGCATTGCAGCAGGACAATAAATGGTCTGTCTGCTCAAGGTCAGTCCCTTTACAGTACCTCCTGCAGTGGTGCTTTCCCTGTGGAATACCCCACGAGGCTCATCCTTCTGTCTGCTGCTCTGTGTCTGCCTCCTGAAACCACTAGAGGCTCAGGTCCTTGCAGAGGAGGATGATGGACTGCCAGTAGCTGCTGGTCTTCTCTCCTGAATGAAACTGGTCAACAAGCTCAGAGGGACCCCACAACATCCTTCTACCATCCCCTCACTGCCTTATATTTCTGATACACTATTTTCCCTCGTGAACTATGACTGGTGTCAGTGGTCTCTAGCAGTTTGCTGGTTGGTATTTCAGAGATTTTTGCAGCTGGGTGATGGGTAATGGGACCCTTAGCTGGCATGAGATAACGCTGTGCTATTGATTTTTGGAGAAATTGTACCTGGTCCTATAAGCTAACCACTCACACCTTTGGTTATTGTTGCTTTTGTCTTTTCCTCATTTTCTTAATCAGAATAAGTTTTGAAAGACAATCCTTCTCTTCCACCCCACATTTTGTGGGACTGGCTAGTCTGTATTTACCTCTTTTAGTAAGGAAAAACCTCTGCCAGTGGGAGTTGCAGTTGTGCAGCAGATTGTTTTCAAATCCAGTTTTATTCTTAAACTCCAAAATGGTTTGTGTCTCTCGGTGTATGTGTAAAACCTGTGCTCTATTCCTTCATAAATGCTAAAAGCCCTTGTAATTTTTTTCCCCCACTCCATCCATTGCTTTTCCAGGGCAAAATCCTCTGTATTTTGGTCTATGAGCAGGTCCCACTAACCAGACTCCTCATCCTCTTAGTGATATGGCTGCCATGGGGCCAATTATTTCTTTGAGTACAGTAGTGTGTGTTTGGCTGTAAACACAGTTGTCCTTTATCTTTCTTACAAACCATCAGACAGTGAACATAAATCTAAGTGTTGCTACATTCTAAGTGTAATGTACTTTCAGCATTGTTTTCTTCAAACTTATCTTCTGTGAGTCCCAACAAGTATTGCTAAAACCACCTGCATATCCTAATTACTGTTAGTATTGTAATTAGCATTAGCCTGAAAATAAAATTTGACTAATTGTTAAATCTTGAGCAGCCTATGTTTTACCTGTGGAGGCTGAATATGTATTATTCCTTCTCTGACCCCTTCCTCTGTGTAACAGATTGGTTTCTGGCTTACCAGCAGACTAACTGGCATGATGACAAATCTCATTTTGTCTTTTCTGAAAGAAGTAAGGCACAAAGTGTTAATGCAATCCTGTATCTCCATTGAAAGATTGCTCCAATACTGAAACTTTAAAATAACCTGTACAGGCATCATGGGCATGAAGAAAATCTTAAAATACAAGTAGGGCATAAGCTACTGTCAGATCACTTTCCTTACTCTGCATGCAGGCTGAGACACGGATTTTCATTGTATGAATTTATCCACCCATTGGAAGTGCCTGATTGCTAATACTGAGGCTTAAAGATGACAGCTTTTGAGGTATTTCACCGGTGACCATTATAAAAAAGGCATTCAGCTATCAAGCTTGCCCTCTATTCCCAGTGATCCTCTGAGCCTCTCAAGCTGCTGCTGGTGGACCCCAGCAGTACCCTTCCAGCTGCCAAAGCTCCTTTTTCCCCAGTGAATATTTCCATATGCTATCAGTATCCATATTTCTAGGCTCTAGAAACACAGGGACATGACAAACTGTCTTTTAACTGAATATCATCATAAATAATGGAAAGGCAACCAGGCTGATAATTTTATTCTTTTAGTTGTGAATAGAGGAAACCTTTTTTTAAAAATTACTATTATTTGGGAACTTAATTTTAATTTATATAATGCAACCCCTGGATTGTTATGAATCTGACACCCATGCACTAAAAATCCTTCATGATCACACAGCCCTACCCTGGTGGGTGCCAAAATCAGAACCTCGGCAGAGCCTCTGAGCATTGAGTGGATGTTTTCCCACACTGCCTCATTTTTCCCCTTTGCACAGAAGTGCTGAGAAGAGGGGGATGGTACCTGAGAGAAAAATGTAAATCATAGCAACCTGACTGTCAAGAGGGTATCACTTTTTATTTCCTGGCTCATGTTCCCAGCGACAGCGGAGCTGCAATATTAAATTGTTTTGTTTTACCTCTCGGCTTGGTTTACCAGTGCCAGAATAGTTGCAGCCCCTCGAGCACAGAGGTAAGGGGACCTTGCAACTGAAAGCTTGCCTGGAGGTTTTGTTCCCCTTTGATAGGTCGGGCTGGCTCTCATTGCAGGAGCAGCTGGGAAGAAATAATTAGCATAACAAAGAGCTATATTATAGTATTGCATTGTGCATTTGGAGCCTTCACATACCTTCACACGTTCGGTTACATGCTACATAAATCTGAATTCCGGGTAGAAATGGAAAAACACAAACTGAAAAAGAACTCAACCTTTAAAGTGAAAATAATTGGAATACTCTAACTGCAAATGCAGAGCCCCCCTCTGTTTTGGGCACAGCAGCCGTACTGGAGTGCCAGTGGCTGTCCATGTGGCTGTTTGGAATGCATGGCCAAGGAGAGCCGTTCCCCCCAGCTGGTGGGGGCGGAAGGTTCTGAGGGGGTGCAGGGCAGTTCTTCCTGGCATACAGGAGCTGATGGACTGAGGTGATGATAACCCAGGCAGCCCAGCAGCTGCTTTCTGCCCCTCCCAGCCCAGAGGTTACCAAGGAGAAGGCTGGGGGTGCAAGTACTTTGTGTTTTGCTCTGTTTTCATTGTTGGCAAACAGCAGAGCTGTGCTGTGGGGGCGTTGGCGATCTGAACGGGTTTAGTTGCACAAGAGGTTACGAACCCTGCAGAAAGCTCCTTTACCTGTCCAGGTGCCTGCCCTGGATGCTCCCAGGTGTTGTGCCCTCTCCTCCTGTCTTGCTCACACAAATCTGCCCCATGTGTCTATTACTGCCCCACGGCAGAGGCTGGATGGAGCCTCTTAAGGGCTGTGGCATTTGCAAAACCCATGGTTCCTTCCCTGGCTCATTGAGAAATAAACTTACACACACCATGCCTGCCCAGCTGCCCACTCACTGCAGTATATTTTTCTCCTCCATTTTTTCCCCCCATTTTGTCTGTTTCTTTCGCTGAGGAAAATTATCCATCCTGGGAGTTAGAAGAGAATGGAGTAAAAGGAGCAAAAATTTCCCAGGGAAGGTTTTTCAGAGCTGATCCTCCCCTGGGTCCAATATCTGTCAGACGTGCTTGCAGCACGCAGCTGCATCATCCTGTCAGAAAGAGGGATTTAAAATCTAACCCGCATATGCAACTCTTTCTCTTGCTCCTTTGGATTGAGAATCCCTGGCAGGGCAGGAGAGTCAATCCCATCCTAGGAGGGCAGCTCTGTCAGCCCTGCAGGCAGCCTGTATTGCAGCAGGGAGCTGAGAGCTCCATCCCTAGCGGTGGTGATTTCTGTAAACCCTGGATGTACTCTACCCAGATAATACTTGTATTAGGAATGACTCATCAAGCAAGGAGATGCAAATTGAGCAAAGACCCTGGAAGATCCTAGTGTTCTGTCCTGGGTGTGCGTGAGATAGAGAGGCTGCTGTGCCCCTACCTGAGGTAACTTGAGGGAAGAGCCAGAGGCAGGCTTTAAGGACAAGACCAGAGCACTGCAATAGCACTTGGTGGTTCTCAAAAGGTTGTGGTAGTTTAGGAAGCAAAACTTTCAAGCAGTTACTAAGGACACAATGTTGTTCAGGCTTTATGGTTGTGATTGTGATAATAAAATTTATCAGAGAAACAAATTTGTCAAAACTAATGAGACTTTTTACATTTAAACCACACTGACATTATGTTGTGCTTTCCATCAAAAGCAATGCCTAAAACAAGAGTTGTAGTTGAAAGAGACTGGTAAGAAAAAATTACACAGATCTATTCTTTTGTTTACTCGGTGCACTTGACAGCCCTTAACAAAATCAGGTTCTCTGCTTTGCCTGTACAGTCTGTCAGTCAGTTTTCTGACATTTGTTTGAGCCTTTACATAGCAGCAGAGAAGACAGAACTGGATTTTATAAGGAAAATATGTCCATGGAAACACAAGGGGTGAGGTGATGATGGATTCAGAGGTAGGGAGTGTCATTGGGTGACATTTTGCATTCATCCATTTCAGGGGAAGAAAATTCAGCAGACTGTTGGGTTTGGGTTTTTGGGGTGGGGTTGTGAGTTCTTTGTTATGGTTGTGGTTTTTGGGGGGTGTTTGGTTTTTTTTTTTTTAAAGCAAAGACGGCTTCTTTGCAGCCTGAGAGCATAAAACACCACACATAAGTACTGATGAAATGTTAAAAAACAAGAGTTGAAAAAACAAGAATCTCAACTAATCTCCTGGCAGGTGTGGGAGCCACAGGGCTTTAGTCCTGTCCTCACAGTGTACAGCCACAGACCCTGGGACAGTCTTCTTTGCTTATGATAAATACAGTGGTCCCACATGTGAAAAATCTCTTTCCTAGGCTCTAATGGTAGTTACTCTGAGTCTTACAGAGGCATAACCAGGTCTGTTTCCTCACAGCCTGTTTCTAGCACTTCAGAAACTCTGTTGTTCCTTTCTATAACAACCATGTAGCTTCATCAGCCACATCCATTTACAGTGCCCATGTCCTACAGCCCACAGTACTTAGATGGAAAAACAGGCTCTATGACTTCTCTTATCCTAACTTCACCCTTTCAAAAGAAGTGTGGTCAATTTAAGCAAAGCATGGAGCATGTCAGACTGAGCAGAGCAGGGCATGTACACATCCAGTGATATCAGCAATCTGGCACAGGGGCAGGCTGTTTGGGCAAGGCTTGTCAGAGGAGATCTGCTGGGCCACATACCACACAGGGACACCCGAGTAGTTATTTCCTCCTTGCAGAGATTAAATGAAGAAACAGAAATTGAGCAGGATTGAAAGGTTTTTGCGGTCAGTGAAAGCAGTTGGCTGCAGTGCTGTAAACCCTTGATGCTTGCCAGACCCACTGTACTTCCTGCAGGCCAGTACTGCAGAGGTCTGTAAGGCATGAAAAACCTTCCTTGAAAAAACGGGAGATGAGAAAAACCAGAGAGGTTTGTGTGTGGACTTTATGGTAAGGTATGTCCGTATGCATCTTCTTGCACCTCCGAAGCTTGGCAAATATTTGGAACTGCTTGGTGATTGCCAAGCCTGTACATTATGAAGGACCTCTGTGCCCAGCCCCATGTGTGGCTAAGTGGTCCTCTCTGACTGTCCATTTGTCCTGGGATCTGACTTGCCCGAGACATGGAGATTCTGCTTGAAAGATCTGCTTATGTTTGAATGAGACTTACTGGGGAAGAAACAGCTGCCTTATAGCTCTTATATGGTTGTCTGGGGCAGAGCTGCAGGCTTGCTAAGGCTCCCAGAACTGCAGCTACACAGCATCCAAAGCTGACTGCTCTGACAGAAAGATGCATCTTTGGCAAAGCCCTCTGCTGCAGGTGACCCCATGCATCAGCCCTCCTGCCCCTGGTTCTGCTCATCCTAAATTCTCTCTGGTGCACAGAGGCTGTTAAGGGGCATCTACAGTGTCTTGGAATCTGGGAAATGGAGATGATTTGTGGTGTCTGAACTACAGCCTAACACTTTTTCTTTTTTTTTTTTCTTTGCATCAACACTTCTTTGACTCAAATTCTTTCAGACTCCACATCGTTGGACAAGAACTGCTGCCAGACTTTCTGCTTTGAAGCAGAAGAGAAACACCTCCATAATTTGCTTAGCCAGTGCCAAAATATGGAGGAAGTCTGCCATGGTGCATGCCCTGATCCTGCTTTGGGGGAATCACTTAGAGCTGTTCCTGTTTTGACAGAGCTCATTTACCTCTCCCTAACTGCTGTAATCTCTTAAGAGTGCAATTGAGGCTGTTAATGAGAGTACCTTCATAAAGAATTTCCATATGCAAATTCCCAGTCTGAACTTTACTACAACAAAGTCTGTGTTGCTGGAATATATTTCTCTGCACCCACAACTATCATCTTTTATTCTCTGTGCACCATACCCTCCGCTACCTGCTCCGAGCTGCTTTCCACAAGCTGGAAGTTGTGAGCGTGAGTCTAATTTCACCCTTCAGTAAGCAGGGAATTCAGAAAATTTAGAAGTGCTGGGATCAACACCAGGCACTCACATCTGTGATGGCTTTTGGAGTTAAAGCTGTGTGTGTGGCTGCTGCACCACCATTTGCTCTGAGTGGGAACCTGAAACCTCAGCGGAGCCGCCTGCCCGCAGGCAGCAGGAGGCTCTGTTTGGTGTGCCCGAGGGAGGCTGGGTGTAGCTTGTTGGAGAGCATGCACATGTGTGCACACATTCTGTGCTGGGCTGTTTCCTGGAGCCCTGGCCGTGTTCTGTCTTGTCTCTGGGCTCCTTAACACGAGGGTCATTAGGACTGCTCGCTCTGGCATTTTTTCAGCCACGTCCTTCTCTCTATTAGACAATGTCTACCTTGTAGTGTTTGATCCTGATCCAGCAGAAAATCTTGCATTAACATGACTTCAAGAGAGGAATGTATTTTTCCTGGCCTTGGTAGTTGGAGTTAAAGGTGGTGTGCTACTTTGTACATTATGACCAACTCAAACTTTCATCAGCACCAGCTGAGGTGCTTTATGCCTAAACTGGGGATGCAGAGTAAAAATCTTAGGGATCCAAGTCAGCAGGAACTGACCTGAAGTCATTGTGCAGCCTCAGGTCAAGTCTGCATCTATCTCCTGCTGTACTAAGCTGTCAAAGATGAGTATCTCAAGAAAGCCTTTCTTGTATCTATATATTTCATTAATTGGTGGGTCCTCTCAAGCTGGAAATGACATGCTCAGTCAAACAGCAGAAATTCAATGTCATCTCTCAAAGAAAGTCTAGATTGATTTAACAAAGGTTGGAGAGGGCATAGTATACATGGAAGTGTGCTATTTAGTCTCTGCTGATCTTGATCCTGGGAAACGAAAACAGAAAAACAGATGTGAATTTATGAAGTGACATACGGGTGGAAAACAGCAACACAAAGACGCAGTGGGAAAGAGGACTATTTGAGTTGGCTCTTGGCTATAGAATGGAGCAAGATGAAATTAAGTAAATATCAGCAAGATCTGCTACAATGTTGGAACAGCCTCCAGAAAAAACCTGGGAGAGCCTTTATTTGAGCCACTCAACTAGCCTGAACAAGGTGCTGGAAGAGAGGCACTACAGTGAACAATTCCGCAACTGCCATAGGGCTGCAATGATCTAATAGTTCTTTTCCATCTTTAATCTCTGTGATCCTACAGTTAATCATCACATATTCATTGTGAAATCTCTGCTCAGACCATTTGAGAAGCCTCTATGTAACTAGTGAAAATTTTATGCTCTCTAGAAGAGGACAAATATAGGAGTTTTTATCCAAAATTACAACAGCCAGTGGGCTTGCAGCCGTCATTTTGCAGGCAGAAATTTAGATCTAGGTCCAGATTTTTTGTCTCTACAATGGGCAGATATGAAACACAGCCTCTTTGTTTCTGTCTTGTGCCACTGTAGGAGCTGCTGCCAAGAAACATAGATAGTGAATCAGAGATGGGTGCTTTTCTCGGAGCAGTGACAGCAACTAGCAGTTGCAAAGAGCTTTGGATTTTTGAATGTAAGGGTGTGAACAGAGGCTGGTTTTTCCTTTATGCTTTTTTTCCCTTACATCTTTTCCCCACCATTTCAAATGTAGAGGATGGTCTTGGGTGCAATGAAGATAGAAGTGGCCAGAAGAGAGTTCAGATCATTTGGAGCTACAGAAAATGCTACCTCTGATTTGTGACCTGCAAAGCATTGAGGAGGCAGGGGCAGCTGTGATCCAGGAATTTGGTTTTGTCACTCTGAAAGACGATAATGGATCTGTAAGCAACCCCATGGTACTGTGTAGGCTTGCACAGCAATTACTTCTGGAATTACTTTTACATCACCCTGCTGATTGTAAACTTTAGCATATCCCAGAAATAGGAGTGAGTTTTGGGCTGATGGGTTTCCAAGCAATAAACTGTCAGATGAGCTGTGCCCCGTTGCTCTTCCTCAGCTGTGGAGCAGGTGCAAAGGAAAGCAAGTAGCACTGCTGTTCCTCCTAATCAAAGGCGCTTTGCTGGATGTTGCCTGTAAATTGGAGAATGTGGTGATGGCAAAAGGACTGCCAACAGTGGACTGAAAGGACATAGAGGGGGAAGAGAAATGTACTGGATCATCAATTGAAACATATTTCTCTGAAATTTGCTGCCTTCCTTCTCTGACTTCAGTCATGGACAAGTAACTTCTCATTAGAATTTCCATTTCCCTCTATTTCACCACTAGCTTCCCATCACTCTTCCTTTGGTTTTCTTTGACCTGATCTTCTCCCTGATAGTCCATTTCCATATGCATGCACGAGTCCTTATGCAGCCACAGTAGCAAAGAGGCCTGCCCTGCTCTTAACCAGAACTTTCTGAACATTTTTATTAATAATTCCCTTTTCCCTGAAACATTACCAGAGGGTCCTGAAAAAAAAATTGGGTAACTCTGACTTCCCTTACAAACTTAGCATTTCATGTTCACTCCATGCAGGACAGTAAACAAGCCAGGTTTTTCCATAAAAGTCGATACTTTGTGCTCCCCACAGTGGATATGACAGGATATAGTTTAACAATGTAATAATGTCTTGATGATTTTTTGCATCCACATTATGCACATTAGTAACATGAGCAGTTCCTGGATATGAACAGATGAGCTTCTCATGGGGTTTTCACTGTGTCAAGCATGGGAAGCTGGAGAAGCTGGAGGAACAGGAAGGAAGCCATTTTGCTTGTAAAGACTGTAATTTTGAGTTCAGATGGTTTTGTTTTCACCCAGAAACTTCATGAACTGAAGTTTTCAAGTGGGTTTTCCATGTGGGTTCATTTTCTTGCCAATGTTGCTTTTTGGGTGCAAAGGGGAGGCCAGGGGGAGCTGAGGCAGCTGTGTTTTGAGACACAGTGCAATGCTGATAATGCTGTCCATGTTGCCCAGCCCCTGACTCATTGGTGGCTCCAGGAGGAAGACTAAGCAGTTGGTTATCCATGGACTGCTTCAGGACATGATTGCACATCGTTCAATACATGAACAATGCATGATCATTCTGATCTGCAGATCATCTGATAAAAGGCTAGAAAGGAACTCTGCAAAAATAGAAGAAAGAAAAAAAAAAAGGAAGAGCTTTGCCTTACTGAGCCTTAATCATAGCCCAGAACACTTAGTGGAGAGGTCAGATGACCCATAAAATACCCCACAATTCAGTTATGCCCGGGACTAGAGTAAACGGAGATCAGCAATAAAACAGCTTTGACACAAGCTGGGTGGATGCTGTAACATGCCAGGGAATTTTGTGAGCAGTGCCTTTTGGGGCTGTGTTATGGCAAGTTACATTTTGCACAGGCTATGTCCAGAGATGATCTTCCTCTGGCATTTCTTCTTTTTCTGTTATACATTTTTTCTGCTGTGTTCAGCCACAGAGCAGAGGCAGTTTGTGTGCTTGCTTGGCATTCTTAAGCAATGGAATTGGAAGTCAGGCTAAAGGAGTCCTAGGTAGAAAGGGCAGAGAAGTGCATTAATGCAGTAGTTTTGAATCTGCCAGCAGATACACTGGTTAGAAAAAGTTGTGAGCTAAAACCCATCACAATATTTTGTACTATTTTGAGCCCAAGAAGGGATGCCTTTATACAATCTTACCAATTATACTGTGTTTTACTGCTTTGTGCCATGCCTGATTTCTTTAATGATCCTTCTCTTCAGTGGATGTTTCCTGGAATGCTTCAGGAAATATCCTGTCTTATTTAAGAAGGTTGTCTCTGGGTAGGAGGCAGAGATACCCTTCCTCTTGCCAACTAACTAACTTCCAAACCCACAAATTCCACCTCACGATGAGTGCATGTTGAAGTGGGGCTCTGTGTCCAGGGAAAGCCTCTGATAATGGCCTAATTCACCAGGAAGCAGCAGGAGCACCAGGCCCAGGCTGCAGTGTCAGGGTAACTGTTCTCTTCTTGTCCTTACTCTCTCCTGTCTCTCCTGCTATTTGTCCAGTTTGGATTGCAGTGGGCTGACCGGATTGCAGTGGGCTGACCATGGCCAGCTGTTAGATGCCCATCCAGCCATTCCCTTGCTCCCCTTCTCAACAGGTCAGTGGGAGGAAATAAGATTAGGAAAAGCTCATGGAGCAAGATAAAAACAGGAGTATCACTCACCAGTTACTCTTATAGGCATAGCAGACTCAACATGGGGTCAATTAATTGATAATCTATTACAATATATTAGCTAGTGAGAAAAAAAAATAGGACAAACCAGTACCTTCTTTCCCTCATTTTTCACAGGTACAACTTCACTCGCAACTTCTCTGCCTCTTTCTTCATAACGTGGTGCAGGGTGTGGGAAATGAGAGTTGTGGTCAGTGTAGAACAGTTCCTCTCAGACACACATTCTTCCTCATTCCTTTGCTCTGGTGTGGGTTCTCTCCATGACCTGCAGTGCTGCATGGGTGTCTCCACAGAGGATTCTCTGCTTTGGTACCTGTGCCACCTCCTCCTCACACATGGCTATCTGCAGGGTACCTTATAATTTTCCTCACACGCTTTCCCTGAGGTGCCACCATCATGTCTGTGGAGTTCAGCTGTGCCCTGGGATGGGTCCACTGGGAGGAGAGGGATGTTTGAGGGGGGCCTTTGACAACTGCGTGCATGGACAGGGTCAGAAATCCCTGTCCTTCAGAGGTCACAACTTGCCACCAAGTCAGTCCCTCTCTGGCTCCTCCTGGTCAGTTGTTGCCCATGCTGTTGTACCTCAGGGTACCCCAAGAGTCAGTGGGGATTTCTCAGACCTGGGGGCAAGGAAGGGAGGGTATTTTTTTGCCCAGGGTGAAAAAAAAATGGCAGCAAGAGAGGAGTTCTTGACCAGAAGTATTTCAGGGGAAGGCAGGGAGGAGGCATGTGCGCCTGGAGGAAGGCGGGGACTGAGGCGTGTTGGATTTCCTGAAGCTATGGGATGTGGGGAGCGCTGTGGGTGACAGACTTGGCCGGGGGTGAGGAAAGGGCCCAGCACGGGGTAGGCACCGGCCCAGGAGGAGCGTCGGCCCTGCTACGGGAAGGGGCCCTCCCGGCCCTGAGCAGCCACGGCACGGTGTGTCACAGCTCCCAGAGCCGGCGAGCCTGGCAGGGAACCTGGCTGGCCTTGCAGGGCCGGGCCCGCCATCCCCGCCATCCCCGCCTGTGTGAGCCCAGCACAGCCGGGGCTCCCCGGCTCCTGCCGGAGCCAGTGCCCACACAGGGCACTGCTGCTATCCCACCTGCAGCGACACAAAGCACCAAATACCTGCTCACCAGCCTGTCTTCTGACTGTGTTAGCAGCAAATACCTGCTCTCCAGCCTGTCTTCTGACTGTGTTAGCACCAAATACCTGCTCACCAGCCTGTCTTCTGTGTTAGCACCAAATACCTGTTCTCCAGCCTGTCTTCTGACTGTGTTTTACGTAAGAAATGCAGAGCTTTGCTGTTTTTCCTTCCTAATTAACGATTCATCAAGACAGCTGCAGTTGAGCATGGTTTAAACTAACACATTAACTTGGGCTGCTGTTGAAGTTTTGCAGATGGTTGCGTTTTGTAACAGATACCAACATGAACCAAACTTGGATCCAAATACCTCCCAGCTTTTAGATCTGCATCCTTTATGTTGAGAACGCTTCTACTTAATCATTAGTAAACTAGAATATTAAAAATGGCATCAAAGTGTGGCCATGAGCAAGAGGTTTTGTTGGAGTGGTTTAACCTTGGCAGTTTCAGAGCCAAAGCTTTGCATAAAGAAGAAATTCTAGGGTAAATGTAAATAACACACATCTAGAGGATTAGCTGTCTCTTGTCCAGAAATGCCACACCTTGTAATTAAAGAAGAGGCTGTTAGTATGTGACATAGGAATGCAGAGGGTGTGGACCATCTCAGATTTACAGGCTATCAAGTTTATGAAAGAGTCTAAATAGTGTTTAGTGTTACAAAGGTGGTAAGACCTTTGTTCAGCATTGCCCCAAAAACCTGGCAAGCCTCTGATGGGAAAACACTTTGCAAGTAAGATCTTGCTAGAAAAAACATCTGTAGGAAAAATTCAGTAGGGAAACTCCAGCGGCTTCTGAAATGACTGCTTTTCTTCATGCACTGCAAAAGGATAATGATGTATAGGCTGAATGTCAATGTGTGTGTGCAAGTTGCCTACTGTGAACTGGAAAGTTTGAGTATTTTAATTTAACTTTACAAGTATCCATTAAAATCAAAGTACGTGAGTCAATTTTAGTGCCAAAATAAGTGCAAGAGAAGCATTTCAGTACGTGAAAAACAGTATCTGTGATGCAGATCTGAATGCAAGCACAGGGCTGAGGAAATAATTTTGGTCTTGTCCTTTGCAGTGAGCTGCTATACCTCAGGATATTTATAGCTTTGTAGAATAATGAATATTAACACTTGTCATGTCACATCCAAAGTGTCATGTTAAAAAAGGGATTTGAACTCTAGAGATTAATGCAGTAAAAATTATGACAACACTTGGTTCAATGAAAGAAAGGCTTTGAGTTAACAATAAAAGGCTCAAAATGGAAAAGGTCTGTCCCCCCCTTGCCCTCCAAGACCACCTTGGTGACTCTCTGCTTCCCACTTTTGTGATGACATCTCAGATCTGGATAAGGCTCGAACACTCTTCTACAGGCCACTTGTAACATCTGCCATTAAATCTGTTGAGTGTTAGCCTGGGTTTGGTACTCATGCATGGGCTAGAGAAGAAAATCAAATGTGTTAACAGGGTACCAGGAAATAATCAGAGACCTTCGCTTGCACAGCTGTGTTCACAAGAAGTTTTCATCAGGTCTCCTGCAATGAAGGCAAACTGAAGAGACTTTTGATTGCCTGACTTTTTTGCCAGGTGGATGTGCTCTCTTTTTCATTCTTGCGTAGGCAAAAGTTTCACTTTTCTGAAAGAGTCACAGAAATCCCCTTCTCTAAAGGCAATTAGACTTTAAATGGAATAAAGAAACATTAGCTACAGTGCTCTGAGTGAAGGGGGAAGCAGCTGATTCAGATATCTAGAGACTGGAGAGTACCATTATAATTCAAAGCCTGACCTTCAGTTGGATGGTGTTTCCCTAGTCCCACTAGGACTGGATTCGGTGGTGTCAATACAGACACACCATTGTGAGACCAGATTTTGCCCAGCTGCTACACGGGCACAAAGAGCTGAGAAAGCTGCAGGGAGCCTCTTCGTTGTGTGTTCCTGGACAGCGGCCAACCTACCATCAAAGGTTGCTCATTCCTTGAAAAAGCACAGGGCTTACTCCATCCCCCAGCAATGCCAGGACTGAAAGGTGTTCCAAGAGAGTTGGAAAGGCTATTTCCAGTGCCCTAGTTTGTGGGCTGGAAAGGGTTTTCAAGGTGGGCTGGAAAGGGAGGTCTGCCGTGACGTAGAAGATAAGCAATGCCTGAATGGGAGGGTGTGGAAAGCCATCTCTCAGGGACAAGCTGTGAGGCATGACAGAGCTTTTAATGAGTGAGCTGTCATCAAATGTCTAGTAATCTTTAGTAGTGTGTTTCCTTATGTCTTTGATTTTTGCATGCATTTGCAAAAACTGCTAAAACTCATCTATAAGCTGGTCTGCCTCTGACCAGCACAATTCTTTGTGTGTCTGTGTAAGTTTGCAGCGAATACGCCCCAATTCTTATGTAAAAATTCCATGGGAAAATCCAGGAATGACTGCATAACTGATTTGGTATGGCACTGGGCTTTAATTGTTTTCAGATTTCAGTTTTCAAGGCCAAGAAACCAGAACCCTAAATAATGTTTCATTTCTATCCCTCTGCAAACGGAGTCTCTGTGGAATGCACAACTGTAGCACTCAGCACTGTATATAGAAAAGCACTTCCAGTGTCCTGCAGATGTCTGCTCAGTAGCTTCCATATGGCAAATTACTAGTTATTGGACCAGACTCTGCTCATGCTTGTGCAATTCTGTTGCAGTTGGCGAGGAGGTAGCGCAATCACAGCTCGATATGGCCCGTTGGGTCAAATAAACTCTCTGCATACTTGAGTGGGGGTTTCAAGTTGAATAATGTTGCTGGAATAATTTCCATCCCTTGCTCATGCTGGTGCAGCCCTGCCTTCCAGAGCAATTGAAATGCTTATGGGTTCGGGAATAGGTTAAGGGGTTTCTGCCGCCTGAGTGCTGGGCAAGGGTGGGAACTCTTGGATGTTCCTGGCACAGGAGAAAACTTTATTGGCCCAGTGCAATAAACTGGTGGTCTCAGTGAGGCAAAGAACCAGCTAATTATAGAAACAAAGTCTTCCTCCAGAAACTGTTCTCCCTGTCAAAGCTGAAATATTTTGGCAGGGGCAGCTTCCTCAGCGTCTCTCAAACTCTGTATTTTTTGTGGCTTAAGAGAACACTGCATTCACTCAGGCGTTTGAGCCACCTAATTCCATTCTGTTTTCTATTTATAATATTTTCCATGTTGGGTTGTTTTTTTATTTTTTTTTGGTGAGACTTCTGTGTGTATGTCTGAAATGAAGACCAAAGTTTGATTTTTAGACTCTGCAACCCAGTCTTGCCAGTACTGGCAGTAGTGGTGTCTGCGCAGCCTGGCTCCATGCACACTTGGTTTCATGTTGGTGGCACTAAGATTTGAGGAGAATATGTTTTGTGATGGTGCTGAGTGATGGCTGGAAATTGTTTCTTACATTCAAAACCCCATTCTGAGATACTTTTGATGTAAATTTGCTAGCTTCAGGTGAGTTGCACCTGCCTGATTCAGGTCAGGCCCAACCTAACAAAGTCACCTGAATGTCCTTTGGAGGATACCCTGAGCTTTACAGATCCTCCCCATTCAATCAAAAACTTTTCAGTAAATCAAAGTTTTGTCCATTTAGAAAAGATGAGTTTGACCTGAAGTTTTTAGATAGGTACTGCAATTAATGCACAGTTCAAGCAAGGCATTAGGATACTGGCTAGATAAGGCAGAAACACAGTGATGCTTACTTGTCCACTTTTGCAGTACAGGCAGTGGCACACATAAATAAGAAGACTTGTTCTTTTGGCTACCTGGTTTTGGTTTGCAATTTGCAAATCGTATTTGTAGCTCAGCAAATTTGGAAATGGCAGGAAACTCCAGCCTAGTTACGAAGAGACACTTGCCATCTGCAGTCTAGCAGTACTTGCCAACTATATGTTTAGGACACAGCAGTCTAGGCAACAGTGGTATCATCTGACCGTAATATATCTATTTCTCAGTTTATGGTGTTGTAAGCATGTCAACAGAGTAACTCTAAAATATGGTACATTTTGAAACAAGTAAATTATAGCACTAATCTAATCTAATGCCTGATTTTGTTTTTTGACCTACTTAATTTAAAAAAGTATCTAAAAATGGAAATGCTGTTGAGCTTAATGTGAAGACAGAATTAGCTTTTTTTTCCTCCCAACATCTGTGTCCAGAAAGGAAGAAAAATCCTGTTTTGACTGGCCTTCCTCCACCAGTCTTTTTTTTAATTTTTTTTTTATTTCTCGTCTAAAGCAAAGTAAGTTACATAAACATTCCACCTCTTTCCATAAATTGGCTGCAGTTTCTGAACAATAGACTTACTGTGAAGAGAAGAAAACCACAGACACACCCCACAACTGTTGGTCACACAGCCAAAGAGAACTAAAGACACATTCTTTGAAAGTACCAAAAAGGAAATCCATGGTCTTAAGGCAAGACCTTTTATGTTATGTTTGGAAATGTTTCTCATTTCTCTCTTTCTTCCCCCACCCCCGCTTCTGCTTTAGCTTTCTTAGTTCAACATGTTGGAGGGAGTGAAATGGCTCTAGACAGATCTTTATTCTTTGTCAAGATGTGTTGATAGTATGTGTCAGTAGTCACTAACCTGAGATGGGATAGTGAAAGAAAACTGAAAAGTGGGATTTTAGAAAGAGGAAAGAAAACATGTTACTAATAATGCCTTTGAGGCTTCCTCAGTATAAAAAAATACTTCACTTGCAAGAAGAGAGAGGCTAAGACAGAAATCTCCATTTAAAGCTGATAGTTCTCAGTTGTAAAAGTAATAATTCTCTTCAGAGAACAATAACTCTGTAGAAACATTTGTTTGCCTCTCTGAAGCATCTCAACACGCTTTCCAAATGGGAATTGACCCCCATCACAGCCTGTGTTCCCCAGCTGGGCAAGCCAACGCACTGGGAGGTTAGATGGCCCTGTGAGAGTCACGCTACAGCAATAAATACACCCTGAATTACTCCCCTCTGCTGTATGCACCAGCCTGTGCAGCCTTCTAAACACTGAATACCAAGTGGTTTGGCACTGTCTGTTGATATTCCCTCTTGGAGGCTCCGGGATTACGATCTCAATGAAGGCAAAGTTGCTGCTGATCTTAGCGGGAGTTAAGCAAGCGTAAAGTCAGCAGAATCCCGCAGGCACCAGGAATGCACAACAAAGCGATGCCCATAAATCAGCGACAAGGTGTCTGCTGGCCTCCTCCTCGCTGGCATGTGCTGGGGATACAGCGGCAGCTGTGACACCCAGATGCTCTGCAGCCAGCGAGAGGGCCCGGCGGAGCTGGCCCGCTCTCCTCTGCTCCAGCCTCCCCCGCAGCCCCGGGCGGGCTGCAGCAGCTGCCCCGCTCCCCCGAGGGCTGCCAGGGCTCCCGGCCGCACGCCAGCCCTGCCATCGCAGCCTTCCCCTCGGGGCTCTTCCCCTTGGGCTCCCATCCATCTCTCGCTCCAGAGCCAGCCAGGAGCAGCAGTCAAATTATCTGCGAGCTGCATGTCTGCGTTTCTGGGAGCAGCTCTGGGTTACCCAGCGTGTTTTGTGCAGGAAAGCAGCAGAAGTGAGCAAATTCTATACCGTGTAAGGAAGAAAACAAAATAGCAGTAGTTCTACCGACATACTGAGGCATTTCAATTGGATTGGACCCCCTAAAATACACACTGTATATGAGCTGCTTCCAGACCTCCAGTTTAAGACAGAACGCAAACAAAGGTGGAGAAAAAAATGCAGAATTATGATCCCTTGCATGCTATGAAATCCAGATTTAAACAGAAGCTAACTGGTTTTAGACCCTGCAGTGACTGGTAGCTGCAGCACACAGCATGTGGACTGAAACAGGTTAATTTTTTCCTTTTGCCTGCCAAATAATTTCTCTGCTCCACCCTTGGTGTCCAACTTTCCTATCCCTGAGTCAGTGTCTGAAGTCAAAACAACCAGCTGGGCCTCACTGAACGTTTCACTGTGGGAAAGCTCTGCTCAAAATGGCTGCATTGTTTCTCTGTAATCTTATCTTGACTGTTTAATATCCTCAGCAATTCACAGAATTTTCAAGATTGTGTTTTGGCCCTATGGGAAATGCTGACCTAGATGATGTAAAGTTTCTGCTCTTATAAGAGAAAATATTATGAAAATGTAAACTATCCATTTGCTACCTTTGTTGATATAATTACCTACCACTTTTAGCAGGAAGATGCAGGACTGTGCTACAAATACATTTTTTTTCACAATACTTCCTCAAACAGAATTGGACAACTTCCTAGGATGAAAGACATGGTAGTGGAAAGGTACCTGTTATGAAAGAATATGCCATAGTACCTATTACAAAGAATATGCCATATTAACATCTGCTAGCTAAAAATAATTTGTCCCAAGATTTTCAAACCCCCTTACAAAATTTCTCATGGGTAAAATATGCAGTATCTGTTACTGTCCAAATATCGTTATATAGGCCCAAAAAAAAAACAAAAGGAAGAAAAACCTGTGATTAAGACTAAGTTTACAGGACATGGGAAAAGTGTGAGAACAAGAAGAAGCATACTAATTTTGGGGATGCTGTTATGTTTGAGCAACACTTCCAAAATGTTCGCTATTGGGGTACAGCAAACAAAGGCCACGTTTGAAAAAAGACACATGAGGCTTACACATGCAAGGAAATAGAAAATGTAGCACTTCAGTATAAGTGGTACATTATATTTTGAAGGCTGGGAGGGAAGCTCTGGGAGTATTTGCTGTGTGTTGGGCAAACATGCGTTCCTCTCACTGAAGAGCCAATTTTTGTGGTACTCGCTAGTCTCACGGGTGCACTTCTTGGAGCAGGTGTCAAGGCAGGTCCTGTGGGCTGACCTCAGCTTTGGCAAGGAAAACTTGAGGAGAATCCTGTTAGTACAGTTTTATTCTCAGCTGTGACCTGAAGGCCAGAAATCCTACCTTTGGTGGTGAGGCTTTTTGCAGTCTGTTGCACGATGAGGACCTGTTCATGTACCTGCTGTACAAACTGCTCATGTCTGCTGGGGATGGCAGTGGTCAGGCAGGCTGGAAAATGAAACCAAGGTTTTTCACAGCTCATGTGGAGGGTTGAGGGGAAAAGCCCTTAGGGTTTGATTGCTCTGATTTCCTCATTAAGAACTTGATGTTAATGCAGTATCTGTAATGATTGACTTATGATGTAGGAAAATGACATTTTGGAGCAAGTCTGAAAAGCTCCAGTGCTTCTCAGTCCTTACAGATGAATGAGTACTACTGGAGAGTAAGTCTTAGAGAAGCCAGCTGTAGCCTTCTGCTGCTGGACCTGGATCCCCAGCCTATGCTGTTTCACAGTCTTACTCCTGGGTATGGTAATTTTTCATTGATAAAACCCTTTTATCTGTGGGACACGTACTTTTTCTTTATGGGACTTGCATTGTACTCTGTATTGTAACTTGTATTTAAGAGTACACTTGTAATCTAGCCTTGGGGATAGGAGCTCAGGTCTTGAGATATCTGATGACTGGGTATTGTTTTGTGTGCTGAACTTGGAGAATTAGGCTATAAGCATCATTGATGCATAATGAATATACTTATGTATGTAAATTAGGTTCCTGCTGTTAAACATGTGTCTGTGAAAGAGCTGGTCCTCCCATTTATGGTTTTTTCCCCCTTAGGGAAAGGAACCCATTTTAGAAAACATGGTTATCAGGATATATCCAGTTCAAGTTTTCACTATTACTTAGTGTGCATGAAAAATTACCCCTGACTCATTCCTTTGCAATTCAATGTTTGCACAGCTCTCTTCCCCAATACTTCTGAGGGGATCCCTCCTCAAGAGCCACAAATTCAAAAGATCAACTAACTGTGTTGCAATTGCATAAAAAAAGAATGTTGCAATTGCAGCCGCAGCAAATGATACCAAAGGATGTGTTGCTGATCTATACAAAGAATATTAAAGCCCTTCTCCAGCTATTTGCTTTGGCGTTATCCATGGCACTGCCCTTGGGCACCGCATGAGGAGTTTGCCGGCGCCATAGAGGCAATACTTGGGTTTTTGGCTTTCTTAGAAGCAGTCTGCCAGACATACCCCAGCAATTGTGCAACTGAGAATTCAAACAGATTAGACATGTGTTTTAAAGTGAAATTGGAAATGAGGAGATCAGTGGAGACAGATGCTGCATTATGCGTAAAAATCTGCAACTTGGTTAGATTTGAGTTTCACATGACAGTAGATCTGCATAGTGATCTTAATGGAAGAGAACTTTCCCTTCTATTGCCTTTTCCTTCTTCTTTTGGTCTTTGTACTGCAGTAGCCCTGAGCCTTTTTACTATCCAAATCCAAGCAGATCTCAGACCTCAATGCATACGAGGCCCTGTATTCATAACAAGGCTTTATCTGTTAGTGTAATCCTTAAATCAGAGTAGCCCACCATAAAAATCACAGCAACAGGTAAACCAGTGGAACTTGTCTGCTGGTACAGCTGACACAAAGTCACAGCTCAAGGGCATGTTCCACCCTGCAGATAGGTGAGGTAACCGGGCACTCTGATAGTATTAGGAAGGAAGTTGTGTGAAGACCTTCAGGCTGTTGTACTCCTGAAAGATGTACTTGAGACCATTGCTTGAGACTGGGCAGTTTTGTGTTTGTATTGCTTTGTGGGGTCTCATTTCTAAAAAAAAATCCCCATCTTTCCTAGTGCAAAGTTGCAGCCTGGTATAGGATTATTCACATAGGTGTAGGCAAACATCCCTGTCTTTTCAAAAAGTGCTGTATTTGTAATAGGCTGTGGCCGAGTCTTGAATAGCTACCTGAACTCCTGATATCAAAGCTGCAAGAGATGCACTCCCAGGTGAATCAGAAACATTATTTTAAAGCTAAATTATGCACAAATGCCCTTATATAGTTTATTATGCCAGTAAAACTTTACTCCGTTTCTTTGTTAGTTGAACCAGGCAAGTTTGTGATGCTCTCAGCTGTAGTATAATCTGCTTGTATTCCTCACTGTGTTCATTTTTCTCACAAGTATGTTGTTTTCATTCGAGAGAGTTTATACTTATTTAGCTTTAGCCAGAAGTGTCAGCTCTTTCTACTTGAAGTCCCCAGTCATGCACTTCCACTGTTTTTCCTCAGACCAAAACATAAGCTTTGTAAACCTTACCACCTTCTACAGCAACAAAAACATGTTGTATTTTCCATTAAAATGTCTCAGGTGCCAAGCACAACCCAACTGGCAGTCTGAAGAAACTGCCTCCCAAAAAGGTTGGTGAATATGTGCAAACATGAGCTGTTTTTCTAAAGGCACTTGCCAGAGCCCTTCTGACACACCAAGCTTAGAAAAATATTTGGCATCAAGCCCTTCTTCCAGAATTTCTCCTTTTGCAGGCAGTGGAAAATGCCTTCTTTTCATGTATTCAGATCTTCTGGGTCAATGCGTAAGCAAAGCTTTCTATCTTTAGTTCAGCAATGGCTGGCAAACACACCCACTCTTTCAACTTTTACTCATGGTACCATTTCTTGTGTAGTTGCACCATTTCAGCTCCACAACTCTCCCTTAAAAGGATATTTCCTAGGGCAGGAGCTGTAAGGGTGCATGAGTTCTTTTGGCTTTTTTCTTTACCCTGGGGGAAGTAGGGTCCTCTGCCTCACCAGCTTGCTGCTCCTCCTGTGACAAGGAGCTTACAGCATTACATAACAGCAGTTCTATACCTCTGCATTGAAAAAAACATATGCCATTTACTTTGAACAGGTTCAAAGACTGGGAATGAGGATTTCTGAAAGCCAACAATATGTGAAGACTCAGGGAAATGAGGGAAAAATGAACTAGGGTTTCTTCTTGTGCCACTAAGCTATCACAACAATCTGACTCTATTCATGGATGTCTCTGTTTCTTCCCATGCAGCTTGCAGGTCTTCCTGTAGACTTCCTGAATTTCATTAGTTACTTCTTATACACTATATCCCACCATGTGGGCTTTCCCTGTATTGCAAAATGTGGATTTATGAGGTAAGCATTGTACAAATTCTGAAGATGTCTACAGTAAGCTGGTAAATAGGGCAATAGAGCAAGCCAAGCTCATATGAAGGTTTCTCCAACTATGCTGTCCAGACATATCTGCCACCCAATTCTGAATTATAACAGAATATCACTTGGGTTTATGACTCTTTAATGACAAACAGTGTTGGTCTCTGTCAGAAGCCATTGACCCAGCATGAAGACTTCCAGGTTAGACTGATCAGATAAAACTCAAATAATACTTGTGACTTTTTTGATAGTTTCATCTCTTGAATCTCTTGTTTAAATCATTACAGAAGTCATGATGAAAAACCTCACAGGTTTGTTTCTGCAGAAGCCAGGGTGCAATATTACTAGTCTTTTATTGCTAAAATCTTTATGCAAAGCAACACTTTTCTAGCAGCTGATCACTGCTTTTCCCCCATAATATGTTTATGCTGGCAGAAACAGGTGACCAAGAAATGCAAAGAAAAAATAAATTGGGGATTAAGTTCAAAGAACAATTCCTTAAGCTGTTTATAACTCAAGTTACACTGTGGTTGTTGTAAATCATACGTGGCCATATATTCTGCATGCACTGGAGGCAGTGTGATTCCATTTCAGTTAGCAGATCCTGAATATTGCCAGCATCTGTAGGGTCAAGTGATCCTGCAGATATTTAATCAAAATCCTTGATGTTGTAATTGTCCAGCTACTACATAAATACATCAAGGTCCAATGGCTTTGCTGCATCTTTACCCAATTAACAAAACCAATGGCATTCATCTGTACAGAAGGTAAATCTTCATACACAGTCATACCTGCTAATAAAGCTCCCTTGTCAATTAGGCTCTAAAGGATAAATTTCTTTTTTTTTTTAATTTGAATTGCTGAAGTTTCCCAGTCCTCAGATGCTCAACTCAAGATTGGATGGAGGCCAGGTCTGCTAACATGTGTTATGTTCATCCACCACAGTGAGTTACTACACAGGCAGGTAGCAACATAGTCTCATGTTGGCAAATCCTGGATGAACACTCGTTCCATGAACCTAATTTTTGTGTAGCAGCAAAAATAATTACTCAGAGTTATTGCTGTGTGCTCTGAGTGATAGTAAATTAATACAAAGTGGGGTTATTGGCTTTTTTCCTTCCACTTGTGTCTGATAATGAAGTGTAAAATGTCTTCCTGAAAGGTCTTTTCATAGCTGCAGAGAACCATAAGAGATTGAGAGATATGGGCCTTCCTGATTTACACCTGCCTACTATTTCTAGCAGCTGTTTGTCTGCCTAAAAACCTATAAGGCTGGGAATTGCACAGACTCCTTTGGTAATCTGTGCCAGTGCTAAACTATCCCTTTAGCAACTGCCTGCTCTCTGATGCCCTGAAAGAGGTTTGGCTCTTCAATTTGTTTGCTCTGCAGACAGCAGGACACTGTGACTCATCTTAAAGCAGGCAGATAATACGTGCTTTTCAGGGAAGAACATACTTGGATGAACAATCTGTAAAGCTGATGTTTCTTCCTTTTTTGATTAAACTGTTTGGCAAAAATAGGTATTAGCTTTGCTTTCCTGTTTAAAAAAAAACTGTTTAGGAACTCTGTGGGAACTGGTCCCACCCAGCTTGCAACCCAGCTGCTTGTCAATGACTATAATTTATCCATGGGCCAGCTTTCTTGTCACAGCCCTGCCAATGTCCTCCCTTGTGTGCTTGTGCTGTCTTACAGACAGGTTGCAGCCAAGCTGCTTTGTCCCTCTCATGTGCCCAGACTCAGTGCCCATGACCTCTGCCCAGCTGTGGGGCCAGCTGTGCTCTCCTAAGGGTCTGCAGGCCTTGGGTAGGTATGGACAGGATAATCCTCCCAGGCAAAAAGAAAAATTCCTTGCAATTCTCCACAGAAACGTAAACTAAAGAGAATTCTTGTATGTGCCTGCCATTTTGTCCGGCAGCAAACAGAGACTGCCTGTTTCACACAGCTTGGCTGGAGTCTGTGTTTCTCATCTGTTTCCCATAGTAGTTCTCTGTCAGCTACCAGATCTTTAAAAAGAAAGTCACTTTTGTCCCTGTGTTTCAGTTGCAGAGGCCTTTGTTGTGCCCTGAGTGTGGAAATGTGGATTTTTGGCTTGAAACTGGAAACTATGAAAAACCAACCAAAACCAAAAAACCTTGAAAGAACAACCCAAAACCTTTTCCAGAAATTAAACCACCACAACTGAAGGATGTCTGGGATTTTTTATATAGTCTTTATACGTGGACCGTTATGTGACCATGCTTTACCATGGTTTTATTTTAGTAAGCTTACTTTTTTTTTTATAAGGAAGGGATACTCAAAACTTTCAATAGGTTAAAATTCACTTGGATATTGTAACAGCTGGCTTAAGTATAATTCAAGTTTCTGCAAAATACCATTTTCCTTGGAGAGTTCTCGCTGTCAATGGCAGTTAAATAAGTAATAGACAAAACAAGTGCTTCCAATAAGGTTGCTTGGGGATTCTCTCCACATGCAATGTGAAATACTATGGGCTTGGGAATTTGGTGTTAATTCCTCTTAGAATAAGCACGATAAAACTGTGTGGGCCATTTATCAAAGCAGGAATTTCCCTCAGTGCAAATACACTTCCAGCCATCTCCCAGACAAACTGAAAGCCACAGGAGAGAGAGAGCAGTGTAGTTGGTGGGCAGTACTTGGCTTCTCTTGACCCCTCCATGCATAGGGATGGCCCAGGGTGAGCGTGCCCCATGGCACCCCACAGCAGGGTCAAACCCTGTGCCACAAAGGTGGGACTTTGAGGTGGCCTTTTGATATTGCAGCTTGATGCAAGGGGTGGCTCACAGAGATGTGCATCTGCATTTCTCACACTTGCAGCACTTGCAGGCTGTGTGTGACAGGGCACATTGGACTGCTTGGGAAAAAAGAGACATTTTGTACAAAATGGAGAGATTCTAGTCAAAGGGACTGTCTCCTGTGAAAATGGGGAGTGTAACGAGAGAGGAGGGAGTCACTTTTACTGAACAAGCAGCTGGGACAAGGGTGTGATGAAAGAGACTAATCCAAACCAGAGGCTTGTCTGGCAATCTTTGATCCTCCTCAGGGATCTGGTCTGTTTTCTCTGCAGATCCAAGCACCAAAGAGCTTTGTGTAAATAAAGAGCCGTTTCCATTTTTCTGGGGATCAGGAGACTGTACAGTATTTGCAGGGAGAGAAACCACTAAAAACATTGATGGTAGTGTGTGTTTGTTTAATTTGGTTTTTCCCAGTGGGGTTACTGTTTCCATTGTTTTGTGCTGCATTTAGGGTTTATGATCTATGGCAGTTGTACAGTTTCACTCCAGCAGAGTTTTATTCAAGTATCAGATGGTACTTAATGGATGTTTGAAATCTTAGAAGTATTTTTCCCCTATATCTTAAGTTGACATTGCCATGCATATGTTTTTCCTCTCTCTTCATGAACATCCTGATGATGTGGTATGATGGCATGTTCTGGTAATAGACTGGAATAGTAAAAACACTTTTTTCCCCCTCTGTTCTTTCTTAGAGCAACACTCCATTAGTAAAGATGATGCATTTATTCTTAACCTCAGTTGGTCCTTTCAGACACTTATCTAATAATATAATCAGTTATTGGGCGACATTCAGTTAAGTTACATGCTTGCCTTTCTAAATTTAAAGCTTGGTCAGTGAGCACAGACTCTGGTAGGAATCCATCAGTCATCAAGTTTGTTAAGTATGATATCAGCAATTCAGCTTCACGATTTTCCCTGTGCTGCAGTACTGTACAAGGAAGGCAAAGTAGCAGGGGAAGTGTGGATGTTAGGGATTATAAGAGTAGAGCAGAAAGCTTCATCATTCTCTAACAAGTGGGAATTCCTTCTGAAAACATGTGATTACAGTGGATTTACAACCTGGCCATTGAGTTTTACTAAGTTGGTGTATCAAAGCTTTTTCTCCCCGCTGTCTACTGGTTGAGTGACGTTTGCCTGTTCTGTTTCCAATGAGAGGTTGGAAGTTGGTGGAGGACTTTTCTTGCCAGATCTTGTAAAGTGACAGTGACTGCAAGGCTGAGGGCTAAGGGAAGGGGGCACACTGGTTTTGTACTGTGGAGTTAGGAGGGGCTCTGTTGGGAGAGCAGAGACCTGGGGGCACAGCACATGTAGGCAGGATCCTGCTCCTAGCTTCATACTGTTGTGTCTGGGGATGTACCTATACCATGAGGCCTGATATTAGAGCTCTGGCTGTTTATATTGGAGTGGCACAGTGCTGAGGTAGTCATCCACCATCATCCATAAGGTAAATGGGGCTTGAGAGCACGCATTCTGGCTCAAATTTATGGTGAGGTCTTTATCATCAAGTCTGCACGGAGAGCTCCCTGCACTTTTCTGTTCTTTGGTTCCCATGAGAGAATAGTCCTTTATATCCCACTGCTTAACTCTGGAAAGTTAAATTAAATGGACAATACAAAATCAGAAGACAAAATGACATTATTGCTAAGCTGTGCCTTTAATTTCAGAGTTGCATGCTGTGGCAGATTGTGACTGCACTTTTGTCCAACAACTTGGATTTAGGAGGCTAAATAGTGGGTATGTGTCCAGGGGAGCAAGGAGCTAGAGGTCAATGGCATTGATGTCACATTCACTTTGCCTCTGTAAAAGAATTAATTAGGCTTCACACAGGCAGAAAAGTGAAGGGTGAATGAACTGGTGAATGAAACCAGAATGAAAGGCAACACATTTTGCATATTTACTCATGCTGCAAATCTGATTGAGCAAAAGGCCACATTCTCTCCCCTTTTAACCTAAGAATGGCTTAGGGACTCAGAGCAGAGATTTGTCTATTCCAGTGTCTCATTTGTGATATGGGCTAATAGCAGAGCCCTGGGTAAAATATTTAAATACTAGAGAAGCGTACAATTTTATTTCTCTCAGTATACCCTTCCAGTTTCTGGCAGTATGCAGCTGGGTTTTTTTTCAGCCAGAGATTGTGTCCTCATCTCCATGCTGAATATTTTTTAATGGAGTTTTTCAGGGCTCAAAGTCACTTAATTCAAAGAGCTGTTGTTGCTCTTGAGAATGGGACACAGAAAGACTGTAGAAATACAAAATGACCAGTTTGCCACGAGCTGATACTTACCAACTCCGTGTTGTGGAAATGAGCTTAGCTTTTTTGGTGTTACTCAGGACTCACACTGCTTCAGTGTTACTCATTTTTCCTACAGATGTAAGAAAACTAGTCCTTCTTAGTGTATTGTTTAACAGGCAATGCTTGCACACACAGCAAAATCTTTAGATTTAGTATATGTGGTTTTATAGTCAGAAGCTATTAACCTCCACCCGTTAACAATATTTTTTTCCTCAGAAACTAATTTAAAATTAAAAGCTCTTGAAGATTGCCAGTGAAGTCTGTAATTGGTATGAAATGAGAATGAAGTGCACTTTGCATCACTACCTAAATGGCAGCTTCTGGTACTTCAGGTTCTTTTCCTGACCACGGATCCAATGGAAGAAAAAATCTGCAAAGGAAACAGCTCTTTATATAAGTAACCAGAGTATTGGATATTCATGTACAAGACTTCTTACCAGAAGCAGATTTTCTCAGTTCATTTACCCTTCCTAAACCAATTTTAGTGGAATACTCAATTCCATCAAGCCCAATACAAGGAGAAGCAACATTTTGTACTCCTTAATTATGCAAACTTTCATTTTGGGTGTATGTTATACATAATTATGTGTGTGCCCAGAAAGAAAAAAATCATATAATCCTACACACGCCCCCAAGACCTTTCCTCTCCACCACCCCACCCCTATATGAGTCTTTTCCAGTTGACTCTTCTGGTGACTGTCAGGGGACTACTTGTATTTTGTCATTATTATAGCACACGAGAACATTGTGCTTGTACCCTTGCCCAATTCCCAGAGATTTCCTTTCAAAACAGATTGCATGATTAGATTCCAGGAAAAATCCTCAGCCTCTGTGTTACCATAAGTTCTGTTCAGGTTTGAAACATAATTTGGTCCTTTGTGGAAAAGCAGAATTTTTGGAATAAATGTAATGCTATGATCTGATCTAACAATTTAGACTCACTATTTTAGTAAATCACAAAAAATGGGCAGTATTCTCTCTTTGGTAATCCTTTCTTGGAAAAAAGTAAGCTTCTTAATAAATCTCAGTAGTCATGGATGGAAATTCACCAATGGCAACAGTGTTATTGACCTTTCCAAAGTGCTAGGTTTAATTAGAAATTCATTAATACAACTGTGTATAGATTCGTTAAGCTCTTTTCCGCGTTTGTGTGGAGGGGATTCCCAGCTCCTTTTAGGCTTGACTGGTTGTTCACTGTAAAGGACATGTTTAACTTCTGTCTGCAGAGTGCAGTGGAAATGCACTGAGCCCACTCAGACACTGGGATCCGTTTAAGTGTGGTGGCGTTGAGATGAGCAGAGGCCTTCTTGGCATGCTGGTCTGCGCCTTGACTCTGCCCAGCATGTGAGCAAGCGTGCATAAAGCCAGCTCAGCCATATCTACACTGCCCTGCAGTTGCAGTGCAGACACAAAACACTGAGGTTTAGTAGTGCTTAGTCCTTTGCTTATGTGCTAGTTCAATTAACCCACTGAGGGAGCACCTTGGACCAAAGAAAATGTGAGTTTTCCCTGTGTACTTGTCTGCCTGCTTCCCTCCTTTCAGTGTCATGCCACAAGCAGTTTTAGTTTTCTCCAGCTATATTATTAGAGTAGTGCAGCTGTGGAAACATGACTACAACATTTAGGAAGTCTTGCTAACTTCAGTCTTAGGGTGGACTTTTGTCTTTCCATATAAAGGGGAGTGTGGAGTTCAATCATGGAAGAATATCTGATGTTACACCAAATGGAGGTATTCAAACCATTTGCTGCATTGACATGTTCATTATGAGCACTTCCTATGAAATTGCTTATGGTACCTTTGTACCTTTTCAGCATGTTTTTTTCCCTTAGTAACACTGTCTTGAAGCTCTAAGAATACCTTCTCATACTTAAAAATACTGGCTGGAGCCAAACACCCACACACCCTAATACTTACAAATTAATATTTCCACAGAGGTTTATTTAATTATAGAGGTACAAAACCATAATGTGTTAAGGGCTATCAAAATTGATAAAGTACTTCAAATAAAATGCTTTTGTTCAATTATTTCTTTTATCTGTTCAAAGCACACAACTCCAGTGCTTTGACAGACATTTTCTTGCTACTGAAAATCTTCATGTGTCCATGTTGGAGAGGCTGTATACAAAGGTACTTAGTGATGTGTATATAATGCTCAGAATGATAATGAAGAAGTCAATTTGACATCTTGTTCCCCAGAAGACCATACTCTTAAAAGTTCTAGGATATAAGGTCAAAAATCCTGTGAAGTTTCTCACCAAAATTTGTGGCAAGTCAACTGTGTGAATGTTGTGTATACAGTGTAGATCCCTGTGAGCCATTCAGCCTCCCTGGATTCTCTTTAAACATTATGAAACACTAATTTAGATCTTCCTAGTTTCTTTCTTGGAGGCTTTGATTGGTAAATTAATTTAATCTGTTGATATTCAGAATATAATTTTTCAGAAAGGATATTAGACAAAATTCCATTAGGAGGGTATTTTATTTCTGAAATAGGTTACCCAGAGAGGTGCTGAAATCTGCTCATTTGAAACTTTTCAAGGCTTGGCCAAGTCTTGGCTCCAATGAAATGCTGCATTTCTTTCTACTGGTGTTTTCTATTTTTCTATGCAAAATACTCTGCTTTTCCCTTGATGGAGATACCGTAATTTTTGGTATTTCATGTAGTTTAAGACCAGACTTGACCAGAGCAAACATTTAGTCTAATCATCTGTGTTTGCGTTTCACAGACTGCAGAATTTTACCAGGATTTCCTGCTGGAAGCTGTGTTGTAGTCAACTGGCAGCGTGCACTGTAATGAAGAAATTCAGTCTTTGAGAGTTTTGTGTGGTAGTGCATATTGTAGTAACGTGGAGGGTTGACCCACCATAGAATTAACCCAACAGCTGCTAATCTGAAGTTTGTCACCAGAATTTTTCAACTTTTACTCATTGGTTTCTCTAGTAGCTGATAAAATCTTTCTCTGCAATGTTTACAATCGAAGTTAAGACATTGTTTAGTACATTTAATTCCATTATTTCCTATTTATAGGAATCTTCTTTATTTTTTTTTCTGGATGACTTTAAGTTGGGTACAAGATCCACAACTCCGTTATGATTTGCATTGATGAGAGTCTGCCGAAGGTTAGTTACAGGACATTGCCTCTGTCTACTGCTGTGTTATGAAGCAGTAAAGCAGAATTCTGGAGCAAGTATCTACATACATATGTATTTTAAACTGCTGTGGCCGCAGAAGGGGCTTTAGGGTACATTCTTTGGAAAAAGATCATCAGTGTAGTTCATTCTCTATTCCTCACATTGAGCAAGATTAAATTGTACTCCTCATCTATTGACATAAATTGTACTCCTCATCTATTGACATACCCTTTTTAGACTAAAAATCTCTTCATAGCAGAGAGCATGATTCTTTTTTCCTTATGAAATCACTTTCTGCTCCTTCAGGTGCTTTCAGATAAATAAGAGGTGCAGTTTGCAGAGAAAAATCTTCTGAAAACAGTTACAGAATCACAGAATAGTCTGAGTTGGAAGGGACCCAGAAGGATCATTGAGTTCAACTCTGTAGTGAATGGTCCATACAGGGATCAAACCCATGACCTTGGCATTCTTAGTGCCGTGTTCCAACCAACTGAGCTAATCTCAGATCAGTTGATGATTGTTATAGATTAGTAAAAGTGTGTAGTAAAGTAACAGGAAAGAAAGCATTCCAGAATTAAAACCAGATTTTTTCATTCCATGTTTTCTCAACCCGCTCAAAATGGGAATCTATTTGTGCCCTTTCATAATCTGCCTGGATCAAAATGTGTGTAAACATAATTCCTGATGTGATTCCAATGATATTGCCAAACATAACCCTTTTGAGGACTACCATGGCCGTATTGTTGAGGGTATCATCTCATGCATTGGTTCACTGAACATGTAATCTACAGTGTGGGTCAAACCCAAGGCTCCGTTACTGGAGCTTTTCAAGATCCCACAAACCAAAACAAACACTTAGACTGACAGGAATCATCTGTGCTGTGAAAAATACTGTAATGCTGGGGAGGGGTAAGGACAAATCCAGACATGGATGCGATAGCTCAGGTGGGGAGGTGGCAGTTACACACCAGTGTTTGGCGTTGTGTTGCTGGATTGTGATGGAAAAATGAAAGCTCAGCGATTTGTTTTTTCATTGGTTAAGTGTACTGTCATTTGATACCCTGATGGAGAGCTTTCTGCAGGGGAGGGGTTGAGCCCTGTGAAACCTCAAAGCACTTTCTTTCCATTGTGGGCTCACTTAAGTTCTTATTAAACTCAGCTTTTTCTAATTTTGAAATTCACCTCCAGACATTTGCTTTTGCTCCAAACACAATATTAGCTGTAGGTGTTTGTCTGTGTGGTATGGGTTGTTTTATTGTTTGTTGTTGTTTGGTTATCCTTTTCTACTGACGGGTATCAATTAAATATTTTTATCCTTCTTTGGCTAAAAAATAGCTTGCTAATCATCAGACTAATGTTCTTGAATTCAGGGTTTAATTGAAGTTTACTAGTGAAAAAGACATATATTTAGGTGCATTGGAAGTAATGTGTTCTTATTGTAACTTTTGTTTACATACAATGATCCATAAGCGGTATAAATCTTCTGGCACTGAAGACAAAGTTAGTTGAAGCAAATTCATTTCAGTATTATTTCTTAATCCACCAGAACATGCTTCCCTTTGCTAGAGTAAAACTCTTTTCAAATCAGTTGCTTGAAAGTGTTTGAAGTGACGAACTGCAGATAGTAAACTGAGCATTTGTTTGAGTTCATGCTTATTACAGCAGTGCTCTGGAAAGTGTTTGTGCTTAGGCTTTTAATAAACTCCCTCTAGAGATCAATTACTGTGATTTGTCTAGTTACCATGGATAAGAGGTTTTGGGGGGTTGTTATTGAAATGTTTTGTTAAAGTGAAAGAGTCTTGAATGCTTTTATTCAGGCAGAATAAAAAGAGAATGGGAAGCAGAACACAGAACCTCCAAGGAAAAATTATAATTGAAATGGTAAAAGGACTCTGCAATATTGCCAGGTCTTGTAGGACAATTTTGTCTGTGTGTTTTAGGCTTGTTCACAGGTAGCACAGAATGTAGGTCAGCAGTGGTAGATGTGTAAGAAGGAGGATAAGCTGCGATAATACTCTTTACAAAGTTTCCTCACTATAAGGTTTCAGTATAATCAAAACCAGTTTAGCATTTGAGGAAAAGCACCATGAAATGGAGTAATGGAATTAGCTTTAATGTTTTTCCAGGAACCTAAACCACATTTCCTGTCACAACTGTATATTATTAATACAAGGCATCTGCTAAGTCGGAGCTGCCCTAAAATGTGCACACATGTAATAAGTCTGGTTCAAATAATTTTTTTTTTTTACGCTTGCAATAAAAAAACTAAAGCAAGATGCTGCCTCAACCCATCATAAAAAAGAGTATGATATGGGATACTGCAAGTTTTCAGCATGGTCTTGCAGACAGATAATATAATTCTGTTAATTTTGCTGTTACAAAACTGTTACTGCCTGCATTTTTATGTCTTGCTTCCCTTTTCATTTTGTATTCTGTGGCTGCAGCAATTAGTTTCCAGTCACAGAAAGAAATGAGCAGCTATCTTGAAACTCCCTCTGTTTCCCAGCCCCCTGTCATTTAGAACTGGGTGTAGAAAGTTGTTTCTTGTCTGATTTTTGGGGTGGTGGTGATGACACATGTCATCTTTTCTCATGTTGTAACCAGCCTCCACAGGCTTAAGGCAAAGGGCACAAAATCTGCTAATGAAATGGGATCATCTCAGGAATATAATGTGTGGAATATGATTTCTCAAGGGACTAATGCCCTGTGCAGAGATTTTTCCACATTAATGCCCATTCTGGAAAAAATTGATTACTGCATTTTACTGCATTTCTGTATAGATTGCTTCAACATGTACCAAGAATGACTGGGACTTCTCTGAGAGCCAGTCAAGTCTGGAAATCTGGCACCAAGTCCTGGATTGTGAATCATGACAAGACAACTCAGAAATTCTTGTGTAGTTTCCCTAGCCCTCTCCCAAAGGCCTGTGTGGGGGCTCTGGGTGGTGTCACAGGTATCTGTCCCTTTGTGCTATTCTTGTCACGTTAGTCTTTAGTATGTGCAACAATGGGAGAGTGTATGTGAAATCCCACTTGGTTACATTAGATGGCTTCCCAGAGGCCTTGCAGATTGGCATAAACTTCAGCCAAATATGGCTGTAAGCTGAGATAACCCGAGAGCTCTGATATGGAGATCAGTTCCCTTGCTCAGCTGGCTTTGCAGCCCTCATGTCCCTTCCCACTATAAAAAGGGGAGCCAGGAAGGATTCTTTTTGATAGATGTCTCAGACAAAAACAAAGCGCAAATGCAGCAATATTATATCTGAGAACAGTTTATTGATAGAGGGTAAGTATTCCTACTGGCGCCATTTTTCGCTAACACCAAGCCAATCTTCTTTCTCTTATGCTTGTGGTGCCAGTGGTGCTTGGCCACCTTAGCCTTTGTCTTTTCTCTGTCCCTTCTAAACAGCTCCAACCTTTTCGACAAATTGTGCCAAGAAAAAAAAACAAAACAGCGCTTTAAAGGAATTGTTCTTTGTGAAAAATGAAAACATACTAAAGCAATGTACTAGTTTGAAAGAAAACCAGTGGGAGATCCCAAGTCAGAACTACAATTTAATAGGAAGATTAAGATAAAGGCAATAATACAAAAATACTGGCTTAAACTGACAGGGTCAGGATACAACCTGACACCCTGTTGGTCAGGGTGGTGGTAGCAGTCTGATTAAAAGGTGGCTTCAGTCCTGTTGAAATTATAGATGTGGTTGTGTTGAAGCGGTGATCCTGTAGAAGGGTCTGTCTTCCTCTGAAGGTCCAGTGGTGGTTTTTGGCTCTTGTTCTCTGGGAACCCTGTAGGAAAGGCTGCTTGAGGTGTTCCAAACCTCAGATTATATCCAGGTAGGAAAGCTTTGTTTCTCCCCCTGGGCCAAGCATTTCCCAATGGGATGATGTAATTTTATGAGTCATACAGTGAGACTTGATGGCACATTAGCAGAAGATATCTGCCTGGAGGGGAACCCCGCATCAGGGACGAGTCCATGGAAGAGATAAAGAACACTGCCCCACCTGTTTTTAGCAACTTATGAAGATGGTGATAGAACACATACTTTTGCTCACATCTTACATTGTAACCTAAGACAAACAAGTAGTTTGTGAAGCCATTCTTCTGTCCTTTTAATTATTGAGCTTCATCTTTTTTTCATCCTTGGTTTGGTGTGATCCTTTGGTGTAACCCCTAATTTAGGAGTTCTGAGCTTAAAAGGACAGAAATCTTGGCTAGTTCATGTCTGCAGTGCTTTGCAGGTTTACACCAGGGAGCATCTGAATTTGATTGTGCTAAAAACCCTTTTACAGTGTAATCAAGCGACAGTTCACATCCCAGGGAGTAACCTGCCACTCCAGCTGTACAGCTGGTTTGAGCCCTGAATATTTGGCTGTAAAATAACAATGATATTTTATAACTTTTATTTAGAAGAGATTGGAGGCTCTGAAAGCCAGGCTGGATGTTTTAACGTTGGGATATCTACCAGAATAAAGATTTTGCCATTAGGGTGAATTAATAATTTCCTTGTTTGATGAACTAAAACCAAATCCTGCTCTTCCAGTTCAGATTGCGTAAAAAGAAAATATTGTTTGGAACTTACTCTCCAATGGAGCTAATTATTCTTTATATTTCACCCATCGCATTATAATCCTTTTAAGAGAAAAGAAAGAAGAAATGTTCTCATTAAATTCTGAAAAAGGCATTTTTTTCTGACAAGTTGCTCTTCCTTTGAAGATGCTAATATCCAATGATGGAAATTTTAAAGAATAAATAAAAAAGCTTAGTACAGAACAATTTACTTAAAATTACACTGTCAAAGAGCTTTTCATAATAACTAAAAGAATTCAAAATGTTTGTGATGAAAACACTATTGAAACTGCAACCTGCTTGCTCACCTGGTGGTATTTTCATGTTCTTACTTAATGAACACACTCTGTGTTTAGTTATTGTAAGGCTGCCTGGGAGAGCTGGGCTGGTAGCATTGACTCTTTCCTCAAAGACAGAAGTCTCAGTTGAGCAAATCAGTTCTATACAGCAATGAAATGAGAAAAAACTTGAGTATGCTCTCACGTTCTATTAATTCAAATTATTTTCTAGCCTGGAGACTAAAGGGTCCCTAGTAGCTACCATACTTTTGCTCTCATTTGCTTTTTTGCAGTAGGACCAGATATTTTGGGCACGGTGCCTGTGTGTTAGGGTGAAACTGGATGGGAATCCTCTCCTTAGTATCTGTGTACACACAGTTCTGGTTTCCCTGTGAGAGCAGTGTGAGGTGATATCCATGGGACAATGGACTGCTTGGATATATGAGTTACCTCTTATACAGGACAGAGCAAAGTCTAACACCTTCAAAATCAAATTGTTCTGGTACCATGCCAATTCAAACATCAACTCCCTTAGAAGGTAGACATGGCCAAATGAGGCTTGTGTGGACCATTATGAACCTGGACTTTTTCGCTCCAAGAGTAACTTCATCTTTCCTGCAACCCCATCATATGAGTGTTCTTGATAAAATGTAACTCTTGTCTGCCAGGTGAAGAAATAACTTCCCCTTAGTTAAGGTCTGTCTGTCCAGATGAAGAAAAGCAGATCTATACTTAGTAGATCTATTTATATGTATGAAACACCGTAACTTAGAGCTGTATGATGTTCTTATCTGAACACATGGAAAAAAAAGCTTCCCTCTGATAGCTAGAAAAATCTTAGCTGGGAAATAATTAATCTGGAGAGGTGTAGTTTGAAACAGGGAAATAGTTATGTTCTTCGCCCGCTTGCCTGCCAAAGTGTTACTGAGGGGCAGAAAATGTTTCCAGAGGAGTTCATGTCCAGTTTTGGTAGTTCTGTGCTTATAGACTTATAACAGTTATATGAGGACAGGTGTAAAACCAAAAGGTGATTGTACCAGTTTGACTGAAGTCCCCTGAACAAGAAGTCCATATTTTAAACAAGCTTCCTCACCCTGTGCCACAGCTCAGAGTGCTCTCCCTTAGCTGTAGCATTTCTCTGTAGCTCATTCTACTCCCAGCCTTGCAGTTTGTCTCTGTGGGTACCAGGTCTGGATCCACAGACTGTTGCTGCATCCTCTGTGAGTTCTACATTACAGCTAGTCTCATCCCTCAAAACAGGAACCATTGCTTTTCTTTTTCATCTACATCCTTCTTCAGACTGACTTACTTTTCATATAATTTTCTAATACAGCTACTATCTGGTGATGGAAAGATACCGCTAAGGCTAGAAAAGTTATTGCAAGGGCATAATGGCAGGTACCACGATTGTTCATGGTACACTTTTTGAATCCAGGTGATGGGGATGTTGACAGCAGAGACTAGCTGCTGTTAGGATAGGGGTCAGAGAGCTGCAGAGCCTACAGCTCCAGGGACGCTGTCCCTCGCAAAAGGCATTGCAAGGGCACCACAGCAGGGTTCCAACATTGCTGTCTCCTCACTTCTTCATCTGGGCCACCTATGGCAGTGAAAACCTCTGGCAAGCTGCCAATAGGGCTAGACTTGAAGTAGGATTTAGAGAGGAAAAGGACCTATGTCTCTGGACAGTGGGGTGAGAAACAGCATTGCCAGGGCATGACAACAGGGTGCCAACATTGCTGTCTCCTCACTTAATCTGGGCCATCTATGGAGATGGGGACCTCTGCTACAGTGCCAAGCTGTCATTGGGGTTAGGATTGAGAGAGTAAAAGAGCCTACAATTCCTGGCATGCTGCAGCTGGAAATGGCATGCCAAGGTGATGCAGGCAGGGCCCCAGCTGTGCTGCTCCTACATCATTCTAATCTGAACCACCCATGGTAATGTGGACCACAGTCCCAGTGATAAGATGCCATCAGCTTAGAGGTAGGGTTGAGAGAGGAAAAGAGCCTGGAGCTCCAGGGACACTTGGGCTGGAAAACGCATGCCAGCAGAATCACGGCAGGGTCACAACATTGCTGCCCCCAGACCTTTAGGATTAAGCCTGTGAAAGCGGATGGGCACCTAAGCCATAGGCCCAAGCTTGATTACCAGTTAGGGTGGAAAAAAATCTGGAAAGAAGTGAAATGGAATGGAATGGAATGGAATGGAATGGAATGGAATGGAATGGAATGGAATGGAATGGAATGGAATGGAATGGAATGAAGTAAAGAGCGGTGAAATAAACTGCAACATAATGAAATGATACTCATTGTAATCTGCAGATTTCATTTTGTTTCATGAAATGTTGAGATTTCACTACATGAAAGGAAATGAAATGAGAAATCATGGAATGAAAGAGAAAGGAAAGGAATATAATGAAAGGAAATAAAATTGAAAACTATAGAATTGCTTATGAAAAGGAAAATTATTGTAATGCAATAGAATGAGGACAAGAAAAGAGCTGAAACTTAATGAAATGATAGTCATTAAAATCTTGAGATTTCATTCCTCTTCATAAAATGAAGCATTTTCATTTCACGAAAGGAAATGAAACACTGAGATTTCAATTTTCTAATAATTTCAAAAAGTATATTATTTTACAAACTTTTATTTCATTTTTCTGCACTTCAGTTCATTCCAATCCATTCTTAATTTTGTGAAAATAAATGAAATCTTGTGAATTCAATGATGATCAATTGGGCAAGGTTTGGTCCATTTCCCTGCACTTGATGTCATCCTATTGTCTTTTTATTGTTTTCACTTTGGTGCAGATTTTTTTAAAGCATTTCAATTTGTCTATTTCTTCTGTCTTTTTGATGGACTTTGTTTACTGATTTCAAGATTTCAATGAGTATAATTTTGGCAAGTTTTGGTCCTTTTCACTGCATCTCATATCATTAACTCCCTTGAATTCTCACATAACTTTGGATCATTTCTAAGGGGTATTGTGAGAAAAAAAAAACAACCCACCTTTGTGTTTAATAGCTGAGTACTTAGAAACTTGGACTCAAACATGATGAGCTACCATTTAGATGCAATTAAGGTAGCGCAGTTAAACTTCACCCCAGGTATGGCCCCCATACATAAGTGGTCTCTGCATCCATGGGGAGAAAAAGGATGTCAAACCTTTCTTACAACAGTCATTTTGTGAGAGGGAAGAATACATTATCAGTGAAGAAATCCCTTAAAAGGCTCTGAGCAGGAGCTGTAGTTGTCAGGGCTTTAGTTAAGAAAAGCAGGCAGTGTGTTGATGAGGATGCCTCTGAGATGTTCAGCATGAATCCAACATTGAGCTGCTTAGTTACAATAGTGTAATAATTTACTGTACTTTTTCCAAAAGCAATTTTATGAATTCCCAATGAAAAGATTGAAGACCCCTTTCCAGTCTCAGAGCATGAAGCAAGTTCTCGAAGTTATAAGGGACTCATTAAATGTGCACAGAAACAGTAACTTTGTGACTCATAAGGCTCTCTAGATATACACTATCTACATAAATATGGCTAAAGATGATGAGGAAAAAAATGATTGGCACTTCACAATGAGCCCATTTCAGGGCTGGGAGTCAGAGGAGAGAGGAACCTTTAAAGATGGGACACTGTAATGCTGCCAGCCTAGTGTAATGTCCACTGTTCATTAAGCTAAGCCAAACAAGACAAAAAGGATACACTTGCACATTGTCTCCCTAGGGTTCATAACTCTGGGCTTGAGATCTCCAGATAGGGGGTTCCCGTTAACCTCCACTTCTTACTGGAAGTGTGTCTTCCCAAGTTGAAGTCATATTTAACTTGGTTATTGGAAGACACACTTAGCTCTCTTTGTGCATACCATACCTTTCATATATTTCAATCTTCCAGTTTTAATATTGCTGGTTTGCTACGTGGAGATTTCTTGTAATGGTGGTGATTTCTCCAAAATATACAGAGCTTAGCCTTCTATCTGCTGCTGAACTTCTAACCTGCAAACTCTCAGTGGCTGCTGATTGTGTCCCATCATGTGTCCCTGCTGCATGCAGGGGGCATTGCTGTGTGATTTTCAGAGGGTGAATGAAAACAAGAGGCTTGAGTCAATGTGTGAGATCTCAGCCTGGGAGAGAAAGCTCTAGGGCATGTAATCCCCATTGCGACTTTATATTAAAGAATAAAACCAGTGAGAAGCCCTATGCTTTAGCCTCCTTGAGAAATCCACTGCTGGGTTGATAAATACTCATTTTGATTTCTTACCCGATGTGAACCAACAACAATTGCAAAAAACAGTTTCCTTAAAAATCTGATATTTGCTTTATTTTCCCAGCTGCAAAATGCCTCATTTTCCCACTTAATTGCCTTTTACAACCCCACCTTGCCTTTTATCCATGGCCATGATGAGGCCCTAGAAATAACTAGACTCTACCCAGCCCTGGTGAAGCCTCTTCTGGAGTGCTGTGTCCAGTTCTTGGTGCCTCAGTACAAGGGAGACATGGAGCTACTGGAGTGGGTCTAGATGAGAGCAGCAAAGATCATTAAGGAACAGGAACATCACTTTTGAAGAAGGGCTGAAGGAACTGGGCCTGTTAGGCTTGAGAAGAGACAACTGAGAGGGGACCTCATCAATGTGTGTCTGTGGTGGAGTGGGGGTGTCAAGAAGATGGACGAGGCTCTTCTCAGTGCTGGGCAATAGGACAAGGACAATGTACAGAAACTAATGCACAGGAAGTTCCACTTGAATATGAGGAAGAACTTCTTTACTGTGTGGGTGACAAAGCACTGGAACAGGTTGTCCAGAGAGGTTATGGAGTCTCCCTCACTGGAGAAATCAAAGAACTGTTTGCATGCAATCCTGTGTAATGTGCTCTGGGATGACCCTGCTTGAGGAGGGAGGTTGGACCAGATGACCACTGTGGTGCCTTCAAACCTCACCCATTCTGTGATTATGTAATAAAGAGTTTTGTAAAAGCTCACCTTGCATAAAAAGGCAAAAGTAAGGGCCTCTTTAAAAGGCCTCCTATTACCTCTGTCCTTTTTCATTCTGGATTTTTTTTAAGTTCCTGATAACCACATCTCAACATGCCACATAAGAAATGAAGACTTGGACCAAATGGCATTTGAACTTTACAGTCAAAACACAACTCAGGTGCTATGCCAGCTTCAGAAGTGATAGAAGTTAAAAAAGGGGACATGAACAGCTACTAGGGACAGACTCTCTGCTAGTGATGCCTGACCCAATCTGCAAGATGTCTGATCCTCTGTTCATGGAGGCAAAGGGGAGGACACTCTCCAGCCATTCTGGAAATGAGTAAGCACAGTGCAAACCTTCAAACAGAAGAGATACTCCTAATTTGTACCAAGAAAACATCTCTACCATCAGAAATCATCATTCTGCCTAAGGCTGATTGTTAATTTTGGCCTCAGAGAAAGCTGCTGTGTGTACACAGAATAACACTGCTTTCTTCTCAAAGGGCAAATGCTTTGAAGAGGCTGCCAGGCCTGTGTAGCTGCTAAGACACAGGGCAGGAGACACATAATACCTGTTACCTCATTGCTGCTCGAATGACAAATGGGACTTTCTACTGCCATTTTCCTAGAGTTTTTGCTCCCAGATTCCACTGCTGTCTGTCAGTGACTAAAGGAGTAGTAGAACTTGCTTTTCAATCATGCCATCTAAAACCATGAGGGCCGTGTCAATGCACAAGTATTTGTGCTTGTGATTTTCAGCAGCTCAGTTTACAGCTACTCTTGCAAACTCGTTCACTGAGATTTGTCATGTTGTATTATATAAAATAGCATGAAAAAGGGTGGGGGAAAAATAATAGTCTAATGTAGAATTCCAGACAGTGAGGTCTTTCCAGCTGGGGCTGCTGTCAAGTTTGTCAGTTTTCCTGCTCACTGGGCTTGGCAGTGAGCCCTGTGGAAGTGTAGCTGATCATCTGGTCCATACAGGGCTTTTGAATGTCACCACGTAACTAGTGATAAATATGTCCTTTTCAGAGTAACCTGATGTAAAATCTGTACCTTGTTGTAGCCATTCCCTTTTTGCAGCTGGCAGACTGCTGGTGTTATGCAGCCATCTAGAGGGCCTGGTGTCTGTGCCAGCTTCAGACAGGTGACCAGAAACCACAAAACTGCAGGAAAACAAACTCTGCTGACCCTTAGTGGCTGGAACTCAGCTGCAGTGCTTTGGAAATGTTTTCACAAGTTCAGGGCTGCTGTTCTGGTGCTGTTATGCAGTCTATTGTCAGGTTTTTGGCAGGGCAGGGGGGAAGGTACTAACTAACACGATGAGAACAATAAATTGGGGGAGCTCTGTCAGCAGAGAATAGCATTTGGACATCATAGAGAAGAACATCCCTAACCCTGTGATTTTACAGCAGTTCCACAGAGTAAATGCAATTCATGTATCTAGGGGCTATCACAACTGACACCATAAACTGAAAATGAGTCATTCTCTGGCAAAGAGAGGCAGAAAGAAAAAATGGAGGAAAAGGCAAAAATCATTCAAGACCATCATAGGCTCTGATGGACAAATACAATTGTTGGAGATATTAGGAGACACATGTCTGGTTAAGATAGGGAAGACAAGTCCTTGTACTGATGGGACTGATAACTAACTGGAGCAGAGTGGCTGGAAAATGGCCCAGTGGAAAAGGATCCAGGGGTGCTGGTTGAGAGCCAGCTGAACATGAGCAAGCGTGTGGCCAGGTGGTCAAGAGGGCCAATGGCATTCTGGCTTGTACCAGCAATGGTGTGGCCTGCAGGACCAGGGCAGGGATTGTCCTGTACTGGGCAATGGTGAGGCCACACCTTGAGTGCTATGTCCAGGGTTAAGCCCCCTCACGACAAGTAAGGTGTTGAGGCACTGGATCATGTTCAGAGAAGGGCAATGGAGCTTGTGAAAAGTGTGGAGAATGAGTCCTGTGAGGAGCAGCACAGGGAGCTGGGGGTGTCCACCCTGGAAAGATGATGCTCAAGGGGACGGTATCACCCTCTTCAACTGCAAGAAAGGAGGGTGCAGCCAGGTAGCTGTCAGTCTCTTCTCCCAGGAAACTCAGGACAGGACAAGAGGACATAGCCTCAAGCTCCACCAGGGGAACATCAGGTTGGACATTGGGAAGGATTTCTTCAGGTCAGGGTAGTTAAGCATTAGAACTGGCTGCCCAGGGAGGTGGTGGAGCCACTCTTCCTGGAAGTGTTGAAGAAATGACTGACTGTAGCACTTAGCACTATGGCTTAATTGACATGGTAGTATTCAGCCCAAAGGTTGGACTTGATGATCTTGGAGGTTTTTTCCAACCTTAATGATTCTGTGATTCTTTGATTCTATGCCTTCACCTGGAGTATCAGGTAGAAGTCTGGCTTTCAAAGGACCAGAAATAGGAACTGGAGCATGCAGCCAGGTGATCAGGCGAACAGAAATATTATTTTGCAAGAGCAAATTAAAGATCTAGCAAGAAAATGTCTAATAGGACATGAAGTATTTCCCCCCATTAAAATATGACACCACTGATCTCAGCAACAGAGAGGGTTAAAAGTCAGTGCAAGATCAGATGAGCGTAGATTGCTCAAACCTTTGGGATTGGAAAGTCAGTGTGCTTTTAACTCTAGGAACAGTGAGGTTCATTAGTCATGTCTGCACTGGTAGGAGGAGGAAGCCCTTCCTAAAATGCAGGTTGATCCAGGAGGGAGTTGTCACCACCAGCATTTCCAGCCTCATGCTCTTGCTTTGGTGGTGTTGTTCAGACCCGCTGATTTATCAGATTGTGTCGTGATAATGGTAAAAACAGTGTCCCAGCATAATTGTGTCTTGTACTCCGGTGAGAGTGGGCGAGAAGGCTGTGAAAGGCTGTTATGGACACCCTGTAGCGGTGTGTGCAGGCTGGAGGCGTGTGAGCGCAGCCTGTAGGTGCATGCACAGCCTATGAGTGTATCTACACTCTGCAGGTGTATGCATGCCCTGCGGCTGTGTACGCACACCCTATAAGTGTATTTACACCCTGTGTCTGTGTATTTACACCCTGTAGCTGTATATTTACATCCTGTAGTTGTATGCATATCCTGTAGCTGTGTATTTACACCCGTGGGTGAATGCACACCCTCTAAATGTATTTACCCCTGTAGCTGTGTATTTACACTCCGTGTGTGTATGCACACCCTAGAAGTGTATTTACACCCCCTGGGTGTATGCACATCCTGTAGCTGTATATTTACACCCCATGGGTGTATTTACACCTTGTAGTGTACGCAGACCCTGTAAGTGTATTTACACCCTGTAGGTGTGTTTACACCCCATAGCCGTGTATTTACACCCCGTCGGTGTAGGCACACCCTATAAGTGTATTTACCCCCGTAGTTGTGTATTTACACCCCGTAGGTGTAGGCACACTCTATAAGTGTGTTAACCCCCGTAGCTGTGTATTTACCCCTGTAGCTGTATATTTACATCCCATGGCTGCGTATGCACACCCTATAAGTGTATTTACACCCCGTAGGTGTATGCACACTCTATAAGTGTATTTACCCCCGTAGCTGTGTATTTACCCCTGTAGCTGTATATTTACATCCCGTGGCTGCGTATGCACACCCTATAAGTGTATTTACACCGCGTAGGTTTATGCACACCTTGTAGCTGTGTATTTAGCCCCCTAGCTGTGTATTTACACCCTGTGTCTGTGTATTTACCCCCGGTAGTGTACGCACACCCTCTACCTGCCTACGCGGGCCCTGCGGCCGCGCGCACCCCGTGGCGAGCAGGCTGCAGCGCCGCCCAGCGTTCGGCCGCGGGCGTGCAGCGCGGGCAGCTCCGCCCCGCTCCCGCCCCTGCCGTCCCTCCGCGGGGCGGCCTCGGGCACGGCCGGGCGCGGGGTCGCTCCAGCGGCGGGAGCGGCGGGGCGCGGGGCCGCCCTCTCGCCTGCGGGTGTGGAGCCTCCGCTCAGCCCGCCCGAGGCCGCTGCTGCCGCTCCTTCCTCTCTCGGCGCCACAGCCCTCCTCAGGTAATGCGGCAGCGGCGTCTCCCCTCCCTTCCCGTCTGTCCCGGGTCGGTGAGAGCGGCCGGGATCCGGTCCTGGTTCTGTCCCGAGGGTCCCGCCGTCCGCGGGCCGTGCCGAGCCCTTGGACCCGCGGCCTCTGCAGCCGGCGCGGCCGGGCATGGCTCGCCTGCCCTGCCGGTAGCTGCGGGCGGAGCGGAGCGGGGCCGCTCTGAGCCCGGGCCCGGCAGCGAGCGCGGGCTCCTGGAGCCGCGGTGCCGTGCCCAGTGTCCCGCTGCTCGGTGCCCGTCTGCCCTCCGCCAGGAAACCGCTCCCGTCTCTCTTTCCGCAGGGAGGCGGCCGGCGGGAGCAGCTCCGGGCCGATGCTGCTGCCGGCCTCGGAGCTGTGCCTCTACGGGCTGCTGACCGTGGGCTCCCACCTCTACGCTTTCTATGAGGCGCACCAAGTGTCCCGAAGTAAGTGTGCGGCGTTGGCGGGCTCGCTCGGCGCAGCTTCCCGCCCGTGGCTGGCCGGGCTGTTTGGTGGGAGTTCTCCTCTCTGGTCGGTTTCTACTTTGTTCCTGTGCGAGGAGCCCCTGTGTTCTTCCCAGCTGCCAGCCTGCTCTGTGCGAGGAAGCAGTAGGCAGATGCCACCTGAGCAGAGAGCTTTGTCCCAGGGCTTTTTTGCCTTTGGGTGCTAGGACTGCCCTCGGTAATGCTGTACTCGGACGTGGCTGTCAGGGAAAAGATGAGGGAGACCTCTGAAGCTTAGCTACTCAGGGAAAATTCAGGGAAGTTGGGTTTGAATTGTCTTGTTTTCCCTGGCTAGTCACCAACAGCCCCTTGCAGGTGGGTGGTTCAGAAGCAGCTGTGCCTTCTGATGGTACTTGCCAGGGTCTGCACCTGGAGAGGCCCTAGGGCAAGTTGGTGCTCCCTGCCTGGAGCTCTCATGCTGAGTCCAGGACTCAGAGCAATGGTTGGGTTGTCTGTAGAGCTTTGTGGTCAACTTGTTTCCAAACACCTACCTCTGCCCTGTGTAACCTCTTGGTAGCTGCTGTGGTGGCTTGGTTTGGAGCTGTTGAGCTGTGTATTGCAGAGCAAGGGTCAGATTTTAAACAAATTAAGTACAATTTGTAGATGAAAAGAAGCTGTGTTATAGCACATTGGTATTTAAATGGAAATAAATGTTGTATAAAAAGTATAAAGGTTATGTAAAAGTATAACAAGCTACAGAGGCTTTGCAGAGAATATATATTGCATCTTATTGGGCTTTAATCAACAAAGTTCTACATTAATGACTCTACCTGGCTCTTTAAAGAACTCAAGGGAGGAACAGAAGTACCAGAAAGGCATTTGCAGAGCAGTGGAAGTTCTGTTGTCAGAACCCAAGAAATTCCTCTAGCTGCCCCGGAGGACTCGAGCTCCTGCCCAGGGGGCTCAGAGACCTTGGCACAGAGCCCAAGACCCCTGTGCCTTTGGTTTAGCCTTTAGAAAAAACAATTACCAACCTTACATGAAGAATTACAAGCCATGGAAGTTTAAGTAGAATGATAGTGAATTTATCACAAGGTGAAAAAGTAGATTTTGGGGTTTTTAGAATGGGGGTTCAGGGGGCAAGATGGAAGAATCTGGGCGTGTCCAGCCTTTCTCCTTCTTCTTCTTGGCCTCCATCTTCTGCTGTGATGTTGGCACTTTTAGATTGGTTTAGAGTAGAAGCTCACTGTCTAACATAGGTGATAGGTATTGGAAAGTAATTGTAAACATTGTACACGTAGTTTTTAGTATTCTTTATAACTGGATATAGAGCTGAGCACCCATGGTCTTGCACCCAGCGAGTCTTCTGCAGAAATGGCAAATATGTTGGCACTGGGCTCTAGAGGCAGCTTCTCTGAGCAGCTTTTCCCTGTTTTGGCTGTACTGGCCACTCTTGGGTCTGTGTCCCCCTTATGCTCTGGTGGGAGACACCAGGCAGTTCTGGAAAATGGCGAGTGAGGATTAGTGCAGGTCTTGTGTGCTAAAAGGTGGGTTGCTGCTACTGTCCCTGTTGCCAGGGGGAATCAAAACACTGGTTCTGGGAAACTGCTTTGCCATTTCTATGGGCCCCCCACCTAGTGAGCAGGGATGTGGTGACTTGGCCTTCCCTGGATATGGGTATCCTCACTGCTGGAGACCACATGGGAAGGTGTTGCTCTTGAGCAGCAAAGAACCCACCCCTGATTCTTCCTGCTCTGGCTGCTGTGTCCTTATCAAAGGTTTGCTCTTCCCTGCAGAGTATGAAGCTGCAATGGACAGAAGGTTTGGGCTGGACCCAGGGACTCTCTTTCGCGGGCTAAAAAAGGTAGGAGGGGTGACAGCGTCTTGCTTTATGGGAATAATCATGCCTCCATGCCCTTTGTGCATCCAAGCTTCTGATTTAGCTTTAGAAGTTTATAGTAACATGCAGATTTGGATATTTATAGGTAATTTTAGTCTGATGTTTCTGATGGGAAAGAGACTGGCTGGGTGTGTCTGGATCTAAAAATCATAACCAAAGTTCTATTCCTTTTCTTGATCCCTGGCTCAAGTCTTTATCCTTTGCTACGGATCTTGATAACCCTCTCTTTTACTGTTTGGCCTTAAAACTCTGATCAACCTTGACACTTCCTGCAGCCTTCTCCCCCTTTTTATTTTTACTGGGTGATTTGGATAATGCTTAATGTCAATTAACATGTTTTTCTCTTGCTTGGCCTGTAGTACAGCATAGAAGAGAACAGAGTTTAAGGTGTAAGGTCTTAAAGAAACATAGTTGGTATTTAAAAACCTCAGAACTAAAACAGTAAGAAAACTGGCAGTCCTCTATCCCAAACAAAAAAACCCACATCCCTACCCCCCCTTGCTTGCATTTCTTCAGAAGTTTGTGAGGTCAAAAGCAAATAATGCAACTAATCTTAAGGATTGCTTACACAAAAGCAGGAATCCATGTCTGTGCAAGTGTTTTGGTGTTTAGGCCTGCCATCACTGCTGGTAATGGACCTTTCATATGTGTTTTTTAGAAAGCTTTAAGGCAGTTGAGATGGACTTTTAGTAAGTCTCTTCGTATTGGACATGGGGCTACTGGCTGATCCCTCTTACCTAATTTAGATAAAAATCTCCTGCCACAGGTAACTCCAGCTGACCTAACTCCATCCGATTGCAACTAGACTTTGCTGAAATGGGGAGTTAAACTTTTCTTCTAGCAAAGTACCTTTCTACTGAAGTTCTTGGTATTCCAAGGCAGAGCAGAGTTCCTCTCTGAATCCCTCAGGAGAGCTGAAGTTGCTCAGCTTCAGCACCAGTGTGAGGCTGAGGAGGCACAACGCCATGTAAAACTCTGTTTTCTTGAACTGCCCCATTGGAAGTGAAAATGGTGCTGAGTCCACTGCTCTAAGTGATCCAACTGGATTGCTGAATTGGTGTTCCTGAGATGTGGGAGTTCTGTTGGGTACCACACAGCAATTTTATTTTGGAGGTATTCCTTTGTCCCTTATGGCCAGGTACACATAGTGACCGGTTCCCTTCATGCCACAGGACCCCATGGACTTTGAATGGAGCTACTGGGTTGAATGGGGAAGGGAACGTATTCTTTGGCTTCTGGCTGGTCACCTGCTGGTATCACAGATGTCCAGGCTCTTGGTGGAGAAGGTATGTAGGGATTTTCTTCACAGTGGGGAGTTTCTGATGGGTTTGTTTACTGTGGACGTGGGAAGCTTTGCACTGAGGCCACTGACAGTAGTAAATCTCATCCTGTGGTGTGAATTATGTGTGCGAGTTGTTTGCCTTAATGTTTGGAGGCTTCAGCCTCCAACCTCTAAAAGCCTCTGCCTTGTTGTAAGCCATTAAACAGCATTGTTTGATTTGTACACATAAGAAGGCTGCAGTTGTTCCTTTATGGGGGAGGTATGTAAAGTGATGGCCGCTTGGGTTTTGGCATGTTTGCTAAATGATTGTATGATTGTGAGAAATTATCTGTGTGTTGTGTCACACCTGCTAGTCTGTGGAAGGAAAGGAAGAACTTATGCTCTCCCTCAAATTAGGGAGGCTGTTTTTCACGTGATGCTTCTATAGAAACACCTTCCCTTTCGCTTTTAGGGATACAGTTGGGTTTCTGTGTTTTTTCATTTCTGTTCCTCACCTTGTTGACTATATTTGTCTCTACTGCTGAACCTGTGTAGGCAGCACAGGTATTGAGTGCCTTTTTTCTTTAGAAATAATTAAACTAAAAGATTGTTAACTTTTCTTTTTCTGACAGTATAAACCATGGTGCTTGATGGTTTATGGAATGGCTGCCTGCTGGTTGTTACTGGGAATCAAGGGCTTTGCTGTCATTTTGTTACATGCAGCGATTTGCTTTGCTGTGGCTCAATTTCAGCTGTCACTCCTGACATGGTTGTGCTCCCTTATCCTTCTGGCCACTTTACGCATACCAGCTGTGGAAGAAACCAAGGTAATGTGAGAAGGACTAATTAAGCATCAAATTAATTATGGTAATGGTTGTCTATAATAGCATCCATCTCTATGGCAGCATACTGTCCCTTCAGTTGATATAAGCAGGAGTTGGTCTGAGGAATCCTAAGCAGTAGCACTGCAGTGACTCATGCTGGAGCTTCTTCAGATAAAGTCACATTTCTCTATCATGGTGGCCAGTGCACTGGAATAAAAGTGTGTCCCTTAATGTGTAAGTGGTGTTCAGTAGAGCTGGAGTATGATAATACTTCACTAGTGCTCTATTAAACACATTTCATTGGAACTCTAATCATGCCAATTTAAGGTGCTGGGTTTTGGGTTTGTATCCAGGAGTTACTCAGTTAAGCTTGCCTGTACTTATTGGTGACTGTGACTTCTGCAGGAAAGGAGACTTTCTCCTACTGTCTGAGTTGTACCAAATGAGTTACTTGCATCAATTAGCTGTAAACAAGCTCAGTTTTGCTCTTTGCCTAGTGGCTTTTTCTGGGTAGTACAGGTATGGAAAAACTGTTGACCAGTTGTGAGGAAGTGTCCTGTTGTATTTTATTGGACCAATGGGAAAAACAGGACATTTGTTATAAGGGTTGTTGCCCTGATGTTGAAGGGGAGGGGGAATGAGTGTGTAGAATCTCTTTATGTGGTGTGGTCAGTTTTGTGATTTGCTCTGCTGAGGAGGGGGCCCACTGCAATACAAATTGTTAGTCAGCCAAGCTACATTTGCTGATGTTTCCAAGTTTTTTGCCATGATTGATTTTTTTGTTTGCAACATGTGTGATAATAAGTGTCAAGGAGTCAATAAATGCTCAGTAACATTTTTTCCAGCCTGAAGTTTTCTCAGGAGTAACTGATTCTCTTTACATCTAGCTTCCGCCCTAGTAGTCCCTTGGCTATTAATTGTGTTGCAGCTGGTTTGGAATATTGTAGTACTGGACTATATCTGAGGTAGATAATGTTTCATTTATGTGAGAAGAGCTCTCCTGCTGTCCTGGTAGTTCACAGCCTGACATGTTTCTGAAATCAAGCTGTTGTCTCTTTATGCTGTAGCTCTGGAGGACCTTTCTCCACCAGAAGCCAGTGCTTGTTGTTCATGTGTTTAGTGCTGTTCACTTTAGGTTCTCATTCCCGCTGCTATTGGCTTTAGTTTCTTCCTGCTGCTGCTGACCCCAAAAGCTGAGATCTGAGTTAGACATTGCTGTCTTGCCATAGAGAAAACACAGCATTGCACCATCATGATCTGGCTCTGTTTTGTTTTGCAGAGAAGGTGGTATGACACTGAAAATGAGTATTATCTGCTGCTCTTCACGGTGTCTGTCCGCTGTCTGTTCTGCACTAGCTTCAGCCTGGAGTACTGCTGGCATGCACCTAGCCAGAAGTCATCCCACTCCTTCCCCTGGATGCTGGCATATGTGTTTTACTACCCTACATTCCACAATGGACCCCTCGTCAATTTTGATGAATTCAGTAAGCAGGTAACTGGTTGTTGTTTGGGTGTCTAAAGCTGTCTTCCACATAATTATAAAATCAAAGAATAATACTATGGGAATGTTACAATTTTGAGTAATCATGAGAACTTTTTTAATGTCCTGGATATCAGCTTTTAACATAAACCTGTCTCCCCAAGTTCTTCTGCTTCACAGGATGCTCTTGTCTGACATCAGATTCATCCCTTCAACCAGGGAGCCAGTGACATGCTTTGTTACATTTGGAGAGTGTTCATAATTTTAGCATGCAGCTTCTGGACGGTTTTTTTGTTTTCTTCTTCATCAAGTGAAATAAAACTAATGTTTTCAGCATAAGCTTGCTATTAACTCTGAAACGGATTTCAGAGCCACAGAAAGCTGATAGATTATATTGGGAATTCCTGAAAACTCCAGTTTCTCCTCACATTGATGTGAAAACAGCTGATGACTTACTAGGAGCACTTTGCTTCAACTGAGGAGCTTGTCTAAAATATAAGACCTACAAACTGTACTGAATGCTTTTCTTAGTCCCTTGCAGGTTTCTTTTCAAGCCTGCTTTTTACATGATGGGAAAAGTCCACGTTTTCATCCTTTATTGCTTTCCATATTTTCTTACATACTAAGTAAGTAAGAAGTGGTATCACAACCTGTTATGTCTACAGTTAAAATTATTGTGTCAAAGTAGATTAGTGAACATTTCAAACCATAAAACTGCTTTTTCAGTTTATGCATAGAAGTCCAGGGATTGTTTGGGCTCTGTTTATATTTGGGAATTTTCTGTTGAAGCCAAAGCAAATACTGGGTTTTATGGAAGTGAAATTCCAGATTCCAGTGGATCCTTGAGTGAAAAGTCCTATGCTCATTTGTTTTCACTTGCTTTGGAAGATGGAAGGTGAAATGTTGTTATCTTGGGCTGGATATTGTGGGAGAAGTCCACATAGACTTGCATAGAAACTGAGGTAGTATTTTTTTACTAAGTCTTGTTTTGTAGGTTCTGAAGTGTGTTAAATTCCAACTAAATCCTTGTACACCAGGAGAGGGATAGTTGTACTTTCTTTCAAAGGATGGTTTCAGAAGACCTATGAGACTCTGAGCTGAAAACAGCTTGGGCATAGCTGATAGGAAAAACTGGGGGAGCCTTGCTTTGAAACTTGGCTCGCCTCATACGGCTCAGCAAAGAACTATGCAAAGAGCACATGTATTCTTGGTGTAAGAAGAAAAAGAAAGATTGAGAATAATATGTCTGTATTTGCAGAAGGTGCTCCTTAAATATGTACAGATATGTGTGGTTAAATCCATGAAGAAGATGGAACAAACTGAACAACCCTAATGTGTTTGCTGAAGGGTATTGTCAGAGCTTTTACCTGAGCAGAGGGTATTACCTTGGCAGATGAGATCAGAAAAGCGTCTAAAAGGATGCAGTGCCCAGCAGTTGATTCAAAATGCACAATGCAAAGAGAATATTTATTGATGCTCTTGTAAGAGACCACTCTCAGAACCCCTTAACTGAAGCTGAGCCTGGGATGAGGGCTCCTGCTGAGCTCACTGGAAAGCAGAAATTCTGGAGCTGGAGACAGTGAACTGCTGTATGACCCAAAGAGTGTAATAGCAGTTCTGGCAATTGGCATCCACTGCCAGGCAAAAATGAGACGCTGTCACTTTGTCACTGGCCATGTGGAATTGCTGGGTTGAAGCAAGGCACAGCAGTTCTAGACATGGGTTTGAAGGCCTGTTGTGCAAATCCCTGTGATAAAATGGTAGTCTCCAAGCTTTCACATTGTCATGTAGCTGATACAAAGTAGCCCTCCAAATGAGTGTGCGTGTTAACTGTACTGTGCTTGGGACTGAGGGCCTGTGCAGATGAGTTGGTTACTTCTCTTGTATGTGCATTTTTGGTGGCCAGTTAGAGACTGGAGAAGAAAATGTTGCACACAATAATGGATGTATAACACATGACCGCATTTTTAGGCAATCCTATGTTCCTGGTTTTTGATTCTGTTCTCTTTTGTTGTGGAAAGGTGGTTCAATAATAATATGCCAATGTGTTTACTGCAGTTAGCAGTCTCTAAGAGTTTGGAGCCTCTTGAGAAGCCTGTCGACTGCAAACTTTGCCTTATTGGATATTTAACTTGCACTTCCATTTTCTCAGCACATTCTGTAGATCTTGCTGACTTTGGCAATGCTATGGGAGGAAAATTAAGAACTGTCCTCAAGTCATCGATTCTCTGCAGTAGGGAGAAGTTGGAGGTATTTTAAGAGTAAGCAGTTATTGTTCCTGTTTGGAAGGGCTGCTGCTTGGAAAACCTTTTTCTTCCTAGCTGTAGTTTCTTTAATCTTTTAATATAATCTCCAGAGGACAAGTTGCAGAGGTTAAAGTCTCATGTCTGGATTCTGTTCAGGTTAACAATAGTTGGCCTTTTTTACAGCAGTTAGGTGCAATGTGCATACACATTTGGCTTCTTGTTGGTTCCTACTGCTTACTGAGATTGAGAACAGAGAGACCAGTCTCCCTTGAGAGTGTGTGAGGAATTTCAAAATGGTGTAGTCATAAGTTCCCAGGATAAGTATTTGAGTAAAATGGTCAATTTTGAGCAAGGTAACCTCTTTGGATTTCTTCTTTAGATGAGGAGACAAGAAGCTTTCAGTGTGAAGACCAATCTGATCATCTTAACTGTGGGCATAATTCGTATTTTCTTTTGGTGGTTCCTGGCTGAGCTGATGATTCACCTCATGTATATCCATGCTCTCTACAGTAGTGCTCTGCCTTTGGAATCTGCATCTTACTGGGCCTTGGGTGAGTATAGAAACAATAGCAGAAATCTTTCTTCTTCCCCCACTTCAAGAACCCTAGTTTGCATCTCTTTAATGTCCACTTGTAGGCACTTAAATGTTGCGCATTACAGCCAGCCACTATCAGAAAGGTGGTCTATGGACTCTTAATATAACATGTGGATTCTCCATGAGCTTAGTTGAACTTATTGAGCTGCGTCCTAAATTAAAAAATATTCTGTACTTTTTCCAGTCTAGAGTATGTCTCTAAACTTTGGTCTAAGGTGATTTTCCCCCTCAAGTGGTAGAAGTGGACATTTAAAAGGAGTTTATTTATTGTGGGGATGAAGAAGGGGAGATGTTAAGAATTATTTTTATCTCCTTCTGATTGAGGTTTCTGTGCATTCACATTGAAAAGTAAAAGGACAGAACTTGTAAAAATAGTAGAGGGAAGGACTTGCAAATAAGGTAACCTGAAAGTAGTAGTCAGTGCCTCTCAGTTCTGTTTTCCTGCTTGGCTTCCCCCACTTCTACCTTGTCTGCAGCTCCCTGGTGTTTCATTAAAATGCCCAACTGTGAGGAAAAAGAAAGCTGACAAATACAGTGTAAATCAGCAAAAGCTTTAGCTGATGGTATGTAAACAACTGGCATATGTGGTTAATTTGATTCCTGACCCCACTTCCCAAGCTGTATCACCAGGTAGGAAGAAGAAAAGCAAAGAAACCCCAGATTTGAAAACTGGTTTCTGAAAAAGCCTTGGCGATTTCTGCCTTGCGGAGGTGTCTCTGCACCAAGGATTGATACACAGACTGGTATGGAGCCCACCTGTGCCACCACAGTCTGTGTGCGTATGTGTTGGAGAGCACTTGGACTGCACTGGGCTCTGGTCAGCAGAGGGCAATGTGAGCACTCTCTGTGTACCCCTGTGTGCATACATACACACTTGATACATGTTTTAGTATATAATTTTTATATCTAAAAAAGGGCAAGGGCAGATGGAGAGCAAGAAAGGGAGAGGTATGCCTCAGTGGTTTGTTGTTCTACTCCTCACTCAGTCACTGTTTAGAAAGGGGGTTCTGAGTTTTCATTTTCTATTCTAAACATCAGTTCATTGATGAGTTAAATTTGTTAGCTCCTTGTGCTTGTGTGTGTTACAAAAAGCTGGCCACTTGATAATGCAGGGAAGGCTCCAGAATGAGGGATGAAATATTCCAGCAGTGGTGCTACTGATGTATTCCTCCCTCCCTTCAAGACTACCAGTGTTGATTTTATAGGGAGAGGAGAGAGTTATGTTAAAGACAACAGCTAAGTTGTCTGTGTATTTATTTGATGAAATAAAGTGTATTATCCTAAAAATTAAAATGCATTTTGAACAGAGGGTTAGAAGAGGTGAAAATACCTCAAAGCAACAGGAGATGAAAGCCACTGTTAGAGCAAGTTTGGACTATTAGGATGCCTGATGTCAAATTAAATGACTGTATTTAACAAGCTGCCTGTGGAGACCCTGCCTTTAGGAGACGTGTACTCAAAGTGTAGTCCTATTCTTACTGAGCTCTGTTGTTGTAGTAATGTAGGCAGGTGTTTAAAATATACTAGAAATGAGATTTTGAGCTAGAAGTTGGTCAGTTACTGTTTTCTCTGCATGTTTTATCACCATGATTATATAGGTTTCCTTAGACACAAATCAGTGATAGGCCACTGTTGTGACTTGCTTTAGGGAGCTACCAATATATGAGTATGGGTACTGGTAATAATTTACTATTAAGTCTCCCTGGACCCTTATGGATCTTAGCATGCTTCTACACCAGTCCTCTGTTACTTTGCATGCTGTTTTATTGGAACTAATTTTATCAGATAACTGAGTCTTAAGACCAAGGAAGCAGCTTGCTGTTGACTCAGGAGGATTATCCATGGTATGTAAGCCTTTCTGCACTGATGGGGTTTGCTCATTTTGGGTGTCCTGTTTGACTGCAGCAGTTTCAAAACAGCATGAACCTCTATTTACACTGTTTTTTAAGTTTACCTGGCTGCCCTGATAGCCTGGTAAACTTAAGGGAAGGGCTGTGAGGCTGTTGTGCACTCACCTCTAATTAGGGAGCTTATATCTGCTACTGCATTTTTTTTCTGGGATAACTTTGAACAATGGGCAGTAAATGCCAGAAGTGCAGGCAGGACAACACTGCTGTGAGGTTTTGCTCTCAGCACCTAAGGGCAATGTCACTCTACTCCTCATGACTGTGAAGCTGCAGTGTGTTCTGCATCACTGGGTAGTGTTCCTGTAAGGTGAGACAACCAAGAAATAAAAAAATACCCCAAAACTAAATCCTGAGTTACAATGCTTGTTAAAAAATGCTAGTATATAACAGTGCCATTTATGGCCATGTAGAGCAGAAATGCTAAAGTGACCTAAACTAACATTGCTAAAGGCACACAGGTATATAAAGTTAAAAAATAGTAGGAGAATGCTACCCAGCAGTAGGAGAAGTATTTTCTCTTGTGTGGATGGAATCAGAGGCAAATGAGTTTCTAGAAGCAGCAACATACCAAGTGGTGCAATATAGCTTTTCAGTAACCAAATATTAGGTCCCACATCCAGAACAGAATCCAGAATATGATGGGGCTGTGTCCATCTATATACCTTGCTTGCTATATATGTATGATCCTTCAGTTTGTGGAAGGGATGTGAATGTTTGAACACAGAATTAATTCAAAGATGCCATCTGTGCAATCACAGAACTTTTATTTACTGGTCCCAGGAAGCCATTGTTTGGAGAATGTGAGCATTTTCCAGAATCCACAAATCATTGTGTCTCTGTTCACGAATGTTTGTGTCTATGGATAGTTAGCTGTTGACATACTGAGCAATATCAGGGCATTTGTGCTTTTTTAATGATGACTATCAAATGCAGTGTTTATAGCAATTCTGTGGTTTTGTGTTGGTGCTGCATCTCGTTCTGGTAGCATCAGTCAGATTGGCTGAAAGAATTGGGTGTTTTCAGAATTAATGACACAGCAGGAAGATTCGTATTCCATGTTAATGGAAGCCATGATAGTTCATTCTTCTCAGTTTTAACATTAATTTGGAATAATTCTCTGCCTTTTACATTTTACAGTGTAAAATGTAGATTTGCAGGCACCAAGAATAAAAGCCACTATGAATTCCAGTAATCCAGTATCCTGATGAATTGCAGCATACCAGAACAATAGCTACACTGTGCCAGGCAGAGGTTCATCTGTTCTACAGAGTAATTTTTGGATATACTACGTAATGAAGCAAGAGAAAAGAAATGAGTAAAAGACAGGTAGATTGGTGAACCTTTTCAATGTCTGTTCTTCAAGCTTCTGCAGCTGAATGACAAATTCACTGACATGTGGTAATGGGGAGCTTAATAGCATTGGTTGAAAGAGCTCAAATTGAAACAAGTGATTCTTTTTTTTTTTCTTTGCTATGACAACATAGACTATCAATGGTAAAATTCACTCTGCTGAGGTTACATTCTATTGTATAGAAACTGAAATGTGTGTTGCTAGGTCATTTGTGTGTTAAGTCTGATTCTAAAAATGCAGATGTTGGAAGAAACACTGCCTGTATTTCCCTGATGAGCCTTCACATTTATTCTGGTGATTCAGCACCATCCCTTTATCCCTGCTCATCTGAGCAGAGCTTCACATCCATCTGGCAAGGTGCAGGGAATGATGGAAGACAGAAATGTGTATGAAAATATGTTGTTGAATATAATTGCTGCACTGGATTCATCTTAATAGCTCCTGTAGTTGTGAAAATATATTTTGCTAGGAATCTGTGCTTTGCCAGAGGTGTGTGATGTATAGATGTACATCTGGGATGTACACACCTGATGCAATGTTGTGAATTCCCTGTGGGTTTCATCTATCTTTCCTACCCAGGTGCGGTCCTTTTGTTCCAGTGAAGCAGGCACAAGGTAGTGTCAATTAGCTATCACTATTTTAATTATTAACTAGGCTCTACTACTTCAAAAGGATATTTTCATATGAGTGGCATGTAAGTCAGTCTAGAATATGATCTGTTCAAAGGTGGAGCCACGTGGCTTAATCTGTAGTTGCTGATCCCATGTTTTAATTTGTTAGAAGAAGAAATGTTACATGTGTTCTTCTTTGACACTGAGACCTACAGACTAGTCTGTGTAAATTGGATGTAGGGTACTGGTTTTGATGTGTTTGCAGTTTTTTATCATAAATCCACAGATAGGAAGTGGATTTCTAAGTGCATCTTCAGAAGCATACAGCATTTTGCTATTGAAATCAGAGGATCTGTTCATCTAAGTAGTAGTGAAATACTAAGAGGAGTTGGAGATTTTTTCCATCCTGGAAGATAATGATAAGGAGAAATTGATGAAATATTTGGCATCTTGAGGTCTGTTTGAAAACTTGAAATATATACACAAATCAGAAAACTTTGATTTTTTTTTCCTAGAATATTAAGTTTTTCCCTGTTTTGTAGAAAGAAGTGTTCATGTGTGTGTTTTCTTTTTCTAATCTTTCCTGTAGGCTAAACTTCAAGATCCTATTGGTAGTTAACCTACTTCTATGACTACTTTTCTTTTTACTCATACATATTGTGGCTTAATCCCAGCTAGAAACTGAACACACAGCTGCCCACTCCTTTTCTTTTCTTGGAGAGGTGAGAAGAGAATTGGAAGAATAAAACTGAGCATTTATGGATTGAGATAAGGACAGTTTAATAGGCAAATAAAATGCTGCATGCTCAAGCAAAGCAAAACAAGGAATTAATGCCTCACTTCTCTGGACAGGCAGGTGTTGGATCTGCTCCAGGGAAGCTGGGCTCCTTCATGCACAATGGTTACTGTGGGAGACAAATGCCATCACTCTGAACATCCCCCCTTTCTTATTCCCCCAGCTTTATATGTTAAGCATGAGTGTATGGTATGGGATACCCCTTGGGTCAGTTGGGGTCAGTTGTCCTGGCTGTGTCTCCTCCAAGCCCCTTGTGCACCCTCAGCCTCCTCACTGGTGGAGAGCGAGGAGCAGAAAAGACCTTGGCTTCTAAATCCTGTAGTAACAAAAGCATCTCTCTGCTTTCATCAACACACGAAGCATGTTTTCTGCACAAATCCAAAACACAGCCCCACACTGGCCACTGTGAAGAAAATTAAATCTATCCCAGTGAAAAACAGTGCAATGTGATGACTCTTGGTTTATTTAGAGAGCCTTTTCCTGCATGTATTTACTATTGAACATAATGCTTACAGTAGATGTTTTCATCTAATGGTTTGGGTTGGATGGGACCTTAAAGATCATCTAATTCTAACCCCTTTGCCATGGGCATTCCTTCCACTAGTATCTGAGTCCTTGGGAGTATTCATGGTAGGTGTCTTTAAAGCATGTGTGTGCTTGAAAAGCCTTCTGGTTTACTTTAACTTGGAAGACCTGTCTATGCATTGACTGGGAGTCCCTTGACAATTCTGTTAAGTCCTGTTTAAGTAATTTCACTTTGGAACCTTTATGTCCATTCAGCTTCCTCTAAAAATAAGCAGCCTCCAGGACAAACACTGTGGTACTTTCCTGCCACTACTCCATCCACAGAAGGATATTTCTTGCTGCTTGTGTGCTGCTGGAAGGCTGAGATATTTTGAACTTGATGATACGGCCCCAAATTCTGAGCTATTATAAATGTTTGCTTCCTATTAGACTTCTGCCATGTGTCAGTAACCCTTTTGAAATGTGACTGAATATTTATCTCTTTTCTAGTGGAACCTGTCCTGGTACTTGACAGAAACAAACATCTCCAATCACTAATGCCATAGGGTCAATGTAGCTGCAAAAAGGGTAAAGTCGTGATGTTGTGCTGATAATAAAATTGCCTTCTAAGTTACGGTTGAGCATGACTTTTGGAGTTGGCTTAAGGACAGAAAAATGGCAACTGTGATTTGTAATACCTGGATGCAAATGTTTTCTTGCTTGCTTATGAAAATATTCTATTTCTTAACTTCTGTCAAAAACCACCAGTCAGAATTTTGAGAATGTGTAGAATAAAATTAAGTCCTGTAAGTATTCTAATTTGTCATGATCTTTGTTTCAAAGCTCTATGGCACTTAGGAAATGCAGTTTTGCAGTAAACTTAAGGTTAAGGAAAATATTTGAACGTCTTTAAATTTTTAAAGCATAGGAAAGGTTAGAATTTTTTAAGGATGGGAAGATGATAAATTGAAAATACCAACTTCTATAAAAGTAAATTGCTTTAGTCTGGGACTTCAAACAGCTTGACTGTTGAAATGCATGGGATTAAGATCAGGTACTTTACCTTGATATTTTATCCCTTAACGCATTCTGTTAAAAAAAAAATAATCTCAACTTTGAATCCTTTGAATTAATTTATTCTGCAGAAAAGACAATCTTGGCAGTACTTTTTCCTCTTAGTTTTGTTATAATACACATTTGATATGAGTTGTTTCCAATTTAAAATAATGCTCATGTGTGTGGAAGAATTATTGTATCAAACATTAGAGAAGAAATTATGTGATATTGTTAATGAATTTGATTGATTGTTAATTTCATACTTCTAAATCAGGTGAAGCAGTTTGCTTCTGGCTACTTTGTGCAAGTGAGTGAAGCAAATGCAAAGCAGCTGGAATGTCTTAGGTATACAGGAAGGTTTGAAGCCTGTGCCTGTTGCCACTGCAGCCCAGCTGTTGTGTGGCTGTGAATCTTGCCCTTAGTTTTCACAGTGTGCCAGAACTTTCCTACTGCTGGCATGAGCTCAAGACTAATGAGAACTTGATCTGTGTATTTTGATAGGGACCTTTGTGTTGCTGTTTTTGTGAGTCTTAGAATTTCCACTTGCAGAGTAGCTCCTGTGCTGGGTGTGACTATGATTTGATGTCTGTGTTCAAGATGCCAATGCTACTGAGCTACCTGTTAGTTACAGTAATGATAACCTAGATGTGTGTTATTGGAGAGGGTGAAAATGCCTTTTTTCCCCAACTTGCATATTATGACTTTGTATCCATGAACTCAATATTTCACCATTATATTTAAAATCAAATGTATCAATTTCTTTGGGTCTCAGACTGGAAGCCTGTTTCTAAATACCTTTCCATCAAGCACAGCCAAAAGATTTTACTACTGCACAGACAGCTGTGATCTTCATAAATGGTTTGTGTGGGTGTCAGTGTTCAGCTCTCCAATGAAATTTGTCAGAAAAGAAATGAGACACTGAATGAGAAGGGAATTAAAGCAGAAATTTGGCTGTACAGATGATTTAGCAGTAATCTAATGTGGAGTTAATTGGCTAGTATCCAAATTGTGCTTCTGATTGTTTGTTTTCCTCCAGGGAAAAATGTTATTGAATACTTGATGCCTGTTTCCCTGAAGTAAAATAACATAAGCTTCATGTCTCAGTATTTTGTTCTAACATCAATTTTTATCTTGTATGGCACAACTGTTTCTTATCATGTGCATGGATTATGATATCAAAACTGAAAATGTTGTATTGTTGTAGGAAAATACTGGCCATGTGTAGGTTAGCAGGAATTTTGCATTTTACATTATTAGTGCCAGAATTTCACTCTAGGTTGTTATACAGTAGATAAATTTTTAATGTTTCGTTTTTGGTTGTCATCCATAGTATACTCAGTAGTCAGCAGAATGCAATAGAGATGTTTCCCCCGCCCCGTCCTTAAAAAAAAAAAGACAGGTTACTTAAATGTTCATAGAGTTGTACTGCTGCAGTCAGATTAAAAACTTTGTCTCCAAGGACAGTCTGCTGGAAGGCTTTAAAATTGTGTTGAACGTCTAAAGTCCTTCAGTCAAGTTAGGTATATATAACTGAGCAAAAGCAGAGCACTGGAGTAGAAGGAGATGTAGCAATTGCATTTTATAATTTTTTTCTGTATTTAAGTATAATTTTAGTTTCCCTTCTTTGTGGTGAGACTTCTGTATGTCAGCTGTCAGATGGAGAAGTTCACCAAAGTCATTGGATCTTTGAGGAGTGACCCCACCAATTCTGTAAAGGTGTAGGCCTCTGCTTTTTACTGTATTTTTAATTATTGGTCAATACTACTTTTTTCAACAAAAAACATTTAGAATCATCTTCCTTTATAATGCATAATAATAATAATGAGAATATGTAGGATTTTCATCTCAGATCTGTGTAAGATGCTGGAGTTTGTGTCATAACCCAAGGTTGTGAGCAAGCACACTGATGAAATTTCTCCTTTGAAATTAAGGCAGCTACGGGACCTTAAGGAGACCTTGTCTGTGGGTTTAAAAACTGAAATATGTTTTAAGCATTATGCCAAGTGGAGTTCCACTTTTCTATGCCTTGGATGCAGCAGAAGTGGATCTTATAGTGATGTCTTGCAGGTTTTAGCTTTTATATTTTTCAGATTCTGTACTGCTTTAGTACAGTGTGCAGTTCTGAGCTTCATATTAAGGGATGGTAAGCTCTCTTCACAGACTAGGTAGACAAAACAATTCCTTTCCTAGCTTGGGACCAAGGACAACCACCCAAATCTCAGGCCCAAGAGCATACACAATGTGGACTGAAGAGAGAAACAAGAAGGATGGGACTTCGTAACCTAAAGCTGTAATTGGACAATTAACCCCAAGATGCAAATGGACCAGAATTTGTAAAAGTGAGAGACATTGTGACTGGTCATCCATTTTGTGACCGTTTTGGGTCCATCTTGGGTGTAGCCCTGGCTGGGCTCTTGTGCTGCCCAAGGTGTATCCATTGAGGCCCTTTAATAAATACCTACTTTATTTTTTAAATCTGTCTAGCCTCTGTTCCAGGTCAGCCTTCACAAGGTATTGGTAGGGGGTGTTTTCTGGGGACTCAGTCTGACAGGGCATGGAGTGTTTGTGGGAATGTCAGGATAATGTGCAGCTATAACCACTGTAACCACTGGTTATGGCTCTTCTGGAGCAGCAAGTGTAGAGTGGGTGGTTGGGTTTTTTTAGCAAAGATAAATTTACTGTCCCTGTGGTAAATGTTCATTGCTTATATTGATATATTCTGATTTTTAGCTCAACATAAGTCAGTTGGTTTTTTTTGTTTTCATAGCAGTCAACACCCACAGTCCAGAGATTTTTGAGAGTGGAACTTCAGATGCATATTTGTGCCTTCATGCTGGAATAAGGGTACCATTTTGTATATGTGCCTAATGTCCTAAATGCATGGGCTTGTGTGCTGTGTCTCTTGTGAAGAGACAAATGTTGTGTATCCCATCAAGCAATGGTGCTTGCCTTAGTTCTTGGAATAATTGGTGTTTGGAGGTAATCAGTATTAACAGGTTTTTTAAATGTCTCAGGACTTGTTTAAGGTATGTTGTGTTGTTTTTTTTTCTTTTAGGTGGCCTGGCTTTAGCTCAAGTACTTTTTTTTTATGTGAAATATCTGGTTCTGTATGGTGTTCCTGGCCTTCTCCTTCAAATGGATGGACTCAAGCCTCCAGCTCTGCCTTGCTGTGTGAGCCTGATGCACAGTTTCACTAAAATGTGGAGGTTAGTCATTGCTGCTTTTCAGGCAGTTTGTTACTGATACATGGCAGTCAGTAAGAGCATACATGTGCGTTCATTCTCACATACATGTCTGCTTTCCTGTCCTTGTGCTTTTTCTCCCATCCCCATTAATCATCTTTAGTGCTTTTTAAATGGACTTCAACTTGATGGTTACTTTTTTCACACTGTGGAGGGATAAGGGCAAGTACCCATTTCTGCATTTCAACCTTTTAATTACTAGAGTTAGGCTCAGCCTATCTAGTTAAAATAGCAATTATTTTTCCAGTTATGAATTAAATGATTTTTTTTCCAGTCTGGGTCTAAACCCTGCATTATTTCAGCTTGAAATCCTTCTAGAGACTGGAAATAAGTGCTTGATTAATCACATGAGGAAAGCTGTAGTTATAATATTTTAACATGTAGAGTCATATGGTAGAGGAAGTCTTGAACATGTTAAAAGTACTATGAAAATGGTACTTGTTTATAAAGTAGGATGAATTTCTGGATCGGATTTGCTTTTACAGGAGTTCCAGTACAATATTTCTTCGCAAACCTATGAATTTTGTATCTTATGTTTGCTTTAAATCAGTGTTCACTGAAATATTTTCACCTCAAACTGTCTCCTAGGTGGATTCTGCTTAATGTTTACCTTCTGTGTAGAAGTGGATTCACTTGACTTCTCTGCTCCCTTGTTTTCCTCTGCACTAGCCAATATTCCTTCAGGCTGTGGTGTTCTGTACTCCAGACTTCTAAAAACATTCCCCTAATGATTCAGACTTGTCAGTCTTTTAGTGCAGAGGCTTCTCTCCTGTTGTGTTAGTGCAGCCTGTCAGAACGATGCTTACTCCATCTTGTCTCCGACTGCTCTGTAATATGAATAAAGCTTTTAATTTTAGTCATTAAAACAGTGGGCCTGCTGTTACCAGAGTTTTATTGGATGAGATTTTAATTTTGTTTTCAGCTTGAAGCTAGTTGTAACAAGAAGGCTTTATAGTTTATAATAGTTGACATGTGTAGATCTGAAGTATTCAAAGAAATGCAGCAGGAAGAGTGCAGAAAACAGATAAATTATTAAAAATTATTTGAGCTACTAACAACTGCTTTGGTTTAAATGCTCTTTCAGAGTTTGCACTGTACTTATGACCTAGAGAGTTAATATAGAAATCTGTCATTTTTACCAGGCACTCTCATGAGAACAGCATTTCTTGGCCTGCTGGCCCTTGTAGGCAAAGTTGCAAACAGCAGCAGTTTTTCCCCTTTGTCAGTTCTTATTCCAGGGAATCTGTGTATTGCACTGGAGGTGCCAAGTGAAAGTGAATTTCAGCACAAACCTTAATGTGCCAGGTAGCTGTAACAGGCCATGAAAAGGTGCTCTACACCTGCAAATCTGTGTGGTGTATCACAGTAAAAAAATTTGGGCATTCCTGAAACTAATATCTAAGTAGAAAACCTTTCTTTATAGAAGGAAAAAGTGTCAGGTGCTGATATTAATCTTTTGCCTGTTTATTTAATTTCTGTCAAGAATTCGTTGCCAGAAGTAAGAAAATTATTTCACAGATTGAATTTGTTTGCTTTGCATGTTGAAAAGTCAGTTAATATATACTGACTTGATTTCTTGCTCTCGAAGTTCTTTAGTAGTAGATTTTTCTGTGGCTGCTGTGTTATGGGACATTCTCAGTTAAATAAGGAGCTTCGTGAATGCTCTGAATGATGATGTCCTTGTGCCTATACAGTTAAACTCTTCAAACACTCGACCCAGAGGCTTTGCAGTCTGATGTGGTGGATAGTTATCTTGTATAGGAATGTTGTGTTAGAAGTAGAAATAGCCTTTGTTTCTGAACTGTATGACTGAACAGGATAGAAAGTTTGCAAATTACAGGTTTAGCATAAAACAATGAAAAAAGGGGAAAGTAAATGGCTTATGTTGTGAAACCTTATTAACCATGACACTGTTTCCCTAAAGTTCTAAATGCAATTTGATAATTTGTGAATACAAGACTTTAACAGGAATGTTCCTGACAACTTTATCGGCGCGTGTCAAATTTAAATATTAAGAATGCCATGTCTAGTTTTAAGCTGGCAGAATGAGATTTGTACCAGACTGTTTTCATTAAATAGTAGTCTGGTAAAGCTTATTAAAGACTTCTTAGGGCCATGTTGGGACATGGAGTGCATTGGAATAATCCAAATGGCTTGGAATTACACCACTCTTACCTTCTATCTGGCATCAGGGACACTGCTCAGGAAAAAGTGCTTGTGCATGCTTGGCTTACTCTTCCCCTTCTTGCTGGTATCTACTTGAGAATATTGTCAGAAATATGTAGGCTGGACTTTCCAAGGCCCAGCATTACAATTTTTGTCTCAAAGCTTTTAGCAGTGCACATTTTGAAGGAGAGATGGTAGCCTGGAGAGAAAGACAACGTGAATGTCACAATGTAAGGAATGCAAATATGCTACTAAGGAGCCTTGCACCACCACCTGGTGTCCTTTGAGCATAACAACAAAGATTTTGATCTCATCTATCCAGACCTGTGTCACTTCTAGTCAGTACATGCTGACATAATTCACTGCAATACAGCACATGGAAGAACTTTCAGTCAGGAAGGTAAGAAAAATACCACAGTGTGTCTAAAGCTGTCTAAAGTTTCCCTAGAGCTGAAAAGCAAAGCAGGTGTTAAAAAACCAAATCAAGTAGTCTGCCTCTCTATGGTACTAAACAATAAACCAAATAGTGTTCATTCAAACCTAAAAATAAGACTTTAATTAAAAAAGTTATCAAACCTGTGATAGGTTCTCCCTAATTCACATTTAATCGGGACAATCTCTAGAGTCAAAAAATTATCAGTCTTGTTTGCTGCCTCAAGACAAATGCAGGTGTTGAATGTGTTACTCTGGTTTCATTTCACCTGGATATCATTAGCTTGCTAAATATGCAGCTGCATAGCTAATAAATGCATGATAAATACAGCGCTATTCAAAAGCTTTATTATGGCTGTGAAAAGGAGTCTCTGAGCTCCTGATTTCCAGAGAGGATAGCAGTCCAGTGGCATGCAATCTTAGTTTTTAATGTCTGCTTTACCTTAAGCCGTGATGAATTAAAACTTAGTTTTTGTTACCAGGGTTAAAAGCAAGGTAATGAGTTGTGGGAGAGAACCAATGTTGTTGGAAACTTGTGCATTTAAAGAATTAGTCAAGGCTGATGCTTGCCATACAATTTCTCAGGTAGAGGGGATGAATTGTGTAGTGCAACTAGAAGTAGTTGTGTTACTGCTGGAACTTGCAAACTGAAATATGGAAAAATATCCTAGTGGAGTAGTAATGGTTTAGAAACTACAGAAACAAAAGATAGTACATAACTAAATCCTATATAAATTTTGACATATTGATAAATTATCTTGGCAATGTATTTCATAGAGGAACTTGTCGGTTTGTAAATTAGGACAACAGTTGGCTGCTGTTCATGGAAAAATAATCATGTTTCCATTTTTTATTTTTTTATACTGTTACGGGGTATGACTGCAACAAAAATGTTGGACACATTAGTTAGATATGTTTTGCCATGCTGTGGGAGCAGCATGACATAAACCCCACAGTTATTTCTGGTCATAGACTGATTTGAAATGTGCAGAAGCACAACCCCTTGATGATGTTCTGAGGGCTGCAGCCCTTCCCTGTGCAGATGGTTTGAGAGAGTTGGGTTCAGCCTGGAGAGGCAAAGGCTCCAGGGAAACCTCATTGCAGCCTTCCAGTACCTAAAGGGGGCTTATAAAAAAGAGGAAGAGAGACCTTTTTATGCAGGCAGATAGTGATAGACAAGGGGAAATGGGTTTAAAGTGAAACAGGAGAGGTTTAGATTAGATTCTAAGAAGCAATCCTTTAGTGAGATGGTGGTGAGGCATTGGAATATGTTGCCCAGAGAACCTGTCCCTGGAAGTGTTCAAGGCCAGGTTGGATGGAGTCCTGATCAACCTGGTTTAGTGAGAGTTGTCCTTACACATGTCAGGGGCATTGCAACTAGATTATCTTTGAAGGTCCCTTACAACCCAAACAATTCTGTGATTACTGTGACTACTTCTTTTGTCTTTCCACCTTGAAATCTTGTCATTCTCAAATATCCCAAAAGAGTTTGGAGGCAAATGTGTTGGGGATGAAGCGTGTTAAACATTGATGCATCTTTAATATGGGTTAGCAAGAGTAGAGGCTTTTCAAGAAGGCAGGCAGAGTAGCATATGAAATGTAGATTTCACTGTAAACAGTGTTTCATTAAGATGAAACTAGATTAAAGAAAATGAAGCTGAAGAATGCTGCCAGAGGAGAATAAAAAATGCAGTGATAAAGATCAGATAATTTTCAACTACCATGCTTTAGGTTTTAGATTCTACTCTGTATTTAACACCCTGATTCTTGACAGACAAGAGTCTGACATTAGGCAGCCCCTGATTTTCTTGCCTGCTTAAGGGGTGGACTAGGAGGGCTGTATTTGGCATGTACAGACACACACAGTTCTATACAAACAAGTTAAATTTATGTCAGTGATGTTTTAGTGACATCCAAAAATGGCATCTGGGTTATGATTTGCAGAAAATTGTCTGCCATTTAGTTTAGTTTACTGGCCCTGTTACTGCTTAAGATTATTCGACTGACAGAAGAAAAGTGGTCTTTGTGCAAGGTCTCAGTGAATTGCTTCAAATTATGGATTACAGTCTGCTGTGGTCTTATCACTTTCTAGGCTATAATAATGCCATAGAAAAATAGATCTACAGATAAAAATGTAAATTTATTTGCATTTGTTTCTTCTTAATCCTGGTACTTTTTGCCTACTTTTACCATTGATCCTGAAACTTTCCTCCTTCTGGAATTCCTTGTATGTCTGTCAAAAAGGACATTGCCAGGGTTGTTTTTCCATTTGTTTTGGATTTTTCTGGGAAAAGACAAGTCTGACACTCATGTGTGAGTGTGAGCACAAGAGATCACGGTGACCACATGCAGTAATTCCAGAATGATGAATAGTCTGCAAAAACTTACTGTCTTTTATTTCTGGCTTAAACTCCTGATAGTATTGTTCAGTTGCCTATTTGTTTATGGTGAGGACTGAAATAGATATTTAAGAAAGGAAAATGGACTTCCTGACCTGTAGAGGTAAAGTAATTACTTGAGTGCATTTTCATCTGTGCTTCTTATTGTCTCAACCAGTTTGACATGTACTTTCTGATCTTTGGGCTTCTGATTTTTAGTAGTGGAATAAATAATCCTGGGAATTAGCTTGTTAAGTATATCAAAACAAGAAAGATGCTGAAAGGCTTTGTAAAATACCATTAAGATAATTTAAATGAGATCAGAAGTGGAATTTTTGTCAGTGCTTGACTTGGAAAGCTTGCCTCCTTAAATTCCCAAATAGCCAGTGTTTGGCACAAGTTAACACAAACATAATTGTGTGTAACAATAGCAACTGTAGCTGTGCTGCAGATCTGTGTAGTCAGGATGACATCCCTGCCTCTGGGCTCAGAGTAGTGTGCCTTTGTGTGTTTAGGGGCTTGAACTCTAACAAATGGTGAAAGGTTCACTCTTTCTGTTTGGGTCTTGTAGTGCTCTTTTGTTGTGGTGTTTCTGGATAGGCTGATTGATGGTCTGAAATAGGAGATAGCAGATTTTGCTCCCTAAATTTTTCCTTCCTATGAGTTTAGTTTTCTGATTACATGTTAGTAAAAACAGCAAATTGCTGTTGTGCAATCTGTCATTTGGAGGTAATTGTACAGCAGAAAGGAAGGATGATAGGTTAAACTTCTTTACATTGCAGGTGTCCTCAGGAGTAGTTAAGTTACCAGGCCTTGAAAAATTTGCATGAGGGAGGGAGAAGCAGGCAGTGAAAAGAAACTCTACATCTTTATGGCAGATGGAAGGAGGGATTCAGCATGAATCACCCAAAGCCTGGCAGAAATTGGAATGGCACATCCAGATCTGTGGCTCACACCTGCTGCCCACCCTGCTGTGGAAGGGGTTGCAGCAGCTGCTTTCCAAAGCTGTAGGAAGACCTCCTCTGAGGTTCTGTGCCTGGGGAGAGGGTCAGTCTGGGGATTACAGCCAGCACAAGCCTACTTGTACTATGACCAGAGAATCTAATTTTCAGTGCTGTGGGAGGTCTACCAGTCAGCTTCAAGAGGATGAGGTACTTTCCAGGTGGTTTGTTTTGTATTTGTCCTACAGTTCCGGACAGCTACGTTTTTGAAAGCACTCTACTCCATGTGTGTGATGGGAAGTACTGAGCAGCTGGAACTGAGAGACAAGAAAAGGAAGGACATGCTTATGCATATTTCCCTTTCCTCTAGAGTTGAGGATTGTCTGTTCTGGTACATTTTTACCCTTTGATATTTTCAAAGAAGGAAGTTGTCCAGTATGTGTTAGACAGTATATCAGGTAGAATAAATGTCTTTTAATTGCCTAGCTTCTCACTGGTCTTAGACTTAAAAATGTTAATACTGCAATATTTCTATTCCAAAGTCAAAAGGTATCTTTTCCCTACTGTATTTTGGAGGTCATATCTTAAATATAAAAAAAGATTATTTAAAAGGGTATTTAGACTAAATACAACTATGACCACAGTGTTGCAACAGCCTAGAGCACATGAGTAAAGGAGAACTTATTGAAATTAAGATTATTGCCAAAATGTGCAGAAGCCTGCCCACTTTAACAGACTTCAACACTGTGAAGTCATAGGATTAGGTTTCTTGTCCTGTCTGTACAAGTGCACTGGATCAGATCCCAAATCAGTAGTAAAAATAACATGCATAAGACCAGTTGTGTCATGGAAAGCTTGTGTGCCTAGAGAGGTAGGTGGTGTGCTTTAAAACACTTAAAAAATATCAAGTTTTCATTCTTGAGAAGATATTAACATGCTGGGTTAATATCTTGAGGATGCTGAGTGTGAATCTTGGGAAGGAAAGTGATCTTCTTTCTTCTGTTGATACATAAAGTTGTACATAAGGCTAGTCTCCCTGTATGTTCTTGCCCTCTACAGCTCCTGTGGTATTCCTAAGCAGAATGATTTGGTGTTAAATACACAGTCACAGTGAGCACAGACAGCTGGAGTCAAGGAAAGCTCTCCTTAGGCTGTGGAGCTATAACTAACATTATAGTTAGTTAAATATTGCACCTGCTTGCCAATATCCGAATACTTCAACTTCTTGCCAAAAACTTGGCTATTTAGTTGCAGAATTAGTGCATATCTTTAATTGTGGAATAACTTGTTTTAAAGTTTAAAAATAAGTCTCTCTGATTTACTGCATTTTTTGTTAACTGTGGTGATGCTTAAAGCTGAGTATTGATCTGTAATGTTTCCAGCTAAGATGTCACCTGAATATATGAAAGTTCTGGACTTGTTAGCCATTCTTTCTCTCACTGATGAAGACAGAAGATTTAACTGCTTTCAATGTCAGCTAAATTAGTGCATGCTGCAGTTACCTACTGTACTGTACAGTTCAATTTGCTGGTTATATCAAAGCTTTGAAAGGCTCTTTAAATCTCTTCAATAGAGAAAAAGAAATCTGTTACTCTGGAGTGTAAAAACAAGTGAGTAATAAGGCACCCTAATCCTTCTTGGATCTAAACTACATAATTATTGGGAATTTATTTGTCTAATAACTGCATTGTCACTGTAATTTGAAATTGCTGGGTTTTTTAACAATCAAGCTAAACCCACCTCCTGCTTTTCACCTGTGAAGCCCATTGCTCACTGTATTTGAGCTCTGTGTAGATACAAACTATTACTGCTGCTCACATTTGGCAAGCAGCACTCTGCCTGCTCACAACTACTGTAGAAAATGAGTAATGGCCGTTAATAAACTTGTTTGCTGTGTTTGCAGTAAGGATGGAGATCTCACAGTAATTGGACGATCACGCTGCAGTGCAGGAGTCTTATGTGACAAAGACTGAGGGAGAACTTTCCCTATGGGAGTTTGCCACTAATGGGCATTAGGTTTCATCCACTCTCCATGAGCTACTACAGGCTTTTGAAGAATTGGGGAAGGTATAAAATTAAAGTAATATTTCTTCTGAAGGGCTTTAGGAGAGATTAACAGAATACAAATGAGACTTTGCTTTTTAAAAAAGTGTTTGCTGAGCTGTATCACCAAGATCCAGTGATTGGATATGTGAGAAACGGAACCAATTTGTTATTTTAAAGCCTCCCAAGCAGGCAGACTTGTGTGCAATTTACATACACACTGCCAATGGCTGATGCCTGCTGAACATTCTGCTTCTCTTTCTGTCCAGGAGATTACAGGGGTGAGGAGGAGTCATTGCTGAGAATCATTACAACTTTCCTCAGGCTTTCTGATATAATACAAGTTCTGCATTTAAACTGAAATAAAACAACAAAACATATTAGGTCAATTCAATTTGTAGGCTGGAGGCCACTAGCATTGTGAAGTGTTTTTCTGTGGTCCTCAGAAGAGCTTTCTCTTTGTGGGTGTCTTACTGTAGGTTAATTTTACTATGCAGGTCTCCAGCCTGAGTTCCCAGCTAATATGCAAAACTGTGCAGCTGAAGCTTTGAGACTTACTAATAGTTTCTACTTGGAGATAAAAGTGTATCTAACAAAATGCACACTGAAGTTGGACTGTATTCTGCATTATACAAACTGTCCAGAGTCAGTCCAGGTATATTTCTGTTTCCCTTGAAATCAGTGAGGGTTTTGTGCTCATTTTCATGCTGTCAGGATTTCACTGTGAATTTCCACCATTCTCCTTGGTACAGGAAGCCCTAGCTTCTCCCTGTGATGCTATGCAGTAAATACTTCCCAAATGAAATGTTTAGGGCTTTTCCTTAAAGTGATCAGACATTTACAGAGGACTGTTTCTGTGAAGTAATGCGAATGTTGGTGCATTTGCCATATTGGTGCTGCAGAGCACTTAGAGCACTGAGCAGGAACCTCTGTATGGAGGCATCCAGCACAGGCACAACGCAGTGGAAGCTTTGGTTATTTTAATAATGGAGGAAACCAAAAGGCAAGTTGGTATACTGCTGGATCATTCCAGGAAGAAGCACAACAGGGATTCAAAGTGTTTTATCTAAGCATGATGTGTTAAAATTCCAGGGTCCTTAAGCAAGAGTCAGAGAATGGTAAAAGTATCTTCATGTATACACAAGTTCTGCTTATATTTGCTGTAACAAGAAATTGTTTGTCAAAGATATGATATGAAAGCATTTGACAGTCTTCATACTTTCTCTTTCAAATAGCATAGATTATTATTTTTACTCTTAGGTGCATTTTTACATTGAAATAAAAGCAAACTGTTACTAGTTACTGCATTGCAGGTGGTTAATGTCAAAGCTTGCAAACAAAAGTGTCCATTGAAACTTGAGATCTAGGCTTAGCAAGGTCTTAAGATCTTGATGTTCACAAGAACATTGAATTCTCTTATCATTGGATTGAGCTATGAATTGGTTTTTTCTAAGTTGCATGGTAAGAGTGGAGATGCATAGGAAATTGTAGGATTCGAAGAGTGGTAGGAATGCCAAAAGAGCTCCATATATGCATTTGTTCCTAATTTCAATACCGTATCAGTGGGCAGACTAAAATCTGTATGTGGGTGGAATTCACCAAGTGTCTTGCACAAATTCAAAGGCTGATCTCAAAAATGAGAGCTCCAAAAACATCCTTGTATGTGGCAAAAGAGTCCCCAGAAAAATGTTAAAATGTGACTTTAAAGGCTTGGTGTCCAAAAGTCTATTCTATAATTTAGGTAACAGATAAATCCAAACAGATTATTATATTGGACTGGGTTGTATTTTTCATCAGGCATCTCTGTCTTCATTTTAAAAGCTAAAACTGCTACACAGTATTCACAGTTTAAGTTAATATTTTCAGTTTGCTTACTGTGTTTATCTCTCCTGCAAAATCTTCTGTGACAATTTAATTGTTGTTTTTCTATTTGAAGTTGTACATCAGCTTTCTAAATGGTGTATTCAAGTATGAAGGCAGTTATGTTATTTAGAAGAGGAATTGTGCTGCTTGTCACTGAAGAAACAAGGTTTACCTGAAACCTGCACCTTCACAGCAAACTTGCAGAAAACTGAATGAACTCAAGCCATGGACAGGCAACAGTGTCTTTTAAAAATATAAATGGCTTTCCCAGATGTTTATTTAATAATCAAGATGATGGTGAATCAATTGGTGGCAGTCACTGCTTGAAAAATACTTATTCTGTTTGGTAGGCTGTATCCCCTCCAGGGGACTTGCTTTAGCAGAGTTTTATAGCTCATTGAGACATTCAATAACAGCACTTACAAAACCTGCATACTTTAGTATCTGCTTTCCTGGTAGTAATCTAACTCTCCAGACAAGGCTCTAAAATTGTTCCAGATTCACATTGCACACTTCTAATTATGTGAAATTTGGAAGCACTCATCTTTAAGGCATTGCCTGCTGGGAAAGTTGCCACAGGCAGCATTGGAAAAAGCATGAGCAGATCTAGGAGAATCCAGAAAAGCAGTTCTGGGAAAAAAGGGTAATTCTTTTTACAGAGTCTTTTGGGTATCCCTGCTCTAAGGGGCTGCTCAAAAAATAGGGGCAATGAAGCAACTTGAGTGCTGTGTCAGTGAAGGCAGCTGTCATTCAGACTCCTCAGTCTCCAGTGCAAAATATTCTGGTGTGGGAGAGACTCTTGCTCAGCAGCTCGCTGGCTAAATGCCACATTTATTTGCAAAGACAGCTAATGGAAGTGCTAGTCTTGAAAACAATTCTGCAATTCAATAGGACAGGCTACTCTGAGGGTGTGGGAATGAGTTTGACTTCCTAGTGTCAAGTTCAGCCACATTTTAAAGCAAGGGCCAAGAACCATTGTTGAAACATTGCAGCACCTACAATGCTTTTTTAAAGAGATGTTGAATACCCAGAGTACTGAACCTATGATAAATAACCCACTTGTTGGATTTCATCACTGACATAAATGGCAACCAGGCTGATTTGAAGAGATTTAAGTGTAATTATATTGTTTGCTCCTGTCCTGCTTATAGAAATTACACCATTCCCTTCTGCATTCAGAATTGTTTATGTTCAGTGGCAACATGACTGTTTTTAAGGTGTCTGGGATATTCCTGTCTACAATGCAATGCAGTCTCTGGGTACACAGTGTCACATTTGCCTGTCTCCATCTACGTTACTAAATTTTTATTTTTTTTTTTTACAAATGGCAAACTATCTACATAGGTCTACTCCCCTGAAGGTAGGGCCCAAAGTAAGAACCAGTCCACTATCTGATTTTGAGTGCTGGTGTACTGACTGCTTGCAGAACATCTTTCTGAAGTCCATGATTAGCCAAATACTTCCCAGATGATGCTGCACACTGTACTGTGCTTTGTTTCCAGGAATAGTGTGCAGCCCAGCAGTCCTGGGGCACAACTGACAGGAGATAAAGCTGTGCTGGTTTCTCTTCAGCACATGGCTTAAAAATATGGATGCACAAAATCAGAGTTGGGAAATTGACATTATTGGTATTGGTTTCATAAAATATGCCTCTAGTAACTGGCTTAAATTTGATTCTTGTAATCTTGGCATGCGTTCAGTATTTACATTTTTTCATATAATCGTAAATCCTTGGGAATGAGATCTCACAATCAGACCTTGTGAGATCAGGGTGCTTTAGTCATCATGCTGGAATTGTGAATTGTAGTACCTAACACAGCTAATGAGTAGCAGTTTTCATCTAGGCAAGTCCTTAAATATGATAGGCTGGTCTAATTGATTGAATATAAAAGCTGTGTACTAGAGGCTCACACAATTCTTCTTTGGAGGAACCAACATTTAGACTTCAGCTAAAAAAAGGCACAGCTTTGTGGAAAGTGGGATTATAAACAATCCACTGGATGCTATGTGCTTAAATTTTTTAAGTTTTTCCTCCATCATCTTTGTTCTGAATGAAAATTGAAGACAGGTTGTTGCATAATGCATTTAGCTTTCAGAGCAGAAATTGCACATCTGAAATAATTTTGAAACCTCTACCTGCAATCATACATCTTTCTCCTGCAGGTACATTTTCAAAGACTGTATTTTGGAAAAGGTCTTTGTTGGTTTAGTGTGTGTATATTATTGGTCACCAATCTGTAGTTGATATACTGGGAAAGACAAGTTTGATGATGAGGGATTGTATGTGTAATATTTCATTGAATTGTATCAAACTAGAGCTTCCATGCTTAAGAAAAGCATGAAAGTTGTGTAAGAACTGATCCAAAACTGCCCTACAGAGGGACAGAATTAGGGATACTTTTATAAAGAAAATAGCTATCAAATTGTCTGTACTGTCTATAATGATTATGAAATTGAGGTTAAATATATCTCCTTTGGCTAGTTAAGATTTTGCTTTGTTATAAGACCATTGCTATTTTGATAAACTAGATTTTACTTATTTCTCTAAAATTTGAAATACTATATAGCTATTGACGTTTAAGCACTGTAGAGAATTTAAGTGGTAAATCATTTTTTACTCATATAGTTGAGGATATCCTTTCTCTCGTTATTTTAGATTTTAATGAAAACATTTATTTTGAAAAATTACACTCATTATAGGATTTCTGAAACTTACATAACTGAGGCACCCTAAATTGCAAGAACTACCAGCTAAATCCTGTATTTTGCAGGGAACTTCAGGATTTAACAAGTTGTGTGAAGTTGGTTATAAACTTTGTTGTAATAGCAAGTAAATATGGGGATCTTTTATAGGCAGTTGATAATCCTGTCAGTGTGTATATGGCAGGTTTAATTGTGTGCTGATTGTGGGGGACACTGCCATGCCTGATGGGTGGAGTCCTCTGTTGAAGGGATCACTATGAAATTTTTAATGCAAATACATTGTGATTATTTGTTCTCTTTTTTATTTTCATGAAGTTGCTTATTTCACCCCAAGTTGCAGCCTTCACACTGCTGTACAAGCCCTCTTTTAGCTCTTTTTAACGTTTCCATCTAAGAATGGAGGGAATAATTTCATCTGCTAGACCTGTTTCCATTGCTGTTTCACTATATTTTCACATTACTTGTGGACTTAGCTGCAGTATGTATTTAAATATGAACAAGAAAAATAGGAAAAAGTGTCTGTAGTAATATTTTGTCAAAACCAGTCTCCCATAATCCTTTCTTTCAGTGTTCTTGCCTTTCACAGTGTTTCTATTCATTATCCCAGGTGTCTGTAGACAATATCCATAGCCTTAAGTAATGCAACCGTTTCTCCCATTTACAGTTTGTACTCATTCAGCCTTGATATTCTTGCTTTTGGAACTAATCAGAGATACTGTCTCAAAGTGTCTTTAAGATCTAACTGCACACTCAGACAATGCTGTATAATGTAAAAATTCTGTTGGTCATAGTGTAGTTATATCTCAAAGGGCTGCTTACACTGTTTAGAATTCAGGATCTTGGGTAGACTGTTGAAGTGTATCACTACAAAATCAAACTGAGGGCCCTGTCTGTGTATACTGAATTATATCTAGTGGGGCTCTGATAAATTTTCCTTCTTGTTATTTATTATAATAAATTGGTTCTATGCATGTTTATTTTTAATACTTATTAAAAATATTTCCACAAAATATCCAATACCTAAAGCCCCTATGAAATAAACTTATAAAACTTTTCTAATAGCAAGTGTTTTAGCTGTATGTTTCATATCCATGCTTTTAAAATGATGTTTTGGAAAGAGTGAAAAATGAGGGAAAAGGTGGCATGTCATGGCATCTACAGCAAACTGTCTTGTTTTCCTCCCTGTCTAAACCCACTCTGCCTCAGCTTTGTCCACCCCAATCTCCTTCAGCTCTGACATCTCCAGAACCATTCACTTTTCCTGCTTTTGGTAAGCCATGTCCTTCGGCTTTTGGTTCATTGTCAAAAATAGTGATATTTTTATGTTCCACATCCCTGTCCACAAGCAGCTCAGAGTGTGTGTCCTGTGAGAGACTGTAGCAGGTTTGGTGATTGCCGTGGAGAGCAGCTGGGAGAGCTTGAAAAGATCAGCCTGGCTGAAGAAGTGCAAGGTGGCTGTTTAGCATACAGCTCTCTCCTGAAACTGTGCAAGTTTCTTCTTCTCCCCTTCCCAGCACAAACGTTCTGAGTGCTTGGTCCTAGGAAGAAAAGGTTTTCAGAACTAAAAATACAGACTGTGTCCAGTTCCAGTACAGAAAACTGTCTGTACAACACAGAATATTTTAGTGAAGAGAGGGAGCCAAAACTGTATGTATCCAGGCAGAAGGAATGCAGAAAGATAACTGGATGTACTTCATGCAGTTTAATTGCACAGTAATATAACAATAATATAAAAGGTGGAATTATTTGAGGAAAGAGTTATGAAAAATACAGATTTAATGATGGCCAGGTACATGTTTCTGGCAGGATATTTTTCTGTTGCAAGGCAGCTTTTCAGTGAGAAATTCATTGCTCTCCTATTTACCCTGCTGAACAAGTGGAGTTTCCTTCCCTGTTAACTCCTAGAATTTCTGCAGCTCATTATCTGTCTGCTGTTATCAGGGTGCCATTAACTATCTGATGATTTCTCTTGCTCTTTCATTTAGAAAGCAGCACACAGCAAGCACAATAAAACTGTGTTGTACTCAAAATGACCGGTTAGGTTTTTTGGAACAGAATGCTCAACAGCTCAGTATATGCCAAAATGTTTTCTGTGTATGTGAAATATAAACCCATTCCAGAGCAAGTCCAGTACTGGGAATAAGATACTTGCATTTTCCATTTGTGCCATTATGCACACAACTAATCTGGGATTATATGGATAGTCCCATAAAGCTGGCGTATACTTCAGATATTAGGTAAATGTCTCAAATCAGCAGATGCCTTCCCATAGTGTCAAGGATTTGCCAGTACATTGTTCATGAGCTTGCTTCTCCTGAGGAAGGAGGAACCAGAAAAAGGGAAGAAATGTTGACAGCTACTGTCAGTGTATGTTGTTTGGGCTGAAGATTTCAGACATGGTTCTTGTAATTTAAAGTGATCTAACTTGTACTTACTGTCAGAAGTCCTCAAACTTCCTTACTGATGTGAATGGAACACACTTGCAAGGTCTGCTTCTTGGAAATTCTATATTTGAAGGAGACATAAGGGGTTTTTTGATGATTCTTTATTGTGGGGAGAATTCACGGTAGTCCCTTGCATTTTGCTGCAGTACAGAGCAGAAAAGGGGAAAGAGATTCCACAGCAGTTTTGCACACAGGACCTACTTGCATATAATAGAAAATGTACTGGTGACTAGGATGCTTACATTATTTCCAGTAACAGTATATACATATTTTATGCTTTATGTGTGTTATAATACTCTGAATGTTAACACTTCATTGAATAAATCCTCCAACAAGAGATTTGTGAGCTTTATAACATGCACCTAAATCTTTTCATATGATGATTATCTTAAATTTCACTCTTTTCATATGATGATGATCTTAAATTTCACATGTCATTACAGAAAGGAAGTTGTGTGTTACACTTTTGCTCTTTGCTTCATCAATTCTAGTAACTTTGTATTTGGTATTATTGTTTTGAAGCACAGTGTTTGTACAATACTCAACAGAATAGTATTTTTTAATAATTAAAATGTAGTGTATTTTCTTTTTCTTACAGAAGTTTTGATGTTGGGCTGCATCGCTTTCTGGTCAGGTAAGCTAAACTTACTTTGAATTGCACTCCCAAATTGCTGGGGTTGAACCTCAGCTGAGGTTAGACATTCACTCCCTGCAGTGGGATGGGGGACAATTGGAAGGGTAAAACTGAGAAGAGTTGTGGGATGACAGAACAGTTTAATAGGGAAATAAAGAGCCAAGCCACACACAAGCAAAGCAAAAGAAGGAACTCATTCACTCCATCATGGGTAATGGTGACTTGGGACAGCAAATGTCACAACTTGGAACATCCCCCCACTGCTTCCTTCTTTCCCAGCTTGGTGTGCCAAGTGTGACACCATAGGGTGTGGGATATCCCTTGGTGTCACCTGTCCTGACTGTGCACCCTCCCTCTCATCCCCTTGTGCACCCCCCAGTCGACTTCTCTGTGATGTGAGGAGCAAAACAGTCCTTGACTGTGTGTTAGTGCTGTTCTGCAGTAACAAAAGCATCCCTGTGTTTTCAGCACAAATTCAAAACACAGCCCTTTACTGGCTGCTGTGAAGGAAACAGACCCTATCCCTGCAAAAACATTAAAGAGCATTTCTGTTGTTATAAGTAGAAATCACTATGTGAATTCAGTATTACTTTATACTTTCTATGGTAAGTTCTTCTTTTGTCTTCTGTTGATTTTTTAGTTTGAAAAACTGTTAACTATTTGTCTTGGCTATCTACTCAGTGTCACTCTGTAATGAGCTTCTTCAGGAAAACATGACTCAGAAAATTTCAGTAGCTGTGAAAATCTTAATTTTTCTTGTACTGAAGACAAGCTTTAAAAAAAAACTTTTCTACTGGTAACTCTAGTACCTTCATACCTTGTAAGAAGTGCTTGAATTTTACAGAAAATTTGGAATGTGGAGGGGAGTAATATATTCTCATAAGAAAAACCAATTTATTCAATGTGTGCAGTGGACTGTTCTGAAGATGAATAAGGAAAATGGAGTCATTGTTTGAGTGCTTTGGTTGATGATATTTAGTGAGATGAAGCAATTAAAGAAGGGCACTTCAGCAAGGAAAGGGAGGTTAATGCATTTGAATTCTACACTGAGAAACTGTTTTTGCTGTTTAGAGTTTTTTGTGTGGGCAAAGTCACAGATGTTCACCAAGAATGTGTTTGCCTTCATTTTTAATACAATACCTATTACCATCTACTGTTCTTTACAAAGAAGTGTAGTGGGTACTGTGAAGGATGAATTTTTCTGTGGTCTTTGGACACTTAGAGAATTAATTCTGTCAGTTATTTCATCCACTGCAATGTCTATCAGTAAAGAACTCCACCTTGGAAGAATGAATCCAGTATGTACAAGCCAGAGTATGCTGGTCGGGTTCCCACCATAAGGATCAGGTGGTGTCAGCCTTTCCTTAAGTTGGCTTTGCTGCTGGACTTTTATTTTAGGCTACTTTGTCATATTTCCTCGATAAAGGCTGTCTTAAGCCTTCACACATGTGTCCTTGTGGCTTTAATGCAGTGGTTTTTGGCACCAGATATGAGATCATACCAGCCTAGGTCACACAGAAAATTGGGTTTGTTTTAAGGTTGCACAGGCCAACCCACTTCTCATAACCTTTGGGCTGTAGACTTTGTGTATTTCTTTCTGTGTAACATTACAATGTTTAACAGACAACTCCCTTCATAAAGGCATTGTGTCAATATTACTGAATGTACTTCTGTTTTACAGAAGTAAATAGACAACTGAATATATAAGTTTAGGTATCAGTTCTACAAAATTTGTTACATCTGTATTTTGACAAGCAGATTTTGTTTGTAAATAGTTGTATAAGAAATTGTAATCTTCAAATTGAGACATGGTTTTAAAGATGCTACTTTATAAAAGAAATAGAGTGTCCAAGAAAGTCTTCTGGGAATGCATATGGCTACTTAACCAAGAGTAGAATCATGGTAAGCATTGATGTACTAAGTTTGAGACCCTGGTAATGCTTCTGCCATAAAATATTTTCATTTGCTTTGTACAAGGAGCGTAATAAGATATTCTCTCATGCAGCATTGCTTTACTTCCCAAGGAGATGCTGTATTTAAGTTGTATGTTTGTGTGATCCTGGACTGCAAATAGTCATGGGATTGGCATGAGTTGAATGTCATCTTTGACTCATGTATGATTTTTTTTTTCAAAGCCAGCTGTGTGCTGTGCAGTTCCTCTTCTAACCTTAACTTAGACATTTTCAGCCTGTTACCTACCTCTGTTAATTATTCTGTTAACTACATCATCTGCTTTCTCTGTAACTGTGCTGCTAAGGAGGAAGTAATTTTATCTTCTGTTGTACCAGAATGAGTTTTGCTTGGTGTTTCCTCAACTAAAAAAAAATTAATTCCTTTTAGTGAGTGACTTTGGAGTAGGAAATAGACTTGGTGTTAATCTCTTCTGTTGGTCTGCCTTGTGAATTTTTGAAAGTTACTGCCTTTTTTTGCCTAGACAGTCTCTGCTCCTGAGAACTTGCAGTTCATCTCCTGTGTTCATAAAGTATCTGTCATACATGTTATACTGTTCTCTTCACAGTTTTCATTTCCATGTGAAATTAAACAGTAGGAAAGGAAAAAACCTCAACCCAAACAAACCTCAACCCAAACAAATCTGGGTTGCAGGAAGCATTGAAAGTCTGTGAGGTGTGATTTGAAATGAAAAAGAAATTATATTGCTTTAAGTGTAATGACTCAACCCTGCCATGGAATAGGGAACCCAGTATGACACTTGCAAATTCAAAGTATGGGGCCAACAAAACTAAAAATAGTCTCTGCTAAAAGGACAATCTGCCTAATTAAATGCTGATTGAAGGAACTAGGACTGTATGTACTGTTAACCTGGTATACACAGTCAGTGGCTTCCCCAGTGAAGCATGACACAAAGTATTACAGAGAATCACAACTACACAGGGTTTTTTCTGTGTTCTTAGTAAAACATTAATAGAAAATAATTGTCCACCCATCTATGTCTTGAACTGTGCTTTTGATACTATTCTAAGATAGCTTGGAAAAGTTTAAAAATACCATGTTTTCAAATGCACTATGGATAGGTACATATACTGTAATGGCTAATAATGTGTTGTGACTTTGACTGGACTGGATTCTGGAACTGGATTGTGGGACTACATTTTTAGTTGCTGCTTGCAAGCTGAAATCAAATGGCATCATGGAACTTTTATTTGTGAAAGTAAATTGCAATTGAGTATGTGGGGATCTGGTCTCGAACATTTGTTAGCTGTACCATTATATTTGAAGCAGGGATCCTGGAAACTCACTGGGGAAGGATCAGTACTTTTCTGATGAAAACTGGGGTTTGGTAGTAGTAATGGAAAATATGCTACTATGCTGGGAAGATTATTTTCCCAATAAGAACCTATTTGTTACTACTTTAGGACTACCAAAATTATTAATCTTGTATTTAAGTCACATGAGTACTATACAAATGTAGTAATATTTTTCCAATGTGACTTCAGGAAAAACAACCCTTTTTCTCCTAAATCAGAGCGTTCTCAGAATGGAGCAATAGGTGTATTTTCAGAGTTAAAAATATATAGAAATAGTCTTTAGCATAGCAGTTTAGAGGAGAAAGACTAAGAGAGGCTGCCTGTTGCTCTTTGCTCACTGAAGCTATTTTATCTAGGCATTTCATCCAGTGCTGAGACCAGGGCATTGGATGAAATAAAATTGTTAACTTGTGGGAATATTTACAGTCCTGATGCCAAACACTACTTCCTTTAGGACAGCACTGATGAAGACAGTGGGGAAGAATGACAGTTCCTGCAGGCATGATTCTTTTGAAAAATCTCTATGCTTTCAGCTCTGCTGTGCCTTTGAAAAAGTGTGAATCATACTCATTTCAGTAGAGATCTGGCTTTGAAGAGAGCTGCAGGACCACGCACCCCCAGTGTCTCCAAAAGGCATCCATCTGTTAGCTCACCCCATGGTTTGCAATTACTTCAGCTTGTTTAGAGTTGCAGGTTATTTAGGTTAGCTTAGTCCTGGGTGCAAAGGTAGTCTGAATACACAACTTGGAAATCACCCACTTTTTTAGTTTTCTCAATTAAAGTATGGCATGGTTTACCTCTAGGATCAAAATCTGTTGTGTGGTGACCTCTACTGATTTTTAGTTAGGAATAGGACACCTCTGTGTAAGGGCAGAATGCTCCCATGGTAAAAGAGGGGATTATGGTTCTAACTAAGGTATGATTAGAAAGAAGATATGCAAAAATCTGTTCATCATCTGGCTCAACTCCTGTATTAGTTTGCTGTGGAATCCCGTGGGATCCCACATCTTCAAGCTGTCCCAAGGCAAAGAAATCTATGCTCCTGCTTAAAAAAGAAACTCAAGCAGACCTTTTAATCACTGTATTAAAAAAAAAAACCCCAAAACAACTGACCAAAAAACCCCAACACACACAAAATTTTCCATAATAACAACCCCCAAATTTCTGAACTTCCCCTTTCTCTTTAATGCACACAGGTCTTGGAAGGTCAACATATGCTGCAGCAACTCCATTGCTAGGTAAGCTCAGTGGTGATTCTTGGCTCCAAGGGCTGGACACAGATTCTGTGTGAGGTTCAGTGTAGCACATGGCCCTCTCTTGGGAGCCAAATACCACTACTAATGCTATTCCATCTCTGCTGCTCTTTTGATTGTAGCTGCCCATAAAATACCATTGATGTGCTAATACATTGTAGCTGGGCTAGACAGCACAGTATTAATGAGATTCCACTTTTCTCCAGCAGCATTGATAAAGGTATGTGGATAGACACCTCTGCCTTTGAAAGTGCTAGCTATCCCAAGAATGCATTCTTTTTTCTTTGTTTTGTCAAGAGATTTGACTTTTTGGTTCACTCTGTGTCCTGGATACCTAGTGAGCCTTAAAGCACGCACAGCAGTCATAGAATCATACAATAGTTTTTGTTCTAAGGGGCCATTAAGGATTGCCTAGCCCATCCTACCCTGGAATGAGCAGGTACAGCTTCAGCTAGGTCAGGTTGCTCAGGCCTCTGTCCAACTTGACCTCAAATATGTCCAGGCATGAGGCATCTACTCCTCTCTGAGCAACTTGTTCTAGTGTTTCATCACCCTCATTATAATAAAAGATTTCTTCCTTCAATCTGTTTGAATCTATCCTCTTTTAGCTTGAAGCTATTATGCCTTGCCCAGTTGCAGCAGGCTCTATTCAACATCTGTCCCCATCTTTCTTGTAAGCCCCCTTGAAATCTTGAAGGGTTGCAGTAAGGTCTGTCTAGAGCCTTCTCTAAGATGAGCAGTCCCAACTCTCACAACAGTGTGTGCCCAAGCTGTCTTCTGTAGCAAACCACAATGTTTTACCAAGGACAAAAATCTGTGTGTGCTTCTGGGGGTCCTTCACACCAATAGGCCACTTGTTTCTCATAGGTGGTGTGGCTACAAACACACCAACTTTGTCATCCTGTGCCATCACCTCAGAGGTCCTTAGTAGTTTTTACCCTTGGAACTTCTCTTTTCGGGCTGACATTTTAGTCAGCCTTTTGTCATAAAATACAGCCACAGTGCTGCACTCACCTGCCTTCAGAGGAAAATGTGGTGCCCTATAAAACAATTCCTTCATTGTATGAATTTGGCCGGTCTATTCCAAATGAGGTTAATCCTAACCAGTATTGCTAAAGCTTTGTATTGCTTTCCCTGAAAGTCCTGCATGACTGGTTGGAGCAAATCTGTTTGACTTTTATGTGTACCTGTGTCAATGGGAGACCTACAGAATAAAAAAAATACTCTTTTCTTTAGTATAACCTGTGGTATGTCTATGACAATTTTATATATCTATCTCATTTTTCTCACTTGGATCAGTGCTTATACAATTATTGAGTGAACAGAAATGTGTCTGGATGAAGGAAAACAATTTATATCTATCTGTAATCACAAAGTAATGTAGCCAGTAAAAACTGCAAATGCTGCACGTGATGCACTGCATCATTCCACTTAAAGCTACTGATAGGCTTCCTGGGGAAGGATCCAGTGATGCTGGTAATTTCTTTGTCATGTGCTGATAGGACCACTGGGTGTAGAATATGTGTAACTGCTGTACTCGAGTTCTCTTTTGGGTCACTTGTGCCTCCAATTCCTTACCTAGAAGCACAGCAAGGAGACTTGCAGAGTATGAGACTCTAGTAAGTATTCACTAGTCTTGAATTCCTGGGATCTTTGTACTCCTCTGGGACAGTGCAGATAAAGCCAGTGGAGATAGCAGAAGCAATATTTTCAGTCAGGAGTGTTCACCTGTGATACAAGGTTCTGGAGCAGGCTAACACAGAAATGGGCTGTTTCCAAAAGGTCATTCTTCCCATCTTTGGGAACATTGTGATGTAGATGTGGTGTGATGTGCTGGAGACAGCTTTTGATAGGGACTTACTTGAAATTTTGTGATTGTTAGCATAAATTAAACCTAAATATGTAGTCTTGTTTGTAATAAACACAATTGTAATAATCAGTAGATGTGATTGAATTGGCTTTGTATCTAATTTATACAGCATTTTAAGGTTAAAGCATTTATTTCATTCCTGTGAAGAAGTAGTGGTATTAGCTTAGAGAATTCATTCTTACTTTCAATATGGAGCCTTAGGGTTTCTGCAAAAATAATTTTAAAGTTTTAAAACAGAAAAGAATAGCAGCTAATCCATCCATAGAGACCTCTGCATGGAGAAGTTGAAAAGCTCTTTTTATAAAATACTGCAGTTACATGCAGCTGTATTGCAGAATCCTGTGTGCTCTGCTTTCAGATGCACTGGAAGTTTTGCAATGTTTGCTGTTGTTTGTAATTTTTGAATGGGTCAGCACTGGTCTAAATGTGTTCTTGTTGAAAGCAGTGATGAGAGTGAAGTGGTATTAATAAAAAGGAAAAAAAAAAAAACCTCAGTAAAAACCAACAAGCTGGATAGTGCTTGGAATCTTCTAAAATGTTCCAATTTTTAGACCAACATGACCACTGCAGAAGGTCTGTAATTAAACTCCTGTGGATTGCATTGAGAGGCTCTGTGACTGTTCTCCTGTGTGTGTATTGAGCACAAGTGTGAACTGTACAAGTGACCATGATGTGTGAAATCAGTTGAGGTGTCTTAGAGTGGGACAGTGTCCAAAATACCTTGTTTGTTTTAAAACAAGCCAACCTTAAAAACTTGATGAAACAGTAATAAAGACTAAGTGCTAAATTGCTTCAGAGGAATTGCAGTCTCTCAAAGACCTTCTCAGAATGAAACTTATTTTTTTTAAAACAGCAAACAATCTGTTGTTATATAATGAATTAGTGTAGAGCATGTTGCAAAAATAAAGCTGGGCTTTGTATAAACAAAACTGAATCTTTATGTAAATGTTATGTAAATGTGACATTTAAACCTAAACTGTTGGAGTGGGCAAGTTGGGATTAACAATGTACAGATCTCATCATGTTTATGTGTTTCAACTGTGAATTAAAACAGTTTGTTATTTTTGTTGCAGGGTGTTTGAATTACTATCTATGAGTAAGAAATACACTGTGAAACATGAAGTGTTTAAAGATTCAGCTCATGCTACTTCTAAATAATTTTAGTGAGTATTTTAGCAGAGCTGCATCAAATATTGCATTTCAGTGTATTGGAAGAAAGTGTGTGCCCAGCAGTCTTGAACCACCTGTGATTTTAAGGATTCTGAATTTATTCTTTGTGTAGTCCGGGAAGTTATGTCACAGGAACCTTTTGTCCCTGACTCTAAGTGCCAGAATTTGGCTGGAGTTTACATGTGATTTCCGTGTGAAGGACTTTGTGTCTTATATTTTTATGTATTGCATCAACTTCCACCAAGCACTTCTAGTTGAAGCAAAGCATGTGTAAATTTACGTATCACCTAGAGTATAAGTTTACAAGAATCTACTTAATTTTCTTTGCTTTTTGGTTAATTCTTTTGTCTTTTACCCTTTTAACGTTGTCTTTTTTTTCTTCTTGTGGTCCATATTTGTACTTTAGCATGCTGAGAGACATGATTACAGCTTCTGTATAGGAGGATGGGGCTGGTATAAACTTCAGTCTCAAAGTTGTTGTTGTATGTTGTGTTGCAGAAAACCACATGCTCTTCAAAGTGGAATTGTTAAGATGTAGTGCCAGAAAAAGGATGAAAAGTACTCTTTTCTACTCCAGCTTCTGGTAAATTAGTTGTATGCAGCTCAGTAAATGCCATCGCAGTCAGCACAAACCTCAGAGTGACTCTTTGTCGCCGGCCCTGCTGCTGCTCTGAGCTTGCTGTCCATCCCCCCGCCGAGAACAGACCGTGTACCGAGCCTCCCGCCTGTGTTCCCTGCCGCGTGCGGGAGAAGATAAATCCCTCGGTGCCCGTGCCTTTTCGCTTTCTGCCCGGCGGCTGCTCCGGCACCGGGGGAAGGCTCGGGAGCGGCAGAGATGCCGGGGCAGGAGCGCCGGCGGGGCCCGGGCTGCGCAGTGCCGCCGCTGCCGCCGGGGGCGCTGCTGCCCCGCCCGCCGGCCGGGCCCCGCGGGAGCGGCGGCGGCCCCGGGAGCTGCTGCGGGCGGCGGCGGCACCGGGAGCGGGCGGCGGCACCGGGAGCTGCTACTGCGGGCGGTGGCGGCACCGGGCTGGCAGCGAGTCTGCTGCGCTCGCTCCGCTGCTGCCCGGGGCCGATCGGTCTTGGCTTTCTCTAGAACCTCTTGGGGAACGACGCGGGAGTCCATCAGGCTGCCCGGCTGTTTTTTGGAAGATGGTCCTGTTTTAGGAGATGTGCATTCTAGGAGATGCAGTCTATTATACAATCTTCGCTTTTGTGCTTTTCTTCCTAAAAACACCAGATCAGACAGGAGATAGTTGATATAAAATACAAGCTTTTAGGAAGAGCTGCTCAGAATAACCTATCTAGCTTAGCACCAGAGAATACAGAATGATTCCCTTTATCCCTGTGGGCAGGGAAGCTTGCATGCCTTTCTCTTCCTTGGCTACTTTATTGTGTGTTTTGGAGATGGACGTGTTCTGAATCCTTTCACGAAAATCATGGGTCTTTGGCTCATCTTTGTGCACAGGGTCAGCTTGCTTCACCTTGTCTGGGTCTAGAAGTAGATTAGAGGTGGTTGTGATACAGCATGTCAAAGTGACCCACTACATTTAATCCAAAACTGTAAGCGACAAAAGCTTCTCACGTCATGATATCTGGGTAGAAAACCATCAGATGCATTATTGAAATAGAGAGAGTTCATCCTTCTTTTATGGCCATGCAGCAGTGTCTGGCAGTTTCAAGCAGATTGATACCCTGGTAAACCATGTGGTTGTTAGTTACAGTCTGCTTTCAGTCCTTATCTCCAGTACTTGGTCCCAGGTTCTCTGAATGGTACAGGAGAATTTATAGAGTTAAAGCAGTCTATGAGTTTGAACATTTAACTTAGAGCAAGGTGCAAAGAGAGAACATGGGAAACAAATCAAAAAGAGAAGAGGAAAGGATGAAGCTGGAGGTTTGATAACTCATACCTAGTTAAGGTAGATCACCTAGATCAGGTAGTTTTAGAGTTTGTGTGGAGGTGAGAATTCTTTGAGACACCTGAGTGGAAGCATCAGACCTTGGTACCAGTGTATCTGTCTGAAGCAGTATTGATTTCAGTAGTAAAGCCCAAGCACAGCACTTGACTCAGTTATTTCCACCACTGATGGTAATGTTGGTGTGTTTAGAGCTGTGAACAGGAGAGGGGTGAAGTACAGTGTTTAGAAGTGCTGCCTGTGTGGGGTGGGAGGTGTTTTAGTGATTGTCAAGCTGAATAGGATACCATACTGGAAACGGTGTTCTCTCTGGATTGATGCCTAAATGGTGTATGGAATTGCTGAGTGCAACTTACAGGCACCAGTGTTATGGAAGCGTCTGGAATCCATCTGCAGAGATGAATGCTGTTCTGGCTGACCAGTGGTACTGTGATGGGAGGTGCAATTCCACTTCACTGTGGACCGTAGGAATTTAGTGAGATCTGAATTTCACCCTGAAGATGCCCATGTTTTTTCTTTTCAGAGATGAAGCAGGATAATGGTCATCCTTTTTAAAGTACTTTGAGATCTATGGATTAAGAATGCTATATAAGAGCTCAGTGATGTTTAGTGTAAGCACTTTATGTAACATGAAGAACAGATGATAAAACAGGACAGGAAGTAACTATTTGATTTAGACTTGTCCTATTGCAGATATGAATTTAGAGCCAAAAAAAGGAAATAAAGTGATTTCAGTCTGTGTGTGCTCTTAATTGCATATATTTAGGTGGGTTATATATGTAGATAGGAAACTGTAGAATAAAAGTGCTCTTTTAGGCAGCTTGGATAAAATCAACAGAGCATGTATAAAATACACAAGTTCGCATCTTTGCAAATATGTGTTATGGTGTGTTGTTTAAGGGGAAATTCTCCTTTCTTAGCTCCTAAAGAAATTAGGCTATGTGAATCAAAATTTCATGCAGATGTCCATCTTAGAGGTGACAAATAAATGATTGCATAGATTTCATGCTTATGAAGGAATTAAGGGTCAAAAGCTTCAGGCTTCTATTTATCTTACTGTCTGAAATAAGTGAGTAAAATAACATACTGTAGGCTTCCTATTCTAGCCCCAAAATGTAATTGCAGTACTTCCATGCAGTGCTGAAAAATGAGCTAAGGTCATGGCAACCAAAGGATAATTCTTAATGTCAGCTGTCATATGGTTCTTGCTTTCTTTGTCCTGGAGAAGATGTATCACTTTCTTGCAAGCAACATAACTGAAAAGTTGATTCCACTTTCCAAACCATCCTCTGCTGCTCTGTTCTGTGTGAACAGCAAAATGCAGTTTGCTCGCCTGAGTTCCGTGATGTAATCCCAAACTTGAAAAAACCCATTAAATAAAGAAGAATTCTGAATTGACTGATGTAAAGAGAATCAGGATGTATAAGTAATAACTATTGCTCTACAATTTTTTGTGAATACTAATGCTATGTAATGAACATTATCTCCTGTAGCTATAGGGATAATAGCGTTCAGTGTTCTAGTGCTTTCAGAGACAGTTGTGGTAGATTTAGAGATTATTTAAAATGTATCTAGCATTTTGGTACGATGAATTGCTTTGCAAATCTGGATTAGACTATTGCTCTGAAAATATTAAATATTGGACATGTACCAGTGAAGCACAGTAGTTTTAAATACAGTCTTCAATTTTTTGACCAGTGATGGGGAACTGACATTAGAATGCAAAGAAAAGTAGTGTTTTTCTTTGAGTTACTCATATATGTGTATATGTGTGCATATATACGTATGTATTAGAAATACATGTATGTATGTAAAATGTACTTCCTAGGTGGATGGAAATGGAGATTCAAAACAGACCATGTCTTGCTCAGGTAAATGGGTAAATGTTCTTGCTTGAATGCCCTGAGAGTTAGGCAACAACTCAGGGGCAAATATTGTTCAAGAGTAACCTAAATAGAGTTGATCCTGCCACAGAGAAGAGATTAGCTGATCTCGGCAAAATTAACAGATTGTCTAACAGAGTAAGTGTGTTCATGGTCAGAAATTTTTGCAAACACAAAGCAACAGTGAAATATAGCTTGTCTGTAGGATGGTAGACAGGCTGATAGTGTTTAAGCTACACAAGGTTCCAGAACACTCTTTAGCTACAGCACAGCAGGAAAAATGTTGCTTCTTAGAAAAAAAAAGTCTGTCTCTGAATGTTATGTAAGTAGACTGTACTGTACTGCTTGAGTCACCATCCCTCAGGGTATTTAAAATACATGTAGTCATGGTTCTTATGGACAAGGTTTGATGGTGGACTCAGTAGTGCTGGGCCAGTGGTTGGACTTGATTATCCCAAGAGTCTTTAACAAACTAAACAGTTCAATGATTCTAATTAGCACCTTTTGTTGGGATCAGTACTGCAGGACTGCTGTCACTCCCAAAGTGAGCTGTGCTGCTGTGTGATAGCTGTGCATACCTAAGGCCAAGTGCTGCCTCTTAACTGAATGAGGTTGGTATCCAAACATCAAGGACTCCAAAATACCTCCAGAATTTTCCACCCTAGGTTCTCCATATAGAACTTCTGAGCTTTTGACGGCATGTCTGGAGTCTTCCCAGTACTACTGGTACCACAAAGTTCTTATTCTTCCTTCAGGCAATAAGAAGCCTAGTTAAAATAAAAGTTGATAGGAAATAAAAATGACCTGATTTAGATGGCAGTTTTACTTCAAAGTGCTGTTATACAGAATTAACCTTTCATTTATGGTGATGACTTGAGATAAGAAGAACTTCTTTATTAGGAGTAAATTAGAAGTAAATGATTAAAACTGCAACTGTTGAAATGGATAGAGCTGGAGAGCAGCCTTTGATGATCAGTGAGTTTTAGCTGATAACCAAGCAAGAGCTTTTACTTACATGCAAGAAACCTGCAGTTTTATCATTGGTTTCAAGGCAAGGCATCATCTTCTACTGAAAATAAATTACTGATGAAATATTAGTAAATTAGAATATATAGTAAATGAACTCAGGTCAAGGGCTTCCTCTGTGCACATTCAGTAGGGGTTTGTCCTATATAATATACCTGGTAGCACCAGCAGTGAGTAAAGGTCAGTCTGTCTTAGGGCTCCACTGGACAGTCAGCTGTTGAAACAGATATGACATATAGTGGGAGCTTTCTGTTATGTAGATCTTAATAAAAATTTCATTTCTTCTTGTTTATAGTGTCTTGTTTATAAACTGTGTAAGCAGCAAAATGGGGATGGTTAACAAAGTAACCATGGAAACCTCCTTTATCTCCCTCTCTCTGTGGAAACATGTTTGACAATAGTTATGATTTCTTCCCCTCATTGTGATTTGAACTGGACTAACAAAATAACTCATAAAAATTGTATTTTAAGTTATTGGTTATCTGGTGACAACCAATAGGCCAATATTTGTATGATCAGCATAAAGAGGGATTTTGCATTCATTCTCACTGCAAGAATAAAGTACATGCCTCCAAATTACTGTCTGTAACACAAGTAGCAAGCCGTGGCTGGACAAGATACACTCCTACATTTCTGAAAAATGGGATCTTCCAACTTGTGGTTTAAACACCTGGTAGTGCTTAAATTGTGGATGAAGTGTTTCATACTTTTTGGATGATACAGCCTATTGTCAAAGTACAGGCAGCCTTTGCAGAACAACCACCTCTGAATCTCCAGAACTGACAAAAAGGAATGTGAAAGGGAATAGGGCTTTATATTTAGAAATCATTAGGCTTCAACATTAGAAGTACCAGAAAAAAGAAGACCAGTGTTAAGGTTAACTTGCCTTTCTAACTAGTTCCTTACAAAATAAAAATTGCAAATAGAAAATACATATTTTATATAATCTGAGACAATTTTAAGTAACATGTAAGTATGATAAAATTTGGTGACAATACTTCACATTTGTATTTTAGTTCTGGACTGTCATTTCAAGATGATTCTCTGTATGTTAGCATAACAGTAATTAAGCTTCAACTCAGCAGGAAGGATAAGTGCTCTTTAGTTTTTATTAAATGAACAAACTGTTTCACTAATTTAAAAGCAAATTACTTTCTTGGATTAACTTTGTTTCAGTGATTAGATACAACACAACATCTATTATCTGAATGCTTTTATTGCCGCTTGACTTCCTTGAGAAGTCAACTCAAGAGTAACTTCTACTAGTCCTTCAGTGTCTGTTGTTTATTACAGTACTGCTTGTCCTGGATTCAGTCTGGTTTTGAGAATAGCTGTTGCCAGGTTTTCTATCACTTTATGTCTCTGCTTTTATGGGCACAATCCTGGGTCATCAAAGGTGGATACCCACCTCTGGAAGATTTTCCCTGCCTTCTCTTGGACCAGATTCCAGAACTGAAGGTTTGTTATGTTTTGAACTGTCTGATCAGAGCTTTGCATGACTCAAGAGCAATTGTTATAATGAATAATTTTGCTATTTCTTATTAATGTTTTTCCTTTTAATTTTGTGATAGTACAGGACATTGTCTTATGCAGGTTTTCCACTGCCTACAGGACTTGTTATAACAGGCAGTATTTAAGCCCTGACTTCAAGTCAAGAAATTTTATAGAAACAATCAGTATTTCACTTCTGTATGAAAGATCAAACTTGATAGGGACAAAGTGTTGTGTAGAGCAGGAAGAAATTGCTCCTGCAGACCAATCTTCTGTTACTTGTACTTTCCTGTAGATGTGATATACAAGCTCTTTCTTTTGCTTTTGATTCTCAAAAATTAATAGTGACAAGTTAACACAGCTATAACTAAGTGAAAAGTTGTGATTGAATTGTCTCTGATTGAAGGGACAAGTTCTTGAAGAGCAGCTGAGAGCACAGGAGTTGTTCAGTCTGGAGAAAAGAAGGCTCAGGACTTCATTGCCTTCCACAACTATCTGAAAGGAGGTTGTGGCAAGGTGAGTGTTGGTCTCTTCCAGGCAGCAAGCGACAGGAGAAGGGAAAATGGCCTCAAGTTTTACTGGGGAGGCTCAAGTTGGATATTAGAACAAATGTTCTTCACTGAAAGCCTAGTTAAGCATTGGAACAGGCTCCCCAGGGAAGTGGCTGATTTAGCATCCCTGTAAGTGTTCATAAAACAAGTGGACATGGCACTTCACAGTGTGGTTTAGGTGACAAGGTGGTGTTCAGCCAAAACTTGAACTTGATGATCTTGCCAGTGTTTTCCAACCTAATGGTTCTATGATTCTCTGGGTTTCTATCACAGTCTCTGTAAAAGTTTTATGGTGTATGCCAACAAAACTGCAGCTGTAACACAGTTATACAGTGATTGCTCAAAGAAGATGTGATCTTATTTATGTCACCAAGTTAAAAGATATTTTGGTGCTAGGAGGGAAGTTACCCGTATTACAGAATATTAACCTTTGTTGCTTTTTGGACAAAGAGAAGGATGTGAAGGTCAGAGGCATAGAGCTCAGAAGGGAATGTCAGAAAGTGAGTGTCTAGTATCATACATGCCCTTTGTCCCACTCAAAATTATTTTTGTGCCTAACATTGCTGTTTTCAGTGTAGTTGTTTTTCCTCCTTTGTATTGGAGTGGGGAAAGACAAAAACTTGATCCACCTCAAACTAGGAGCAGTGGCACAAGGTTTTATTAAGTGCTGTCATGTGCATAGAATAAATCAACGGGAAAGGCCTGAAATTATTCTCAAATTTCTTCCACCTTAACAAAAGGCTCAGAAAGTAATATTCATGCAGAAGTGTCTCACTTCAGCTGATGGTGTCTCTGAAGAGTTCAGAAATAAATTACAAAAATAATGACAGCTTTCATTAGGATGTTTCAGCTGTGGAAGTGAATGTGTAGGAGTTACAGGCTTTTGCTAAAGTTGTAGGAGCACAGATCATTCTGGGGATCAAACTGACAAATTATTTAATCACAGAAAGCTAACATATCTTTGTGCTGGTTATGCTCAGTGTCTTGGATGCAGCTCCATCCTGATGGGGTCATTATCATTTCACTGAAGTAGTACAGACCTTCCAGAGCCTGTGCAGGGATGGTCACAGTATCCTGACTTCTCTCCTGTGTCCTATGGAGACACTTGAGGGCAGAGTAGGAAATACTGTTATGACTTACTTGGTGGTTATTAAATATTTAATCATCAGTTCAGAGAACTGATCTCTTGACATTTTGATTCCAGTTGATAGTGATAAAATAACTTTTCTTAAAGCATAGTAAAATGAATAACTGTGCATATGTGTGAGTAAATTTTAGTTCACTTTCTTATGAATCACATAATCATTTAGGCAAAAACTGACCCCCAAGATAATCGAGTCTGACCCTTGACTACTCACCCTGTTGTCAACTAGACCACAGCACTAAGTGCAATGTCCAGTCATTTCTTAAAGGCTTCTAGGCATGGTGACTTCACTGTCCTGGCCAGCCCATTCCAATGCTTGACAACCCTTTCTGTGAAGAAATTCTTCATTATTCCCGCTTGAACATCCCCTGAAATCACTTTATTGGAGTAAAGTGATTTTTTTTTTCTCCTCATAACAAAGTTATTTTCTCTTAATAACAAAGTTATTAATGCCATTATGTTGAGTCAGTGTGTTGTAGTTTGTTTTTTTGTTTTGTTTTTTTTTTGTCCTCGTAACATGTAGCTTCAGACCCTGAAATTGTATCTCTTCCAAGGTCATGTTTGTGTTGATGTTGAGATCAATAGACTTTGTTCTGTTTCTGTATGTTTTATAGAAATAAAGGTTTTGCTTCTCTATGAAAAACAATGTGATTTTAGCTCCTAATGCTGTCCCCAAGAACTGCTGATACAAGTCTGCCCAGAGGTGCATGCAGTAGGCCCTAGTTTTGTTAGAATGATTATTTTAAAATAAACCAGCAATCCAAATATCCCATTGTTTAGGCTCATAAGTCCTCCGAAGACTGACAACAAAATTAGTACTTGCACCTCTTTTAAGCCTCCTTTTGATGTCTGAGTTCAGTAAGGAGCTCCTTGCTCTCACATGCTGCTTTTGCTTAATTCGTATTTGTCAGGATGGACCTTTCCTGAGCTTGGAGGAGGTAATCTCTGAATATCAACCAGCTTTCCTGGGCCCCTCCTCTCTCCAGGACTAGATCCATGTGGTTCTTATAAACAGATCTCTGAAAAGGATGGTGTCTGCTCTCATGAAATCCAGGGTTTTGGTTCCGCTTACTGCCTTGGTCCCTCCTCTCGAGATCCTGAAGATCATCATCACATGGCTACTGCAGCCCAGGCTGCCTCTGACTTCCCCATCTCTGACCAGTTTTTTGTTGTTTGTAAGTACAAGGTCCAGCAGAACATCTTTCCTTGTTGGTTCCACATGTTGGGAAGTTATTAGAATAAATCACATGAGACTCCATTTTCTTAATGGTGAAAGAAGCCTATTTTTTATTCACATAACTCATTTTTATACAGTTTTACAGACCTTGTGTGTGACTCCAATTGGTTAGTAGCTTTGTTACCCTGTATTGATGGGTCACTCAAACCCCTGATGTGTATGTGTAGGAAAAGTTCTTTATGAGAGTTTTCATTTTTCTATCTAACAGTGTAAAAACGGTTTATACAGATGCAAGTTGTTTTTCACCCAGGAATAAATTGTTATGTTAATGAACTGCTCACACCAGGATTGCTTTCACATGGGAACTTGCAAAGGGCTAGCCTGACAAGGCCAGCCATTGATTTTAACAGAGCAGGCCTGATTTTATAAGGCTTTTCTTTATAATTTTTCTACCTTCCTGCAACAGGAAGTTGTCATTAATGCACTCTGATGCTGCATTGCCCAAGTGCTGCTGTGGGAGGATGAGGTCTGTAACAGGGACACCCATCCCCAGGCACAGCTCCATGATCTCCAGCTGCTCTTTCACAGGAAACAGGTCCCTGTCCTTCCCATGCTGTCCTTCCTCAAGAGCCTGTATGTCCATCCCTCACAGCACTCCAGTCATGCAACTGCAGAGACTTCTGGTTCCTCCTGTTTGTTCCCACGCTGCCTGCATCAGAACAGAGATGTTTCAGAGAGCCACCCAAGCATGCTGAGTCCCCCAGAGCAGGCTTGAGAGCTTTCCCCAAAAGACCATTCCCCATTTGTTGCTGAGCAATAAATATACTGCACAAAATGTACTGTAAATTATACAGGAATGTGTGGTAGTAGTCCTGAAACAAATTACAGAAGCATTTTAAGTCAGTATTCTTTGTTGAGCATGTCTCTCTTTTTCCTACATTTTAGTTTGTGATCAACATTAAGGAGATACGGAGTTCCCTTTCTGTGTAGTCAATTTAGTCCTAAGCCTTACAAAATCATGAAAGCTCCCAAATGACTCTGTTTAGAAGTGCATTGGATGCTAAACATGGCCTCCTTTTTTTTGTTGGTTTAGCTTGGTTGGGATTTTTGGAAATCAGTGTGATGTTTGTGGAAAGATGCTTAATCCATGTATTTTTAATAGAAAGAAATGAAAGTGATCTCTAAAGAGATGATATATTATTTTATATGTAATAAACTAGTGATTATCTGTCTTATTAATTTATTCTGGGTTTGATATCATTCCATCTGTGCTTTTTTGAGTTGTTGCTGCTAAACAAAAATGTATCAATTAAATATTTATATATGAGCACCTGGCAACCAGTTGTGCAGGGTACATTTGTGCCAACTTTGTGAGAAATGTCAGCTCACAAAAGTTGTTAGTGACAGCCTGCAGGGAGGGAAGCACTGACACAGCAGTGATCTTGCAGACCTGATAGAAATGGACAATACACGTTGTCAATCACTAGACCTAGGAAAGGAATCAGGGAATGCAAAATGGGGGAACAATAAGGCAGAACAAACAGAGGGCAGCAGGGAAATAAAATCTGTTCCTATACCAGTTGTCTGAGACAATTCTTTGTCTCTGTGGTGTATGTGCTTCTTCCTCTTTGCTGTTTCTATAGGCAAGATATTACAAAGGGAAGATAAGAGCATCAACTAGTCCTGTCTGACTGATGGCACTTTGGAGGTAAATAAGGAGACTAGAGGAGATTTTTTCCTCCATTGCCATGGGGTGAGGAGGAGGAGAAAACAGGACAGTGTATTATTTCTGTTGCATACACAAATGACTCAGAAAACATGATCTAAAGAGATTTGGTGCTTCCAAGAGCAATGGGCTTTGATTCTGCTTCACTTTACAGAACCCATAGTCACAACGTGTACAAAAAGGCTGAAAATTGCTGTGGTTTGCTTAGAGAAGCACCTCCTAACTCATGCTGCCAAATGGTAAATCATAACACTGGGCATTGGAGAAGCAATTCCTCTGCATTCAGGGGAAGAGTGAAATGATGGGGAGTAGGAAGATGGTGCGTGGATTGAGTTCTGACAGCGTGTCAGGCTGGGCTTCTTGGAGGCAGATGGCATTAAAATGTCAGAGCATTAAAATAAGCATGTCAGGAATAGGATTGGGCATGTAAGAGGTAATTATTCCACAGAAAAGTGATATTTCTATGAAACAGATTCTGAGAGGATTTAGGATGGTTGCTGCTGTAATTAGCTATGTGAAGCTTATCACCCTGTCTTTCAGCCCTGGCAGGAGACTGCCACAGCCAGTTTAGCTGACAGACTCAATTATTTAAATAAAGGAAAAAAGAAATGGATCTTCCAATCCTACCTTTATAATCTGGGAAAGGAATACCTTTGCTTGGAAAAGGTCTTCAGAAAGTTTCCTTTCGGGTTAATTCAAGAGCTACTTTGAAATAGGTTCCTTTTGATGATTTAGACAAGAGTATTGTTCCTCAGCTGATGTTCATAATTTTTTCATTTTTGCACCATTTGCTGTTAAAGCAGGACCATCTATTTTTTACATCTGACCTAAGCTGATGGCCCTATTCAGCATTGCAGTAAAAGGTATCTGTGAGTGAAGGTAAAAATACTCTGTAATATGTTGCCTATAGGTGTTCTTTTTTTTTAACACAACAGATTGAAGGCTATGGCTTTGCTGTAAGTTATCCTCTCAAGTAGGTGCAATGGGATAGTTTTTTTCAGGAACACTTAGCTCTGGTGTCCACTTTTCAGTAGTCTGGCTGTAAAAACAATGCTGTTCATCTAAACTGCTGGGGCTCAATTCATCCTGCATATAATGATGGCTCTTTAGGCTGTCTTATGTGTCTGCTCACTAAATCCTTGTTTTGAGACAGAATTCCTGTATGGTGAGGCCATTGCACTGGTCTGTGTGACTATCTTCTGGACAAAAAAGGAATCTCCCTGTCCCTGCATCCCCAACTACTGTGGGATACAATTCAAAAGAATTGTACAGGATTCATAAGTTAATTTAGGATTTTTTCTGCAGATGGGTCTTGTGTTGCTTCATTATTTTATTATGAGGATCTCAATCTATTAGTTACTGTAACATTGGTCATTTAAAACCTCCCAATGTATGCTAAAGAAGGGAGCTTTTAAGCAATTACTGCATTAGCCTGAGTTAGTTTAATGAAATGTTCACATCCATTGCTTTTACTATGGACTCTATACATAACTGAGGTTGAAATTTGCAGTCTTTCAGTTCCTCTAGAGCTCTTTGTATTAAACTGTCTGAGAAGTCCTCCAGTACTCCTTTGCTACTTTTTTGTGGTATGATACCAAACTGTTTTAATGTGATTTGCAGTGTACATTTAATGAATAGAATTGTAAAAAATTAAATGCAGTAAGTTTTGATTGCAGGGGGAGAAAAAAGCACTGCTTTGTTTCCCTAATGTGTGATAGACAATTTCAGGCAGCCAACATTACCATCTGATGCCTCTTTTGCCTTAGATTTTTCACAGGTTTTGATGCTCCTTGTCTAAAAAATGAAAACTTCTCAGGAAAATTACTGAAACTTGTGAAAAGCAATTTGTTAGCTCTGCCTTTCTCTTTTTCTCATTCTAAGTCAGATGGGTTTTTTCCTACCTTTTATAATTCTTGACACTCCTAACTTTTGGATTTGGCCATTCAGCTCACGTGCTTGGTGCTGTGGTGTCCTTCTCTAGCCACTGTCTAGGACTAGTTCTTGATGGTGATGATAAAATACAGCAGTAGCAAGGATGACCATTAATTCCAACTAATTACAGTATCTGCTCCATGTCAATCAGCCCCCAGTCTGCTTTCTCACATCCCAAAAGTCCACCTCATTAACTTTATGTAGGTGGCTGGAACAGACATGGCACTGATGGACAGCATGCACGGCATTGTGGTTGACCTGAAAGCACTTGTTACATCCCTGCGTTTCCATGGTATCCTATGGGATGTATTCCTATACTCTGTGAGCAATTCAAGGTTTCTCTAAAAATATCTGTGTTGAACTATGGTTACACATCAAACACACATGGAAATACTGAAAATGTAAACTCCTATGGTTCATGCAGGTTGTTCACTGTTGCTCAGTGCCGTGGCTTGTTTGGGTGGGATAATGGCAGCGAGCTCTGCTCATTTTGGCAGCAGAAGGTGATGCACGTGTTTCCCTGCCTCCCAGGGTAAGTGTTTAGATGCAGTTAAAAATGGTGAAGCATTGGCTTTACCCCTGGAAGGGTGACTTTCAGGGTGGTGCTTATTATCCTTGCAATGGATTGATTTAGGTTGTTTACAACCTCCTTGTCATCTTTGTTTCTTTCCTCTGGTGACATATTATGTTTGTAGGCTGTCATTATGCAATGTTTCATATCTATAGATGGCATCCCTATTTTCATACATAGTTGCAAAAGTATAATGGGAAATGTGATAAGCAGTTTTCTCCTGTGGTGCAGTCAAGTACTAGCTTATATGACTCAAGTGTCAGGGGAGGACAAGACAGGATTTGGAACTAGATTCTGGTGCAACACTGTTTGATTTTTTTTGTTTAGTGTTCTGTATTTTTTCACTGATTGCTTTTTATACCATGCAGACAGTCTTGATAGTCTCTAGCTTAGCTGTCTTCAGCAGCACAAAGTAGTGTGTCCCTGAAACTTTATTGTTACACTTACAGAATGCCCTGTCCTTTTTTAGCTTTTGTTGCTGAGAATCTTTGTTCCTGGATAGACTGCCACAGTGTGATCATGTACGTGGAATGGTCCAGTTGGTATTGAGTACTGAACTCTTTTCATTACCATGGGCCACTAACATTCTGTATACTTCTACTCTGCTCACTACTAATCAAGTTCAAATTTTGGGCCCTGTGGGATTGAGAGATCCAAAAGATTTAATTGTGAAGATGTGGGAGGCCAACCAGGGTCAGCAACCCTAACCCTCAAAGATAATGAATCTTTCTACATGCAGGTTGAAGATTGATCTTTCCAGGAGTTTAATTCATTTGGTCATAAAGTCACACCTTGGTAGTGAGCACCTACCCAAACTAAGGGCCATGGTATCACCTTTGTGTCCATGCATTTTGGAAAATGTGTGCATTCTCCCTTTGTGCCATACTGCTGTGCTGTATTGCACACACAGTTTTCCCTCTCTGATGATGAGTAAGCCACAGAGTATGGTGGGTTCAGTTATGTTTTTTTGTGGGTTTGTTTGTTCATAAGACACAACCAGAGTGCATTCAGGTAACAGCGATGGGTCTAGGATAAGAGTGTTTGTAGAAGAAGCAATAATGTTTGAACAAGCACACGCTGTTTCAAATGAAATACAGAACACTTAACAGTGCCTGAAATTGACTTTGGAACAAACAGAGGTCTTTTGAGAATTGTTTTGGAAAGATATAGTATCCTGAATCACACATGACTTGCAGAGAAGAAACTATGTTAAGAAGACACTCAGTGTAACTTTCTTGTGTGACAGAACAGAATCTGCATTTTAAGCATGACAGTTATGACAAATCTTGTTTAATTTGGTATCTGATGCAATAAGGCTTTCCATGTATTTATTTCATGCATCAGTATATGTGAAGCTTTGCTGAACCTTATTAGATCAGATTGTGTATTTGAAAGGTATTTTCCTATGCATTTTAAGACTGATTGCAACATGGTGATTTATCTGCCTTGAAAGTAACTTTCCCAAATATGCAGAAGAAAATTATATCTCTTTAGAAAAGTCTAGAAATTTGTTAGAAAAAAATCTTTAGCATGAGACACATCAGTGGAGAATTCATAGATAAGCTGAAGGTATAGGGAATAAGGAACTACTAGCTGTGTTCTTCCTATATATTCTTTCACCCCCAAAGAGATATGTGTTCATACATTGATAATAATGACACTTTGGACTTAAATCACTTTCTAATTTCCAGGTGCTGCACAGACTTTAATTAGTGTCTCACCTTGTTTCCAGTCAGCTCATTGTCATTGAGTCAGAACACATTATTCCTCAGTATGCAATGTTTCAGCATAATCAACTTTCAGCTTGTGAACAGTCTAAAATCTGTTCTTTCTACTGTACATGCAGTTTTTAAGAGTTATGCATGGCGAGGTCAGTTGCATTTGAATAATTATGATATAATTTGAAAACATAATTACCATATGGGTAGTAAATCCATTTCCATCATTATCGGTCAAATGTCAAATTTCTAGGATACACTTAATTTCTGTCTCTCATTCCTTCTTCACTCTGCCTTAATTTGCATAAATTGAGTCTTGTATTTTAGTTGTATAGGAAGAAAATTATGCTGAAAGGAAACAAAATATTATGCTGGGTTTTTTTCCTTCTACTGTTCATCTCCACATTAAATTATTTTCACAGTCTTTTCTCCAGTTCTTCAAACCTGCTGATGAGCAGGCTGCTTGCAAATGGTGCCAGCACAGTTAGATGGATCCTTATCCGTGTTTGCTTTGAAGTGTGAGTTCAATCACTTAACTATTAGATGAAGCTGATGTTAAAACTTTGGCTCTATATGAAGTGGTTTGGGGAGTTTGTTCAGTCATGTTATTTCTGTTAATGTCAGAATCATGATAACTTCAGAAAGCCTAGGATTTGAAGGTGGACATGTCAAACAATTATTTTTTGTCCTGGTTTGGGACAAATTTGGAAGGAAACGTTCCCCTAAAAGGCAGAACTCAGCAACTTCTTCCCTAACCAGTTCGGGAGATAATCTTCTTAGAGAAAAGTGGAAAAAACTGTTTATTTAACAAACAAAGTATTCACAAGCATGAAAAAGTAAATAATATTGAACAGTGAAATCTCCTGTGGTTCTGAAGAGATGGTAGATTCAGGAAGTCCTTCTGTGGTTCAGAGAAGGAGTCCTTTTGTGGGGTGTGGCTCAACTTGCTCTGTCTCTCTCAGTCCCTCTGGGGCTCAGATCTGGTGTCCAGGTTGCAGAGCAGCTTGAGGGTTGGGACTGCCCTGGGTGACTGTCCTGCTGTTCTGGACTGGAGAGAAGCCAAATAGTTCCAGAAAAATACCAGCCCTGGAAAAGCCTTTCTTGCCATAGCTAATGAGGAAAACCAGCAAAAAACCCAAGGAAAACTCCTAGTTTCTCTCTCTCTCTCTGTGGCAGAGAACTGGGAGAGCACTGTCATGAGCTTGGAGAAAGCTGAACTCTTATCTCTACGTTTTGAATATAGCACGAAAAAATTCCACCGCTTCTCTCTCTCTCTCTCTCTCTCTGGGCCTAGCTTAAAGCAACATTTCTGAGCAAAAAGACAGACAATGGGGATGCCAGCATCATAAAGTCACCCCAGAACATTTTCTTTCCTTTTCTCTCTCACATGTACATGGAGAAATTCCCGTGGAGTTAGGGGAATGATGGCTGGCGGGATACAGGCCTTGCTGTGCTCCTGAGAGCTCTGATAAGCCCGGTGCAGCGTGACCTGGCACAGAGATACTGACTCCTCAGAAATGAAACCGAGGTAGCCTCAGAAAACCCTGCCCAGGGCTCACTGCTTTCCTGCCAAAGTGTGGAATGTTGGGTCAGGGACATTGGGTATTGTCTTGAGGATGGTGGAACTGCACTGTGCAAGTCACGATACTGTCCTAGTCTGTGACCTTTTCCAGAGGCAGGGATAGGATAGTTGAATACTTCATGCTAAGTGCCAGATCAGTCCGTGTGCTTTAGATTTGGTGAGTGGTAGTCCTAAAGGGGTTTGGTTTCTAAGAGAGTCCTCCAGGCATGGCAAATAAGAGGAAAACTTGCAGCAGTGAGTATGTTGGAAAAAAGTACTGTCTGTGCAGTTCAGGAGCCTGTGAGAAACAGAAAAAAAGTGCTGTCAGTTACTATTTGTTTACAATAGGATGAATGGAAGACACATTGGATCACTTGAAAAGGTTTGGGTTTTACATGTTATGTAAGTACATGTGTCTGTTGTTAAGCATGTACATGCTGTCCAATTAGGCAAGACAGGTCTGTGCCTAACATGGCAGTAGAGTTTAGCTCAGTAGAGTTTAAATACACCATTGGTTTGTCCTAATATCACTTGTCTTGTTCCTCACATAATGGCTTTCAGAGCCAGTAATGGCAGAACAGGGTTCGTACTGTAAGGATTTAATCTGAACTGGCAAAATGTTAAACCTGAATAGCGTTATCAACTAGAAGATTTTGAAACATGGACAGCACAGACTTGTCTCACATGTCAGGCATTGTGTACAGGCTGCTGCCTGATATTGGGTACTATCTACAGTCTTATATGGCTGTATGGGTATTATTGATCCTTGCAGGATTATGCACAGAGAAGATAAAATGCTTGGATTCAACAAAAACTTATTTGCTGCTTTATTTCTTGCTGTAAGGAATGTGGAAGGAGAATGCTTTCCTAATTACTGAGTCTCAATGACTAGACTAGAAGTGATACTGAAATAATGCTGGGATTTTAAATTTCAATATTAAACTTCAATTTTAAATAAAACGGGACAGAAGTGAATCAGTTGAATAGATTACACAGTAAACAATTGATGCAGTTCATTTCTTCATCTTGTTTGCACCCAAGTGCAAAAAAACCCAAGAGGGAGGAATCAAGCCTGCAGTACACAAAAATTATTTCCCACATGTTTGGTTCACAAAACCAAAGATTGATCTTAAATATGTTTTCTTGATCATTTTACCTTTGAAGAATTCTGATTTAAAATGTATGGTGGTTTTCATATTGCTGTTTTCCCATAGAAAGTGAAAAAGCATAGCAAAGGCAGCTGAAGGTGGAAGATGGAGAAGAATGCCCTTGCTATTGATTTTAAACTCTACCTACTCAGCAAAACAAGAGTCATAGGAATCACAGCTATCATCACAGCTATCATCACAGTACCATCACAGAATGTACTCAGATTTAATATTGAACTCTATTAACAAGGTTAAAAATGTATTATAGTTATGAACAGGTTTTCTTTCTCAGATATAATGAGCAAAGCATAATATCTGTCCTGTGCAAAGATCCTGTTGAACACAGGCATTATCGTGGTGAAGAAATGTGTATTACACAACTAGAATTAGGTGTAAAACTCAATTTATCATTTAAATGTTGCCTGCATTCACTTTTGTTAATTCTTTGTGGTTGTTACACTAGGAGCTAAAAATCACCTCCAGTTCTGAATGGCAGCAGCCTTGCTGGAAATCTTCAACCTTCTCCCAGCCGTGGAAGCTTTAAAGGTTGTAACACCAACTTTTACTGGCTTTATGCTGTCCCCTATAGCTTTAAAGGGATTTTGGAGCTTGCTTAAAGGAGTCCATGTTCAGATCCTTTGATTTCCAACCTTTCTCATCATGCCAGGCAGGAGCAGAAAAGCCATTGCCTGTTGAGATCTCAGGAGTAGCCGCGGCAGCTTGTGCGTTCCAGCTCGAAGGAGAGGTGATGAGGGAGTGAGGGAACAAGGGCTGTGCAAGAGGGATTACCTCAGGAGACTGTGTCATACACTCAACTTGTCCCATAAAGGCACAGAAGAGAGTCTGAGCTGCAGAGAAGAGCATTTGTATGTTTGTTCTTTAAGGAAAATTGGAGCTTAACAGTGATATCTCCCAGTTTAGCTGCCAAGTTAGTACCATGCACGTGCTTGGAAGAGGATTTAAGTGGCAGCCTTGATATTAAGGACTGTAGTTTAATTTGCACTGTATTTTTTTGATGGTTTGATAATTACTTCTCAATAAATATGCAAGTAAAAATATCAATAGATTGTGAAAGCATAGTAAGAGTGAACATGCAGGAAGGCTTAGAAGATGAAAACTCTTCAGCCAGGTCATAATTTTGTAGTTATTCTGCCCAGTGTATAAGATGAGAAAATCATTGTATCTTGCATGTGGTATTAGGTTTTTAGAGTGAAGAGTTCAAAATGTACAAAACATTGGTTTTAACTATAAAATGGAAATCCTTTAATGCATGTGCTCTGGAAATTGAACTAACATTCAAATGGAAAGAAATATTTGTCAAGTTCACTCTGCTAAATCCAATCTCCAGACTAAGTTAGTGGTAAATCAATGTATTTTTATCCTGGTGTTTGCTAAATGCATGCTCTTCTTGATGAACCCTACCCCACATCCACAAACCTCACAAAACATGCAGAACATTTGTGTGAATACATATAGAAAAATAAGTACAAACATACAATTACTCAATGTTTTTTTTCTCTTGAAATAACAGTTAATTGTAGCATGATCTCTGTAACTGAAAGGTCAAGAAAACTTTCTGATTCTTCAATCCTTGCATTTTGAAAAATTTTGTTTGGCTAATTTTAGGGGTAGAGAAGAGGATGCTTGGTGCAAAAGGTTCTTGGGAATGAAAACAAGCACATAATCCAGATCCTTACCCATCTGAAACTGATGAACAAAATCTTGCTGACAACAAAAGAAAATATAGTCTGGCTTTTTCCTTTAGGAGCAAATAAATTCATCTTAGTTCTCACTGTACAGGCTAGACTGGAGACTGAGACAATCATAGAATTGCCAGATGGTCAGAAGAAGAGGATGGAGTGGGCTGCTGTTGTGGGACTAGAGGATATTTAGTTTGTAGAAGAAGATGAGACACAAGTGAACGCAGCTTAGCATTACTAATGGTAACGGTGCAAGCAAGTAAAAATGAGAAAGTATCATTTTATGCCCACTCAACTGCACATTAATTCTCACTGAGCATTAATAAACAGTACTGTAATGATGGATCATCATTATCAATCTCTGCAGTGGTGCTGTCAAACAAAACATTAGCATTGTAAACAGAAAATGTTCCAGGATGTTGCCAACATGCTTGACCCCACATAATTACATTTGGCTTTTTGGTATTCATGAATTCTATGCATATGGCTTTGCTCTACCACTGTATGGGCTCATAACTGAGAATTATGAAGTTTAGGTAAGAGGTAGGGGAGAATGAGAGACTACTCCTTAAACTGGCTGAGCATTTCTAGTCTGCTTCAGGGCAAAATGTCAAATCACTGGTGAGGGTACACCTGAAATTCAGGTACCTTTTCATTGCTTCTTGGCTTTTGGTCTCAGCCAGGAGCTGATGGATTCTGTACCCCCAAATCCTTCCTTCTGAAGGAACCTGTCTGTGGAAAGGGAAGGAGCTCTTGGAGGCACAGATCTGCTGCAGTGTGAAGGCAGAAAGTGTTGGATAATGCTCTGCTTGCAGCTCTCCAGGTGAGTGATACCCATGTGGGTGATGGCTTGTGACTGGGAAGGCTTGTTTCCAGTGAAGGAAAATGCCATCTGCAAGATGGTGGAAAATCAATAGCTGAGAGCAGTGGGTGCCTCCTGCCTTCCAGGTGAGGCTGGGCTCAAGGACAATGTTCCACCTTCATCCAGTATCACCCATGGCTTGGGGTGCAGAGCCTCATGTTTGCTTTTAGTGTGGTGGGACGTTGTCTGTTTGTGCATGCACTTGTTTTTTTGTCATCTTCACTGCCTCATGGCAAAACTGCAGTAGGATGGAGGGATTTTGTACTGTCTGATTCTCTCCCAGGCGTGGAGCTTTCAGCACAGGGAGGTACTTGCATCCTGTGGCTGAGGGGTGGCAGTTATTGAAGCAGTTTAAATGCTTTGTTCAATATTTGATGAATAATTCAAGCTAATCCATAGCTATCTCACTATGACATTCTTTAGATTGCTGGTTAGACTTTAGCTGACAGATTTTTTTCTTGAGGTTTTTTAGGGAAAATAAGCCAGTTTGCTGTTGATGATTCTATTTAATTCTTTGAAACGACCTTACCTCTCTGAATGCTATTGCTTAGCTGGCTAGCCCTCAGTCCTAGGGATGAGGTGAGCACAAGCTATTTCATAGTGTGTTCCCAAGTACCACCAGGAATTTGCTAAGCAGTTCCCAAGCTGGATGAAATTTTCTTATTCTTGTTGGTTACCCCACTTTTGAAGAAAGAAAATGAGTTTGTTTGCTTTTTACAGTCTGTTGAAATCTCAAGAAGCGGAAAACATGAAAAACAAGCACTGCTAACTCAATGCATAAGCCAGATGCTTCCTTGAATACCTTTCAGAGAATTTCATCAAGGCACACTGACTAGAATGCTGCTGATATCCTTAAGGGTCTTTAACCTGTTTTCTGTGTTTTCTGGCCTACATTTTTACTTAACAGTTAAAACTAGTTTTGTTGATTCACCATCTTGGGGCTTTTTGTGAGGATCAATGCAAAATCATTACTTTATCAATCATTATTTGTTCTGTCTTTCTAACAAAAAGAATACCTTTCAACAACTGGAGAGATAAACAGCTCACTGTTGTAGCAGGATAAGAAGAATTATGGTACATTTTCTACTTAACTTTCCATGACACCTTAACTGATGGTTTTTCCTTGGCACTTTTACCATTTCCTTTTCCTTGAGTATGCACCTATTTTTTGTCCCATTTTTTTTCTACTGTTTTTTCCCCATCCTTACATATATATTTAAATTTCTGGCTGTAACTACAGCATTTCTTTCTCAAGTTCTACCTTTGCATTGGAATAATTTCTTGCTCTATGTATGTTTACAACGTATTGGTTTGTTTAGCTCTAGCCTCTGTTGCTACTGACTTCACAGGAACGGACATTTTCCACTTAAGTTTTTATCTGGAGTGAACCCTGTTCCTGGTGGTCGTTAGGGCTGTGAGTCTATTCTTTCTTTACAAATGAGAAAAAAGGAGATCGTTATTTAAGGGTGCTGCTTCAACAGAAGTAAATATTTTTCTTCACTTTGCTTAATTAAATTTATGTTCATTCTCACTTAGATTGATTTGGTCTAATAAATATGTATTGTGCTCTGCATCAGAGGTGATTTATCTCTGCTGGTGTTTGAAGGGTTTTTGACAAGAGGCTGGAGAGTGCAGAGAAGTTCTTTATTGTGGAAGGTGCCATATAATCTTAAGTGATCCCAGCTTTGCCTGGACATCTCAATGCCTTGGCTGTACTTTATAAATAGTCATTTCCCAGAACTGCAAAGTGCATTTTCTAAGAAATGTGAGCTCAGGAGAGGTGAGTGAATTACTCTACGTGGAATAACATCAAAAATCTAGCTCTTCAAACTTTGTGCACATGCAGTTTGGAGGAATATGTAATGCTATGCTCTCCTTAAGCAGATACTTTGACATTCCTCAAGTTTCCTGCCATATTTATGCATCATCTCCTCTGTATTTCTACATTTCATTAGTTACATGCCTTTATTTCAGAGATCCATTGAAGTACATTTTGTTGCTTTTGGTTTAAATTTGAAGAACCAAGTCTTCACTGACTTTGGGTCTTTGAACATTATTCTGGTCACACACAAATTTGTATTTATGATGCACCCTAGTGAAAGTCTTCTGTCATCTTGATTTCTGTTTGTCTATAGAACTGTACAGCCCAGTGAAGCAAAGGTATTTCATGGTTTGGTGAAACTGCTGTGTGGTCTGTGGATACTAACAGTGCCCTTGGACATGCATGTGTACAAAGGGATATAAAAATGCAAAAGAATTATCAAACTCTTCACAAAGGAGTCTGCAAAGATTAAACAGTCTTTCTGTTACCTAGCAAATTTTAGAGGACCATTCAATTTTATTACCTTGTCTCCAAGCAAAAATGGTTTAATGAGGAAAATAAATGGGTTCTGTTGTAGTGACTGTGTTTCGTGCACTCCTTTGACAGAGGCGTGCTGGAAAAGGTAGCTGTTAAGTGCAGAGTGTATTTTAAACATCTGAATTCACACATGCAGATGAATCCACATTTTTTCTGATGTACCTGGCACACTAAGATTAGCAGAATGGCTAAATAGCTTGTGCTTACACCTGTGGAATTTAAATCAGCTTTCTAAGAGAAGGGAGAAAATACAGTACTTTATTCTTGGTGTGGTGAAAGCAACAAATGACACATTTAACAGTTTTTCACTAACTGCAGCACAAACAGTTTGATATGTGCAGTCACATGCAGAGGAAAAGCTGGTCTCTGTTGCTTCAGCTGTATTTGAGAACTACTGTAAAATGTGCTGTTGTGAATGTACTCTTATGAAGAGAGATGGCAGGGATGAGATTTGTTGCAAGGAGTTTATTTGTGTGGGAAAGTTTTGCCTATGCAGCCTCCAGTTGAGGTATGCAGAGTTCTGAGTTTTGAGCTGGGCCCTCTGATATAGAAATAGTCCAGATTATAAACTTTCACACACAATCTGAGGTTTTAGAAAGCAGGCATTTTTTATTATAGCACTGGACACATTTGGAGGATTTTTCCTCTGAATGTGTGTTGTGAAACTTTACAACAGTATTTAATCCATTGTGGTCATACACATTCATTATAAGGTACTTCCTAGCTAATACATAAACATCCCTTTCATACAACTAATTTACATGCCTCTGCTTCTTACTGGATGTCTTTTTATGGTTCTAGAGGGCCATCTAAATGGGTCTAAAGTGGTCATATTTACTGAGAGCCCCCACTTTTGCAAATGACCTTGCCTTGAACTTCTCTTAGGCTATGCACTGTTTCTTGTTATATACCTTTGCCAGAAAAACCACTTAGGTTCCCTGTGATTTGTTTATCCACTGCTTCCAACTACATTTAGCATCCTGTGTGTCTACTTTTACATTATTTAATCTGATTTTCTAGCTAGTCTTTAAGCTCTATTTTATAACTTCAAAGGAACTAAAAGTTTCTATTCTCTGTGTTGTCTGTTAAGTCCCCCCTCTTCTTGAGACTGTGTCTCTTTCAGACAAGTCTCAATACTTCATTTTCCAGCACAAAGAGTTGCAACATCTATAAAATTGAATCATAATACAAGCAAGTACTACAATGAATACAATGACTTCCATGACTGCATTTTGTAGCAGTCTCCAATTTGGTAACTGTGAAGTAAGCCAATCTCACCAAGAAGAACGTTCCTCTTTCTGCTAGTCTTCTGCTGCTCTTTCTGTTGGGATGATTCCTGTCTGCTGGGCTTCAAACCCATCACTGATGGGTTTGCAACACTCCTGTCCTAAAATAGCACACATTCCTCCCTGGCTAGCAAGCAGGTAATTTAAGGCTATGTAGTTCTGTACAGCCAGCATTCATGTTTGTTGGAGCTCATAGGACATTCTATTTGATATTTTAATAGTATTGTTCACCTTTTCTTCTAATAATTGCTTTAGATTGTTGATATAAATTCCATAGTGCGAGGCAGCACTCGTGGGGCATAGAGTGAACCATAATCTTTTGCTTCCCAAAATCAAAGGAGTTCATTGTGGATTGTCCTGGACTCCCTGGATGGAAAATGTTCTCCTGGCCCTACGTCTTCCTTGTGGTTGTTGCCAAAGTTCCTTAAGGGGAGGCACTAATACTGCTTGGAAACAGGAACCAAGCCATCCTTTAGGAAGCCATCTGTAGGCATTGTCTCCACATACCCAATAGGTCCCATTCCCAGTGTCAGAGGTCTGATTTCCTATTTCCCACTGTTGCACTGCTGGTGGATCTAGGGCTCCTATGTGGGCTTCTGTTGTGTGCTTGCTGCAATGAGGCCAATGGGGTTTCACAGTGGCATTGCAGCTGGGAGTGGTATAATACTGACACTGATTTGTTTCAGCACTCCAAGTTCTATTTCCATTTTGAATAAAATTAAAACATATAAGTCCTTTCACTTTGACCCCTAACTACAGCAGTTTTAGGTTTCTTCTTAAGGGGAATGTTACTAAATCCTGTTAAATTTATAACTGTATTTCTGTGTTCTATTGTACAGCTTTCTTTTACTATTCCTTCATTGACTCCATTTAAAGTCATAGCCCATTAACAAAGTTCTTGCCAGCCCATAAGAGTGAGCCATCCAAAGGAACCCTGTGCCTCCCAGCATTATTTGATAACACATCCAGCAATTACTTACATTTAATATTTTAGTTACTTTGATCTTTAAACTTTCCTAAGAATTTTCAGGACTAATCTCTTGATGAAACTCTAAAAGTCTCTTTGGAGAACAAAGACTTTGATTAGCTATCAAGGTACAACTCATAGATGTAAATAATACTTCAGTTAAAAGGTTACTCATTCTCTTTCCTCATTGTTTGTATTGGACAATAATTCCATTGTCCATTGAGCTGATGCCTTTTTGATTCTAGAATAATGCACCTAAGGTCCTTTACTGTTCAGTTTTACTGTGATGTATGTGGCTAACTTTTATACTGTGGTTACCAGTTTTACTGTGATGTATGTGGTACTTGGTGGTGTCCCTTTGGCTGGAGAGGTGCTGCATCCCTGTCCCTAAGGTACACCCAGTTTCATGGTTGGAATTTGTGTGCTGCTGCCTCCATTCCCACCAGTGTGGTGATGACAACTGCCTGTCATAAATCCTGCAGAGTTTTACCTGAAGATATGAGATAATTATTGAGGTCTTGCCCCACCTTTAGCATGCACATCCCTTGGGAAGTGTGGAGTTTGATAGGGCTGGCGCTAGAGCAACTTGTAGGGGCTTTGTGTTTTTCCCTGCCCTTAGGATGGATCCTAATTCTCTACAAAGCAATTAGGAGTGCTTCAACCCAAATCAATGAGGTTTCTTGACAGATTTTATTGAGTTGCAGCTTAATAGTGTAAATCATTCTTTCTGCTTTTCTGATAGCTTGTGGCCAATAGGGAGTATGTAATTCCCACTGAATTTCTCTGTGTTGTCTGGCACATCCAGTGTAAGAGCTGGGAGAAGTAAAGAAAATAAGAGGGGAAAAAAGAACTATTTTGTTCATAGTGTTGCTTATGGATTTTGTCTAATGATTGTTTAGGGCACAATGAGCAATTCCTGGTCCAGAAATCTGGACTGGAATATTTGCACCTCTCTGAGTAATGCCCTAGCCACAGACTTGTTTTTTTCTTGCATATTCACTCTTTGAATCTCATTTATTTTCTGCCTGGTGGCAGCCTGGTAACAGACAGCTGGAGCACTCCTCTGAGAGGCGAGATATGTTGGTCTCCCTGGCAAAGAGCCTGACCTCTACCATTTTATAAGCAGAGAGTGACAGTGCTATTAATATATCCCTTCTAGCTGTGTTTTCAAAGGAGTATATAGCCTGCCTGTTGTGCTGCTGAGCCTAGATACCATCAGCACATGGTAGGTGTATTGTGAATATCAGGAGTGAATTGGGCCCCTGAGGGGAGGTAAGTTCTGAACAGCTTCAGGGAGCTCTGCAGATCCTCATGGGAGGAGGCAGGAGTGTCTCCTGCCCAGCTCCATCTGTCAGCTGGGGACACAGCCCTCTGCCACCCAGTAGCTGAGCTGGAGGCACTTAACTCTAGGTTGTTTTGGCAGTAACATCCAGGCTTCTACTGTCAGCAAAATGTTTGGGGTGCTGGTTTGAACTTAATGCTATAACCAGTCTTTTGGCTCTTTGGTCATCTGGAAGCTCTCCCATTTCCATTCTGATCAAAGGCTGCTCACTGGTAGTTTTGCATTTGACTGCAAACAGGTGGTGGTAGGCAGGGTTGTTTTCTTTCCTGGATACAGCTGGAAGAAAACTAAACACAGCAGTCCATCAGTAATGAAACTTTTTCCATTAGAAGGAAATATTATGATTTAGATTAAAATTTCATTTTAAATAAATGAATCTCTTTGAAAACATGAGCTTCCTTGGAAGAGTGAATTCAAAATGATTTATTCAGTATTCTGCAGTTATCTGCCCTTTGACATATGGACTCGACTCATTGTTTTTTGTGTTGAATGCAAGGGAAGAAATGTACTTTAAACACTTCTCAGTTTTTGGTAGGAAACTTCACACTCGATCTTTGCTGGGAAACATGCTAACAGTTATGAAGTGAATGAGAATTCAGGTCATATTTGTAAAGCTGAGTGTTCTTGCATATGAATATTCTCATTAATGCTTTGTAAACCAAATGGACTTAATTTCTCATTAAACATTTTTGTGGTAATGCAACAAGACTTGCCTGCAGCCAACATCAGCTTAAATATTTTAAAGGATCTGCATTTGTCAAGGTCTCTAAACATCAGGTTAAGCTGGTGAGGTGAGAGAGTCTCTTATAGAGCTTTAAAAGCTTTGCCAACAGCCAGCAAAATTGCTAGACTGTGAGAAATGGAATTTAACAGAATAAGGCTTAGTCTCCTAATGAAAACTTTGCAAAATGGTATTCCAAATATCTATGGTTATTTCTTTATTTCAGGCGCAAATATGAGTGGCTCAGCCTTCAAAGTCATGTTTATGGGAGATGTTTCTGTGATTTAAAACAAATTATTCCTGTAGGACCCAGTCTTGCAAAGACTTACAGGTGTGCTTTATTTATGCACTCTGTGTAGCTCTGTTCAAGTCAGTGTCAGCTTGAAGTGACAAAACAGGAATCGTGAGAACTCACCCAGAAGGAAGAACCTGCAGAGCTGCACCTGACATCTTTTTATTATGCAGCAGAAAAAATCAATGAAGAGAGTATTAAAAACAAATGAATTAAGGAAGCCCAGCACCAGCATAATGCTGCCTGGACAAGATTTTTCACACGTGTCCATAGATGAGCACCCTCCCTGTACAGAGCCTCAAGGTCTTTCTGGTGTCAGGATGCAAGATGAACACTACAGTATTGCTTTTTCAACTTTTGCTGTGTTGTCTCTGTAATTGCCCAATTCAAAACCCTATGATGGTCACACACTTAGCCCTTGAATGCTTTGAAACTTACAGAGACATTGGAATGTTCCCTGAAATAAAACACAAAATCCTGTTATATTAATTGTATTTACTTTGCCATTACAAGCAAATTAACTTTTCCTTTTTTTTTACATTTCACCTCATTCTGAATTAGATGTTCCAAGATCAATGCCTAAGAGAGGGGAAAAAATCATGTATAGCATGCACCTTGCTGTATTACCTTACTTCAGGAGGAAATTCAGGCACATGTTGAAGAAAGGTCCTGGACAGAGCAGCACTTAAACAGGTGCTTTACTTGCACTTGCTTCAAGATTTAAATATGTTTAAAATTACATGTGCAAGTTAGAGCAGTATGTGGAGGTCTCAAGGAATAATAGCCATCCTGAATGATTCTTAACTGATTAAAAATGCTTCTTTTAGAGGTCTTCTGAAGTTACCAGAATAAAAACTTTGTAATGTAGTGTGTTTTTCAAGGCAATGCTTGTCAGATCTCTTATGATTGTTCTGGAGATTACCACTTCAAGAAAACTAACAAAACGGTTATTGGATTTAAAAGGTATTCTCTGTAAGTAAATGTCACTTTTAAATACTTCAGCTATTATGTTTGTGTTTGCATTACTGTAGGGATTTAAATGGTACATTTGCATATTTTATCCAATTCTCTAATGTTCACTTATTGAGTTAAAATGAAGATAAGTTGTGTAAATGAAGCAGCTTGCTGCCTGTGGATAAGGTAATTTAAACTGCTGTACCTGGACTAAAAGTAATGCACTTTGGGGAAAGCACATACAAAGTATGCTTTGTTTGTGAAAGCAGCATGTTTAATTGCATGTAAGTTTTAGTTTGAAATCAAAAGAGAAATAGAAAAAGAAAGAAAGAGAAATAGAAAGACATAGAAAGATAGAAAACACAGAGATATATTTAAGGCAGACATCTTTGCCTTGGGAGGGGAAGGCTAGGATTGTATGTTTAGTCACGTCAGGTGTGGTGGTGTACATGCAAATAATTTTTACTATATAACATTTGTCTCAATATTTGTATTTATGTACTTCTAACACACCCCAGATGTTTTGAGATTCTAATGACATGGAGTTCTCTTTCCCCTTCTCTCCATGTTATGTCCATAACTTTTTCTTCTGACAGCATGAAGTACCTTTCCTTGCTGTCCTTAAGGGAGATTTAGCCAGCCCCAGCCCAGGAATGGTTGGCAAAGCCTGGCCTGTGGTGTTCCCATGTTCCTCTCTGATAGTCTGCCTAGAAATCACTGTTCCTTTACCTTCAAATTTCTCCTTTGAAGCTCTGGCAGTGATTGACTTTTGGCCCCCTAAGTTCATGTTTTATTTTTAAATACTCACCTAGCCTGCATTTTTTTTGATACTAAGCATTTTCTACAGGTCTAATCTTCTTGTCTGTAATTTTCATGGATCTTAAGGGACCATCCGTCCACCATTGCTGGCCATCCCTTCAACACAGCCTGGAGGGACATGACCAATTACTACCCTCAAATCTACTTAATTCAACATCCTTTTCTCCTTGCAAAATATTTTGCTGCTTTCCTTTATTAGTCCACCTTTGGCTTCTTTACCACCAAGTAACTGCTGAGTTTTCTTTTTCTGTATGTGAGTTAAGATAAATTTGTTGTATATTGCTGCCACATTTTTCAGCTTTTCTGCCCTCCTTACACTTGTAGAATAAATGTGTCATCTGTTCAAGAGCTGTTAAGAAACTACTACAAGGGTGTTCCTTTGAGTTGAGTTAGGCTGTCATGAGTACCCATGGTTACTTTTATGTGCTAATAGACTCCAAACCAGGGATTTTGAACTTCTGTGTGGATTTTCTGTGATTAGAAATGGGAATAATCTTAAAAGCTGCATGGAAGCTTAAAATGAGATATTTATGTAATGCGGTTCTACTTATGGTGCAGCAGGTCAGCGTGTTCTACAGCAACGTCTCCATTTGTGTAAACCCTGAGTCAAGTACAGGGTTTACAGTACAAAGGGGCTGCAGGGGGGAAAGATTGCAGGTAGATAGAAGCATTGGTAAGAAGAAGAAAAGTTAGGAACTGTGCAGATATAAAAGACATTGATTTGCAGTAGCCATTACCCCTTAAACTTTCCCTGCCTCCTTCCTTCCCTCCTCACAGATTTTCTTACTAAAGTGGAGGGCAGCACAACTTTCTGAATGCACTGTAAGAAGGTCCTTTTCTTCCCTTGGGGAAGGGTGAACAAGGGGCTGTGTAGGGTGTAGCTGCTGGACAAGGTTAAACACAACAAATTGTTAGTTACAAAATGTGTGTTGTGTTGTAGACTAATGTATTTCTTCTATCATCTGACTTAATAATGCTTTTCCCGGGGTTATTCTCCCTCACACTTAAGTGTTTGTGCAGCTTTTTGTAATCAAATGAGTAGTCTTCTGTGTAAACACATAGGGGAAGTATAGAGAAATTAGATTCTAAAGTACCAGGTTGCTCTAAAATAAGCAAAATGCATCTTTGCAGCAATGAGAGTTCTGGCATGGTTGTTTTGCAAGACAGTTTTGGCTGTTGGAGTGTTTTGGTAATCAGAGAGCACAAAGGGCCTGGTGTTGAGCCAGGCTCTGCCCCTGCAGAGTTGCCTGCTGCTTGTAGGCAGGCCTGCCAGTGCAGCAGTGCATGCACACCTACATCACTGGCTGTGATGTGCATGGCAGCAAATACTTTTTCCCCTGATGTGTTCTGAAATGACTTTTTCACGAGATTTTTCTGAGTGAAAAATACAGGAACTTACAGAATTGCTTTTCACTCTGTTCCAGAGAAATGACTCAACATCTATCAGTCCTTTATAATCACAGTAAAACTGCCCTGACAGGGGAAGGCAAGACACATGATCTGAGAGTGGTCACTGCCCTTGTGGCAAGGAGTGGCAGCCAGCTGCCTGTCCAATTCCTCATGGCACTAGCAGGGAAGGAGAGAGGCTTTGCTTTCTGCTTTCCATTTCTCCTCTGGGGCAGGGAGGCAGACTCTCCACAGTACTGGAGGGGAAGGTCAGAGTGTTAGTAAAGATTTTGTTATTCCTTTTGGCTTCTGTCCTTCTTCAAACAGGTCTTCAGGTAGTGGATTTTCAGTTGCACATTTGCCATCAGCCTCCCTACAAGCTAAAACTTCACTAACCTTTAACATTAATCAGAATTATGAGTTGCTGCTCAATTATCTAGCTGCTGTTGTTAAACACTAAAAATCAGAAAATAGCCTATTTTTCTCTGCACAGTAAGCTGAAAGCCCTTCAGGCCAACCTAAACTGAGCTGCAATTGGAAACAAATGTGTTGATGCTGCTGAGCTCTTCCTGGCAATGCCATTGCCAGTGGAGGCTGCCTGTGCAGCTCTGCTCTCTTTACCCTCTGTGCCACAGCCCTGCAGGACATTCACTGCCTGCAGACTGCTAAGATAAACCCCTCTGCCATTAGATTAATTGATTGCAATTGTAAGTGTCTGTTCAAACATAGGAAGGGGAGAGAGAAGAAAAGCAAAACATAAATACAAACTACTGATCTTCATTTCTATTTATTTTTCATATGCTTAGTGAAAAAGCACACCTATACTGAAAAGCATGTAATCAGATGTTCCCTGTAGCAGACTGAATTAAAAAGGTGTATTGATGTTTGCTAAGAAAGAATTTAGAGCATTTGACACTTGTTTTTTTAATGACTTTTTTGTTTACCCTTTAATTGGGAGGGGGACTTTTTTGTTTACCCTTTAATTATGTTCATCACTGTATTTTACCCCATTATTTATTTTCTTACTTCCTAAGATTAGAAATAAGCAGTGTGTTAATTTCCCTTTTAAATTTTTAAAATTATATTTATGCCTGAATATGAAAACTGATAACTAGAGATAAAAATTTCACTGGAAAATAAACAAATCCCTGAATTATCTTAGCAAGTAGGAATAGTCTCAGATATGAGTACAGACTTTCATGCCAAAGGAATGACAGCTGAGGAGAGCTGTCACTGGTGGTTCTCAGATGCCACATCTCCTTGCCGGTACCCATGAGCTGGGTGGTGACTCCCCTGCCTGATGGGCTTCTTCAAAGTGTTGACAGAAATATGCAGCTCTTTCAGACAGTGTCTGGCCAGTGGTCATGCCTTAATCAGAAAATGATGGGAGTGGATGTAGCTCTTCAGGCTGGAGGTGAAATGACCCATAAAATAGTATCAGCTTTCAGGATCCCATTGCTTCTGGTATTTTTTCTGAAGCAGCACTGCTTTCTGGACACTTATAAGCATCAATTAATGACTAAGGTTATGACTCCTGGGTTCAGTTTAAATGCAGAATATAATTGCATGGGGAGTGTTTCATATAGGTTTCCAGGCATTTTTGATATGAGTCCTCCAAAGGTCATCAGACTGACATGATCCTGAGAGTGTAACAGAAGAACCAGATAGGAAGTATTTACAGTTCACATAATTTTTAATGAAATATTTTAAAGGAAATAAATTACAACCTTTTAGTAATAAAGTATGTCTGAATGCATCTACATTTCTGACATATGGGAAAGAGTCTATGGGTTGTGACTGTATGTGACTTTATATAATGTTTTAAATTTTTTTCTTAACAATCTTATAATTTAAATTCACATGAAGATTACAGGTAATTTCTGTAGCTGACTTAGAAGTATTCCAATTTAAAAAAAATTGAATATTTGCTATTTTCAGTTTTGAGAATATAGTTTGTGCTATATATTTGCCTAATGCAGAGTTCCCAGGACTACAAAATTGTCCTTTTGCCAAATGGTACATGCACATATTTCATGAAGTGATCTACAGCTTTGCAGAAAATAGGGCAAGCTCTGTAAATAGAGCATGTCAGGTAGTTTTTCACATTCTTTTTTATGCTCCAAATTGACACATTTGTTCTGTGGTGGATGTTTTTCTGATATTTCTGTGAAATCTCTAACAGCACTGCTTATTTGTCATTTCACCTACAGGTACATTTATGTTCCAATGGGAGGATCTCAGTCCAGTTTGCTTGGAACACTGTTATCCACAGCCCTCACTTTTGCCTTTGTAAGCTACTGGCATGGAGGACAGAGTTATTTGTGGTACTGGGGTGCACTTAATTGGCTTGGAGTAATTGTGGAGAACGGCACCAAGAGGATACTTTCCATTTCACTTATTCAAGATTTAATTGTAAGTTGAATCTTTCTCCATTTCATATTCTTGTTTCCTGGCTCCATGCTCATCTGAAGTTGCTGGTTACTAGTTTGGTTTAACCAAGATTAAATCACGGATAACAGAGTTAGGATTCCCTTGCCCACCCCCGAGTATCTGATGTAATAATAGTTCATATCACTAGAATTTTGCAAAGTAGCAGCAAAGCAGATGGTGAAATATGCATGGTCTTAAAAGCTTCCTCTGCAGTCCTAGAGTAAGCAAATGCTTGTCACGTTGTATAGGGATGAACAGAAGCCAGTTTTAACATTTGTATTCTGATTTCACTCAGGATGGCCTTAAAATATTCATCTTCACTAAAATTAGGAGTGTATGTTTCTAACCATGTGTTTCCTGGACAAATGTGTGTGTAGCAGCTGCTTGCATCTGGGAACAAGCTTACACTGGGAAATCTTATGCCACTAAAGAGCCAAGTAAAGAAAATGTTATTTTGCCTTGAAATCCTCTGATATTTTCATCTTACTTATACTTTTGACCTTCATGCTGTAATTTCCAAAGGACAAAATTGACTTTGATGTGCAATTAGATGCAAAAAGCACTATTTTAATTTTGATGGTCATTTTAATCTGCAGGTTTGCTCACTCCTAAATCCTAAATCTTCTAATAACTGTTTGTAAGACTAATTTTTGTGTCTTGCTTCCTTACTAGTGATAATTGCAGAGAATTCATACTCCTATATATTGTTGTTTTGGTGGAGACTCAGTCTGCAGCCTGATGGAGTCCTGATGCTCAAGGAATGATGCTTGCTGTCCATCCCTACCCATTTCAGTTTTCACTGTTGTGGCATCCTGTGTGTGGCAGCTGATATAGCTCAGTAATTTAGTAGCCAGTGCTACCTTACATCACCCAATTGTCCATCACTGCAATTTCAGTGATAGTCTGGAAGCAGATTTTTACCTTCCTAGAGAATTAATTTATCAGATCTATAAATCTTCCCTCTAGGGGGAAACTGAGCTTCACCATCTGACCATCTGCATATGTTTGTCTCTGGACTGTGAGACAGCATAGCTTTTTGGGCTATAGGAGGAAATAAAAGTGTAGGGGCTTTCTTTTTGTATCTGATGTCATTGTATTAGAAATTTTAATAAAACTCCTAGGGAATTAAGTTCTTAAATATCATATAAATTATAATGATAATGACATTATAAAGGTGAGGTTATATATGTTGGATTAATTTCTAACACGTAGTTCTAATTATAGTTAACTGTTGCTGGCAGTAGGGTTATTTTGTATAAATTAAATCCCTAACCAAGTGCATTTTACCCCTCTCCTCCATCTTGTTTTCATCCCTTGTTTTAAAGGCCTATCCAGTGTCTTCCATGTCTCCTCTGTTTCTCATTTCTATTTAGAAATATGGTTGTAGACCTTCGTTAGAAAACCCTTTCATATCTTTTCCTGAAATAGTTCTGAAGCCAGAATTTTTAATATGCATAGTTTTGGCATCTACATTAGTGCACAAGGCAGATCTTACTGCAGCTATGACTGAGTTATGATTTGCCTTGTGCCTTGAAGGTTTCCCTACAACAACATGAGCTACAAACCACTCATTGTTGCTCTCTCCTCACTCTTCTGACTAACTCCCATTTTCTTCTTGAATGCTGATGCTGGGGAGCAGATGAGTGGTTGGACTTTGCATTTTCCTTATCAATGGGAGTGGTGGTGTCATGTGACATTCTCTAAGATGTACCACATTTAAAAGAAACTTAAAATTTCCCAGTACCCTGTATAAATTTCCTCTTCCACTTTTAATCTGTTTCTTGGAAATATTCCTGTAATCCTGTCTTGGTGAGGGGTGTGCTGCAAGTCCAATCACTGTGGTGTTGACGACCCTCTTCTGGGGGATGGGTTTTTCACTTAAATTTCATCTGTTGACAAGCTGAAATCCTTTGCATTCTTGTGCTTCACTCAGTTGCTGTGTTGGCTCTTGAGAGCTATTTTTGAAAAGGAAAGTCTATTTTTGTCTTCAGAATAGCAGATGAGTTTTTGAAAAAATACAGAGCACAGGTTTATGCTTTTTTTAACCCATTCTATTCAGCAAACCTCCTCATATATTATCCTTAAAGTTGAGATATATAATTCAGTTGAGCAGGAGGTGCTTAGTAAAAAAAAATCTAGAGGTATAAGTTTAATTTCAATTTAACTCTGTTTTTAAGATTGAATTGTTCACCAAGAGTGGTATCAAAATTGCCTCCATTTTTTTTCCTCACTCAATATTGTTTCAAATCTCTTGCAAAGGGAGGATTAAAAATCAAAATACAACATATTCAGCTCTCATCTTTCCCTGAATTCTTGTGCTAACTAAATATATATATGCATATATCACCTATATTTATGCAGATTTTACAGTAGTTTCAGTCCCAGTGCTTGAGACCAGCACAATATGAGGAAATCACACTTTTGTAGCAGTCTGACAGGTTTAAAATATTATCTCAGGCATATTGAGCTAGAATGAACAAAGCAGAACTGTCGTTATTTGTGAGAAGTAAAATCAGCATATAAACAAATACGTACTGAAAACAGTAAATTCCCTGCCCCAAAAAATCTTGGTTCTGGAACTTTTAATTTGAACTGGTTTCAAACTGGTGCCTGGCTTCCTGCATTCAGCTCTAGAAGAGCTGATGAGCTTTCTTACATCCTTTTCAGCTTACACTCTCCCAAACTTTAGTGTTTCAGTAAGTTGTGTGAGGAGAAGTTATTTCCATGTCTTTTTTTCCTTATTGATTACTTTTTAGCTCTCAGTAAATTAGAGGTGAATTAATTAACATTTTCTTTTCAGCAAAATGTTATGTATAAAACAACAATAAATTCTAGGCTTCCTAAGATAGGGTGAAATCTGGGAACTTTATATTAAATGGGAAAAGTTTCATTGTATTTTTGTCAGATATTTTTTCCTTTCTTTTTCAGGTGATATTTAGACCTGTACTGAGCAAGGTAGTGCTTTGCTTCACTGTTTCTGTATTAATTTCTTACAGATGAACAGACTTGAGTAGTAACTCATTTGAAATCAATGACAGAATTCGTATTGACTTTTAATAAATAACGTGTCTGATTTATGAAAGAAAATGCTAATGGCTAACACTCTCCCAGTGATTTCAAGTTTTTCCTTCTGTTTCCTTAAGGAAAATGATCTACAGAAAAGCAGATCTATAAAAAAATTAGATCTTGGTATAAAAATAGATTTAGAATGAGTTACACCTTAGAGTAGCTGGCAACACCTTTAAATCAATGCATTTTTGAAAAAGAAATATTTGGAGATTATCCAAAAGGAAGATGTATCAAAGGGAGTGAAGCTGGCAGATTGATAAAATTAATGTTTTAATCTAAATTGAAATAGCAACATTTATCTTTTTAGTTCTTCAGTTAAGTGAAAACATGTCATTCAGTCTAGTAAGATTTTTTAAAATTGAGACATAAAGATCTCTCTTCTCAAAATCATACTATGATGAATTTCTAGTTTAATATCTTATTTTTAGATTTATTTGGTAAGAAACTAAATACACCACAAGCAATTAATTTTGGGAAGCCAACTACTTTTAGGTATGGCATATTTTAAATTTTTGCTATCCTTGTAAGTCTGGGTTTTTTTAAAGTATAGAATACTTTGATTTCTACATTTTCATTTATGGCTGCAATGAGGTGCACTAATTAAGTCCATTTCAATATGCTGTCATTTCCTATTCAGGCCCCCTTTGCAAAAGGAGAAGCATTTTATATGATGTCCATGGTTTTTTTAGTGGTTTAGATAAGACTTCATTAGTGTGTTAGATTATTGTTTTCCCTAGAGGAATGAACTCCATACATTTGTCTCTGTACTTAAAAGATCACCATTATTTTGTGCACCAAAGATGGGGTCAATGACAACTGGTATCCTCAGCTTTCCAGGCAGAAGAATTTTAGATGATTTTCATAGTTTGGGTGGGAGTGAGGCTTTTTTTTTTTTTTTTCTGCTTAATTTTGTTTGCCCTGTTGGTTCTGCTAGATGCATAAAAATTTCTGCATTTATTCATAGTAAGCTGTGCATTGCGCAGTGATCCTGCAGACAGCTGGTGTGGAGCATGAAAAGGTTCTAGTTAGCCTAACCTCTGGTTTCACAGGGAATTAAGCTGATCTAAAAGCTCATTGCTGTTGAAGGGGGAAAGGTTTAATTTCTCTTTCCTGCCTTCCTTGCTGTCTCACCACTTCCTCCTCCTCATGCCTTCCTGCTGGAATCTTTGCTCAGCTGATCTAGCTCTTTGTGGCTGCAGAAAGCTCAACTTCCTTGGGTTATTTTATTGCTAGATGCTTTAGCTCATGGAGAGGAATCTGAAAAGCACCCAAAGCAATCCAGTGTAAGAGACAAAAGCCAAGGAAAGGAAATGGAAGGGGAGGTGCTCAACTGCTTGGAACCTCCCACTTGTAAATGTGCATAAACAGCGCAGGGTAGCAGACTGAACCTCTGTATTTATGAGCAGTAAAACAAAGAAGCTAGTTGGGTTCTGCTGCATTAATTACTCTGGCTGTGCTGGGGCACACATTCATCCTGACCAAGATGGAAGTGCCTGTATATTTCACAACCATATACATATTCAATGTATGTGTCCTATATACATTGAAAAATTAGTAATTATTTCCTTTCAATCTTTTTGCAAGTATAACTCACTGTGAACTACAATGAGACAAGTAAAGTTTCCTTCTTCAGTAGAGACAAGATCTGTCTAAACATTACAAAGTCATTTGAGGGAGGTATGTTTGTTGACCACCTTGGAAGATTAATAAGATCTCTACAATAAATAAAAACTCTAACAGCTGTTCTTCAGCATGCACTGGGCCTTTGATCTTCCTCTTACTTCATTTGGTGGAAAAAGTACTTATATCTCTTGTATACTATTGTCAAGCCAGTCTGGCCTTTTCTTTTTTCCTATAGTTTTATATAATTCTTACACAATTTTATTGCAGTGTAGTGATTTGGTTAAGTGACAGGCATTACCAATGGTACTTTCTTCATAGCATCTTTATGCACTTGCTGTAGAATTGTGTTGGAGTTTGTTACTTCACTTTCTAAGAATGAACTAATTCCCTTAATCAGACTCTTATTCTCTAATGCAGAATTGTTTTTTGAGACTAGGTACCAACCAAAATGTCAAAACCCAGATGAGGGGAAGGGGCTTGGAGCTTGCCACTCAGTCCCTACTGCCCACCCTGACCTTGAGTTCAGCCATATCATCGCTCTAGCCAGAAATCTTTACTATCCAAAGTAGACATACTCTGACTCAAAATACATGGAAATTTCTGCTTCTAGATGTGAACATTAGTCAGGGCAGATTTGTGACTACTGGTCTTTGATACTCAGAAGCAGCAAGCTGAGTCAAGGTGCTGTTCTGTACTGAGATGCTGAATGACCATCAAAGGTAAATATGGGTTGCCTGATGCATCCTAGTCAATCCAGTGACTTCTAGCTTTGCTAACAATAGTTCTGAGTCAAGCAATTCTTGCCATGTTTCTGCTTTTGCTTGATTTTATTTTTTTCTCTCTTCTCCACCCTTCTGTGGTAAGGTTTCATTTGTCTTAATGGAAGTAAATCCCGTAACGTTTTGAGTGCCCGGCTAAAAAGTGCTCACACAGTCACACACTTGCATTGTGGCACTGGTTTTCTTTGCTGAGGGATCTTCTTATCTCAGACTCGGTAACAAAGGCTGAAAATGTAGTAGAAGGACAAGCACATGCAATGTGATACAGAATTCTGTGTGGTAAATGACAAAAATGACTGCAGAAATAATTCAGAGATAACATTTTATTGTTTTCTAGCTTTTGAGGCTTTTTTTTTGTTTAATCTTTGCAAGAAATATTATTTTTGATGCCAGAAGTAGAGAAACCATTTCTCTGATATGGTTACTGCTCTGCTCCAGACAATAATGTCAGCTGGGAAGCCCCTGGCATAGCTGCTTGGTTGTCATAAAAAAACCCCAAAAACCATTTATCCCACCTACCAGCATTATTTACTTCCTCTTCCATTTTGGAGACATTGGACAATTTTCTGGTGCTAGGTCATTAATGCTGTTTGAAAAGCAACTAAATCATGCTACAGTGTGAAAACAAGGCAGAATGATGCTGGTTATGTGCTTCTTTGTTACTGTTACAAGAATACAGCCTCCCTCTGTGGTTTGCCTGAAAAATTAGTCCAGGCAATAGATGTCAGCAGTTACAGAAATAAGAGTTAAAGTCCTGAGGAGTGGTTGCACTCTGTTCTTCCTCCTCTGCCTTGAGCTACAGAACATTGCTGCAGGGAAAGAATGGTCTTTATTTGCTGATGGTGTTTGTCAAATGTCTCCATAGGGATTATTACTGTGTATTATTTATTTGGTAACCGTCAAAAGGGGCAAGATCAAAATTCAGCACTAATGATTGATGAAGTTGGATCCCTTCCCAACTGGATTACAGTTTAAAAGCTAAAAATGTTAAAATGTGGATGAAAGAACTGAGAGAACAACATGGGCAGAATGAGAACCCAAAGAACAAAAACAGGGATGTCAAGGACCTGGACACAGAGCAGAGTGCACAAATCTCTCGATCAGTGAGAGCTGAGACACATTTACAGGACTATGTACACTGCCATTACTTGGCTAAATTCCCTGCTTTAAACATAAAACAGAAAAGAGGATGGTGCATTTCAGTGCTGTTCATTTTGCACTTTTCACAAGTTGCCACTTAAAAAAGAATAAATGAGCAGTTTCTTTGAGAGTAAAGAGTTAAATGTAGAAGTACAGAAATTTCCTTGTGTGTATGTCAAACTTCCACACATGCATCTGTAAATGTAGTGGATACATACGAGCTGGTAGGAGGCTTTCTTCAAACAGAAGGGGGAGTTGGCTCTTTGCTGAGAGATGCTATAAATGTAGATCTATTGGAAAATCTAAAAATGAAATGGTGCTAGTGCAAGACAGCGTTTTGTTGAGTGAATGTTTAGTAAGACTTCAATAGAGAAGATGAGTATCTTCTCAAATACTATATATAGCATTTATTCCTAAATTCAGAATCAAGTTCTATTTGTGAAAATAGATCTTAACTGACAGCTGCTTGATTTTAATTGTGTGGTCCTCTTTTTATAGGAGTTATCTAGGGAATTACAGGTTGTTTGCATCATCCTGTCTCTTGGAAAAATGCTGTCAGTTCCTGCTTTTGTGTGTGAACCTTCCAGGAGCTAATTTTTACCTTTGCTTTGCAAGGAAAGTATATAACTTGAAAAGAAATGGGATATGACCTCAAGCCACAGTTCAGATTGGGCAGAAGGGAGGGAAAAACTGCAAGCAAAATGAAATGCCAGAAAAATGAAGCAAACTGAAATAAAGGGGATGTTTCTGGGTTAGAGTTAGGTGAAGAACAGAACAGGAATGATTGCCATGATTACTGAAGGGTACAGTGTATGTTGATGAGGAAGTAAATTTATTCTTCTGCTTAGTGTGGAAGTTATTGATGGATAAGATCTGGTAGCACATCTTGTTCACTTTCCTCTTGCTGGTCTCTTCCTTTCTTCGTATGTTGCACCACTGGGGATTCCACAATTTCTTTTAGATGAATTCATAAATTAATATTTTGTACATGTGTTCAACCAGCATTCTTTATTTTTGTTGCTCTTCTGTTCTGTGCTACAGTCTCTACTCTTACTCTGTTGAACATCTGTCCCTCAGCTTCAGAGTGCAGGAATGTGTGCCATATTGAGATGTCAGCCTCTCATGAACTGCCTTTCCCTGGCTCCTGTTGATCTTCAAGCATAACTTCTGTTATCATTAATGAGCACGTGTAGTCCCTCCCTTTGTTTCTGCAGTCTCCCAAATGCACTTCTGTCACTATGACCCTTTGCCTGCTGACAATGTGTATTAACACACATAAGATGCTCCATTGCTTGCACCCAACCCATCTTTATTTCTACTGCTCACTTTAAAAATTAAATAAATTGACATTCTGTTTGGCAGAGCTTTGTCACAATTTTCAGCCTTTCCTCCGTCCCATCTGCTCCCCCAGCTGCTCAGTCACACCCTGCCCTCCACTTTCAGTGTGCAGATAGATAAAATAGCCAGGAACTGTTAGTCAGGATGTGTCGCCTCCCTTCCCACTGTCCCATCTGCTCCTCGCTCTCTTTCAGCTTTTCACCCATGCTCCTGGTTTCTGCTGTCCCGTTATTTTTGGCAAACGGCTGCATTGCGGATGACCCAGATTCAGGATTTGTATTGGGGTGTTCGCTCTTGCTGTAATGTGGCGATTCCTGGGGTTCAGGGCATTGAAGAGTTAGCTTGTCATTTACCTGAGCACATTTTCTGAAACAAAGCATTTGAGGAGGGTTGGCACCTTTAAGATTGATTGAATGGTATGCCTTTTGTCAAAAAGTATGGACGTTGTGAAGGGGGCTTAATTCTTTAGTGGAGGGTAAAAACTGAAGCTCAGAAAATTGCACTAGTAAAAAGAACTTTGAGGTTTTTTCTAAGCTCTTTGCTGATATGCATAAGAACACCACCTGTACCCCTCCTGTACAGGGCAGCTTTACTCATAAACATCCATCCATCCATCCATCCATCCATCCATCCATCCATCCATCCATCCATCCATCCATCCATCCATCCATCCATCCTCCATCCATCCATCCATCACCTCCCCGCAGAAATCCTTGTAAACCCTAAATAACAGACTATTGCAACAAACGTTTAATTTTGGTTTTGTGACGTAAAGATGAGTCAACCTTGCATCAGATTTTAAGCATTGTTTGTCTAATAAAAGCCTTGAGGAAATTGAAAGGATGGAACTGTAGGAAGCACACTTAGTCTCCTCTCATACACCGGGAGAGGCAATGAGAGATAATGCAGGACTAGGTGTTATTTTCATGGTAGTTAATTTGCTCTATTTCTTCAACACAATAAATAGTGCAGTTTCTATATCTTATTTGGCTGATAGGTTTGAGTGGGAGAATGAAGTCTGTAGAACAGAGAGTAATAAAATATTGTATGCTTTTAAAAGAAGAAATATCTTCTAAAAGTTGTTCTAGGTTGTCTTGATCCTTAAAAAGCAAAGGCAGATGAAAATAGAATAATGTAGTCTCTAGTTTGCAGTTTGTAGTATCAAGTATGTTTCATGTCACTCTGGTCATAGTATCTGGCAGTCTTCTTCCACAGCGCATATGTTCACATAAGAGATAATTCAGCTGCTTCTCCAATTTTATCACACGCTCTTGTTTTACCATGTACTTGGATCATCAATTCTCTGGATGGGTAGTTCATAAAGATATAAATGTTGTGAATCTCTGTTTTCCTCCATGAAAATAGACTCTTGCTTAAGTTGCAGGAAATTTAATTCCTTTACATGGGACTTGTTAAAGTATTTTCAGTATAAGCAAGCTTGATAACGTCACTGACTTAATGGAGAAGTTTTCTTTAGTCTGTCCCAGAACAGCTCTATAAATGAGATGTTTTGCAAATGCAGCACACGTAGATGTTTTCCATCTTATGAGTGTTTGCCAAGAAGTTCCCAGCTAATGTCTGTCAGGGGAGACTGCCTGCCACTTGTCACTCTGTCGTTGAGCTGGGTTTGCAGCATGGTGGCAAACATGTGCCCCTGTTCCTGAGCCCTGCCTAACCCAGTGTCCTGCTTCAGACCTGCTCCCAGAACAAGCCCCTGCAGCTGGATTTGGCAGCTCTCTCAATGACGAGCCTTTGGGATATGCCAAATCACCATGATGCCACCACTTTTGCTAGGAAAAGTGTGAGTGGTTGGTGTAGGAAAATGTAGGCTTGCTTCCCTGATAAAATACTGAGGGATCTATTTCTGTAAAAAACATCAGTGTGATATTATGTATGGGACTGTCTACTTTTGACTGCTGTACAGAATTCAGTCTTAGGTGTCTCCTCAACTTCATAGAATTACAGAATAGTTTGAGTTGGAAGGGACCTTAAAGATCATCTAGTTCCAACCCCCTGCCATGGACAGGGACACTTTCTACTAGATCAGGTTGCTCACAGATCCATCCAGCCTGGCCTTGAACACTTCCAGGGATGGGGCATCCACAGCTTCTCTGGGCAACCAGTGCCTCACACCCTTACAGTAAAGAATGTTTTTTTGATACCTAATCTAAAGCTAAGCTCTTTCTGTTTGAAGCCACTCTCTCTTGTCCTGTCATTTCTAGCTTCCGTCTGGAAGACTGGATTACTTATCCTGGTCATTCTTCCCCACAGGATTTTCTCTGTTGTTGGCTAGCTCCAAGAAATAAATGCATTTACCTGGACTCTCAATTTAATCTTTCCATGCAATTCAGTGCTATCTTTGTGAACAGTCCTGTAAAAATGCAAATTTACTGTTGGTAGCTCTAAGTGACACTAGAGAGAAGTTCCTTTAAATTCTGCTCTGCTGCTTGAAGCCACTTCTCCTGCCATGTTTGTGTATTTTGTGCTCATAGTGGTGTAATTAACTTGCATAGCAAATTAAATAAGTATTTTCTCTCTAACTCAAAATTCCACCATGTCCTTTACCTTAACTCTTAATTCTCACCTAAATGATCTATTCTGGTGTGTGTTGTCCTTCGTCAGCTTTCTCGAGAGACAACCATTATACAAGCTTCCCGTTTCTGGCTTGGTTTTCTCTTAGAGGCTAAATGTGACATGCATGTGTAAGTGGAAATGGATTTAGGAATGGAAATGTTTGGACTGTGCAGTTTCTTTTCACGCCTGTCTTCCTCTTCCACTCTCAAACGCCTAAGATTTCCTTGTCAAGGTACATGATAGTACCATTTATTTTTGTAAGATGGCTGCAAAGGCTGCAACATTGGGAGAGCTCTGATAGCAGCCAGTTTTGCTAGACCAAACAATGTGCAGAGGGAAGTTTTTCCCAACATCTGGCAAAAATGTCTGAGGCTGATCTTCATGAGCAGCAGGAATGGGTTTGAAATAATAGCCTGAACTCCATTCAGTTCCAGAAAAGGTTGCCTGAGCCGATGTTTTACAAGTCACCTTCTATGCCATGCTGCATGCAGTTGGGCTGAGTATCATGATAGTATTTTTTTTTTTTTTTTTTTTTGGTGTAGTTTAAGTGCTACAGTCCATTTATTACACAACGTGTGGGGGAATTGGGGATGCTGGTGATTACTAAAAGTGAAGTATGGTAAAGCATTGATGTGAGGTTATAAGATGGAGCATTGAGGAGGGATGCAAACTAGGGTTTCAGCCAGGCAGCCATGGTTTCATTGTCATTTTAACACAAGATTGACATTCTGTCTTCTGGCTGTATTTCCAACAAGAAAGAGGAGAGAGAAAGAGACAGCACTAAAATCCAGAGAAACACCACAAATCCATAGCAGTTGTTTATATTGCTGTAATGGAGCATATTGTGAAAAGCATTAAATGGCATAATGAAGAGTTGTGGGTGTGGAGAGTTTAAGTTCGCTTTGATGTAAACAATTTGTCGTACATTCACAAAATTTACAAGCTTGTAAATATTTAAATAAAATTGTTGTTATGGGTTATCTAGACCACTGTAATTTCTTTTTCATTGCTAAATAATGCTTTCAACACATTAATTTGAGCACACTACCAGCTCTGGTACTTTCCCAGTTAGCTTATTCTAGATGGCTTGAGATGTTTAAGAAAAGTTTTCTTTTTTACTTTTATAGCAGCTGAGAAAAATCTGCATTGACATCAAAGACTGTCGGGAAAATGTTTACTGCTTTTTGGATCAATGGCTAGTCAAGCTAATGGAAATTAGCTACAGAAAAACCCAGTGAAGATTCAGTGCTTGTCTAAACTGTATCTGTCATAAACTGCTCCTTTATACCTTATAAATGGCTAAGGGCTTTTATGGTCTATACTACATTTAACTTGCCTTGTTTAATGTGCAGCAGTTCTGTAAAAGGTGATGTACTATATGTGACAGTTTATTTTTTTAGTAACTATACTCATTAAAACAAAAAAAGGTAGCAGAACTTTTTTAGCTATTTATGTTGTTTTAGTTGTACTGCTTTGGGTTGTAAAACAGGCAAACTTTAGAAACTTAACAAGTATGATCATTACTTTGATGGAAAATGCAATAAAACACCAGCTGTCTGATGGGTTGTCCATCTCCAACTCTTTCTATTGTTTAGCAGAGGATTTTTTACCTTTCTTAACTAAAACTGTTTTTCCTTAGAGTTAACAAGTAAGTTTGATAGACAAAGGGAGAGTGAAAGGTAGATCTGATGATAGAAAATGCTCTATTTGAGCTGTAGCTTAATTTGAGCTACCACGATCATAACTTGTTCTTATTTAAACTTTGCTGTTAACATGGATTTCATAGCAAGATTTCACATGTTTTCTCTGTGTGCCTACACTTAGACATTCTGAAAAGACATACATTTTTCATGTGTAGGACCATACATTGAAACTATGCCTTTCAGGAAGAGACAAACTTAAGCTATACTCTATGTGTGTGTGAACAGAAGGAGAAGGTATTGGAAGTCTTTGGATAGCTTTGGAGTTGTGAAGTACTAGAAAGGGAAGAAGTTCTTTCATTAACTCAATTTTTTATATTCTCTACCTCTTCCTATCATGCCCTAGTTTTCATCCAGAATTTTCAGAGAAAGATCTCAGTCTCTGTTTTCATTCATGACTATTATTCATAGCATTGTGTGGAAGATTGGCTATTGCTCTATTGTACATACTGACTGATACAGAGCACTTGTCCTTAAACCTTATCTGTCCTCATTCTTGTGCTGACTCAGGCTGACTCATATACTAGATATAGTTCTGACCAAGGCTAACGTTCAATTTCCCAGAGATTACTTTGCAGTAATATTTTGAAATTGTATTTCTATGCCTGTAACTGTCATTTATTTGAAGATTTGTCTCTATAATCTAGCACTTGAAACATTTGTTTTGATGCTTACAGAAGGAGCAATTTAATTGTCTAGAAACGTATTTTTAGGTGTGCTTTGAGCATGTGTTTATGTTGTTTCAGGTATCTGAGCATGAATTCTGGCCTGCCTGTAGCTATTAAAGATTAATTACTGCTTTTTTGGGTTTTTTTTTTTTTTTTTGGTGCTGCAGTCACAAGACTTTGCTTTCTGCAACGTCACCATTTATGAGATGAAGGCTGAGCAGTCCCTCATACTTCCCTTATTTCCCATGCCCTGGAAAATGGTCATGACTTCACACAAAGCATTCAGTCTCTTGAAAATTCAAGCACTATGTACAGAGGCTTTCAGCCTGGGGCCATAATGTACAGGATATTTTTCCTTGTGTAGTAATGAGACAATATTTCTTGGTGAAGTGCTGTAAATGTTCTTTAAATTTTCCTCTAGCAACTGAATAATGGAGAAAGCTAAAACTCCCTCATCCTTCTTTTACCATCTTCTTGCAGTCTCCATGCTGTACTTACATTTCAGGTGATAATGCAAAATACAGATTCAGAAAAATGTAAACTAGTATATGGTAGAGAGAGGCCTCCTTTATTTGTATCATTAGGACAACAGTACCAAAATCTGGATAATTACACTTCTTGGACATGAGCGATAACATTTGCACTGAAAAGAAAATTTGAGACTGCATGTATATGTGAACCTTTTTTAGAGGTATCTATTTGTTTAGAGTCATTGCTATAACCAGATCTAATCTGATTCTAGAATGTTTCAATGATGTCTTATTAACCAACCCGAGGATTAATGACTTCTGAAGTTGTTTGATGCTGTTTGCTGTGTACTGAAGGGTTTTACTCTATATTGGATCCTATTGGAAGTATCATCCACCCTAGAACATTGCTACTGTTTACATCTGTCAGCAAAAATTCATCAAGGAGCATATTTTGTAAAATAAGAATTAATCCACTGAATGTATGGAACTGTGTCCCATTCTGGGCTCCCCAGCCAGGGACATGGACTGATAGTAAAGGGACTGAAACCTCTGCTGTAAGAGCAGAAGCTGAGAGAGCTGGGGCTGTTCAGCCTGGAGCAGAGAAGGCTCAGGGGAATCTAATCCATGTGTATAAATACCCAACTACAGGCTTTTTTAAGTGGTATTCAGTGACAGGACAAAAGGCAGGGGGCACAGACTGAAATCCAATTCAAACATAAAAAATTACATTTAAATACAAAAAAATCTCTTTTATTGTGAGGAGTTGCCCAGCGGTTGAGGTTGAGCAGTCTGCATCACTGGGGATATTCAAAACCCAAACAGATATTCAAAAACCAAACAAAACCCTGAGCAGCCTTCTCTAGCTGACCCTGCTTTGATCCTTCATAGGTCACTTCCAGCCATTACTATGATTCAAGAGTGCTTTTAATCAGGAAGCCTTCTCCAACTTGAATGGCATTGGTGAGAGATTCTGTTAGATATTTTAAAATCTTTGGGATCTGTTCCATAAAGATTTGCACTTGTGTAGGAAAGTTGTTTTTTGTAATGGCAATGTCTTTTTTTAATGCTGCTTGAAGATTTGCAGGGATTGTTAACTTCATGTGCACCTTTTGTTTTGCCCCTCAGGAACGTTTCTTCTCGCCAAGATTTCGTCGTCGACTTCATGCTGTCCTAGCATCTGTTAGCACTTCAATGCTGATTTTATCAAATCTAATATTTCTTGGAGGAAATCAAGTTGGAAAAATTTACTGGAACAGGATCTTTATGGAAGGCAAGTTTATTTTTATGTGCTTTCTAGATAACAGAATGTTCCAAATGTTACCTTGGGTGGGCTGAGCCAGGTTTTTCTCTCAGTGCACTAACTGGGAGTTAATTTTTTTCTGGTAAAAACTATCAAAAATTTGAGAAAATTCAAATAACTCTGCAAGCTGCATGGCTACAAAGAAACATTGCTTTTCTCCCATTCAAGCCTAGAAGGAGGGCTATCAGGCTTCTCTGACAAGAGAAATCAGTGAAGATCAAGTAATAAATGGGTGACAAGTTACCAAGTTGAATTTTTTCCCCGCTCTGCATTTCACACACGTCAAGAAGGATGGGTGTACTAAAGCCAACCCCATAGATTCTGTAGATGGCAGTGGGTGAGATCTGCATAATACAGCATAACTGAGCAAGCATTCATGGCTTTTTTTTTGTAGTGAATGTGATTTCAGGCTGGGGACCTGCTGACTATTGAGGACAAGTGTGGGGACAGGGGAACTTGGGTGACAGTGTCAGCCTGTGGTGCTGCTGAACAAGCAGTATGGGACATGCTCTGAGCTGACTCAGGAGACAGAGCGAGTTTTAATTGTTTTGCCAGAGGTCAGTGTAAGTAGGACCAGTTTTCTTTTTAGATTCTTACTGCTGCCAGGCAAATGAAGATCCTGCAGAGGAATATTTCTTCCTCAAGAGGGAAGTACTAATAGGCTTCTGTGCCTAGAAGTGTTCTCTTAAAAAGACCACCACAGTCTATTGCAGTGTTTTCTCCTCGTGTTCCTTTCAATGGCTTAGAAATCAGCTCTGGAGTTCCAAGATGCTACTTAAGCATCCCAAAATAGTGAAACTCTTAAGGAGTAAGTTATGTATATGAGCGGAACAGTTTATCTTCTGAACTAAGGGAGAAAAACCATTCAAAGAGCTTGAAGAAAGGAACATTTTTAGCATGAAATATAGTGAAGCTTTTTGTTAATACTGGGCAGGAAAGAGGGAGTACTAGATCTTGCTCTTTAAAGCATAAAATACTTGTTTTCTGTTTTTTGAAAGGCTTTGTTTTCTCTTAAATTATTTCCTTCCAGTTGGTTGGCTAATAGTAGAAAATAAGCTGAGAGAAAAAGTTGAAAGTAAATTTGAACATCTCTTCTTATTTATTAAAAGAAAAAAAAAGGGTTAGTGAAGTTATCTATCTCAGGCTTACAGCCCCGTACAAATTATTTACATAATGCAATCTGTATATTAAATGAGAATATATATCAAGAAAGTATGCCTTCTTTGTTAGAAAGGTTAGTGGTTGTGCAGGGGTTTGCAGCTGATGGAGGGTAATGTTTTATGAAGTATAACAATATTTAATTAAAACAGAATCAATCAATTATTTATTGTTTTTCTAAGTTTGTTTTTTTTCTTGGAGGAGGTAGTTCTTTGGTCCATTCCTCCTGCACTTGAATACAAAGAGTTACTTAAGGATTAGGTACCAGTCATCTAAGACAGGAATAGGAAATTAGTTTAGTCATTTGCATCTTTGTTTCCATGATGTTTTAATCAAATTAACTTTATTTTTAGAACATGAAAGCTTTTGCTTAGCGCAGCTCATACTCCACCAGTAGAAATCTCAGTGTTCAGCTCTGTGAGCTTTGCATGCCTCTTTTATTTGATCACTCAGATGCCTGTGAGTGTATTTTTTAACTGCATTGTTGTTCTGACAACTCCCATGTACAAGCTGAAACATCCACAAAAATTTTATTGCATCTACACACCTGATGCATTGTGGTTTTCTTACTGTAGAGCAAATGGGGTGAACTCTGGTGTCACTCCAGGCTGGGGGTTGAGCAGATTGAGAGCAGCCCTGCCGAGGACTTGGGGGTGCTGGTGGATGAAAAGCTGGACATGACGCAGCAATGTTCACTGGCAGCCCAGAAAGCCAAATGTGTTTTGGGCTACATCAAAAGGAGCCTGGGCAGCAGGCCAAGGAAGGGGATTCTGCCTCTCTGCTCCCCTCTGGTGAGACCCCTCCTGCAGTGCTGTGTCCAGCTCTGGGGTCCCCAGCACAGGAAGGACAGGGACCTGTTGGAGTGAGTCCAGAGGAGGCAGCTGAGATTAGAGGGATGGAGCACCTCTCCTGTGAGGAAATGCTGAGAGAATTGGGATTGTTCAGCTTGGAGAAGAGAAGGCTTTTGGGGTGACCTAATTGTGGCCTTCCAGTACCTGAAGGGAGACTACAAGAAAGATGGAGAGGGACTTTTTACAAGAGCCTGTAGTGACAGGATAAGGGGCAATGGCTTCAAACTGAAAGAGGGTACATTTAGATTAGGTACTAGGAAGAAATTCTTCCATGCAAAGATGGGGAGGCACTGGAACAGGTTGTCCAGAGAAGTTGTGGATGCCCCATCCCTGGAAGTGTCCAAAGTCAGGCTGAATGGATCTCTGAGTAACCTGGTCTAGTGGGAGAAGCCCCTGCCCATGGCAGGGGACTGGAACTGGATGGTCTTTAAGGTTCCTTCCAACCCAAGCCATTCAATGATTCTGTGATTGAAGGCCAGTCAAATCCAGAAGGACTATTCAAAACTTCATCTTCAGTTTCAACTAAATTTAAGTGCTGGTCTGTAAGAGAGACAACAAAAATCTACATTTGGAGTGTGCAATGCTAAAAGCTAAAGTTAAATAAATTTGTTTGTAGTCTGCACTGTTCTCGTGAATCCAATTCATCAATATTTACAAACTAAACTAAATACTACAAATATGTACTCTTTGATCATTCCTTTGTCAGCCTAAGAACAGATGAGATGATCTAGCTACTTGGCTTGAACTCAAGCTTTTGTCTTCACCTTATAAAAATTCAGTGGGGATATGCTTGACTTGTTAGAACTAAGGGTGGTGGTGGTGAGTGGGTGTTCTGTTAGGCAGGAGGGCATTTGTGTGGGTTTTTATCTTTGTACTTCATTCTGGTGTGATGCAAGCAATATAAAGTTCCCAGGAATTAAGATTTTCTTTTGTACATTATGATTCTGGAGAGCTTTGATTAGTACAGATGTTGATATTCTGTCATTGACTTGTGAAAAATAGTCTAGAAATCTGGCAAAGAACCCCCAGAGCTCTTTTGTATGTAATACCCAAATCTGAGTCATTTCACTTGGTAGACAAAGCAATGTTACAATGTCCAGTAGGTTACTGAGATCTGCTAAATATGTATCTAGTTGCCTTGAGTCAGTAATTGTTAGCTTTGGGTCAAGAAGAAAGATGATGTTCTGTGAATTTCAGGTTAAAATATTAGAAATAATATTCTCTATTTAAAAGCTTTTTGATCTCTTTGAAACTTACCTTGGTTTAGGAAACCTAAGCAGGGTTTTGTACTGCTCTAAAACCAGAGAGTAGACATTGGCATTGAGAGGACATCTCTACATTCTCAGGAACCCCCCAGCAGGACTTGAGATTGGCTGACTGAGGTGGCAGAGGGCTCTGCAGCACTAGTGTGACATAAAATCCCTCTGAGGTCGGGAATAGAGAGATGTGGAAACAGAACCTCCCACCTGTGCACTGTCAGCTGCAAAGAGTAGATGGTTCCTTTCCTTTGTTCAAATCCCACAGAATTATGTCTATAAAGATTTGTACATGTATGGGTAGGAAAAAAAATAGAACAGATGTGGGCTTCACAGTTTTTAAATGTAATTGGCATTCGTAGATCACTAAAAAGTAGTCAAGAACATATAGGCTAAAGTCCAGCAATAAAATGCATCTCAGAGCAGAAATCAGATCTGCAGGTTTAGGTGCAACATAAGATGTTGTGTGTGGCATTTTCATGTCTGGAAAGTAAATGGACCTCCGAATATCAGTATTGTAAGGCTCTAAATGCCCAGCCTACAGCACTTCACAGTCAGAAATTAGCAGTTCTGTTGTGTAATACTGAGAAACAGAATGCTGAGGAGCAACTTCGGGCTAGCACGTGTGTGACAGTGATGCAAATTTAAACCAACAAGCTCTTAAAGGAAAGTCTTACTGAAGCTTAAGATGTATGAAATGTATTTCTAGTTTTGCTCTTTGGTTACTGGAGAGGATCTGCTCTGTTCTTTTGCAAAGACTGAGAATTATCAAAAATCTCTACAGTTTTTGGAGAGCGGAGAAGAAAATATATGGATATGAAAGCACTTAAACCACAGGGCCAGCACAGTCAGTTCAAGGAGAACCATGCAAGTGGGATACCTTTGTTATCAAAGGTTTGTGAATTGCATTTTAAGAACAGGATTTAGATGAAGTTTCCTGGGATTCTTGTTTGACTGATACTTGTTTTGAAGTGCTTTGGCAGTGTTTTCCACAGTCCCCATACCACAAACAAGGGGAGTTGATATCTGAACACAAATTCTTTAGTATTTATTTTGTTCCTCTTGTGAAAAATGGATTAAATGTATCTGGCTTTAAAAATAATTTTGTGCATCATTAAAATCACTGGTGTCAAAATTATTAGAGCAGAGGTCTGTGTCTTGTGTGTATGAATATTTGTTCTTAATTTTGTTCTGAAAATTCTCTGTATTCTTTCTGTTCAGACCAGCCTTAGTGCTTGTTTCTAAAATGTAATTTTGCCCTGTTATTGCAAAGAAAAAAAGTTCCTGTAGCAAGCATTTACTTTGATCTTTCTTTAGTAAGAATTTTCTCATGAGGGACAGTGTCGCAAGTGCCTAACAAGAAAGTAGGAGAAATATCTTCTATGTAACAAACTATTTTTAATCCTGTATTCTCCATAATTCAGTAATGCTTCACTTCAAAATGAGATGTTCCAACAAGAAGGGTTCTCTTTGGAAGGGCTCACTCCGGCAACCAGCCCTGTGCAGTGCTTTTGGTTAAGAGACGGAAATATTTTATCAAGCATGGACAAAGGCATTAGGCTGGGAGGGGACATAAGTGTGTTGGGTGATAAAAGTCTAAAGTTCTTCCTGGTCTTTTTCTGGTTTACCAGGAACAGAGTCCAGATCAATGAGGAGAGCACACAATGCATTTCAGGTGTATTTTACTTTGAACAGCTGTCTGAAAATTGGACAGCCATGATTTAACTTAACTGCAAACCAGTACTTTAGCTATCCAATTTACCTTGGCAGATTGTGAGGAGTGCCTCTCTGGAGGGCAGTTCAGCCCATGTACATCTGTCTTAGCATGGGATGGGATGCACTGTCACTCTTCACTGCGTTCAGGGGCATTTTGTGCAACCTAGTTTAGATCAGATTGAACACCCAACCTTTGAGAAGGTGTCCTTTAGTAGACATCCAGCAAAGAGTGAATTTCATCCTCACTTAGGAGTGATTTACTGCAGGGGTACAGAATGGCTGGCTGGGCAGAAGTCCTGCAGTGAAGGATGTCTGACTGCTCCACCACATTGTGAACTTCCTGCATCCACAGCGTCGTACCACCTACAGCAAAAATAGACCTTGTGCAAAGATGCATTGACAGCAGTGCAAAATGCATAAATGCTCTTCTCCTACATGATGTCCTGAAGGCTAAAGTTAAAATATGTGCACTTTTGGTTACTGCAGTTTAAAAAAGCAGTAAGCTGACAATTAGGAAGAAGGAAATACAACATAATTGGAAGTCTAGAGCCACAATCCTGAATAAATGATATTGCTATGTTTTGAGAGAAAAGTATTGAGGGGAGAAATGAATACATAAAAGTTTCTGCAAATTAAATTTTACAAAAATATTCTGATCACCGGTGGGTCAGGAGAAGGGAAAAAACCCTGTAAAATGTAGCAAGTACTTGCACTTTGGTGATCCTTGTGGGTCCCTTCCAGTTTCCAGTTCCAGCTCTGGATATTCTATAATTATATGACATTACCTAGATAAACTGTTGGATTGCCAACTTCAGGGGATGGTCTCCAGGTAGAAAAAAATCTGTCAAGCAATGTAGAAAATACTGACATCATCATGGTGTAGGAGTAATCTCTAAATTGCCTCCAGACCCATTCCAAACCCTATTTTCATTAGGTAGTTCATCAGCAATTAGAGATGTTTAAAGCAAAACTAAAATTTATTTCTCCATGTCTAATATTTGTTCACTAAATGAAAATGGCGATGCCTTTATTTTGCTTCCAGTTTTCCCTTTTTGGCTTGCTTTGAAGCAAAATCAGATCCTATGCAAATCAGAATTCAGATAATTGATTAATTTATAGGGAGAAGAAAAGATGTTCTCATTAGCACCTTGCCTACTTTACAGAGGTAGAAAGCCTTTGGACTTCTCCCCAGCTGTGCAGCCCAGCAATCTCAGATTGTGTTTCACAGGGCATCTTAGGCACTGATTTGCAAGTGGGAATTTCCACAATCATGACATACAAGATTCAGAGGTATGAGTGAAACAAAGAGTTTGGTGTATCACATCTGATGTGACATGCCTAAATGTGGATTTTTTGGCTTACTTTGGCAGAAACAGTGGACCGTGATCTTATGATATTATAATAAAATGATGCAGATTGGTAATGACACTGATTCTATCACAGGACTGAAAATTATTCTAACAATCTCTATTTGTTTCATTTTATGGAAATCACTTTGTCCATGAGTTGAGAATTGCAGTGCTATCAGCATCTTTCAAGCCATTGTCCTGAACTATTGTTGCCTTTCAAAGTTTTGCCCTTGGTTGTGAAGACAGTGGAATTAGGTTGTGGCTGTACAAAAACTCATTTGTATATTAGTAGTAGAGATGCCTAAGTTCAACATGTAAATAATTTAAAAACTATGAGTTAGTTATTGTGCAGCTCCACTGCTGTGTGAGATGTCAATAACAAAAAAAGGTGAGAGATTCCTGTATTGGTTGTTGTATGTTTGAGTCTGGCTCATGCAAGATCGTGTCTTCCCATCATGTCAGTTGTTGCCTGTATGCCTCATGTGCAGGCAGTGTAGGTAGAAGGCCTCAGGATGATCAGTTCATCCTTCAGAAACTGAGTACTGCTGGTCAGATTAGGTCATACATTTAGCACCTTTTAAGGGCTGAGGGAAGAGGCTGAGGAGCAAAGTAGTTGGGACTCATTATCCAGCAGGGTTTAGTTGGATATTTTAGCTCTGAGGTCTTGCCAGATAATATACAATAATGCCTTAGGAGCCATATTGCTTGTAACAACTTCTGAAATGGGTTGCAATGATAATGTAATTATCTAGCTGGGAAGGGGTTTAAAGGTGCAGGAGGAATTAAATCATGCAGCAAAGGAACTCAAAGGAATCCACAAAACCTATCAGCTGGGGCATCCCTGTGAATGTGTGATACTTCACTGTCTATTCTATGCATCTCTTGCAAAGTCATTGCTCAAATTTCTTTGCAGCTGAGTGAAAGAGGAGGGCTGCCTATTGGCAATTCAGAGTTTCAGATGGCCCTTGTTTTAGTTTGGAAAATTCTTTTGTAGAGTAGCTGGCATATGGTCTTACAGCATTCTTGTTCTGCGGAAACCCGCCCAAGGATTCCCCTGATGGGGAGACCCCCTAGAAAGTTCTGTGCCAGGATTGAGAGATGAACAGGACTTTTAGTTTTTTCAGTCTTCAGGTTGCTGTTTATTTTTCTCTTATCAACAGTTCAGCACGCTGTCTACATCTCAGACTTAGCATATAAAGAGAAAGGCACCAAAAGTCACAAGGCACACAGGTTCAAAGTCTTTTAAAACTATTTTGTCCAATTAATTCTTACAATGTATTTTATTTCTACCTTTCAACCAGTAACTAATTATTTTTCTGTTTATGCAACATCTGCAATGCTGCAGAAAACATCATGCAACACTGCAGAAAATGGAGTAGATGAAGAACAAGAAGGAGATCAGACAACACCTAAAATCCTCCATCTTGTCTTCCATCTACCTCCATACTAAAAACCCAAAACTCTAAGTTTTTCACCCTGTGATAAACTATACTATTATCTATTTCACACACTCATAGATTCCAATTCATCCCAAAGTCTTGAAAGGCCTCCATTGACGAAGGTTAAAAGCAGTGCTCCCCTGGGGGATCAGGACTTCTCAGGACAGGCAGAGAAATGTTCCCTGTGCCCTGGGTCCGACATTGTTCTTCCAGATTTTCACTTTCACTGAGAAATCCCACTTGCTGCAGTTATGCAGAAACTTACTTAGGGTCATTTTTCCAAAAATACATTTATGAACATTGTATTGATGAATTGCGTAATTTAGAGTAATATTGCATAGTGGCAGAAGTATTACTGAAGATGTCACATTTTTCTAAGTGATTCATTCTTCTTCATGCACAAAGGAAGCTTGTTTTCACAATCATTTATGTGACCTTGCTTAGTGGGTGCAGTTCATTGGGATGTGAACTGGCAAAATACCAAGAAAAATTTATTTTGGTCTGCAGCAATAAGGAGACAGTATTTGATTTTTTTTCTCCTGCACCTCCTAAAGGATGACAGCTGTATAAAAGTAAATATTCACATATTTTTGGGGGGCATTTGCTTCAGAGTTGGAACAGTAAAGTGTGTTCTGCCATTTTCTGTTGAATCATGTTGGTTTGAGCCTCTGTTCTATGTGAAAATTGTTGGAGCATTGCTACGTTTAAATTCAACTCTTGCTGTTTAATCTCAATAGTTTACCACTTGTCTTTAGATTCTTAGGACCTGATCATGCAACCAAACCAATGCAGAAAGATCTTTCTGCCTAGAAAGTTCCAGAATATGTGTAGACATATCTGCTGGAATCAATATAATTCCAAGGACAGAATCAGTCATAAATAACTTATATTTCATATATCTTATTACAGCCTTTAATTATTTATTTAATAAGCCTTAAAGCTTTTATTTAATAAGCCTTATTAAAGCTTTTATCTTATTAAAGCCTTCACATAGTGCCTGTACAAGTGAAAAAAAAATGCAGGGCAGTGCACACTATGACTGCACATAGAGTTCCCTGTTGTCCATTGTGTTGCATTGACTTACAGAACTAAATAAACTACTCTGCACACAGAAAATTGGGAGTTGTTCCTACATCATGCTGCCTTCTTGTCAATTTGCAGCTCTTTCATAAAAATACAAGTTTGCTGCTTTGTGAGCTTTGCTGATCACAGGCAAAATACCCCAGGTTTTCAATTACTTTGGCAAGGTTCATACAACTTTTTCAAATTGTTGTGATGTTGCTAGTGAAGGACAGTATGATATGATGAGCAATTGTTGTAGTAGGTTGGCCAAGTCCATCTTACAGATGTAACCTTGCTGTTAGCAACATGCTTAATGTGGAGGCTGGAATGAATGACGCCACCAAACACACTTGCCCTGCTGGTGTGGCAGGTCAGCATGTGCAGGTTTAGCATAGTCTTTCAGAAGCTGAAGCAGGATTCTTTATGCCTTAAACATAGCATTTACATAAAAAGAACAAAACTCATTTTTATGTCAAAAAGCTTAAAACTGCCATGACCTCATGACTGCTCATCAGTGGGTAATTCAGCTTTGCCTTCTCATTCCCCTATATTTTTGCCATACATATTGAAAACCTCACAGTGGCCCAAAGTAACATAGCTGGGTATAGAATACTTGAAGGGCTGTGGTCCCTGTGCTTATTGGGAAATTTATACATAAATGAACTCATGGTTGTGGCGGCATGTATGTGTCTGATTACTAAGAGACATTATTTCTGCTAACGTGTGCAACAATCAAGAGAAGTTTTCTAAGGAATGATGTAATCTTTTTCTTTTCCTGTACTCAGAAACTTCCAGGAGTCTTGCAGGTCTACTTCTGTCTTGTCATTGAATCCTGTTTCTTTTGTCTGTCAGCCCCTTTTGTTTGCCCTCAGATTGGAGCTAGTCCTGACTCGCACTTTTTTTTAACAAATGCTTTTTGAGAGAACAGTTCCCACACACAGAAAGTAACCTTCTCACAGCAGGAACTGGAACACCAGCTGTATTTAGCTTTGCAATCATTGAGACTTTCATGACAACTTTCTAAGTTGTTTCTTTCCTGAAAATAATGTTAAAACAGCATTGTGGTATTCCACAATTACTGCCACTTGGAACCTGCCAGATCAAATTTTCTCAAGTTATAGCAAAAAAACCCCACCTTTTTGTTTTTGCCCCAAATGCCAGCCCTGCATCTCAGCTTGAGATTGAGAATTCTAGCAGTGTTCATTCTGGTTATTGCACCTGTACCAGTGAAGTCAGAGGTGAGAACAATCCTCTTGTAAAGATGCATGGGCCCCAGAGGAGGCTGATCTTCTAAAACTAGTGTTCCCTGTGCACAGGCATGAAAAGCAGCTAAGAGCTTATTTTTCTTACTGAGGAAGTCTGAGAGGATTTTTACTATGCTGTAGCACAGTTCTGCTGCATTTTTACACTACTGCCGTTTTGCTTAAAATTTCATTCCAGGTAAACAAGCAAAAATTGTCTCAGATTATTTTAGCATCTTTTCAATCTCCGAATGAATTTATTTCAGCCATCTTTAAGTAGCTGCTTTTCTAAAGAAAAGAGAAGCTAGAAGTACAAGAAGCCAGAAAAAATGAGTTGTTTCAGCCTTGTCTTGACTGTTGGGTTTTGGGAGAGGATTTGTTTAGTGTTTGTTTGGGCTTTTTTAAGAGGGAGAGAGCAAAGCCTTGTGTACGTGTTCAATAAAATTTATAGACTTACACCCTTCTAGGTGCTGGCAGTTCTGTAAAATGACTTCTACCTCATGTCATTCCATTTACTACTAAATTGCATGCCGGAACATGTTTTCTTCAGGCACTTTGCACCAGCCAACAAAGACCTAGAAGTCTGCAGAGCTGGGATTTGAGTTCATGCTGAACTTGGAATGTAGCAAACTTTATATGAGCATTATCAAACCCTATGAGTTTGAGAAGCACCATATGGTGGAACACACGGCTCTGCTGTCCCCAGGGAAGCACCATGAGGCAGAAGTGTGTCTCCTCCCTAAACAGCTGCATTCCCCCCCTCAGTGCTACACCAGTCACTGATAATCTCACTGTTTAGTGTGGTAACTGTAAAGGATGGATAAGCAGGGAAGCAAGTGGCTCTGTTACGTTCTTAATCTCTTTGGGCCCTGTCTTCCCCTGAGAAAATGGAGAAGTATCTGTTCTCTCCTGAAACCTTGGTTCTGTCTCCTGCAGAGGCTGCACCATTGGGGTACAATGCTTTCCAGTGCTGTCCTGGGGCTGACTTGTGATGACCATTTGGATACATGAAATGCATGGTTTGGCGCTACCTAAACTCTGTGAGATCAGATAGAATTACAATACTAAATGGGAAAGTTCCCAGAATTGACTTAATAATCCTAGAATTTTTACAATTTACTGTTAGTGCATGTACACCCATCTTTGAGTAACAGAATGTACCTGAGATATTAGGCTAAATAAATGCAAGAAATATTAATGCCTTAAAGCCAGTCAGAGAGCATCATAAGCATTCCCAGTTATTGTTACAAATTATATCTGATGCTTGCAGTTCATTCTGTAGTGAAATAATGATAACTTTCAGAGCAGAGAAATTACTCAAGAATGTTTCTTCCAAGAAAGTAATGAATTTCAAATATGAGGGTAGTTTTTATTTAATACACTGTCTTCCATTTTATCTTTTTGATTTCTCACTTATTGCTTCTAAATTTCCTGATCTAAGGTGAGCATGTACTGAAGCCCACTAGTGACCTGGTGGCTTGTGGCTGTGTTTGTAGGTGTTGAATTTTCACTGTTGGTAGGTTAGCTTAAAAGCCTGTTACAAATGCCTTGGCTATCCGTGATTTAACAAGATCCATTTTATTTCTGACAGTTGTTGAGATACCTGACAGAGATTTTCCACAAATCTCTGTCAAGCTGCCAAACTTGTGTATTCCTGTCCATTCTGAGGGCATGCAATAAATGGTGTGAGTCACTTGAAGCTACAGAGCCCAGCCTGTGTTTAGGCGTCTTAAGCAGAAAAAATGCTCTGTTGTTAATAACTGATTCATAATTGATTTTTCTTTTAAGGCTACTTCCTTATTTTTGCAGCTGGCATCAAAAACTGGTAAATAACATGATAAGTTTCCTGTGTTGTTAGCATCCATCCTCCTAGCCATGTAAGAACATTGGGCTATTGATTTTTATCCCTTCTGCCCTCTTTCATGTGGTTTTTATTAGACCCAGAGCTAAGCCCTCAATCAAATATAATAATCCATCTGCAAATTGTAACTTAGGCTTTAAAACAATCCTTGGAGAAGAATGACTTCTGTATTATACTAAAGTATCCATAAAACCTCTCCCAATGGTGGGACTTTTTATGTCTGAATAAAGATTTATCTTGCATCTAGAATGAACACAATCTCAAATCCTTGTACTTGTGTGGAGTGTTGTTGTTGAAGAGGGTTTTTTTGCTCTTGAAAAATAGTAGCAAGGTGTTACTGAAGTAGTTGCATTGTTCAGAAGGAAAAGCATCTTCTTTAGTAGTCCTTAACATTGAAAGAAAACTGAAGGTACACTGTTCCATTACCTGCAGGTTAGTATGTATCCTGCAGTGAGAAGTAGTTTGCAAATAATTGAAAATGTTTCAAACTTGAATCTTCTGACTATAATGCTCTGCCAATCCCTATGTCTATTATTTATAGTGAAGGTATCTTCTATTTAACAAGTAGTTTGCATGTAAATAGTTGAAAACCAGCTTATTAGAGAATCTTAATGTTATCCCAGTTGCTATTACCTATTACCTTTGTTTTAAAATGGTTCAAACAGTGATCCTTTTTCTAGCATGTCTGTTGCACACAGCTTAGGATGTTACATACATACATATATACATACATACACACACAAACACACATATATATGTGTATATATATGTAGATGTATGTATATGTGTGTATATGTATATATATGTATATGTATATATGTATATATATCCTTTCACTACTGTGTATACACACTGCTTCAGGTACTTTTTTACTGCAGCAAAAAGGAAATTCAATCCTATATTTGCAACAACAGAATCTTTAGGACCAGGGCACTACTCATCACATCTGAAGTCCGAGTGTGGATATCTTATTCTTCACCCAGCATTGAGACAGGTGACAATTTGCACATTTCTGGCCAAATGGCATGTTGAAATGTTTTAAGAACTGTCAACCTGTACCAATGTGGAAAATGAATTGCTGAAAACTCTAGAGAGCTGCTAATAGTACATACAGACATTCACCCTGGCTTCAGTTTATATTTTTCCAGGTCAGTAGCACCTGAAAGTTTGTATCACCTGATAGTTTTTTCTGTGCCTCTGTTATGCAACTGGGAGGAAGGAATTGGAGAAAGTTGCTGTTGTTGACAAAAACTCAGTGCTATCATGGTGGGTCTGGCGGCTTCTCTAGGAGTGGAATGAGCTTGGAGACTGAACTCCTGCTCTTGTCAATAGTTTGATCACTTGAGACCACAGCAGCTTTCATAAAAGCTATGAAAAATGTCCAGAAAAATGTCCATCCCATCTGGATGTGGCAGGAGGAGAATTTACATGGGGGTTTGTATGTTAGTTAGAGTAGCAAAAGCAGTGTCACTCTAGTTTATTGTATTCCAACCCTTACTAAATATAACCTAGCAGAATCAGATGCTCTTTTCCATCATTTTCTTACCCAGAGTGTTACCATTTCATCAGATGTAACAGGAGATCTGCATGACTAGTACAGGAAAGTGCCCTGTAAGTCAGCACAAAGAGCCAAAACAAGAATCACCAAGACCCTCAGGATAAAAACATCACTAAAGCCCTGATGGAAAACCATCAGTAACCCCCAGAAAGCCTCTTAACATTATTTGACTCAAAATTCTATGAGAGAAGACTGCTGTATTTGGTACATTTTTGGTGTCCACATGCCGAAAGCTCTCACAGTGTTCACTGAGGTGTGTCAACACGATTGTGAGCAGTTTAATACAATCTTCAAAATGTGATTTCGCCAGCGTTGCATATGAATTAAGTGACACAAATAGATGCAGAAATTAGCAGTCCTGGGTCCTGTTCATTAAATCCTCCTTCCATGAAGAGTTAATGAGTATAATTTGAGCTGTGTAGTTAATATTTTGTATCAGACCAGCCATGTGATACACTGATAGTGGCTCACCTTTCCAGTCAAGAGGAGGAGATTCATGCTAAAACATGAAGGGTCTGTGCTCATTTTCCTTGGATGAGCATTCAGAGAAACAGAGAAAGCAGTATTTGTTAGTTAGCTGGGACTCACTCAAGTTTTACAAGCAAGTTGTCACTAAAGACACTCAATAGTCTTTTTAAAAGTGCAAATGTTCTTTCACCATTGGGTCAGACCAAGTTTAAGTACATTGTCACACTTGAAGGTCAGAATTCTTGTGGTCCCAGGTATCATGGTAGCTGCCAGAACCAGATGTTCAAGGCAGAAATGCATAGGGAATGGACCAGGTCTGGAGAGCTGAGGACAGCAAAAGTTTTCATTACAGTGAGAGCCATTGCAGATGAGATCAGTGAATGTGTTGCTGACAGTGACTGCAGTGAAGTCCTTGTGCACAGGGCAGGACATAAATGCTGGGCAGTACTTGGTGGTGCATAATGTTACACCTCCATGAAACAGCAGGATTTAATTTCTCTTGTGGAACTGAGAAAGAAGTCATTATTTCTTTATCTTAAAAATATGTGTTGGGTCTCTGCACTCCTCTGCTGTTGACAAAGGTCTCAGATATTTTGGCTTAACTACAACTGAAGTGTGAGAACAACAAAAGACAAACACTAATTAGTATTCTTTTGACTGCTGTTCTGAAGAAATGGAGCTGTATTCTCAGCTCCCTCATAATCTCCAATGGAGATTAAAAGAAGGCAATGACTATGAGGGAGGACCAAAAAAAGAAAAATGGAAGCAAGGCAGATCCAGCCAATTTCTCCACAATGCAAATTTATGCAAATTAAACCTTGAAGAGAGACCTGCGTTGAACCTACTCCATCTTTGCAGATTTCCTCCATGGCTTTTGGATAGGCTTGCACTCTTTGCTTGGAGAAAAGCTGTTGTCCAGTTCCTCTTACTGGGCTGGTTTGTGGAGCAGAAAGTCCCATTGCAAAGTAGCACAAGGATACCAGTGGGATTAGCAACTGGCTGCAAGAGCACAGTGTGTTGAATGAAGTAGTTATACCTACTTAAAAATGTAATGCAGACCAACATTTTTAATTTGTAAAAGCAGAGTTCAGATTCACATCTGCCTGTGGCTGCATTCGCTTGTGTGGCTGGCACTGACACAGCTGCTGAGGATACCCCCAGCAAGGTGCCTGGTCTTGGCACTGGAGGGCAGCTCACACAAACTGGGGAATTACTGGCTTTTTTCTTGGGTTTTTTTGTTAGAAGGGACTTAGCAATCAAAGCTCACATGCTGGAAACAGAGGGTTTTTTTGTCCAGGTTTTTCTCTTAAAAGAAGATGGATGGACAGGAGACAAACAGCTTTTTGGACTCTCCAGTAATGAAGACAGCTTTTTCCTTGGTGATAGAGGTTAGAACAGCTGTAAATCTTTTTCATTTTCTGCAGAAATTTGGAAGAAATTACAACAGTTGTCAGCAGGCTGAAGATTGCAGAATGCAATAGGTTCTACTGTAATTTAATGAAGTCTAGCTAAGGCCTAGGAAAGATGTAAAGTCCACTTACTCTGGCTGTGCTACCTCTGATCCTTTGTTCTTTTTCTTGATTTCTAAACCAAAAAATACTCATTTGTCATGTGCAGAATGACTTTTCCTCTGCTAGTCCACCATTTTGAAGAGGAACATCAGAATGTATAACACCTGTTAGATGCATTTCTCTTTAATTTCCCCTAAAAAAAATCAAAACCCTTAGAAGAAATCAAAAAGTCCTTGCCTTCAAATAGTGTCATCTGGAATAAAATCTAAGCCATATTCAGTCATCTCAGATTTTTACAAACAGGTAATGTCCTTAACAATGTTCCTCCCTGTATGTTCTTTCCCTAATTCCCTTAACAGATAAACCAACTAGTGAGTTGAGACTTTATTATCATTATTATTAGCAGAGCTGACTCAAGAAAAACATACATGAGTTTGACTTCATCAACACCTACATGTTACTGAAATGCCACAAGACATCAGTGGAGCTTTATGTTTAGCAGGCACTCTACTTGCAAGTCATGAAAGAGGCAAATTGTCCTTATTTTGTTCTTTTGGTCATATTTTAATCCTTTTAAATCCTTTGCCTAAGTCATTCCCAGGGAAGAATTAAAGGCTTGACTACCTTATGACTACTTTTATTTTGTAAATTCTTTAGTGGATTGCCCCTTTTGATGGTTTTGGATTTTCCTTGTGGTTGTTGAAAGGCATCAGGATTCACTCTGGCTAGAGGATATGTGATGGGTGGTCCATCACTCTTGGCTGACTGACAGACTGACAGGAATATTGCTCTGCAGTAGCTGCCACAGATCTGTTTAGGATATCATGTCTTTTATGGGTCAGCCCCTCCCAGTCCCAATATCACCCTAAATATCTCCTTGAGACAAAAGAATCAGAATAGTTTGAGGACATTGAAGAGCAAACTGCCTGAAGAGGCTGAGTAGCATACAAATGAATAATGAAATTACTTATTTGGCACTACTGGCATTATTTTTTAGATAATGTATTCAGGAGGAAGTAAATCAGTAAAGGGATTTAAGAAGCACAAAAGGAGATTTCAGTATAATGAATTTCATTCTCAGAGGTGATACCAAATATCTATAGATATTACAGGGAGGAATTTTGTGTGAAGCACAAATAGCTTACTCAGATTTTTAACTCTGTTGAGCACTGGATTGGTACAGTATCTGTTGAAGATGGCATTAGTGCTTTGTATTGCTTTCATCATTCACCCTGTTTCTGTTGGGAAGTGAGTAAGTTTCCCCACCATGTAAGAAATAACAGCACTTCATTAGTCCTTTGATGGCTGCTTGAAGAAGCTGATAATGTTAGAGCACCTGAAATTATAAATCTCATTCCTCACCAAATTTCCAGATTGTTTCATTGAAGCAAACAGCCCCAATGTGAAATCTTCAAACTAGTATGCCCACATGTTCAGTGGTGCTGCAGAATGTGCTGTTAATATTTCATTCAAAACCCTGTGATGTGATATGGCCCCAGTTGCAATGGGGTGATTTCAAAGTTTCCATATTTTAAATTAAAATATCTACCCATGCAGAATTGGTTTGAATACAGCTGTCTTCCCACTGACTAATGGAGGAGGGGGAAATGCTTGCCTGATATTATTTTACGGTAGGCTAATTTCAGGTGAAAAAGATAAAACAGATTTACTTGATGAGAGTAGTCCAGTGCTTGGTTTTGAAGAAGCTCCTGTGACAGTCCCAGAGCTTTTGTAAAGAGAGGTTGGTTGAACATTTTGGTTTATGCTGAATAGTTTAGGAAAAGGTTTGGTTATGCCATTGTTGGCATCAGTTTTACTGAGCTAGAGTAGGAGTGCTCACAGGGTCATTACTGCTTTTGCTTAATTGAAAGGAACTAAAAACATACCTTTTCTTTAGACCATTTATTAATCTACAGTTTTGTTTAGGAAAAGGAACAACAATAGGCATTGAATATTAGCACTGATGTAACCATGATCTAAATAGATGCATATGTTTATAAACACACAAAACCTTAAACTGAAATGGCTCTGCCATTTTTTCCTTTTACTTACCATAAAATGAGGGAAAACTCATGAGGTAGCTACCACACACTAATTTATACACAGCAGCTTTTCAGGGCTGATCAGGTGTCTGAAATTACCTGTGTGTTTCAGTCAGGTAGAAGTTTCCCTTGAATATTGTCTGAAAAATTTCTTAATGCTCAAGTTTTCAAGCAGAGGAAAGGAGTGTTAAAAAGCTGAAAATATTTTATGAGATGCCTGGGGAAATCTTCTTACACATAACTTTGCTTGAATTTGCTATGCTGGAGCTGCTTTTTAAATTTTGTTGGTTTTTGTTTGGTTCAATTCTGGTGGCTGTAACCTCCTGCCTTAGCAGTGCCCTCTGTGTCTCATGGGGAGTAGTGGCCAAAGGTGAGTTCACAGGGCACCTTGCTGTTTCCTGATAAATTATCTGAAATGTTATGGACTTATTCCAGGATTTCGTCTTTTGCCTTTATGACAGTGATTACTTTTCTGGATTTATCTTTTAATTTGTCATGCTACCAAATTTCTGTTTCTTAAAATAATCATTCTGTTGCAATGCTTCTAATTTCAGTGATTATTACAGCTCATCTGTGTAGAAAAGTAGTGGCAAAATTCCAAACTAAGGAATCTTCAATTTAAAGTGCCAGAATTAGTACAGAATAGCATATTCCTGGTCAGTGTTACTGAGCAGAAAGCCTCTCCATTTTGGCCTCCAGAACATAAATGTGCACTGCTTCATTGGCAACTGAGCTGTGCTTTCTTTTAATCTAGTTCTGATAGTATGGCATTTTTCCCTTGAAAAGGGAGGAGAAAGCAGCTTGCTGGAGACATGGCACAGAGCTTTTCAGCCCAACAGTGAGTTTTTACCCTGTAACACCAAAGGAGACACAGAACTGTTGTGTTGTAGATAGCCCGGATGCTTCAGCAAGTGAAAAAATAGCTTGACAATGTTAAATGTGAGTGAGGGGTGGGTGAGTTACAATTTCTGAAAACCCATGTGTTTTGAAATATATTTCATTAGAAGTAATCATCTTTGCCACTTGGACAGAGGGCAAGTACATTTCTCTTGTGAAACAACATTCTGACTTTTGGTGAAATATGGAAGAAGCCCTGTAGCTACAGAAATCAACGCCCATGGTAATACAGTAGGTTGGTTTGGTCTTTGGTTCCCTTCCCCCTGACCCAGATTAAACAGTGCTAAAAACCTGTCAAAGTCTGGGTTTTTTTCCCTGGCAATTCAAATTAAAATGCATAGATGAGACTTTATTGAAGCTGAAGTAGAACTTGCATTGAAGGACAAGATTGCATTCCATAACTTAAAAGAAGCAGCACAGAAGAATCAGCCATAGAGTTTTGTGTAACAATGTGATTATTACTGTGTTAGATTGCTCCAGAATGCTGTATCAGCATCTGAGTTTTGGAGTGCCTGTCATTTAATTTTGGAGTGCCTTCAGTTAATGACAAAGTTTAAGAGGCAAAATTTGCTTTCCTGTTGCTATTCCCACCATCCTGCTATTTGGTATAGTTTTGACCTGCAAGAACTAATTATAGTTCTTTAAGGACATGTAGGAATTCTTCTTCCAAGTTTTGTTGTTTGCATTTCCTCCAGAATGTCAAGTATAACCTTGTGAGGATAGTTTGACATTTCTGCAGCTGCACTCCATCCCAGTATGTTTTGCTCATGACCAGATTTAGTAAATTTCCTATGTTCTTTTTCCAGAAAAAGACTAGATTTATTGGACATAATTAGTTTGTTTTAAATCATGGCTGCTTATCACTCTTACCTTTGTCATCACAGAAGTTGTTTGTAGTTTTTGTTATCTAAATATTTGTGGCATTCCTTTAGTAATTATACATGCCAGCATTTACAGCTGCTCTCCATTACCATGAGCCTGACTGCTCTGCAGCTACTTTTTCATCATTTAAGAAAAGTTGGCTTGTGATGTGGAAGGGGGCTCAACTCATGTGGCATCCTGGAGGTGTGTCATGTAGCTCTTGGATTCTCTGGAGTGTCAGTGGAGAAGCATTGGGTGTGTTAGCAAGGATGTGCCTGGTGGGTCACAGGCTGGATCAAGCAGACAGAGGAGAGCTGCATATCTACTGCTCCCTGTCCTGCTCATCATAAGTGCACCTAAGAAATGTGTACAGTACAGAGTTAAGAATGCCCAGCAAATGCAGCCAATTCTGTGAATCTCAGCTTTATTGCAAAAGTAAATAAATCTGGTATTGTAAAGGATTAGCAGTGGAGTGTGTTGCAGTTATAAATAGTCACCAGGGTTCATGATTGTGAGCTGCATTTACACACCTTTCCTCCCAGTGACAGAAATAAATTGAGAGGTCACAGGAAGGTGATGGATGAAGAATTGATGGATGCAACTGTCCTCTCTTGGCTTCTTTTTCAAAAGGGAAAGCATTTTGTATTTCTGTCGTGCACAAAGCCAGTACCTTACCTGAGGACCACGGAAATGGTAGCACAGAATTCAGCTTTGTATTTGCAGTTCTGGAGCTTGGGGGTCACTCACTGCTTCATTAGTTCATGTGTAGGAGTGATAATTCAGGGCAGAAAGGAGATTAGCTTCTATTAATTACTATAAATCCCTTACAGCATCCTCTGTGGTGGAATTAATAAGCAATTAGTTGCTGCTGGAAGCTATTGAGATTTCAAATATGTAAAAAAGTAATGATGAGTCAGAACTGTATCATATTAGCTTTGTATGAATGTTGAGGTTGAGGGATGACCATGAAATTGTGACAGTGACAAAATCCCACCAGCCATCTAGACAACTGCCATTTCAGACTGGTGTTCGTAAGATCTGAAGCATTTTTAATTCTCCTTAATTCCTATTCAGGACCAGCATGAAGGGATGAGTTTGTATTCAAGGGCGTGTTTCTTGGCTGTCTGCTGGAAGGGTTTTGCTGAATGACCTATTTGGGCTAATGTAATTAAGCTTCTCTCTGAGCCAAGCCCATACCTGTGTGAGTGTGCTGTGGGGCTCCTGAGCATGCTGTCCTTGCTCTCCCTGCACACAGATGGCAGGGCAGGGCTGGGGCTGCATCCCCAAGCAGCTTTGTGCAGCACAAGCAGCAGGTGACACCGGGGTCTGCTGATTGCAAAATGCTTTTGACAAGAAAATTGAAAATGTTAACGTGGCGTAACACTCTGAAAGCAGAAGCTCTATCTTAGGTGCACATGCAAAATTTCAGGCTTGAGGGGATCTTTCTGCTCTCTTAGATATCTAAGGGGAGGGTACGGATAAGACAGGAACAGAATCATCTTAGGGTTGCAACAATAATAAGGAAAAAAAGCAAAAGTCACAAGTTGAAAAAAGGAAATATGCAATTAAATTTCCTGGAAAAAAGTTTCAGAATAGATTGGCCAGAGAGGTAGGTAGGGGAGCTCTGCTGACAAAGCCCAGAGCAACCTAAACAGGTGGTGATGGCACTGAGAGAAGATAAGACTAAATTGTAGTCTGTAGTCCTAGATTACCTTCACAGGTCCTTGCAAAGGAAGAGGTTACTTCAAACAGGATTTGTTGGTTAGCATTGGAAGGTTTTCGTTTCAGCAGAGAGAAATCCACTGCAGGCAGATTGTGTTGCTCTGTGATGCTGTAAGCAGAGGCAGGCAGAGGATTCACTTCCAAAGCATACCTTTTCAATTTTAAAGGGACTTTTTTCTTAACTCACCCTTATGCATTTTGTCAGGAACATCCAGCATGAACTAGATTAGTAACTCTTACACAGGCTCAGATCTATTGTTTAAAATGAATCACAAGTGAAAAACTGTTGTTGCAGAACCTCTCTGTGTAACAGTCTGGAGCAGATTGGAAGAGCTCCAACTTGCTTCTCATACTCATATATTTTCATGGTCTCTGGTGCTGTGATAGATTTTTGGTTTCTGAGATTTGAGTTTAGCTTTCAGATTTACTTGAACTGCTGGAACAATGAAATGTGGTTGTGTGGTGAGGCTTGCAGCTGAGTATGGCAGATAAAAGGCTTATCTGTCTTCTAGTGCATTGTTCAACATTTTTAAAATTTGCTTCTAATTTCAAATGAGAACAATACAGAGAGGATTAGCTTTGTCTTAACAAATGCAACAAAACAGTACAAATTATGTGCAAAGGCATCTAGGCTGAAACTCTTACTTGTACCTCTAAGGTGCATGCACAGTTGACACACAGTTCCATTTTCTTCTTTATTCTGGCCCAAATATCTGCTTTTTAGACTTTTAATTTCATCTTTGTCTCCTTTTCCTGTTTTCATTGTCATTTTCCTTTTTCCTTCACACAGACCATTTCCTTTACCCTGTCCTCAGCTATGTCCTTACCTGCCTATCCTGCAGGTACTTCTTTCCTTTTCTTCCTTTTTGTTACCTTTTTTCTGATATCTTCTCTGCCACCCTCAGCATTAGTCATGCACAACCCCACTTTCATTTCTACCCTTAGTTATTGTTACACAATTGTGTAGTCTCTTCTTTATGCCATTTTCAAGCACGGAAGGAGGTGATTTTTCTTCTGCAGAAAAGCCCCCAGCAGTTCACTGAAATGGCTCTTTGCCAGCAGTAATGATCCCACAGACCAGAGGCCTCGCCCCTCCAAGACAGCACTGGAACAGGAACAAGCTCATAACTGGGGGGGCTGTGGAGATTTAGGGGCCTTTGGAGCAAACTGTGAAGTTTGTGTTGTTAGGCTTTCCTGAGCTTCCCCTTGCATGCCCACTCAGCAAAGTGCTGATGCCTCTGTAGGCCTTCTCTTGTGCCTGCCCAGGGTGACCTGTCCCAGGCTTCCTTTCCAAAGCTTCCTTTCCACACCTCTGATTAGTGTGATATAAAAAGATGTTTCTTCAGTCTTCTGTCTGCCACTGATTTATTCTGGTCAATGGCAGCCTCTTGAAAGTTTCATTGCTCAGCTTCATTTTTGCACATTAACTGCGTTCTGTAAATCACTGCTTCCCCTGCCCCACCCCTCCCAGTTTTTCATTATCTGATACTTTTTGCTTGGGGCAGTTATCTACATGACAGATCAGCAGTAGACCTTAAGTGAGTTATGGCTTTGACTCCTGAACCTGGTGCTTAGAAATGTGGAAGCAGAGAGGCACAATGTGTTCAGCTCCTGGTTTTCTGGCTGGCGTTACAGCCATGGTGTGGGCTGAGTCAGTGTCAGGTCCAGAGCCAATACAGTGATATTGAAAGGTGCTGGAATCCTATTGTCAACAGTGCTTGTTATCCTCTTTGTGAGATATATGGCTTTGTAGTCTAGAAAACCTTCTAGCTTTTGACTTGAATTTCACATATTAAAAAGGAGAAATGGAAGAAATGTTTTATTTCCCAAGTTGCCTTTCTTTTTTACAGTAAAATCAATGATGGAGTGAACACAATCTACCTGTCTTTTTCCTCTGCTGTCTGCCAATGATGCATCAAGTTACAGGGGAGGAATTTAAGAGCAGCTCATGGTGGCATCCAGCCAACTCAGTGAGAGAGGCTGCCTGCAGAATTCTGTGGCTAATGAAATGGCCCATTTCATTGATAGGTATTGATCAGCATTGGTGTGTGTTTCTGGGGCTGATTGCACAAAGGGTCATAGGGAAGGAAACAAACTGTACACTATGGTGATCGACCTTGGTGTCCACCAAAGCCCCTCTGTTGCTTCCCCTCCTCAACTGACAGGGAAGAAAATGTAACAAAAGGCTCATGGGTCAAGATAAGGAGTGGGAGAGGTCACTCAGCAATTACTGTCATGGGCAAAACCCACTCAGCTAGGGGAAAAAATAATTCAACTTATTACCAAACAAATCAGATCAGGGTAATGAGAGATGAATCTTAGAAACACCTTCTCCCCATCTGTCTGTTCTTCACTCTTGATTTTTCTACCTCCTCCCACCCAGCAGTGCAGGGGGACAGGGAATGGGGGATGTGGTCAGCTCCTCATGTTGTCTCTGCACTCCTTCCTCCTCAAGGGGATGAGTCCTTACATCCTTCCTCTGCTCCAGCATGGGGACAGTCCTCCATGAACTTTTCCAGTCTCACCTTCCCATGGACTACAGTTCTTTGTGAACAACTCCAGCCTAGGTCTTTCACAAGGGTTAGAGTCCTGCAGGAACAGGCTGCTCCAGCCTGTGGATCCTGTGGGTTCCCCCTGGTATCCCCTTGGTGTCACAAGTCCCCTGCAAACCTGCTCCAGCATGGGCTCCTCTCTCCATCATGCCATAGATCCTTTCAAGAACCTGTTCCAGCGTGGTCTTCCCATGGGGTCGCAGGCCCCTTTGGTCATGTGCTTGCTCTGGCATGGGATCTGTCACAGGCTGAAGGTGGATCTCTGTTCCCACATGGACCTCCACAGGCTGCAAGGGCCTTCACCTTGGCCTGCAGGGGAAACTGCTCTGGTGTTTGGAGCACCTCCTGTGCCTCCTTCTGC